>NW_027526203.1:25529233-26129233 GCF_048455015.1 Haemaphysalis longicornis
AGCTGGTCTAGTAGATCGGGGCTCCCCAAGTCGGAGCGCCACTCTGCCTCGGTCATGTGTTGAGGGCACCCAAGTGAGGGACACCGCCAGAGCATATGATCTAAATTGCTACATTCGCCACAATCCGGGCAGTCCGGTTCAAAAGTATCCGTGTAGAAGCTGATAGTGGATAGACTAGGATAAGACCTGGTCTGCAGCATTCTGAGCGTGGCTGCCTGCAGCCTGGAGAGTTTCTCGTGCGGAAGAGGCAATGTTCGCCTGCCCAGCTTATAGTGCTTAATAATCTCGTTGAACGTGAATAAAGTGTCTCTGAAGACCTCCCAACCAATCCCCGAGGAATCGCCTCCGTCCGACCCAGCGCAGTTGGTTATCTCGCGCGCGCGCCTGTGTGGGCGACCTCATTGAGGTTAAACAGGACAAGTGCGACCCTAGGTGAGCGGGAAACCACGTGATAGTGTGTGAGGAATTGACCTTATTTCCTAGGATGCGAGCTACCGCGGCCGAAACGGAACCTGATGCAAAGGCCCAAACGGCTGCGCGGGAATCTGTGTAAATTCGATGCCGGTTGTCGTAAAGTAAAGCAAGAGCTACCGCGGCCTGCTCGTATTGCGCGCTAGCTTTAAAAAATTATGCATCCACCCGTTCAACGACGGTGATGGTTGAACTAGAAGTTTTCTTGCGGGGGATTCCTTGGTTGTCGTCTGAGTTTGGATCTTGGCTCGCAGGTAGTTGGACTCTGTCCACTGAGCTCTTAATCTGACACACGCGCAGTTGAAACTTTTGATTGCAGCGGCTTTGACTTTGAATTTTCGCTATTTGATATCGATTGATTACGAGGTTTAACCATACCTCGGCAAAACTTGATGCCACTCACTCAAAAAGATAGTTATGCTTACGCATTCACCATTCGCCATCTCCACTCACTCTCACCACTCGCACTCACTTGTGCTCACGCTCACTATTCGCCGTCAGCACTCGCATCCTCCACTCACACGCACTGGCATTCACTACTCACATTTCCCGCACAGACTTACAGCCGTCCCTAATGTTTATTCGCATTCCCATTGATTTTGCGTCATTCTTTACAGCCCGAGAATTCTAACTTCGTTTGATGTTGGTAAAAACCACGTGAATCATTACATTTTGTGGAAATCACCAATGCGCCCCTCTGAGACCAATACCAAACTGTTACCAATACGTGAAGCGAGAGGATGAGGGCGAAAAACTAATCATTTACAAGACAGGGTAGCAGAGAGGGAGAGATTGTTAAGCCTCTCTAGCGAGGGTGGTGTTTCTTAGTCCGGGATCCCATTGGTTGAGGCCGCCGCCCGTGCCCCCTGGACCAGATCCCACTGAGACTCCAGGTTCCAGCTGCCGCACAGGGCCGCCTCCTATCCCTCCCTCGTTGGCTTCACGTCGGTTTTTTTATTCCTCGATTATATTGGCAGGCCCATACCATATCATATGTATCTGCTCATTGGCCGCAGAAGTCTCACAAACCCGAGGACGGGTTGATGTGTCTGAGCCTTGCGGGCCTGTAGATGCCCAGTTCGCGCTACAGTCAGTGTTCAGGAAGCGGATTGCCGTGGGTTCTAGCGCGTGGCAACGCGGTCCACTTTGGGAGAGATGTGAAAGCCTGTGGACAAAACGATCCGGGGCTTCCAGTCCGTCCGAGAGAACTTTCAGCGGTGTGATGATCGGGATTCTCAACGGGACCCTGGGTCCACACTGGGAATGAGGAGATAGAGGCACAGACACGTGGAAGTTTTTACATGGTATTTAATGGAATCAACTGGCTCGATCCCGCTTTACGCTCGGCGTCACTGGGTCGCTTCATCGCGATGCGGCGCGGGATTGTAGGAAGGGCCTGATGTTCGCCGCTACCAAGCTGCTGCGGGCTTGAGCGTGGAGTCCGCTGTGGAGTCCGCTGGGGTCAGGGCCCGCCGCGATGTGGTTGCTTTGGCTCGAGCTCGTACGAAGAGGTGGCGTACACCGCGATTAGGCTACTCGGGCTCGAACGAAGGGCGATGCGCCTGCTGCTGCGCGGGCTCAAATCGTGGCTGGACGTCGGTTGGCTAGGTGTGGAGGAGGGTGGTCAGACGTCGCACTCGAGCGATGGCTAGACTCCGGAGCCCAAAGCGTAGCGACGACTTCTGCCCAGCGCTTCTTGCGACCACTGCCGTGCGCTCCCCGGATCGCTCTCCCCCTCCTCTTTATTTACATTTCGTCGCTTTCTTCCACTCCTCCTCCCAGGCCGTCAGGGGCCAGTGTCCCCTCGTGTCCGCTGGGGGCATAATGAGCCACTTATGCTGTCACAAAAGGAGGTATTGTTATCGTTGGGTGTCGAGTGGCGTTTCAAACACGGTACTAAGAAGCCCTCTGCAAGTTGAGCCATTGGCGCTTCCCAACGCACTCGTCTCTCCGCGTAGGCTCCCGAAATTTCCATTGCTGTCCAGGTTGGTCCCGGTGACGCCAAGGCCATGTGGGGAGTGGGACCGTTTTTCAGAAGAGTCGCAGCCGGTTTCCCGTCGCTGATCCTTAGAAGTTCAATGCACACACGTGCACACACATATACTGGACTAATAGGCCCTGTACAAGATAAGAACCAGCGCTAGTCTCTTTTAGCACCGGTTCCCGAGATTGGTTGCGCAGACCGGATGACACAGCCCAGTATCGCGCCATGCGCAATTCCTTGAGGCCAACCACCTGCCGAAGTCTTCTCAGCGAACTTGAGCCATCACAGCGGCAAGTTGAGAAATACATGTCAGGGGCAACAGCAGTGCCGTTTACGAGGGCTAATGCCGCACATGTTTTCTAAAGTTTATACTCTCTCTCTGTACAGAGGAAGAGGATGCACAGTGCATCGCGTTCTACTGCATACTGCGCAGACCTGCAGACCTTCGTCGGCAGAGCTTCGGGCAGAGGCGCCCCGTGTGTCTAAGCAGGGGGGATGGTATTGCAAAGCGTTTGGGGTGAGGAGGGAGGTGATTGGCGCTCAAGCTCGTATGCGAAGTGAACAAGATAATGTGCTGTCCATTCGCCGACGGGAACAGAAACAAAACATAAAATAGCGAAGGATGGAGAGACAGCAGACGCCGGCGCGGTGCCGCTCCCGAGGTAAAAATATCATAAGGCGTAACAGGTGGTGGGGTTCCATACGACCGACACCAACGGCATAGAGCCGCGGTTACGCGAATAATCAGACACGCTTCGCACAGAATGGACCATTTTGTAGTAGCGCTTCGCGGATGCACTACTCTCGCTCCCAGTGACCGATCCGCCATTCTTTGGGGGCAAAATGTAAACAAAACGACCCCATTTTGGATTAGCCAGCAGCGAACGCTGAGCCAGCTAAGTGCTGCTGCGTTTTCTGAGCCCTGAAAGCGGCCGACAGGTGGGCGCTACGGCTGCCATCGAAACATTGCTCTGCCACCAAGCCATGCGTCACGCCCGGGACGGCTTTCCCGACTGCGCAGGGCAGGCGGAAAAAAAGGGGGCATGTTCTTCTCTAATCCCCCAAGTGATTCGGACGGCCGCTGCAAGAGGGCTTCGCTACTGGAAAAAGGTCGATTGTAGTAGGCGCATTGCTCATAAATGTAGCGTGCTTGTAATTAGCCAATCCAATTTAGAACTGCTCCTTATTGTAAAATTCAAGGCTCTGACTTACTAATGTTTGAACTTGGGCGTGTTTGTCTATTGCATATATTTGCATATTTTGACAATAACCAGTGCGTAGACGAAAAAGCGCTCTAGTGTGGGAAAAAAATACTCCGTCGCATGCCACCGCGCGAGGGACACGAGTAAATGCAAAGCAATGGGGTCGTTTACGTGGCGTAGGGTTGGTGGTGGTGGTGGTGGTGGTAGTTGTTGGTGGTAGTTGGGTTGAGAGAGAGAGAGAGAGAGAGAGAGAGAGAGAGAGAGAGAGAGAGAGGAGAGACGTAAGTAGGTAACGTCAACTTGTTGTTATTTATTGCCATCCCTTGCACCCCCCCCAATCGGTGGGATCTTTATTGTTTCTCTTCTTTTATCTCTCGAGGGGGGGGGCTGGGGATGGAGGGGTGTTGAGTCGGTTGTCGACGTGGGGAATGCCTCTGGATTTACTCTGGTCCCTCTCTTGCTTCCATCGTTTATCAACAGCGCCCGCCGACGAACGCAAGAGAAGAGAGCACAGGAGTTGACTGGAGTGGAGCCCGCGCCGACCCGCTTTATAGGGGGTGGTTGTATTGCGGTAACGTTTAGTGTTTTGGGGGGTTGGTGCTATAACGTGTACACCACGCAGCTATCACGCCGCTAGCACGCCACTGAGTCGCCAACGCACCCCGCTGACGACGTAGTTTGAATGAGTCAAGGATAAGGCGCGTTCGTAGCCTTTGATTCTGAGGCGTTTTGTGGCGCAGTGGGTAGAGCACCATGTACCTTGCGTTCCGCCCGCAGGGTCGTGGGATCGAAACCAGGCGCCGGTAACTGTTATTTCTTTTTCTTTTTATAGTGTAGGGGGAGGCTGGCTGCAGCGGACGCCGACGCACGGGTGACATCGTGAGGTATACAAATGCTCTGCATTTAAAATACATGCAATTTCACTCCCATTCAATTCCGGCCAAAAGGCATATAATTTACACAACGGCGCCATGAAACAGCAGAAGTGATGCGCACTATGCTGCAGCGTTTAAAGGCCAACTGCCCTCAAATTTTTATTTGCGCAAATTTGATGCGAATAAGTTGTTTATGCTCTTGAAATCACCATCGTGAAATCCTAAGCCTCCTAAGCACAGAACACCGTCGTTCAAAATAGTTCCGAGCAGACGACGTTTGCACCTGCCGGAGAGTCATTGAAACAAGTTCCCAGCGGCCTGTAACGGAGAAGAGGAACCTGCCCAGCGTAGCTCGCGCGTCTCCGGCGACTTTCACTGCGCTCTGCTGGGCGCAGGGATGCGTTCGCCGGGGTTTCTCTTCTACACCACTACACTGCGTCACCATCGGCATCAAATATTTAGTAATAGCCGCATAATTAGCAATAGTCGCCATTTTTTCAATGCAGTAAAAGAGATTAGAGGCCTACAAACTATACGAGCGCTTGCTATGGTTCTGGAGTTCGCAACGTTTTTTTTACATGAAAATATTTTTACTCCAAAAACTAGGGCGAAGCGCACACTTGCCTGTACAGTGGCCAAAATATTTAACTAGCGGGCGCGAGTGACGACTGTTCTGTGCGTGAGCGCCATATGTACGGGGCCAAGCTGCAAAATGGTTGAAGCTAAGCGCATCCTCTACTCACATACACACATATACTACAACACTACAGACTCTCCCGTAGGACACTTCCTCCGCCACATGCGCAATTCACCCGTGAGGAAGCCGCTGCATGGCGCCAGCTACAAACTAACACGTTTCCTAGCCTCTCGCTCCGGCACAAATTCTATCCTACCATATACCCAGACAGATGCCCATCCTGTGGAGGACACCCGAACATGTACCACTCCACATGGGAATGCCCCAAACACCCGACCCAATTGCCTATAACCAGCCCCTCCCCCTCCGGATGGGAAGCCGCTCTTTCCAGCTCAGCCTTCGACGACCAGCGCGGACTGATCGACAGGGCAAGACGGATGGCAGCAGCAAATGGGGCCCTGGAATAAGGGCAACACCCTCTGAGAGCTACTCTGACTATATTTTAAAGTTATCTACTACTACTACTATGAAAACGCGCTAAACTGGGCCCATCGTCTGCTAGCAGTGTTGTACACGTTCCTCTAAAACATGAATGAAAGATCGTTCCTCGTTCCATCCCAATCTTGAAACGAGTTCCCGTTACAAGTTTCTTTATTGTGAAAGGAATGCGTTCCAGTTCCACTTCGAGCAGTGGAACGTGTCGTTACATTAACGTTACATTTCGTTTCTTAAATTAATATACGGTGTCGGTTTTCTGAGGCGACGTAAAGGAAAATTTAAAACTCACATCGAACTACGTATATAATACGAATATGAACACCGCCAGCAGCGGATTATCTGGAGACAAATAGAATCCAAAGAAACGCTCCTAGACGAATCTTTTCAGGGAGCACCGGACAAACTCCAGACATGTCTAACTACGACTTTGGTGCTCGTCTATTATAGGTGCAACATGGCACTTTCCACTTCGATCCTACAAATGCACAGTAATGTTACTGCACTTCAGATGTGGAAATAGGAAGTTCACATGCAGGAATTGTGGTCACTGATGGGCGTGTGCGGGCTACAGCTAGCGACCAACCTTCTCAAATAGAACTCACGATTGATGTCGCCCCTCTTCCACGTAAGGCCTGGCTGCGCGTCCTCGGCTTTGACCTGCAGGATGATGGGAAGGCCTTACAGTGGCTCAATCGATGTAAAGTTCAAATTACCCAACTCACTCACATAATCGGCCCGCTGACCCGAGGTCGCTAAGGCCCACGAGAACACGATATTACGCGACTTGGGAACTCTCTAATATATACTCGCATTCTTTACACCACATCATACGTAAAATGAACGTCATCGCAGCGATCCCAGCTTGAGCGGATCCTCAGGCTTGCCACCCGCCTGGCTCTAGGGGCACTTAGATACGCACCCCAATTAGATTTCGCCTGTCCATCTTCTTGGCGAACGAGGAAGACGAAATAATGAGGTTCTTTTGGTGCTCGAGCCGAGAGGACCATCTCGACTCGCTCCGATGACCGACGACCGACGGTGGAGCAGGTGGGGGATGATGACTGCCTTTCTTGCTGGATATTAGGTTTATTTGCACCATTTACACTACTCCTAGTTTACATCAGGTCAGAGTGATGGTCACATTGTCACTCTGCCAGCAGCAGCCTGTTCGGTCGAGATCTATAATGAACTAGATACCTCTCGACCAACCACCGACAACACCCAACACTCCGGCTTTGATCCCAAAAACCACGCCTTCAACGGGGACATTCTAGAAAGAGCAAAAATCCCTTTCAAAATAATTAATATGAAGCATTGATTGGCCACAACAGCCAACGAATCCCAGACATGCCCCCACCTGCGGTCATGTGACCCAACACTCTCTCATGCACTCAAAGTTTCCCACGCACTTTGTTGCAACCGACCAGCAAATACAACCAAAAGTCACTGACCACGGGGAGTGGACACACCACTTCTTTGAACGGGGCGACATCTGCTCAAAAGCCAAGCCGAAGGCTTAGAGCAGTCTTCGCGCGGCTAACCTCTTCCCGCGTCCTCGCCTTGGCGCCTCGTCTGCGCGCGCGCCGGGGATGAGGGAGTCGTTGCTAATCCCCTCCCAGACTAAGGGACGCCGCTGCCGGCCGTCTGTCCCACGGGAAGAGGCGCTTCAAGCCCAGGCGACCATCTTCGAGGCAAATGACCCATCAACGAACAGTGCAGACGCCGGCTTCGCAAATCCTCAAAAGCCGAACGACCGCTTACCAACAGAGAAACTCGGGCTAAGCACCCACGTCTTTTGCCACACAAAAGGGCACAAAACATTCACTCGGCGGCCCCCAACTTCAAGTCCCCGCGGTTGCATGAAAGGAACGCCGCCTGACAGCTAGCAGCGGAGGCGACACCGATACATGAGGCACCGGCGGCTTTCATTAATTAAATGAGGAGCCCGAACCTAACACCCCCTCGCTAAATTGGAGGCTTCTCAGCCCTTCGCGTCGCTGTCAGATAAGGTTGATCTTCATTTGGTGGCCCAACACACTCGTCTCCAGCTTACTTGGCCTGGCCGTCGTCTTCTATTCTCACTTCATTACCAGGTATCGTCCTTACCCGACATTACACCGACATACCCCCCTTGGTATCCTCTCCCTCGCGTAACAGTTCCCACCATTCTCATCAACGTATCCCCAACCTCACATCCAGGACATCCTCGACCTCGAATATGCACCCTTCGCTACCGCCAGTGCTGGATTAGGAAACTTTGGGGCCCGGGGCTACATCGTCCTTGGGGCCCACTTCGCACATGTCGCGCAACGCAACCTTCCTATCACAGCACGATTAGTACAAAGACGATAAGCAGGAAAATCTCGCTTTTTAGGCTGGGCAGCGGTCCGCTTCGTGCATGGGTTTGCGCATGGCCGTGGAATTCAGCGGCGATGAACTCCTGTTGCGCAGCTGTGATGGTCTTGCTAGTCGGCAAGCCGTTACGCATTAACTGGTCCCCTTTGGGTTGGAGAGCGACAGGTGAGCACGAGAGATGGCATCAGACAACAGTTCAATAGGGATAGAATGTCTCTGCTCATCCCCGCGCTGCTGCTCCCGTCGGTGCCGCGCAGCAGTTCCAGCAGTCAAGTTCGTTGTCGATCGGTCGGGTCATTGTTCGGTCGTAACTGGCAGTGTAAACACGCTAAAGCTTCTCGACTAGATTCGGGGTCTACGACGGCGGCGAGTATGGGTGGACCTCTCGTTTTCAAGTCCTCAACACGTCTGCCGCGTCCACTGTTTTCCCGCGCTCCTTCGGGGGTTCTTGTCTCGTGCCGCCACTCCCACACGGGACCATTTCTGCGGGCCGCCCTTTGGCCGCGCCGTCTGGCGGCTCATTCCAAAGCGAAAAGCTCCCACGGGGATAACCAGCTTACCGGCTTACCGTCCCCGAGTCGCGGCGGAGGTCCGTTTTCAAGATGCCATCGAAGGGGTTTTAAGTGGACACAGCTTTCGTCATCCAGAAAGGAAACAGTCGTTGTTGTTGCTTTGTTTGGCGCCCACGCCTGAGTTCTTCACACCGCCTAGGCCTGCTGATTCCCCAGCTCGAAGGGAGCCGCTAGGGTCGGACTGGCCCGGCGGCCTCTGCGTCCACACGGAGTGGCGCCTAGAGAATTACGCTACGAATGGAGTCGCGCGGATATGTAGTTTCCGCAATGCTTGAGACAGCCTGCAGAGGCTGCAGCACAGAGGCGCGTGCTGAAACCGAACGACCCCGTGAGTGGCCTAGACAACCTTTGAACATTTAAATAACCGTATATACGCTGACCATTCAGCGAGAATATTGAGTCAATATCAATCACGTTATGCGATTCAACTAATCCGCTAGCGTTATTGAACGGGTCGTCATCGCAATGAACTTCCTTTTCAAGAGCTATACATTGGAATTTGTGGCAGAAACTGTGTATGAGCCCGAGGGCAGTGCTTAAGTTGTTAATAATTACATATAACGTCCCTAAGGCTTAAACAATTTACAATGCTCTTCAGACATTATTTCATTATTCGCATGTTTAACCCTTTCTTATACCGAAACGTGCGCGCGCCGAAACGTCGGCTTACTTCGATGTCCCTGTACCGAAAAGACTGCCGAAACGACCTGTGCCGAAAAAGACCGGAGCCGAGCTCGGGACCTTTTTTATGTGGCTCATTAGGCCCGATCAAGCTGTGTACCCACGACTTTTGGTTCAAGACGTCTTCTCATAAACCTCGGGAAAACAGGGAAGAGGAGTAGAAATAACTAAACTAAATTGAAATGGACTCGAAGGCTGTCAACCATAACGTGAGCCCCCACCCCCTTACTCCTCACCACCTGTCACGAGTCAGCTTTGGTGTAAAGGTGAGGTTGAAGCTCCTACCTCCAACTTTCAATGCGGGCAGCGTGCACACTCAATATATATATATATATATATATATATATATATATATATATATATATAGTTAAGAGAAAAGGTTCCTGGCTATGAGGTTAGCTGTACGATAGAGAAGTCAAACTGAAAAACATAACAACATTTATTCTAACGTTTCGACCGGGGGCCGGTCTTTTTCAAAGATACAAATAGTGCAGATCAGTTGGGTTTAAATACATTTCAGTTGTGGGCGGGGCAAGAAAAAACGTAGGCTCTACGCGACACAAAGAAGCCGCAAAACGTGAAAAAAAAAAAAAAAAAAAAAAAAAAGGGGGGGGGATAGATGGCTGTTGGAGTGCTGCCCGGGAACAGAGGGGAAAGGGGCCTAATGAAGGCAGGCGAAGCTATAGGATGAGAGGAAAGCATTGCAAGGTACTGAAGTCACAACGGGAAAGCAAGAAGGTGAGAACTAAGGAGGGGCTCGTTTTAGCTCGTTTGTTGACCTGTTTCTGGCGGCAGGTGCCAGGTAGGGCAATCTGCAGGGTGTGAGAGTTTCAAAAATACAGAAAATATGCAAAGAACCAGAGGGAATTGACTGGTGAGGAGAAAAGGGTGGGAGAGCCCAGAGGTAATTACGGATGCCTAGTGCAAGCGTTAACAAAAAGAAAAAAGAAAACGAGGGAAGGAAGAGGGGGATTGGGATTAGCGGGAGGGACGCGGAAACCGCAGAGGGAGGGGGGTGCGGGGATGAAAGAGGTTCGAAGAAAAGACCAAGCGACCAGGCGGGGATGAAAGAGGTTCGAAGAAAAGATTAAGCGACACGTGGTTTCACATGGCGTGAAATCGCGGAAACGTTTTCTTGCGAAAAACGTGGCAGCCGGCCACGAGGCGTCCACGAGGTCATGCAATGCAAGGACAATACAATGCAAAGTAACGCTAATTCAAGCTTGATCACATAAATACTGAAAATAAATGGACATAAGGCAAAAAACACATAGAAAAAAAGGAGATATACAGTGCCACATGAACTTTTTGAAGAGCATTCACGCAAGATCATATTTCTTTACATACCCGCATACAGACACACAGAAAAAACTATAAACAGAATATCACCACAGAAAAGACAAGCGGTTTTATCTACCCGATAGCAATTGTTCAGTGCAAAAGGACACAAAATAACAATCATACAAATAAAGAAAACAATATAAAGCAAGGGGTACTATGGTGAAATCTATGTACATGTGGTATGGCAACTACACACAAGCAATACACTGACACAGTACAAAGTACAATATGTACACAAATTAAAAAAAAAAAAATAAAAATAAGAACGTTTCTTTTTCAGAACAAAGTTTCTCAGTTGCTCGCTGCATCGGCCTTCTCCGGTGCCTGATTGGGAAGGCAAGACAATCGGCCTGTGTTTTCATTTATGCCGCTCAAGACAGTGTTAAACTTGTAAATAAGGTACGATTCACGGGCTTCACGATCATAATGCGTTTTGAAATTGGACTGAAGCACTGTGGCTGTGAATGCGTGGAAAGGGTGGCCTAGATTATTTGCATGTTTAGATAGGGGAAGGTGTGGTAGGGACTTTATGTGTGCTCGGTGGTTGTTGATTCTCATTCTAAACGGATTCTCAGTTTGACCAACGTACTGGGCGTGGCATATGGTGCATTCAAGAAGGTAGACAATGTTTGCGCTGTCACAGTCAAAGTTTCCTCTTATCTGGAAAGAGAATGAAGACATGGTGCTGGTGGCGACAGAGGCTTTAGTCATCATGGGGCATAGTTTGCACCTAGGCTTATTGCAGGGTCCGCTGCCTGTGAAGCTGGGGGTGTTGACCTTAGATGACGTTACAATATCCCTGATGTTTCTCGCACGTCGGTACACGACGCGGGGAGGCTCAGGGAAAACACTTCGCAACTTTTCGCTTTGAAGTAGAATGTTGTGGTGCTTTCTGAGTATGCAGTTTACGCTGGAGGACGAAGCGGCATATGTTAGAATAAGGTTGGGGGTCGTATTCAAAGATTTGGATTTTGAGTTAGTTATCAGGTGGCGGCGGTCCTGTTTCTCAGACTTCCTAATAGCATCACTGATGACAGACGGTGGGTATTGTTGTCGTGTTAAGTCATTAGTTAGTTGTTGACAGTTAGAGGCAAAATCAGCTGGGTCAGAGCATATCCTTCTGAAACGCAGAGACTGACTGTATGGTATGCCGAGTTTACAGTGTTTGACGTGGTTGCTTTTGAAATGCAAGTACTGGTGTCGGTCCGTGGGCTTCCTGTACACTGAGGTCACAAGCTTGTTGTCCGATATCCTCACTGATACATCGAGAAAGTTGATGGTAGATGCGGAATACGAGTGGGAGAATGAAATGCTCTCGTGGGCGTTGTTGAAAGCGGTGATAAATGTTAGAAGTTTCTCTTCCCCATGGCACCAAATGAGAAAAAAATATCGTCAATGAACCTTCGATAGAAAAGAGGGTGTAGCTGTGCCTTGCTTAGAAATTCCGACTCCAATGTGCCCATGAAAATGTTAGCATAGTTGGGTCCTATTTTGGTTCCCATCGAGGTCCCGTCGATTTGCACGTAGTGCTTATTGTCGAACTCAAAGTTGTTTAACTCCAAGACAAGCTTTAGAAGTACGCCGAGAGTTTCACCATCAATTGAATTGTCTTGGGCGGCATCATTGTATGCCTGGATGACAGATCGGATGCCGTCCGAGTGTGGAATATTTGTATATAGCGAGGCGACGTCGAGAGTGACTAGCAGGCTGTCTTCTGGTATAACTAGATCCATAATATCAGCCAGAAAATGGTTTGTATCCTTTACATATGAAGGTAGTGTGGGAGGAATGTCTTTGATTAAGCTATCGATAAAACTAGAGATGATTTCTGTTACTGTCCCTATACCGGAGATGATTGGCCTGCCTGGATTTCCTGCTTTATGTATTTTAGGCAACATATAAAATCGTCCTGGAACTGGGCTTAAAACTTGAAGTGAGGCTGCAGTTTTTTCCGGAAGTTTTTTGTCTTTGACGAGCGCAATCAGTGTCTGGCTTACCTTGTTCTTAAATTGCGGAGTCTGATCGGTGACAGTTGGTTTATAGAAAGAAGTATCGCTGAGCTGTCTTTCCGCCTCAGTGATGTAGTCCTGCTTATTCATAATAACAATTGCGCCACCTTTGTCGGCGGGTTTGATTGTTATGTCGGAGCGCTCGCTTAAACCTTTTAATGCCTTTTCCTCTTTCTGTGAGAGATTTTTGTGATGCGGTGATCGATTTTTACATTGAGCAAGAATGTCGCGTTGTACCGCCTTGATGTAGATGTCTAAGCATTTGTCTCTTTGTGGGGGAGGAGTCCAATGGCGTAGTGATGGCAGCCTAGTGTCCATATTAGGGTCTTGTGATTTGCCATAGTAATATTCGCTGAGCCTAAGCGTTCGGGAGAAGTTCTCTAGATCCTTATAGAGTTGGAATTCGTCTAGTCGGCCGGTTGCAGGGCAAAAACTCAAGCCTTTTGATAGCACGCGTTCTTCGTCATCAGTGAGGGGGGTGTCGGAAAGATTTACTATGTGGCACTCTTTGAGCTGGGAGGGGTTCAGGTCAGGAATATTTTCGGGGCTTGCATGGGAAGGAAAAAAAGACGTGTCTACTTTTTCAGGAAGGGAAGTTATGCCGTCCCGAAGCAGCTTTTTCTGTTTTGTTAGAATTAGTTGGCGCTCTTTGTTTTCTGCAAACACTTTTAAAAGGTTAATTTCATGGGGCGTCAAGTCTACCTGGTCAGTGAGTTTTCGTTCCTCACTGAGGATGTGCTCTAGTTGTGAGTTATCGTGGTCAATAACAATATTCAAAAGTTCCTTGGATGCTTCATGTATGCATAGCGCCCACCTAGCCTGAAGCTCTTGAGACATGTCGGAGGTGGCGGCTTTAACGTAAATGCGGAGCCCTTTGGGAATAACATCACAACTGCGATAGAGAATGAGGGTACTGAGATGGCACTGATATCGTACTCGCTTTTCAACAATTTTCCTAGCCTTTAAAAAAAATTTTGACACGGTTGGTCTGTTCTGACCACAAGAGTCACCTGATAGTCAGTTCCTTCGGTTTTGGTTTACGACGGCCGAGAAGGTCTTTCGTAAGTTGTAGCGAGGCTCCGATGGAGCCTGGGATGAAGCCGCTGGGTCTGATGGAGCCTTGCCTGAGCTTTGGGCTGGAGACCGGGATGCTGCCGCTGGGTCCGATGGAGCCTGGGCTGAAGCCCGGGATTCTGCCGCTGGAGAGGCCGGTGCTGGTGGAGGAGAGGTAGGGGCCGGTTCAGCCGCTGTGTGGCCCGCAGAGTGCTGCTGCCACGTGTCGTCTGCGCTTCCGTATCCTCGACGTAGGGTCTGGTGCAGGTGGCTCGCCAGGATAGCCACACCCTCGAAACTTGGATGGAGCCCGTCAGCGGCTAGCACCCGAGCAGGCGGGAGCCACTGGAAGCCGTGGTCGAGGAAAAAGAGGCCCCTTGTCTGCCGGCAATGCCGGCGAAGAAGGCCGTTGAAGCGGGCAGCCTCCCTGTTGCATTTCCCGACGAAACGGCGGTTCGTTCCACCACGGCGGCGATTGATGGAGCGGGGCAGGATTAGGGTGGCATACACCCTCTTGATGCTGGGAAAGTCTCGTGCGATGACGTCCAAAAGGGTGCGATAGCGCCCGAACGCCTCTTCCGCTGAGGAATGGGCCATATCGTTGGTGCCGACATGTAGCACGATGGCGGTGGTTGTCGCCGGGACGAAGTCCAGCAGGGAGCAGGCGTCGACGATTTTCGCACCGGATTGAGAGATGAATGCGGGCGTTCCCTTCCGCCCTGGGTTGAAGTGGTGATGCAGGTGCTTGCAGTGAGAGTCTCCAATGACAACTGAAGTAGGTTGATACTTTGGAAATTTACAACTTATGTCTTTCGCGTTGACTGTGCCTCTAGCCATTGTTGCAAAGTTAAGAGAAAAGGTTCCTGGCTATGAGGTTAGCTGTACGATAGAGAAGTCAAACTGAAAAACATAACAACATTTATTCTAACGTTTCGACCGGGGGCCGGTCTTTTTCAAAGATACAAATAGTGCAGATCAGTTGGGTTTAAATACATTTCAGTTGTGGGCGGGGCAAGAAAAAACGTAGGCTCTACGCGACACAAAGAAGCCGCAAAACGTGAAAAAAAAAAAAAAAAAAAGGGGGGGGGGGGGATAGATGGCTGTTGGAGTGCTGCCCGGGAACAGAGGGGAAAGGGGCCTAATGAAGGCAGGCGAAGCTCCGCATTTACGTTAAAGCCGCCACCTCCGACATGTCTCAAGAGCTTCAGGCTAGGTGGGCGCTATGCATACATGAAGCATCCAAGGAACTTTTGAATATTGTTATTGACCACGATAACTCACAACTAGAGCACATCCTCAGTGAGGAACGAAAACTCACTGACCAGGTAGACTTGACGCCCCATGAAATTAACCTTTTAAAAGTGTTTGCAGAAAACAAAGAGCGCCAACTAATTCTAACAAAACAGAAAAAGCTGCTTCGGGACGGCATAACTTCCCTTCCTGAAAAAGTAGACACGTCTTTTTTTCCTTCCCATGCAAGCCCCGAAAATATTCCTGACCTGAACCCCTCCCAGCTCAAAGAGGGCCACATAGTAAATCTTTCCGACACCCCCCTCACTGATGACGAAGAACGCGTGCTATCAAAAGGCTTGAGTTTTTGCCCTGCAACCGGCCGACTAGACGAATTCCAACTCTATAAGGATCTAGAGAACTTCTCCCGAACGCTTAGGCTCAGCGAATATTACTATGGCAAATCACAAGACCCTAATATGGACACTAGGCTGCCATCACTACGCCATTGGACTCCTCCCCCACAAAGAGACAAATGCTTAGACATCTACATCAAGGCGGTACAACGCGACATTCTTGCTCAATGTAAAAATCGATCACCGCATCACAAAAATCTCTCACAGAAAGAGGAAAAGGCATTAAAAGGTTTAAGCGAGCGCTCCGACATAACAATCAAACCCGCCGACAAAGGTGGCGCAATTGTTATTATGAATAAGCAGGACTACATCACTGAGGCGGAAAGACAGCTCAGCGATACTTCTTTCTATAAACCAACTGTCACCGATCAGACTCCGCAATTTAAGAACAAGGTAAGCCAGACACTGATTGCGCTCGTCAAAGACAAAAAACTTCCGGAAAAAACTGCAGCCTCACTTCAAGTTTTAAGCCCAGTTCCAGGACGATTTTATATGTTGCCTAAAATACATAAAGCAGGAAATCCAGGCAGGCCAATCATCTCCGGTATAGGGACAGTAACAGAAATCATCTCTAGTTTTATCGATAGCTTAATCAAAGACATTCCTCCCACACTACCTTCATATGTAAAGGATACAAACCATTTTCTGGCTGATATTATGGATCTAGTTATACCAGAAGACAGCCTGCTAGTCACTCTCGACGTCGCCTCGCTATATACAAATATTCCACACTCGGACGGCATCCGATCTGTCATCCAGGCATACAATGATGCCGCCCAAGACAATTCAATTGATGGTGAAACTCTCGGCGTACTTCTAAAGCTTGTCTTGGAGTTAAACAACTTTGAGTTCGACAATAAGCACTACGTGCAAATCGACGGGACCTCGATGGGAACCAAAATAGGACCCAACTATGCTAACATTTTCATGGGCACATTGGAGTCGGAATTTCTAAGCAAGGCACAGCTACACCCTCTTTTCTATCGAAGGTTCATTGACGATATTTTTTTCTCATTTGGTGCCATGGGGAAGAGAAACTTCTAACATTTATCACCGCTTTCAACAACGCCCACGAGAGCATTTCATTCTCCCACTCGTATTCCGCATCTACCATCAACTTTCTCGATGTATCAGTGAGGATATCGGACAACAAGCTTGTGACCTCAGTGTACAGGAAGCCCACGGACCGACACCAGTACTTGCATTTCAAAAGCAACCACGTCAAACACTGTAAACTCGGCATACCATACAGTCAGTCTCTGCGTTTCAGAAGGATATGCTCTGACCCAGCTGATTTTGCCTCTAACTGTCAACAACTAACTAATGACTTAACACGACAACAATACCCACCGTCTGTCATCAGTGATGCTATTAGGAAGTCTGAGAAACAGGACCGCCGCCACCTGATAACTAACTCAAAATCCAAATCTTTGAATACGACCCCCAACCTTATTCTAACATATGCCGCTTCGTCCTCCAGCGTAAACTGCATACTCAGAAAGCACCACAACATTCTACTTCAAAGCGAAAAGTTGCGAAGTGTTTTCCCTGAGCCTCCCCGCGTCGTGTACCGACGTGCGAGAAACATCAGGGATATTGTAACGTCATCTAAGGTCAACACCCCCAGCTTCACAGGCAGCGGACCCTGCAATAAGCCTAGGTGCAAACTATGCCCCATGATGACTAAAGCCTCTGTCGCCACCAGCACCATGTCTTCATTCTCTTTCCAGATAAGAGGAAACTTTGACTGTGACAGCGCAAACATTGTCTACCTTCTTGAATGCACCATATGCCACGCCCAGTACGTTGGTCAAACTGAGAATCCGTTTAGAATGAGAATCAACAACCACCGAGCACACATAAAGTCCCTACCACACCTTCCCCTATCTAAACATGCAAATAATCTAGGCCACCCTTTCCACGCATTCACAGCCACAGTGCTTCAGTCCAATTTCAAAACGCATTATGATCGTGAAGCCCGTGAATCGTACCTTATTTACAAGTTTAACACTGTCTTGAGCGGCATAAATGAAAACACAGGCCGATTGTCTTGCCTTCCCAATCAGGCACCGGAGAAGGCCGATGCAGCGAGCAACTGAGAAACTTTGTTCTGAAAAAGAAACGTTCTTATTTTTATTTTTTTTTTAATTTGTGTACATATTGTACTTTGTACTGTGTCAGTGTATTGCTTGTGTGTAGTTGCCATACCACATGTACATAGATTTCACCATAGTACCCCTTGCTTTATATTGTTTTCTTTATTTGTATGATTGTTATTTTGTGTCCTTTTGCACTGAACAATTGCTATCGGGTAGATAAAACCGCTTGTCTTTTCTGTGGTGATATTCTGTTTATAGTTTTTTCTGTGTGTCTGTATGCGGGTATGTAAAGAAATATGATCTTGCGTGAATGCTCTTCAAAAAGTTCATGTGGCACTGTATATCTCCTTTTTTTCTATGTGTTTTTTGCCTTATGTCCATTTATTTTCAGTATTTATGTGATCAAGCTTGAATTAGCGTTACTTTGCATTGTATTGTCCTTGCATTGCATGACCTCGTGGACGCCTCGTGGCCGGCTGCCACGTTTTTCGCAAGAAAACGTTTCCGCGATTTCACGCCATGTGAAACCACGTGTCGCTTAATCTTTTCTTCGAACCTCTTTCATCCCCGCCTGGTCGCTTGGTCTTTTCTTCGAACCTCTTTCATCCCCGCACCCCCCTCCCTCTGCGGTTTCCGCGTCCCTCCCGCTAATCCCAATCCCCCTCTTCCTTCCCTCGTTTTCTTTTTTCTTTTTGTTAACGCTTGCACTAGGCATCCGTAATTACCTCTGGGCTCTCCCACCCTTTTCTCCTCACCAGTCAATTCCCTCTGGTTCTTTGCATATTTTCTGTATTTTTGAAACTCTCACACCCTGCAGATTGCCCTACCTGGCACCTGCCGCCAGAAACAGGTCAACAAACGAGCTAAAACGAGCCCCTCCTTAGTTCTCACCTTCTTGCTTTCCCGTTGTGACTTCAGTACCTTGCAATGCTTTCCTCTCATCCTATAGCTTCGCCTGCCTTCATTAGGCCCCTTTCCCCTCTGTTCCCGGGCAGCACTCCAACAGCCATCTATCCCCCCCCCCCTTTTTTTTTTTTTTTTTTTTTTTTTCACGTTTTGCGGCTTCTTTGTGTCGCGTAGAGCCTACGTTTTTTCTTGCCCCGCCCACAACTGAAATGTATTTAAACCCAACTGATCTGCACTATTTGTATCTTTGAAAAAGACCGGCCCCCGGTCGAAACGTTAGAATAAATGTTGTTATGTTTTTCAGTTTGACTTCTCTATCGTATATATATATATATATATATATATATATATATATATATATATATATATATATATATATATATATATATATTTTCATATGATCGAGCGGGGCCCCTGACAGCTGGGGGCCCGGGGCTGCAGCCCCCGTAGCCCCCACCTTAATCCAGCCCTGGCTACCGCTACGGTGATCTAGCCACAGTTACGTACACAGATGCCTCCTTCTCAACCAAATACGCAGGCGGGGTCACAGTAGTTGTTCGTCCTGCCCACCCGCCCTTGCAGATAAGATACTCGGGCGTTCCTTCTATCCTGTCACTCGAGGCTCAAGCAATCACTGACGCTATCTTATCCTTAGACACTCCCGGTAATCACGTGATTCTCAGCGACTGTCAAGATGCTCTCCGCTTGTTGCAGGAGCAGTTGCTTCCCATCAATATACGTACACTCCACACTCATCTGGCCAAACACACTGGTACTAGTTACGTGCTGGACTGGGTTCCTGGTTACGCAGGCGTCCCGGGCAACGAGCTGGCGCATCAACTCTCCCGTGCTCCGTCCTAACCGGGAAACTCCGAGACGCCCTGGCCAACCCCTTTCCACCCACCCACGCAGGCGCCACAAGCCCATCTACATCGACGCCAGACTGTGCACGAGTTAGTCAGCAATAGGCCTTTCACCTCCTCCCTCTTCTCTCTAAGGCTGGCTCGCGCCGCCGGAGGGACCGAACCGAGCGGCGTTGTGGCGAGCTCTGGTGGCTCACGTTCGTCAGGTCCTCCCGTCTGCAGGGACGTACCCAGAGGGGGGCTGCGGGGGGTGCCCCCCCCCGCGAAATTATTTGGGCCATACCCCCCTTCCCCGCACCACCGCTGTTCTCCCCTCGCACACATTCTAAAGCGCCGCTAATTATTCCTGGCTTGATAGCTATTTGAGGCGTTTTTTTTTTCGAAATGAGCCATATCCACCTAAGGAGAATTTGAGGGGAACAAAAGAAACTTTGGAGCCGGACCTAAATGCACTGCTGTCAAAACTATTTAATGACATGTTTCACATGTAAACTAGGGGAAGTCAATAGCGACAAGTAATTAAGAGTTATGCGGATAATTTGAGCAATATTAGGATAAGTTCGGATATGGCTCGTACTAAAATTGAAACAGACAAGTTGGTGCGGCATTCTTATGAAAACTTTAGTGCAATTGACTTTCAAGAAAAGTACGATAGAGTTTTAAGCAAAAAAGGCAATAAACATGCAAACTGTACATGAAAAGCCGGTGAGTCCTCTTGGCAGCATTTGCAGCTCTTTTCGACTGGTTTCGTAGGGTACGTTTTTGGGCACGTCTGAAGACACTCATGAAGGTCTTCATTGCCTTGCCATGAATTTCCCAAATGCTTCACCAGAAGCCTGCTCATATCATCTTCCATGGCTTGCCATGACTGTAAGCGGCAGCTAATTTGTTAGGTACGTAAATGGGAAATATGGGAGTAATAACAATAATATTAACCAGATTTATTCCGTAAGGACGAGGGAGACGAGCTAAAATGATAGTATCACATCTCTCAGTTTGAGTTCGCTCACTTCTGTTCATGTTATCGTAGACGTGCGAAAGCAGATAATTTGGCGATCTCCTCATTGCTCTCTAAACTCACTATAAGCCAGCTCTCAAAAACAAAAAAAAATTGATGCAAAAACAGCCCGGCAAATGATTTTGGCTCATTTTGATCCGTGCCACCGCAGGGTCTGGCTCATTTTCCATACGAACTATGATCTGCGTACACGTATGCAGTGAATTGTCTCAAGTATTTTTTGCCATATTTTTTAAGGGGAAAGTTGGCGGGATTTTTGTGGCAGTGCAGTTTCATCTGACTTAGTTTTGGTTTGTGGATTAGGTTCATTAAGAAAAAAGAGACGCCTCATTTGGCGGGCAACATGGGATTTAAAAAAAAGGCGAGGTTTTTTTGCTCCGTTTACACGGAAGCCAGTACCGCTGTACACTGGCTTCGTGCTCAGCTGCCGGCCCGCCACTTGCCATTTGCTGCACCCCCTTTAACATGTTCGTCTGCAATCGGTGGTTTAGTTCTCTCGGGCAGCAGTAACTTATCGCTTGTTTCGCCAGGTTGGCGGTTTCAGCGGCTCGGGTCGCATATGCTCTGCTGGGGAAGAAAATGTTTGTTTTTAAACATTCAACATATCCTCCATCCTAGCGAGCCGTGGTGTCGGCGGATACTGTCGCCCATGCCTGGTGTTTGTGGCTCAACCGTTTCCTTCCCCGAGCCGAACTCACAGCGCGTTTTTCACTAGTTTTCGTGGAAATGCTGCTTTTTCGTTTTTCGGTAAGAAGGTTAACAAATCTGCTTGCCGCAGGAAAACCCGTGTAGGGTTTCTCTACGGAATGCCTTCCAACGTCCGGCTAGCGCACGCGTGCAGCGTCCGCCGAAAAAGCCAATGCGACACAACGCCTTGGAATCGGATGGCGACGAGCGGGATGGCGTGAGGGATGCTTGACCCCATCGCCTGGCGCCTTTAACGACTGTTACGCCCGCTTAGGGAAAGCTACCGTGGGAGTACCAAAGCCCTGTTCCACAGTCGGCGCGTCCGTTTGGACAAGAAGGATCGCTCCAAAAGGAAGCGCAAGAACGTTCAGCGCTCGTCTGTGCCCTTCTTTCTTAGTCCTCGTTTTTTGCGCTGTTTTTTATGTTCAGAATGTACCAACTGGTCTCACTCCATGCGCTAAAACGTTACCAAGCCCGATGACGGCAGGGTGACAAAGTGAAGCCGCGCATCGCATTTGTATGGCGGCAAGAGACACCGGCGGCATTCCTTTGTACTACTAAAGCCAGTGACAGCAGCACTGTTGATTGACAGCCGTTGTGGTTAATGGCTGCTATACACACAAGAGGTGCAGTGATGCCAGCGCCGGTGGATCCCGTCGTGACAATGGCCCTCCTCCCTTCTGGTCGCTTTGCCGTGTCCCAGCAGCCGTCGGCGGAGTGGCAGCCCTTTGGGACGGACTTCCCAGCGACCTTCTACGCGGCTTTTGGGAAGGCTTTCGTTTCCTCCCGACTTTCGGGGGCGGCGGACAGGGGGGAGCGGGGGTCAAAACCTTAATTTGTACGTGTGTTGCTGGGCGAAGGCGGCTTCGCTTCCAACTGCATAATCAATTTTGCTGAGTTTGTCAGGAGCTGCGGCCTAGAGCGGTCGCATCAAAACTTGCCCCCGTGGCGGTTTCTGGGCGCCAGAACACCACGAATTTCTTGCCAACTGCGTGGCGTGTCGGATCGTGCCGCGATAGGATCGTGCCGCGATACCCTTTTTGTGTGCTGCGGCTCCTTTTATTGTAATCCAGTTTTCATTTTCTTATGTTATCTTATGTTCATGCTTCGTCGTCTCCTGTGAATAAGTGTAAATGGACTTTTTCTTCATCGTCTACTTGCCTTGTCTCGTCATCCGGTCCTTCACCATCCTCCACGACGACACCACCCACCTCAAAAATTGAAGGAAACCTTAGTGGCGGGTTTACGGACCCCGAGCTCCATTCCTATGAACAGACCTCAAGAACACTGGGCTCGAGTGGGGAATGGCACGGAGTCAAGGTGGCCAATGGTCAACATGAGAGACACGGGTGTGCAGCGGGTGATCGGTGAAAATGAACTCCGACCGGACATCTCGACGGACACCAACCAGACTTTTGGCCGAGAGAAATTTCGGCTTCGAAATTAGACTGCGAACTGTTTCTTTGTATTAAAGAGGTTATAAAACCCCGGGTACATATGACGAAAATACGAGGTGCATTAAACAAAGCTTAGTCTCACGATGTCGGTGTATCGTCAAGGTGTCTGCGGATAGCAACTAGTTTACTTCACCAACGGGCAGAACGAGAGGACAGAGGGGAAGTTCATTCCCGCCTTTCATCTTGCATCCTGAGCCGTTTCTATGGGCAAGGACCGCAGGACAGGGCAGCTGGACGGCGGGGAAGCGACAAGGCGCATCCCTGGAAATAACGAAGGTTCTTTACAAAACTTACAAGGTATAAGCGCTGACGCGCTGGCGCTTGCCATCGTTTTTTTATCTACATCTACTGCAGTCTAGTGTGTCTCAATACTCCAATTTCCGAGGCCTGAATCATTGGCGCTTTGAATGGCAGACCATTGAACGTCGAACTCTGAGGGTGTTTAGGATAATAACGCACGGAATTAGGCGTATGAAATCTCCGGTTTACCTAGCATTTTGTTTCCTTCCTTCATAACTAGTAGCCACAGCTTTTGTTTGGAAAAAATATGGAAGGGCAAGAGGTTTGCAACGCAGATGTGAACACTACAGTGTCTACATGCACTTCCATTTCTGCCGACTTCGATTGCGTATAACGTGTGGGATGCTCCGGTAGTTACTGTGCAGTTCGCGTATTTATTCCTGTAAATATTTTATTGCTGCTGTTTTTTTTTAATCTTGCAAACTTCGCGTAGGGATCTTTAACGTGCGCCGAAATCTCGAACATACGAGTGTTTTCGCTTTTCGCCTCCATCACAAAGGCGGATACACTTCATTTCATTTGTCGATGCAGGTGTACACGCCTTCATGGTGAACGCTGGGTGTTCATCGTGTTTGTACTAGTAACGACTGGTACCCTCGCCCGGTCCGCTAAATTGCATAGAAAAATTACCTTGGGTTGCCCCCCCCTCCTCCCCCGAAAAAAAATCCTGGGTACGTGCCTGCCCGTCTGTATAGATAATTGTTTTTCCTTTCAGAACCCCGGACTTTGGGGATCTTTTTTTGTGTGTGTGTGACAATAAAGTTTATCGACAACAACAACATAATTAAATTTCTTGCATTAGAAACCGTGTCGAAAGGAACTATACATAGGTCTTTCATGTGATTCAACGCGAACGACATTAGCTATAAATGACATTCGCTTGTGCCATGCCGGTCTACATGACGAAAAAATCCCGTTCGATAATGATAGCAGTGGCGATTAAAAAACTCGCAGAATTGCAAGATAATGTAAATGCGTCCAGAATATATTTACTTTTTACTGTTTTAAAACAAAACCAATTTACCTTTTAAAGAAAAGGTGTATTTCTCTTTCAGGCAACATTCCCATCAGAAGCCGAGACAAGTAAGTACTTTAGATGGACTTGTTGTTGGGCGAGTTAGTGCACATTATCAAACGGTGTAAGCTGTCCTAAGGAAGACACCACACAGAGAGAAGTACTCAAGGACCGCGGGAGACTCTCAACTATTATTCCACGCAGAAACATACATAAATACAGAAGGGCATATCATTGCACACGCGCGAAAACGAAAAAAACAAAACGAATCTACAAGAACTTGTGATGAGGATTTTCACAAACGGTCTTCGATAAGCAACTCTGAACGCTGGCCGTCGACCTTCGAGCGGCCTCTCTCCGGTATTGTCCATACGGTGTGCGACAAAATTAGGCCAAACAATGACGAAATTCCTGTCCTTTGTCAACACATCGCGAACAATACAAAAAAACATCCCCCTCGCGAGGGGCACGATTAAATGCAGAGCATTTCTGCGGGGGGGCGCGCCTGCAAGTCGTATGGATTACGTATTGGTTGTTGTTGTTGTAATTGTTGCCTTCCAGCGTAGACATTGTCGATGAAGTCGATGGTGAAACGTGCCGTGAACCCCCTGCCGCGGTTATGACGCAACGTGGAGCGGCTATGACGCAACGTGGCGCGGCTATGACGCAACACAATCCAACACAATCCACTTTAATCCAATCCAACCCAAATCCAAGCCAATCGAATCCAATCCAATGCCCCTCGCGAGAGAGTGTTATAGCGCCGAAATCGCCACCACGCGAACGCGTGATGCTGACGTCACGATCACGCCACAGATGTTAGCGACCGCAGCGCGCGCGAACGACATATGTGGTTTAAGCGCGAACCGACCGCGGCGAGCGCGCGATGCGAGCGCCCCACCTGTTCTTGCGCGCGAACCTAACGCGGCGAGAGAGGGTGTTGCGCACGTCCCCACCTGTTGTGCGCCCGAACCGAACGCGGCGAGAGAGGGCGTTGCGAGCGGAGAGAAGGCGAGGAGGACGCGGGGTAGAGGGCGCACCTCTGGCCGACGGTTGAATGAGTCAAGGATATAAGGCACGTTCGTAACCTTCCGTTCTGTGTCGGCTTTGTGGCTCAGTTGGTAGAGTACCGTGCACCTTGCGTTCCGCCCGCAGAGTTGTAGGATCGAAACCTGGCGCCGGCAAGTATTATTTTTTTATATAGTGTAGGGGGAGCGATGCGGACGCGGACTACGGACGCCAACGCGGGTGACATCGTGAGTTACTGAAATGCTCTGCATTTAAAAGGACCTGGCCCTCCCGTCGACCGATTCTCGGCAGATCGCCGACATACCGCGCCGTGACGAACTGCGCGCATACTAACTTTGAGCAGCACAGCATTCCGAGGCACTGCGGCGCACCTAGCTTTATTAATAGCCGGTAACCCTTCGAATGACCTCACAGCGAGAGCAACTCTCCCGACAACAACGCAACTGCACGCACTAATGTTGCAATTACCCCCCCCCCCCCCAATATACAGGTATGGTGGTTTCCCAAGTTACCTGCAGCGCCGCGCGGGCTTAGGCAACCTTTTCCCCGCATCCTGGCCTCCCCGTACGAACGATTAAAGGTGATAAGCATTCTCGCGGCTGCGCTATTCACCCGTAGAACGCCGCGTAAACTCAACCAACATGAAAGCAAGCACAAGCTGCAGCCCGCTGCGTGGTTATTCTGCATTTAACCTTCGAGGAAGCACGTTCCGCTGAAGGCTGGGCAAACTAAGGCTCCGTGCGCTGATATCGTGGCGACACCGGCACCTGAACAACCAGCGCCACCTCTGGCTACTGGCGGCATTTATCAGATGTTGTTGACATCGTTTCCGCGCTTCCCAGCGCTGTCCGTGTTAGGCTGCCATTAGTGATTGCTCAAACCAGCGCGCTTGTTTTAACGGTTTGAGAGAGATAGGAAATATTGGCATGTTTTTTTTTCATAAGAGAACCACAAAACGTATTCACTAGCTACACCCCGCAAACGATGTTTACTACGTACAGGAGGAGCTGACAAACGCAAAGGTGCCGTCTAATGTTTACAGCATGGCGTTGGGCACATAACAAGCGCGGCCCTGGGCTACGACTTTTAGTTAAAGGCGGGCACAGTGAACGGTCGTGAGTTCTGTTGTGAGCACGTTGCTCACGCATGTCCAGATTTCCGGCTCATGGCCAGTAGTACTTTGGCCACCACGTGCCGCATTGAAATCAGTTTTTAAAATTCCCCGCTTCAGCGTCAACGTTCGTTCATAAAGCATAAATGTAGGAAAAAAAGAGCCGACGTCTTCGTGGCAACGCGATAGTCGAGCCCCGCTCCGCCGACTGCGAATGAAGGCAGCTGTTGTGCAGCACTGGCAAACAGAAGCCGCGACGCGGCGTGTTGATAGCGAAGCGTGGGTGGAGATGAATTGCTGGCCAGACGAAGAAGGTTGCTTGGGTGGTGGAACTTTTTCCAGGTTATTGTTTATCACGAGTTAAAGCGAGAGGCCATAGAGCCAACCTTGCATATAAAATGCCGCCAAATGTTAAAGGGCCCCAACTTACCTGATACTCAGTTGAGCCCAGTTGAACTGGGTTGAACCTTGCCCTTTGAGAGCAAGATATTTATTGCTGTCCAGTTTGTACAGGCTGCAGGAAAAGTACCGGGGCGTAGGTTAGACCCCGGCAAGCACTTTACAAGATCCACTGCGTGCTATCTCAGTTGTCTAGTACAGTCTATTCCACTTATAACAATATCCAAGTGCCAAGGAAATCCCATCGTTATAACCAATGATTGTTATATGCGGGTTGCTAAATAACAAGACGGAGCAGAGCTCAAAACATTTTATTTGCATGCAAGCAAGGCTGTACTGCTACCTAGTCGTGGAAAAGAAAATATACTCGGTCAGCTTTGTTTGCTGCAGAAGAAGCTGGCGCACATCTTTTTCAAAAGCATCTATAGGTGCTTCACCTAGCTGAGCGAAAGGTCCTTGGTGGAAACGAAGTCTCTGAAAGACTATACTGCGTTGGGCCTCCTGCGAAGGTGCTACCCGAGTAGGATGTGTAACCGCGTCGTCACAGTTTTCACTGCCACCGTTGTCCGCAGCACGTATCCCCGCAACGATCGCCCCTTCAGTGAGGCACTCAGACGTTTTCAAAACATCGGCCCTGACGTCTCATTCCCGAAAAAAGCAAAGATAGTTGAAGAGTCCCCCAGCGCCAGGCACGGGGACGGTGCCACAGCGGCGGCATCGGGAGGGGTGTTTGGAAGAACTGTTTGGAACGAGAACTAATCAGCGCATTTGACTCGTTTTCTGAGGGGTGGACGGGAGCCGAGGCGCATCGCGGCGCATGGTGTCGGCGTGGTTGGCGGAGAGAGCCGGTGGCAGCTCGCATATTTGGTGCTTGGTGTAACCGGATTCAATCGTTATATCCGACATCGCGGCATTCGAGCATTGTAATAAGCGTTTTATTTTCCCATGAAAAGCATACAAAAGCAGACGGTGGCGCAGCTGTTCATCGTTATATCCGATATATTGTTATAAACGATATCGTTATAACTGGACTCGACTGTATATATGCACTATATTCCTGCACATAAAGTGTACATATTTTGGACATCAGAGTTTGCCACGTCCCTCACGGCGACACGAGACACGGCGGCGCGTTCCTGGAGGAAAAAAAGTTATGAAAATTTATGTATACACGATGCCGGATATATAGTACGATGAATATGGGTCTTGTCCCACTCGTCACAAGGACACTCGTCCTAGGCCAACTCGCCATAGGTCAAACTGGTCGGGAATATAAGCTTCTCATAGGGCATTTCGCACGAGGAATACTTGTGTTTCCGGAATTGTCAGTATACGTAAAACTCTCATTAAGAACTTGTTTTCGACGGATAAAACATAGTTTGCGCCTGCTATTGCTTTTATAAAAAGGTATAGGCGAGTGTGCATATCTTTTGACATACGAAGTTAGGTTGAATATTCCGCCACACCTTATTAGTTATGTTGAAATGAGACTTTCATTCAAGTTTTTATTATATGACACAGAAAAATTAAAAAAATAAATAAGTTGAGCATGAAATAAAGAAAGCTGTTTATTGCTCTCGGTTAACACGTCAGCTCAGAAGCGGTGTTCCGGGAAATATTGCGAAGCGTGTTGACTGGGGCTGCGCTGAGGGACACGAGGGGTGACGTGGTTGTTGGTGACGTGATTTGAACGTAGCCTACTCTTTCTGGTACTTTCCAGCAAGGGCTTTGTTTACAATGTCGCGGGGAAACGAAATCCAAGCACCCAAAAATTAATGAAGCGCACACTAACGCGTAAGATTTGAAGGTAGTGAAGCTGTGCGCAATCTTCACGACGGTTTAAGCCCACGATTCCAGCGGATTTGCTTCTTCTTCGCTGCCGCAACGACCTTTACTCCATTGTTGCTATAAGCGTGAGCTTCCTTCAGGTTTTTGGGTGCGGAGAGCCTTAAGACCGGGCAATGTCCGTCCGCGTCCGTGCGCATAGCATTTGCAATCACAAAAAATCACACAGGCACCTTCAGGATTCGAGCCTGTGTCTGGTAGACCAGACAGAGTTAGTGTCAGTCATCTGACCCCTTGGGCTACGACCGTGAGTTAGCACCCGGGAGTCAAATGGCTTACTCCCTCGACTGCAACGGTGCGGAGTACCTTAGGACCTCCCAATGTGCGTCCGCGTCCATCCGAGCGCACACCACCATCAAGCGAAAATCAAGCAAAATTCGATTTAAGCCGTGAGTTGCAGTTTCATGTAAGGAATAATCAAGGTGCCACTCAGGGCTAAAATTGAACGATGGTCGGGACGCAAATCGGATGTCACTCGGGACGAAACTTCGATGTCATTTCGAGTCCCGGTGCTGCATTTTTTTTTTTTGAAGTGTTGCCCCGATTACCGTGAAAATTGTGTACAATTCTTGGCTTGATAAACGTGCGCAGGGGACGTTGGGCGTTCACCGCGAGGCACGAGCTCACGTGCGCTCGGTATTTTTTATTTGTCGGGGATTTTCTGCCGCCGGAATCCGTGGATTGCCCGACAGCTTCTCGGTTAAAAAAGCACTCTTCCAGGTGGACATACTTTGTGTGCAACCCGCCGTGGTGGCTCAGTGGCTAAGGCGTTGCGCTGCTGAACACGAGGACGTGGGTTCGATTCCCGGCTGGGGCGGTCGCTTTTTTGATGGAGGCGAAAAGTAAAAACGCCCGTGTGTTCGAGATTTCGGCGCACGTAAGAGATCCCCGGGGGGTCAAAATTAATCCGGAGCTCTCCACTACGGCGCGCCTCATCACCTTCGTTGCGTCGGCGCGTTAAACCCCACACTCAGTCAATCAACAATTCTATCTTGTTTTCAAGCGGTCAACCGATCCGGCGTTGGTAACTTCGGGTGGTACTACTATATACGTTCCACGTTTCAGGTGGTCAGAATTACCGGAGCCCTCCACTACGGTGCGCCTCATCGCCTTCGTTGCGTCGGCGCGTTAAACCCCAAACTCAATCAATCAACAATTCTATCTTGTTAACAAAGCGGTCAACCGATCCGGCGTTGATAATTTCGGGTGGTACTAATATATACGTTATACGTTCCACTTTCAATACATCACAGAGGGAAAAAAAATACTCGAATGTATTTTTACACGTGTTAAATGGCCTTATATGTTTTTCATGATTGGTCCTTATCGAGTGCCGATGTGGAGGTTGGATGTGATCACTTTTCTATGTGTTTATAGCTCCCTCATACAAAACGTACCGGTCCGCGCAGAAGTAAACGGAGCAAGGGAGCGGTGGCCGAACTGCATCGCTGCGCCGCGTAAGGGCGCCGACGGGAACCAAGGAGCGCCGGTCAAATTGTGTGTTCGCACTGCCCCCGCCTCCCTGTCTGGTATGTTTAATCGCCGCTCTGCTTGCGTGCCATGCTGGGCGGGACGGTTTTCTAAAGGCAGCGCTGGGTTATAGAGGGGCGCTGGTTGCATTGCCGCTCGCAGGCAACAGGGGCGACTGAATCCGCCGCTATTGAGCTGGGCGAAACTGCGCGCGCCCGGAAACGATCCTTGTTGCACGCTGTAACGGGTGGCGTAAAATTGCAAGTCGCTGCGATTTGCCGTAGCATGTCTTTGCAAAATAATTAATTGCAAGCGGGCAACAAAATTGCCTTGTACAATATAGAAAGCACATTCACACACATTTTCGTTTTTCGAAAAAGAAAAATCCCTCTTCCGACATTTATGTTAAATTTTGGGTTTGTCCCAAGTTATTGCTGCCGCTCAATCCAGGTCTGTTCTGAAGAAAGGGAAATAAAAACGTCCGTGCGGTGGAAATTCTGTATTAGAGAAACCAGTAAAGAATAGGTATAATCGTTGCCTGCTATCACAGCGGGCCTCATTTTCCCTCTACCTGACCTAACGAAATGTTAGTCGTATGGAGTTGGCTGCGGTATCTGTGTCAAAGCAGCCGCCGAGGCCGCATGGGCAGGAGCTCCGCGCGTACATGTAGGAAACCGTAAGCAGCAATGCGCAACGTAATACTGAAGAGAAATAAACCATACAGATTGTTGAAGCATAAGCGAAACACAATACTAAAATGACGGATTAGGCAAAAGCTCAGCGACAAAAAATAAGAAAAGAAAACGACACACATCGTTACGGCTTCAAAATGATTGACGCGCGTATTTATGGACCATTCGTTTAGCTGCGCTGGTTTACTGTGGAGTCCGTGCTGGGAAGATTGCTTGGGTGTATGTTGCTGTTTTTATTCCCGACGAAGTTCGCGTTGCGTATGCAAGTTTCCCTGGGCACAGGCTGTCACAGGTCCCCACAGAAGCTGATAGATGGCGTGCGCAGACACAAGATCACTCACGAAAACCACATTCACACTAAACAGCAAAACGAACGTTTATGGCCAGTGGTTAAAGGGCTACTGAAGCGCTTTTAAAACCCGGCAAGTCTCTACTTTTTACAATTCTTACATTGGTGAGTTTGGGCATATAACTTTTTTTTCGGCATTTTAGCTTGGGGACAGCGGTATTCGCCGTTAACGTTGACCCTACGCCCCGCCCACTGCTCCCTGCCGCATCGCCGGAACAGCGAGAAACCGAGAGGCCGCGACCGGAAATAGCGTCATATTCGGAAGACGGCCAGCGACGTGCGCCGCCGCTTTGCTGTGTCCCAGTTTTCTGGGCGAAGTTCCGAATTAGGCAGGCGTGTAAACTGCACTTTATTAATCTTTATTGTGTATAGTTGCTTCCGCGTCAATTTTAAACCGTAATTCTACGGTGTGAGTCCCTAAAGCGACTCCTAGATACTAGAGATTTCCTACCCGAGCGCCCGTGGCTACTAACTCACTGCCTTCTCGAGTAGTCGCGGGGCCGGCGATGTCGTCGGGTGCTCTGTGCTTCGTACGCTAAATGACGGGCTCAAACAAATATGGAGGTACCCCAAGTTCCTGATCCATTATAATAAGGGGATTAGAAAATTGGTGGGACTGCAGTGCTCAGGGCTTCGCGAACTTCATGCTTGTTTTCCCGATCAACGTTGTTGGCTGAGACGACAGCTTAGCTGAGCAGCTATATTTTAAGACGAAATCAAGCAAGCTGAAAACATGACGCATTTTCTGCGCGCGGAAGCGCTCAGCACACTCGCCGGTCATGCATGCCCGTACGGCGCACGAAACGGCTCGCACCAGGCATGCCGGGGCAGCGACCGCTCTTCGCTGCCGTCTTCGCAGAATCAAGGCCGTCGCGAAGAGCAAGTGAACGAACGAGAGAGTGGATGAATAGTGTGGTGAAAAATTGTGCTAGAGATTGCCATACAAGGTGGTATTGAAAGATGTGATCGAATTTGTATCGCGATGCACACAGAACACAAATAAGCCGGAATGTTAGTAAATGGCTCGTTGCATACCTCAGTACAAATTCGGAGTTTTCAAAACTCCTTCCAATGAGAGTTTCGCCTTATTCCCATTATTTCCTCAGTTTTTTTCAGTAGCATATGGCAGTTTCATTTTACTGCCACAACAATGGGAGTTTCCAGGGGTACCATTGGGAGCGTATTGTTTCCTCAAACTGGGAGTTTTCAGGGGGCGCGTTGGGAGCAGTGTTGACCTGCATTCGAGTTTTTTTTTGTGGGCTTGATATAAGCGCTGCGGAGAAATTTATTACTCTATTTGGGAGTTCTTAATGAGCGCACAGGCCGCATTTTCATTTTCAGTTGAGGATTACGTAATTTATAGTCTTTTTCCTCTTCAAACGTTGAATGGCAAAACGTGAAAAGCTTGTTTTCTTCACAGTCAATTTATTGCATAAAAATTACATAAATACGATATACGTGTGAACACGCTAATAAGAAAATAAAAACACTCAATTAACAAAACACCTACATCGAGAACACAAGGTATCTTGGTAAGAACTTTTTCTAACACTCCTCAACGAAAAAAAATTTCCTCGCACTTCCCCGAGGGGGAGAGTGTGTAAGTGCGAATGCACGGTTGTTGATTGCGCGATTACACACACGCACACAATTGTAATGTTCGCGAAAGAGAGATCACACACACACACACAACTACAAATGAAGAAAGATGCATTTATTCACAGACACCTATTTGTGTTGTCGTTGTACTTGTTTGCTAGAGCGGATCTCAGCTTTGAAATTTCCTGTCAGTACTCCTTTAAGCGGGTGCATTAGCTCTTCTCATGCCCGATTCCTGGCCAATCCCCCACGTGGGTATGTGCCATGCACAGACACCTATTTGTGTTGTCGTTGAACTTGATTGCTAGAGCGGATCTCAGCTTTGAAATTTCGTGTCAGTACTCCTTTGGCCAATCACCCACGTGGGTATGTGCCATGTCAGCGGCCTGGCAGCGCGCGCCCATCTCCCCCCGTTGCCAAGGAAGACGAGGAGATTCCTGGCCAATCCCCCACGTGGGTATGTGCCATGTCAGCGGCCAGGCAGCGCGCGCCCATCTCCCCCCGTTGCCAAGGAAGACGAGGAGCGCGCGCACCCGCAGCTGTTTCTATGCGGACGGCGGCGGACGCTTCAGGCTCGCTTAAGAAGTGCATTCGCACTTAAAACTTTAAACCATTTGCAAACAATGAGGTCAGCATGTCGTCGGTGCGCTGTTTACTTGCACCTGCCTCCGAAACGCTGACGTTGCCGCACATCTTGGCACGTTCCCCAGGAAGGCACAGCAGCACATGCATTAGAGGGATAACAAAACGTTTTAAGTCTGCGGCAACAAATACGGAAGCATATTGGGCATCTGACCTGGAAAAAAAAAAGAAACGGGACTGTTAAGACGCTGAACTTGTCACTCTTGTGTCCAACTTTCCGTAATGTCTGAATGTTTATTTAAAGCTACGCAAAATTGCACTCCTGTCCGAGACACCTGCGCTCACTAGTTCGTCAAAGCGAAGTGTTCTGCTGTTCAAAAGGGTGCGCGACCTTGTGGCGACCAACTTCTCAACATGCTTCCTTTCCCTTTTTTCCTTGCGTGTAGTGTTCTTGGAGCGAGCTTCAGGTTTTACCACCCGCACTGCCACTTTCTCCCCTCACCAAAAGTCATAGGAAAAGTTTGGTCGGCGTGACGCCCGCGCCTGCACCCCCCCCACCCCCCCTTCAAAAAAACAAATAAAATAAGCAGCCTACCGTCGACTCTACAGAAGGCTCCCTCGAATGGCGTTTGCTGGTTATAAATACACGCGCCTAGCGTACGGGATGCTCCCACGGGGCCCCGACCTTCTTCTCCCTTTCCAGTGAAAGCAATTAATCGCCGGCGGCACGCGGCAGTCACCCTCCTCGTAGCAGGCGCGGCTGGCACCACACGTACCTCTCAAGAAAAGCGGCCACCCTGCGACGTTTGACCGGCCAACTTCACCTTCGCCTGCCAGGAAGCCACAGGCACAGCCTAACTAAAACACCTAACAGCCGTTCAGAGTTCGGACAGTTTTCATTCTGCTGGCGAGTGTGAATGAGTGAGTGTTCTGCTCTAGACCCGCGAACATACGCATTGCTTTCACACCGTTCGGCCTCCCCAATGACGTACCGGGCATGGCACCATCTTTCACGCACAACGCTCACCTCCAGTGGCGGAGCATCGCCCGTGCGGTGACGTGGGAAACACGCTGAGTTTATTTCACACTAGAAGGGGCACAAGTCTCCCAAAATGTTGGGTACAATAAAAAACGTGAACATTTTACCTTCAACCACCTCGCAGAGCCACAACCGCGTTGTTTTTAACGAGCCACTCTCGGCGATCACTGTATTTATGCCTCGCGTCGGCTCGCTGGCGTATTCCGTAGGCTCGAAGGTCGGTGACTAGGAGGCGACGTTGCAGTGTGTCGCGCGTTAGTCAAGGCTGGTTCCACAATGTTCGCAACGAGCTTCGATAGTCGGGAAGCACTGCACATCCGTTCGTGCGGCCGCAAGTTCACATCGACAATAAATTTTCGGGGACGCTGGAGCTCACACGACGCCCGACACCAACTAGCAGCCATTTTTTAAGGAGGCGTAGAGGAGGAAGGGCTGAAAGAGGAGGCGTGGGAATTTTTCATACTTCCATTAGGACAAACGCAGTATTCACAGCTAGATACGGCGTTTTGTGAAGAGGTACGACGGCTTGTGTCCCCCGGTGTAAACTTGCAGTTTTTCCACAATCATACTACCACACGTGGGAGCAGGCCGCCTGCCGTGAGGAGTTTTAAAGACGTATTCCAGCCAAAAAACTCCCATTCAGGCTAACTTGTGTTTTGTGTGTGCGGAGCGCCGACCGGTCGCGGCGCTCGTCGACGGAAGCAAATGAACCTGCCCGAGCACGAGATGCAGTGAGAGGCCGATGGATGGCGTTACCAGCGCGCAAGAATGAACACAGCACCGATGGCTAGAATGATTATCAACGTCAAACGTCAAAGTAAGGTTCCACACGCGGTAAAGGGGATGATAGTGCGGGGAAAAACTGTGTTAAAGATAGAGGTAGCAGCGACCAAATATCGGCCTCGGTACTAAGCCTAAAATTCCCAACATCCGAGGCGATCCGTGCAACCCACAGAGTTTCATACTAATATATACTAGAGGGAAATCTGGCGCTGCATTCGCGGGCCACCGTGGTTCGGCGCCATTGCAGCTAGCGACTCTCCTCGCCTCCTTGGCTTGGTTAGCCACATGGCTTCTTTTTCGTCTTGAAGCCAAAAGGGGTAACATTGTATTTCGTTCATCTTCCATGAAGCTTCTAAATAATCCCTGACAAATATACCTTTCTGGAGCTTTAATTTATAACAACAGAACAAATTCGATTGTTTTCTGCAGTTATATTATTCCATTTTTGCAGCCACAGCCAACTTTCAGCCTGTTCGTGAGCCACGCCAAGGACAAGTGGAACGTGCATGCCCGGTACATGACGGCACGCCCGCTGAAGTGCGGCTCCCCTAGACAGTGGCGCCAGATTTCCCTCTAGTATTTATTAGAATGAACTCTATGGTGCAACCCAAGCTGGCTGGAGCTGTTTGGGAAGGTGTTTTTCTAAAGTTCGTCTGGGACCAGCGTGCTGCGTTTTGGTTCCTCTACCTTTCAGGGGACCACCAGCGTTCGCTTACCCTATTCTAAAACTGCGTTTGTGCAGCAATGACACGTTCCGCTGACCGGCCGCGCAGCGACCCGTCACCAGCACCTCCACCCGACGCGGCGACCGGCGGCGGCCCCTTCGCTAGCTGCTGCGTGTGCGCATCGTAGGCCGCTGCACACAGCTTGTTACCGCCTTCCCGAATGCAAAAACAAAGTCGCACATGCGAATAACAGGATGATAGCGTGTCGAAAAACTGTGCAAGGAATTGTGACTAGCGCTGGTGGTGAAGGCTATCTGCACAACTTCACTGAGTAAGTGAGTGAGTGAGTGAGTGAGTCACTCACTCACTCACTCACTCACTCACTCACTCACTCACTCACTCACTCACTCACTCACTCACTCACTCACTCACTCACTCACTCACTCACTCACTCACTCCGATTGCCGCAAAAGCGAATAATTGGCTACACAACAGTGCAGGGCGCAATGACGTATACCAGCAGCGGTAGCCGTCGGTACCTCTACGCTAGGCCGTCGGCCATCGGCACGCGCACGAAGATATACATATGTGGCACAAAATGCAAGGAGCACTAGACTGGGAGCCCTTTCAGCAAGGTTGAGCGTAGCAAAACGGCGGGGACTACAGTGTTCGGGCCAACCAGGGAGCCAGGGAACCAAACAAAGGGGCGCACTCGGCGAACGATAATTACAAAAAATGGCCCCAATCCACCCCGTGAATGTGGTAGGAAAGCAAAGCTGTAAACGGCACCCATAACGATTACCCATGCGACTTCACTTAAATTCACTCACATCGCTCTACAAATAGTAAATCCATATAGAAGTGAAATGCACTTAAATACACCATATAATACTTCATAGTTGTATTATTCGTACGGTTAAATCAATGCATGATGCATGAATGGTGTTTGGTTGAGTTGTATTGGTGTAGCACAAGAGTGGAAACTTTTTTTTAAATAAAAGTAAGCTCCAAGCCGGTGTTAGACGATCTGACCTCTCCGTCTCTGCTCCGCGGACGGAGGCGACGAGATTTGCGGCAGAGGAGGTGCAGAAGGAAGAAGAAATAGTCCTGTTCAGATTTCTGAACGGCCCAGAGTGCAGCCCTGAGGAGTGATTCCTTCTTCACTGGGGCCCATATGCAGTCCGCGCGGCCAGCGTTCTGTCCACCCGCTGAAGCTGGGCAGGTAGAGAGGGCCTGGACAGCAGCATCTCCCATTCCTTTTGTTGGGTAGTTGACGGAAAGAGAGGAGGGGGCTCAGGGCTAAAGTCGCACACCCCGATTACGGGGCGGAGTGTTTCTACTTCTGTGCAAAATTTACATTCAGCGTCGTAGCGATTCGGATGCATTAAGTGAAGACGCGTAGGCTGTGGGAAGGAGCCCAGATTGTGTGAGCCGTAGGGTAGTTTGTTGTTTTCTGGAAAGGTCAGTTTAAAGCGATGGTAGGCTCTGACTCAGAAGGCGATAATGCTGGGTTATCTCCCTGAACGTGACAAGCGGGTGACTGTCCTCGCGCAGCTTCATAGCACGGGAGGTAAAAGCGAAGGCTTGTTGGGTGGGCGTATTTGTTGCCCTCCACCGAAGCGTGAGGGGGTGTCCAGATGAGCTGAATGGAACCGTTATGGGAGTGGTTTTTAGCGAGCGCAGTGCAGGTCAGGACATCAAACCCGACTGGTAATTCCAGTAGGGTTACTGGGCATCGGTGACTACCCTCCGACGCCCTGGTTGAGTGAGAGCCAGGTGATGCCTACCTCTTCTGCTGCCGTCATTTCTTGGGTCCTAAGCGAGGTACACGCAGAGAGGTTGGTTCTGGAGGTAGGCACGATGATGGCGTATTGCTGACCCCGATGTTTGGAGGCGTCTGTGTAGATACCCGCATGATCCCCACCGAGGGTGGTGTTTACCGCTTGAGCCCGTGCTTTTCGGTGACCCTCTTCATGTGAGGGGTTCATATTTCTAAGTAAAGGGAAAATGTTTAGTTTTAGTCGCCAATAGTCTGGGAGTACGTCAAGCGAAGTGACATTCCGGGCTGCCCAGCCAATCTACTGAAGCATGCGGTTACCCACCGCAGTTCCCAGTCGGACCTTCTGGTTAGAAAGATGGCCTTCTATCAGCTCTTCCACCATGTTGTGGAGCCCCGTGCTAAGCAGCCTCTGTGTGGACGCACGCATGAGAAGACCAATGGCCTGCTCGACCGCCTTTCTAAACATTATATAAAGCATCTCTATGTCTGCCTTGCCGAGGAGAAGACAGGGGCTTGACGTAAGTGACTCTCGAAAGGACAAAAGCTTCAATTAATCGAAAGGTACCGGATTCCTTTAGGCCTCGCTTCTTGGTGGCAACTCGCCTGATCATGTGTATGATTTCATAATTGCTGTTTCTGAGGCGCTGCAAGGAGACGTCACTCTTGCTGTTAGCCTCGAGATGTTGGTCCAGGATCTTGATGCTGGGGGTTGGATTGATGGCCTTGCCATCAAGGAGTATTTGAATGTATTACTTGATTTGGCGTGAAGGCGGACAAAAGGAGCTGTGATTTTTTACGTGAACACTGGAGACCACAGGCTTTAGCACATTGGCGTACTAGAAGTGAGATGCCTTGTCTTGGTGTGAGTTTTCTTTAATTTTTGTAACTCTTAGCCCATCAGCAAGATGTGCACAGGGCCGCTAGACGGGCGTGAGTGGTCGCTTGACGCTTTCACGTATCATTCAGCGAGAACGCAGGGGATAAACCCGAAGATGTGCTTGGTGAGTACACCAACTGTCATCACCGTCTTCGTCTGGGCTTGTTGCTAAATCGGTAAGACAACGGGCTCTCGCTTTGTTAGTCTGTTAGTTCCAGGTTCGATTCCCGGCGGTGCCAGTAAATTCTTTTATTTGTTCGCTGGAGTTTTCTGGTGACACCAACGGTCGCGAAAGAACCCTTGGGGGGTAGAGGTAAAAAGCTTTGCTTTAATACTATGGCAGGTCCTTGCGAAGGCGCGCAAGTTCATTCGCTGCACGCCGCCAAAGGTGCGCAAATTAGCTTATAGGAATCAATGCAACACAGATGCAACATTGCAAAGAAAAAACTTCGGGGAATTTTGCAATAAAACCGCGCTGAAGTTTTCAGGTGTGTGAAACAGGGACAGCAGCAAAATCACATTCTGCAAGGCAAGCTCGGCAGCTGCCGTAGAAAGATGAGTGACGCCAGATCAGGGTGAAAACGAAGTTATAACACAGCGCCACCGCAAATATTTCAAGTACTAACAAATACCGATGCGTTTAATACGCCAAGGCCTCGAAAACGGGCTACTCTTCCACAACACGCAGTTCACCCATCCGAACCGTTTTGCCGAACTGATACGCGAATCCTTACAAATCGGCGACGCCTTTTCTTTCTTCACCCCTTTCCAAATCCGAACTGCTTCTCCCGTGTCGGAATGACGCAATTGTATATTCGTCGGCTTCATAACGTGAGGGGCCCGGGTCCGATTCCGACCATGGGAAGCGTTTTTTCCTTTATTTTATCCACTATCATTATCACCAGGAACATTTTGCTTTTCTGCAGCTCACTTTCAGGTGCGCGCGGACGCCGCTTTCTATCTCACTGCTTCCTATGTCCCACTCAGGTTATAGCCCCAGAACGGGCTGGAGTATGCTAAAATACCGTAGATAAACAATCCTCCTCCGCAGCCACCATGGATGCTCCTTCTCGCACTGCAAATCACGGCCCCATTACAAGAATAGAATAGAATACAATAGAATAGAAAAGAATAGAATAGAATAGAATTTTATTTCATGTTCTTTATAAGACATGACGGGGCAAGAGAAAAAGCTGCTGTGGACAGCTTGAAGAGCTCTCGCTCCGTACCGGTGTATGGGCAGCAGATGGCGCCTGACGGTATACCTCCTAGAGGGCTTGCGTGTAATTGATACAATGCAATGTCAACAACATTGTTTTTCTGTAAAACTCAGTAAACTATTATTAAAGAAAATGTTTTTACAACAATTGTCGTTAAATAAACAGAAATGAGAAAAGAAACAAGTTTATACAATGTCTAGCGGAACATTGCTTGCATACATAGCCAGAACTGGTACTCTTAGTGAGAAAAAAAGAGAGAGAAAAAAGAAAAGAGAAATCATTTTTACAGGTACATACGGAAAAGCTCAGAAATCCTTAAAAGATGAAAGTCAATGCCGTGTTCAATAAATTGGTTTAGAAGTTTGGGGACAGTGTGGGACAACATTGGACAATCATAGTTAGTTCTGCAACAGCGTACTGTCCAATGTTCAGTATGTCGAGTGTTGTACAGAGGTATGTACAGTGGGAATTAATTGCGCAAAGCTAGTAAGGAATTTCTCACTACGCTTTTCCTCGCTTCTTAAAGCCGTGCTTAGGAGGTAATCATAAAAATTGTGTGTACTAATCAGGTCGAGTTTTTTAAGGAGAGGACCGGCTGAAATGTCGAAAGGGGAATTTGAAATTATGCGAACCGTTTTATCTTGAAGACGTGTGAGTTTGGTAATGTTTGAAGAGGTTATGATTCCCCATACGAGGAAGCAATAACGTAGGTAAGACAAGAACAGCGAATTATATAATAGAAGTTTGGTTTTCGTAGGAAGCAAGTCCCGAGATCGATAAAAAATTCCAACGGTACGGGCTAGCTTTGTCATTTCATTCTCAATCTGAAAATTGCAAAGCATATGTTCAGAGAAGATTATACCCACCGTTTTGATCCTGTCTACTACTTCGACTCTACTCCCATTCATAAAGAGCGCGTCGGGTGTTATGCCCTTGCGTTTCGCTCTAAAAATTACCGCTTTTTTTGGTTCTGTATTTATACTTAGGCCATTTGCTGAGGACCACGCAGCTAACTTTACCAAAATTTCGTTGCCTCGCTCAAACAGTTTTTTGCAATCACTATCACTGATAAATAAGCAGGTGTCGTTTGCGTACATAACAAATTTTACTGACTGATCGATTCGCACTGTATCATTAATATATATGTTAAATATATAAGGGCCAAGTATGCTTCCCTGAGGGACCCCATAAAGTGCCGGTTTAGTTATAGATGCATGGTTATTGATTGATACATATTGGTTACGTTGAGCAAAATATGTTGTCATGATTTCAAGGGCTGTTCCACGGATTTCGTAATGTTGTAATTTTTGTAAGAGCAACGTTCGGTTAAGTAAATCAAACGCCTTTTAGAAGTCGATGAAGATTCCCAGCAGAAATGTTTTCTCTTCAATGTTCTCCACTATGAATTCTTTTTCGTCTAAAAGAGCGATTTTGGTGGAACGGCCTTTGCAGAACCCATATTGACATCCTGTTAATACATGGTGTTTGTCGGTAAAAGCTGTAAAACGCGTGTGAATGAGTTTTTCAAGGGCTTAAGAAAAAATGGGCAATATAGAAATTGGCCTATAATTGGATAGGGCTTTGCGGTCCCCCTTTTTGCGTATGACAGTCACTTTAGCTGTTTGTAACCCAGTTGGGAAGCTTCCATTGACAATACAGAGAATAAATACGTGGGTTAGCGGCGGTGTTATAACATCAGCAACAAAGTTCACGGGATGAACCTTAAAATCGAAAAAGGCAGAGCGATGACTATTTTTCAAGTGCATAAGTGTCGAGAACACTTCAGGCTCCGAAACAGGACTTAAATATATGGTGCCAGCGCAATTTGTATCCATGTATTTTTGATAGTCCCCCGTGAGAGAGGGTGGGGGCAAATTTACGAGGAACTCATTAAAGGCGTTAGATAATTCAGTGCCCCCAACTTTATTGCCATTAATTGTGAGCTCTTTAATTGGACTAGTAGTCTTTTGGGTGCCAATAACAGAGGTAATCTTTTCCCAAATGACTGCTGTGTTGTTGGACGATTCTGTGAAGACGCTATGAAAATATCTTGTTTTGGTGTGGTATATTTCCTTATTGAGACGATTGCGAAAGGTTTTAAATTCTCTCAGTAAGTTAGGGTCAGGCTGGGAAAGAATTTTCTGGTACATAGTGATTTTGTTTAAATTTATTTCAGTAAGTCTTGCGTAATCCATGGCTTTTTGATTTTTCGAGGCTGTTTGAGTAGTTTAAACGGAAAGCTGGTATTGTAAATTGACTGAAACTGGTTTATTAAAACCATTAAATTCTCCATTTGCATCATTGTTATCGAATACTTCTGTCCAAGGTGTGGCCAAAAGCTCTTCACGATAACGCTGCAAGTTATTAGTACTAATATTGCGAACTAAGATGCTAGGTTTAGGTTGTTTTTGATGGTACCGGAGGGTAACATATATGAGAAGATGGTCGCTTAAGTCATGAGCTATTACTCCTGCCTTTACGTTCTTAATATTGGTGCTGACGAGAAAAAAATCAATAAGCGTTGAAGAGCTAGTAGTTATTCTTGTTGGCAGATCGATAACGTTACTTAGACCGAAACTTTCATAGAACCAGACGAGCTCATTAGTAGCAGATGTTTTAGTGAGATCTTTATTGTAATCCCCACCGCAGACTACGTGAAGTTTGTTTTTATTGCAGTAGAGGAAAACATTTTCAAGGTAATCAAGGGAGGTATGACAGTTCCCATTGGGAGGGCGGTATACTAGCGAAATGGCATTGTTGAAAAGTTTCAAGGTTAGTATTTCAAAATCAGCGTTTACAGAACAATAGTCATGTAGAAATTCACATTGGTACGTATTTTTTACTACGATAGACACTCCACCTCCGCGGCGAGATAGGCGATTTAAATAAAAAACATTGTAGTGGGTCATTTTGAAAACATTTTCATCTGTGAACCAGGTTTCTGATAGCATTACCAGATGAAATTCAAATGCAAATTGACTAAAAAACTCTTCCAAAATTGCGTGTTTGTTTTTCGCGGATTGGGCATTTAGGTAACAAATTTTTAATCCAGACAGATACTCGTTTCCTAGGTGTAGTCGCAAATAATTCGGTGTGCTGTACATAGCTTTGTAAGCATGCAAGGTCTTAGTAAGCAGCGACAGTTAGGGAAGTGCTGTGAGGTCAGCTTTGGACTTGATGACGATAGCATCGTCGCCTTCTTGTCGTCTGACTAGAATCTTTCCTTTCCTGTGCCTAACAAAGCGGAAGTGGTTTTCGTGGGCCAATTGCTTAGTTTCCCACAGAAGCGTCCGACTTTGTTTGGTTAGATTTTCCTGAATGTAGACAAGTGACTCCGCTTCCCTTAATTTTTTACGGGCGTCATACCAACCGTCTCTGACAGATTGCCTTGCAAAGCGGACAATGATAGCTGGTATCTCGTCCAGCTTTGAAGGCAAACGGTGAGCAGCAATGACGTCACTGTCACCGAGTTCGGGAACCTTGAGTTGCGCGGCGATCACGTTTATCTTACTGACCAAGTCTTCTTTATCGGTCTTGGGTATACCATTGAACGCAAGGTTTAGCTTCCTGTTTTGCCATTCCAGCTCGTTTATGTCATGTTTTATCTCTGTGATTTGCTTTAGTCTGGAATCAGTTTAAACGCTCTGTACTCGCTCTTTCAGGCTTTTTATTTCTGCCTCGTGCTTATTCATGTGCGCAAGAACCGAGTCATACTTGTCAGACGTTAACTGAACGCTCTTTTCCAGACCATTAACAGTTTCTTTCAAGCTTTTTACTGTCTGCTCAAGTTCTGTTAACACGATAACTGTAGGCGCCTGTACATTTTGGTCTTTTACTCCACTGCAAAACGGGCAGCGCCACTGCTTCCGTACAGCGTCGCTTCGTGAGTTGTATGTTCTCTCCAAGACGCCCGAACAATCTCCCAAATGAAAATAACAAAGGCATTCACTACAAACAAATACATCATTACTCGCAGGTATCGATTGATAGCAAACAAAGCAGCTGGCGTCATCGTCCATGGCACTCATTCTAAACAGCTATGGGCAGTAGGGCAGCAGTACTACTAGGCAATTCTGTTCGTTTAAATTTGATAAACATTCACAAACCTGCAATATGAAGAATGCGCAATCAGAGATGCGTCCACTTTTCGCTGCTGCTGCTGCCCATATGCCGGTAGGCTCGTAGGTGCTGTACTTTATAGCAGAGCGGAGACAGCGCTCCTCTTGGGATGAACTAGGCTCAGTGTATTTCCAAGGGGTGTGGCAGTTTCTATGGTTCTCGGCGAGAGTGACGTCGATGCAAACAGGGATTCAACGGTCCGTGTTTCCCCGCCACCAAGAAAGGCGATAACTGCAATATGAAGAATGCGCGATCAGAGATGCGTCCACTTTTCGCTGCCGCTGCTGCCCATTCCGGCTCCCGCCCTCAAGTTGTGCACCTTATCTCATAAAAATGCAGAGCCCACACTACCCTGTACACCGACGGGTCGGCGGCGTCCATATCATCCGCTATAGGTTTGTGGATACCTTCATCTCGCACCACCTTCAGTTACATACACTCAGCCACAGAACATCACCGACAGCTGTCGAATTTTCAGTTCTGCGGGAGGCCTTCGCCTCTATCAGTGAGATGCCTGCACGGGAGAGGGCTATCTTCACGGACGCGCGCGCTGCACTTCAGCGTGTGGCGTCCTAGCTTGGGCTTGGTATCCTACATTCCCTGCACCCACAGCTATACAGGCTCACAATCACACAGCACTCCACTGGCTTCTTGTGCATTTTGCAATAACCGGTAACGTGATTGTCGACTTTGCACCCTCCATCGCGCAAGGCCTACTTGAGCCAGAGATAGCGATACTTTTCACGTAGAAATATTCTTCAGCCCTTATATCCAGCACTGCATGGAGCATGCAACGGCTTACCTGGGCATACACACCACATCAATACATTAGCAAATATTTAAACATTAAAGAAAGCAGCAAATATTAAAGGAAGGTGAATCGGATTTAAAACCTGGGCACGAACTGCACACAAGTAACGTCGAGCAACCGTTAGTCTTCTAAAGCGCCTCCGCCAAGCCGTGCTCGTTCGTATAGGGCAACCACAACTGCTTGCGTAACGACAGACTTGTCACACATGCCGCAACCTCTTCCGAAGAAGGACACAGGACTAGCGTTGTGTTCTGTGTATTTGGGTCATGCGGGCCCTGCGTCTTTGGCTCCTATGTCTTGTGTCTGACACAGCACCTACGCTAGTCCTGTGTTTTAAAGCAAAGTTTTTACCTCTGCCCCCAAGGGTTTTTTCGCGACCGTTGGTGTCAACAGAAAACTCCCGCGAACAAATAAAAGAATTCACTGGCACCACCAGGATTCGAACCCGGAACTAATAGAGTAACAAAGCCAGAGCCCGTTGTTTTACCGATTTAGCTACGAACCCACGCGGATATGGAAAAGACAATTGGTACACTCACAAAACACATCTACGGGTTTAATCCCTGAATTCTCGCTGAATGTCACGCGATAGCGAATAAATGAAGCTGACACCAACCCATGACATTGCACTTCTTGTACGCCAATGTGCTAAAGCCTGTGCCGTACAGTGTTCACGTAAAAAATCTCAGCTCCTTGTCGTCCGCCCTCACGCCAAACGACACCTCAATGAACACATTCAAATACTCCTTGATGGCCAGGCCATCACTCCAAGCCCCAGCATCAAGATCCTGGGCATAAATCTTCAGGCCAACACCAAGAGTGACGTATCCTTGCAGCGCCTCAAACACAGCATCAATAAAATCATACACATGATCAGGCGAGTGGCAACCAAGAAACCAGGCCTCAAGGAAACCGATACCTTCCGATTAGTTCTAGCTTTTGTTATCTCGACAATCACTTACGTCAACCCCCTGTTTTCTTCTCGGCAAGGAGGACATAAACAGGAGTTATATAATGATTGCAAAGGCGGTTGAGCAAGCCAATCGTCTGCCCATGAGTGCGTCCGTAGAGCGGCTGCTTACTACGGGGCTCTACAACACGGTGGAAAAGCTGATAGAGGGTCATCTTTCTATCCAGAAGCTCCGAATGAGCAGAACTGCGGCAGGTCGCCTCATCCTTCACCAGATTGGCTGGGCAGCGTAGAATGTCACTCCGCTTGGTGTACTCCTGTACTTTGGCCGACAAGAACTAAAGATGCTGCCTTTGCGTAGAAATATGAACCCCTCACACGACGAGGGTCGCCGACAAGCACGGGCTCAAGCACTCAACATCACCCTCGGTGGGGATCATGCCTACACAGACGCCTCCCCACATCGAGGGCAGCAGTACGCCATCATCGTGGCTACCTCCGGAACCAACTTCCTTGACTGTGCCTTACTGAAGTCCGAAGACATGACGGCAGCAGAAGAGGCAGCCATTGCTTTGGCTCTCACTAAACCAGGGGTTCGTAAAGCAGTCACGAATTTCCAACAAGCCTACCGAAATTACCAGTCGGGTTTGGTGTCCCGACCTGCAATGCGTGTGTAAAAAAACACTCTCCAAATGGTTCCAATCAGCTGATCTGGGCACCCGCTCACACTTCCATAGAGGGCAACGAATACGCCAACGAGGCCTGCACTTTTACCCCCCGTACTATAGAGCTACACGGGGACAGTCACCCGCTTGTCTCGTTCAGAGACGTAACCCAGCATTATCGCCTTCTGAGATAGACCCTACCTTCGCCTTACACGACCTTTCCATAGAACAACAAACTACCCTACGGCTCATACAACTCGGCTCCTTCCCACACCCGACGCGTCTTCACTTAATGCACCGGAATCGCTGCGCTCAATGTAAATTTTTGCTCAGAAGTAGGAACATTCTGCCACATAATCGGGGTGTGCGACTTTACCCCTGAGCACCGTCCTCTCTTTCCGTCAACTACCAAATAAGAGCAATAGGAGATGCTGCTGTCAAGCCCCTCTCTGCCTACCCAGCTTCATATGCTGGACAGAGCACAGGCGGCGCGTACTGAATATGGGCTACAGTGAAGAAGGAACCACTCCCCTGGGCCGCACTCTGGGGCATTCAGAAATCTGAATAAAAGTATTTCCTCCTCCCTGTGCTCCTCCTTATCCTCCTGCTCCTCCTTCGTCTCTGCCGCCGATCTCGTAGCCTCCGCCGGCTACAGCAGAGACGGAGAAGTGAGTTCGTCTAACACCGGGTTTGAGCTTTAATTTTATAAAAAAAGAGTTTCCACTCATGTGCTACACCAATAGCACTCAACCAACCACTGTTAATGCATCATACATTAATTTAACCTTACCAAGAATATCTCTTTGAAGTAATAGAGGATGTGGTTAAGTGCATTTCACTTCAATTTGGTTTCACTATTTGTACAGCGACGTTAGTGAAATAATGTGACGTTGCATGGGTAATCATTGGGGTTGCCGTTTACAGCTTTGCTTTCCAACCTCATTCACAGAGTGGATTGCGCGATTTTTTTTCTTCCTTGGCGTTCTGTATCTAGCTGCGCTGTTTATACCATATTTCATTGCTCCAACCAATTAGCCCACGCACAAGCATTGACAAGCTGCTTCAACTGCGCTCTCAAGTTACAGCTGACGCCTGCACTGTTGCACCGTATTGCCCGCCCAGGTGGAGCACGCCTGGGCCCTGCTGAAAGGGTGGCAGCAGCTCCTGCGACGTGTCTCCGCCGTCGCCGGCCCCACCGGCCTCGATGCGGGAGACGCAGCAGCCTCCCCAGCGCTTCGTCACGACCACGGCCCGCAATCCTAAGCCCTTACTGGGGGACGCTGAGTGGGATGCCGCACGGCGCTCCCTGATGCCGCTCATCCGGCCATACAACATGTACACCACCAACCAGAGTGACCTGAACGGCCACAACAACGAGGACGACGGTGGCCCCCCACCATTCAAGGGACGCCATGGGTCCCCGTCTCATTCCTTCTTTTGTACCTCCGATGCGCTCAGTGTGAGGTAGAAGACTTTTTTCCTCTTGCACTATGCTCTGGCCATGGTTTCGTGCGCCTATCTGGTGTCATGAGCCATAAACCGATCGTATTCGCTATGGAGGAAGTGTGAACTGCTTTGTAAGTCCCAGTTTATTAGAAGTATATCGGCAAAAAGTGCGCTATAATTGGCCGCTAAGACGAATCCATAATTAGGGCGAGTTTCATTTATTGTCACGGCTCAGTTCACAGTGATGCTGTAACCGTTTCACAATTCCTGATGATGATGATGGTTGGAGTTTTTTGGCGCAAGGCCAGCTGCGGCAAAGAGCGCCAAAAAGTATCTTAAAAAATAGTGGCTACTAAAGCCAGAACAACAATAAAATCAATTAACGGCAATGGGGATGGCTGGTGTATAGGGCCAGATTTGATTATGCGTGATAGGAAAGCGTTTGTGTCGTGTTGGGTGAAGTACCTTGCATGTTATTAGTATGTGCACCACGGATAGGGCCTCTCCGCACCTGCTGCACTGGGGTCTAGAAGATCCCGTCAGCAGATACGAGTGCGTTGAATGGGTGCGCCCTATCCGCAGCCTACCCAAGGCGACTTCCGTGTGTCTGATGTGTGAGTAAGCTGTGTACCGTCCCAAGTGTGGCTTTATGACATGTAGTTTGTTGTCTGTCTGTTCATTCCAGTGTGTTTGCCATGTTCGGCGCAGGTGTTGTCTTATGTGTGGCTTGTGGTCTGTGTAGGGTATCGTTGTAATGTCTACAGTACTCCTGAGTGCAGCAGCAGCGGCCCTCTCGTCTGCCAACTCGTTCCCAGCGATCCCTGCGTGTCCTGGGACCCAGCCGCGAGCAGCTCATGCTTTTGTGCATACACGGACATAATAGTGTTGAATACAAGATTAACTATGTGGTTTTTGGAGGGCTTGTGCGATGCCAGTGCGCGAACAACACTCAAAGAATCTGTATAGATGATGGAATTTGGAATCTGGTTCTCAAGAATGTGTCGTACAATAAGTAAAATTCCATACGCTTCTGCTGAAAGCAATGTTGCGTGCACGCTCATGGTTCTGGCTGCATTGAAATTCGGACCATGAGCAGCGCACGACACCATAGTGGAGGTTTTAGAAGCGTCACTGTAGAATTCTGCACGTGGGTATTTAAATTGCAAAGAAAGAAAGTGCTGCAGTATTGCAGCTCGCGGTACCTGATTTTTGTCAAGTTTCATAAAAGAAAGGTCGGAGGACACAGGACGAACTTTCCAATGAGGTAAAATGTCTGAAAAGGATGATCTGTACACATCTAAAAACGAAGCGCTCAGATACGAGGCTGGCTCTCTCACTCTAAGTGGAAAGGGCAGCGGAACGGATGGGCGATTTACAAAAAGCAAAGATGTGGATGTGTCGTTAAAGACAGGATAAAAAGGATGGTTATTCAGCGATGAAATTTTAAAAGCAAAAGTAAGTCCATGTACGTCCGTTGGTTCTCAAGGCTCCACTTATTACACTCGGCATACAGACTCTCGACAGGGCTAGTGCGAAAAGCACCCGACGCAAGCCGTAGCCCCAAGTGTAGCACTGGGTCAAGCATTTGCAACGCTGTTTTAGTCGCCGACCTATATACCACACTGCCATAGTCTAAACGAGACCCAACCAAAGCAGTATAGAGCCGTAGTAGGAGTTCTTTGTCGGAACCATACGATTGGTGGGAGAGAACCTTAAGTATATTCATTGTTTTAAGACATTTATGTTTAAGTTCCTTGATGTGTGGAATGAATGTGAGTTTCTGGTCAAACACAACACCTAAGAACTTGTGCTCCTTGTTCACAGGAAGCGACACGCCATTCAGAGTAATGTCGGGGTCCGGATGGACCCCGCGCTTCCTGGAGAACACAACGCAGGAGCTTTTTGCAGGATTCAATTTAAACCCATTCTTGTCTGCCCAGCCGGCAAGCTTCTTGACACCAACCTGAAAGTGACGTTCGTATATTGACATACATGATTTAAAAGATATTTGCACGTCGTCTACATACATAGAATAAGAGATTGTTGGTGGAGTGCCTTTCCAAGAGAGTTCATCTTTACGATAAAGAGAGTGCAACTCAACACGCCTCCTTGCGGCACGCCATTTTCTTGGACGTGAACCTTTGAAAGTGCACAACCAACTCTTACTCTGAACGTTCTCTCCGACAAATAACTTACAAGGGTGTTCAACATATTACCCGAAACACCGAATGACCTGAGGTCACTAAGGATCCCATAACGCCAAGCGGTGTCGTAGGCCTTCTCGAGGTCGAAAAACACAGTTACACAATACTGTTTATGAACGAAGGCACCCTATATATACGATTCAAGAGATACGAGTTGATCGTTTGTCGATCGCCGCACCCTAAAGCCTGCCTGGCAGCTCTCGAGAAGACCGTTGTACTCGAGGAAGTACACGAGCCTGCGATTGATCATCTTCTCGAAGAGCTTGCACAGGCAGCTCGTCAGGGCTATTGGACGGTAACTTGAGGGCGACGATGGGTCCTTTTCCTCCTTCAAGAAAGCCACTACAATGGACTCCCTCCAAGAGTGTGGAATGTGCCCCGAAAGCCATGTTTTATTATATAGATGTAGAAGTGCTTCAAGTGTGTCTGCGTGTAGGTGTTGTATCATTGTGTATGTAATGTTGCCTGGGCCTGGAGCTGAGGGTTTACACGTGCTCAGAGCAGCCCTGTGCTCATGTAGTGAAAACAGAGTTGTAAGAAGTCTGTGATTTGTTGTTGTCGTGTAGGGACTTCTTTTCACAAGAGGCTTTATGTTTCAGGAAAGTGTTCGTGTAGTGTGCTGAACTAGAAACGTGTTGGAAGTGTTGTGCGAGTGTGTCAGCCTGGTCTTCCAGTGTGTCCCCTGTTGTACTGACCAGGGGCAGGCTGTGTGTCTGTTGTCCTTTGAGTTTGCGTATACGCGTCCATACCTTGCGTGTGTCTGTGTACGAGTTTATAGATGTTATGAATGAGCGCCAACTATCTCTTTTTGCCTCACGGCGCACACGTTTTCCGAATGCCTTGGCCCGTTTGAACAAAATGAGGTTACCCGACGTGGGGTACCGACGAAGGACACCCCACGCCTTGTTCTGGGCCTCTCACGCCCGCCTACAGTCCTCATTCCACCACGGCCTCCACTTGTTGCGCGGGGCACCAAAGGAGTGGGGAATGGACTTTTCGGCGGTGTCGAGGATGTGCGCCGTGAGGAGTTGGGTAGCCTCTTCAACGTGTAGGTGTCCTATGGATGTGTGGTGTAGTTTGGATGTCTCTGTAAATGTGTTCCAGTTAGCTCGTGCTTCATTAAACCATTATAGGAAAATGAATTGCTTGGGCCTTTACCTATATATGTAAGTAAGGTGGGGAAGTGGTCACTGCCATATGGGTCAGTTCCCACACCCCACTCGAGAAGAGGAAAGAGAACTGCGGAGCCAATAGGCAAGTCAAGACATGAGTATGTGTTGTGTCCTATGTTATGGTATGTAGGCTGTTTCTTTTTGAAAAGGCATGCTCCAGAGGATGTTAAAAACTTCTCTATCAGGCGACCTCGGGCATGCGTGCGAGAAGAGCCCAAAGAGAATTGTGTGCATGAAAGTCGCCTGTTAAGATATACGGTTTAGGAAGCTGGTCGACCAGCGCCTCAAAATCAGAGCTCAGAAGTGCAAGATCAGGAGAGATGTAGATGGAGCATACCGTTAACAACCTATTAAATATTATTTTGCGGACGGCTACAGGCTCAAGGACGGTGTTCAAGGTGACAGGGGGGCATGCTAAGGATTTGCGGGCAATTATGGCCACGCCGCCAGAAGAGTGTGTACAGCCATCCCTGTCTTTCCTGTATACCAGGTAACTATTCCAAAAATTTGTGTGTTTAGAATTCAGATGTGTTTCCTGGACACACATTAAACTTGGCTGGTTGGCATGCAGAATCTCATGCACGTCATAAGATTATTCAGAAGGCCTCCGCAGTTTCATTGAACTATGAAGATTATTCAGAAGGCCTCCGCAGTTCCATTGAACTATGTTTTTTCTTCCCATTATGATGTGTTAGAGCTACCGGAGTGTGATTATTTATGTAGGGTCTTTCGGAGCTTGGACTCTTGCGAGGGGCTTTCTGGCCTTCTCAACTGACCTGGACGTCGCAGCCCGTTCCTTCCGCTGCGATGAAAGCCGGAAGGGCTCGACGTCCATGTCATCATCTGATGGCAAGGGGGTGCCCAGCGGACTGGGCCCGCTTGACGTGGTACCCTTTCGGGTGTTCTTTGCCTGCGCTGCCAGTGCCGAAGGCGTGGGGAGCACCACAGATGGCACAGGCAGTGAGGCGAGGGAGGGGGTCGCTGCGACTTGACTTGAAGCATTGACAAGCTGCTTCAACTGCGCTGTCAAGTTACAGCTGACGCCGGCACTGTTGCACCGTATTGCCGGCGCCGGTGGAGCACGCCTGGGCTCTGCTGGAGGGTGGCAGCAGCTCCTGCGACATGTCTCCGCCGTCGCCGGCCCCACCGGCCTCGAGGCGGGAGACGCAGCAGCCTCCTCAGCGCTTCGTCACGACCATGGCCCGCAACCCTAAGCCCTTGCTGGGGGACGTTCAGTGGGATGCCTCACGGCACTCCCTGATGCCGCTCATCCGGCCATAGAACATGTACACCACCAACCAGAGTGGGGGGCCACAACAACGAGGACGACGGTGGCCCCCCACCATTCAAGGGACGCCGTGGTTCCCCGTCTCATTCCTTCTTTCGTACATCCGATGCACTCAGCGTGAGGTAGAAGACTTTTTTCCTTTTGCACTATGCTCTGGCCATGGTTGCTGTTAAGTTCGGGCTCCGCATGTAATTAATGAAGGCCGCCGGTGGCCCATGTATTGGCGTCGCCTTCACTGGTAGCTACTTTCCCGTGTCCCTTTCATGTAGCCGCACGGACGACAAGTTCGGAGCCGCGGAGAGCGTGTGTTGTGCCCGTCCTTTTGTGTGTCAAAGGACGGGGGTGCTTAGCCTGAGTACCTCTGTCGCGCCGGAGGTGGCTGGGTCATTCGGCATAACAAGCTGACGGGAGGCCAGATGATCGTATCTCTTAGCGTTGAAAGCGCGCGCGGTGTAAGTTTGGAAAATCTTCGACTCCGGCGGCGGGCGCTCTTCGTCGACGGGTCGTTCGCCTCGACGATGGTCGCCTCGGCTGGCAGCGTCTCTCGCCGTGGTCTGTTCAGGTGGGCGGCGGCGCCCCTTCGTCTCGGAGGGAATTAGCAACTCTCATTGCCCGCGCGTCGCGGGACAATGGGGGCGTCGCGGGAGGCGCCGCGCGGAGGGAGGTCAGCCGCGCGAGGACCGCTACGGGCCCTCGGCTTGGCTGTTGTTTGTGCAGATGCCGCCCGCTGAACGTAATGGATGGTTCACTTTAGGCCGCAGATGTCCTGTATTTTCTGGCCGGGTGCAACAGCGTGCGTAGGAAACGCACTTTAAGTGCATAAGAGAGAGAGTTGGGTCACGTGACCGCAGGTGGGGACACATGTGTGATTGGCTGGTTCCTGTGGCCAATCAATGGGTTTGTATTAATTGTTTAAAGGTTTTTTCTCTCTTTCTTGTACGCCCCCTTTTTGGAGGCGGGGTTTTTGTTATCAAAACCGGAGTGTTGAGTTTTCTCGAAGGTCGGTCGAGAGGGGATCTAGTTTAGTATAGATCTCGGCCGAACAGGCTGCTGCTGTCAGAACAATGTAACCGTTACTATGACCTGATGTAAAGTTGGAGTTTTGTAAATGTAAATAAACCTAATATCTAGCAAGGAAGGCAGTCCTCGTCCCTCACCCGCTCCAAGCATCGGTCGTCGGTCATCGAAGCGAGTCGAGATAGTCCTCTCGGCTCGCGCATCAAAAGAACATCACTATTTCGTCTCCATGAGTTCGCCAAGAAGATGGAGAGGTGAAATCTAACTGGCGCAGCCGACAGGATGACCACAACCAAATGCTGGAGCTGGTGGGGCATTGCGAAGAGACTCCTTCAACGCAAGGTTCGGCTCCGACCAACAACGAGCCCAACTCCAAGCATCGACGGGGCGACACCTCAGCGGGAGGCCTCGTGAGTTTCGGCTCAGTGCGGCAGCAGCCGCGATTCAACGGCAACGGGGAGACACCTCAGCGGGAGGCCTCGTGGGCTTCGGCCCAGGGCGGCGTAAGCCGCGGTTCAACGGGGCGACACCTCAGCGGGAGGCCTCGTGGGCTCTGGCCCAGGGCGGCGTAAGCCGCGGTTCAACGGGGCGACACCTCAGTGGGAGGCCTCGTGGGCTTCGGCCCAGGGCGGCGTAAGCCGCGGTTCAACGGGCGACACCTCAGCGGGAGGCATCGTGGGCTTCGGCCCAGGGCGGCATAAGCCGCGGTTCAACGGGGCGACACCTCAGCGGGAGGCCTCGTGGGCTCTGGCCCAGGGCGGCGTAAGCCGCGGTTCAACGGGGCGACACCTCAGCGGGAGGCCTCGTGGGCTTCTGCGCAGGGCGGCGTAAGCCGCGGTTCAACGGGGCGACACCTCAGCGGGAGGCCTCGTGGGCTTCGGCCCAGGGCGGCGTAAGCCGCGGTTCAACGGGACGACACCTCAGCGGGAGGCCTCGTGGGCTCTGGCCCCGGGAGCACGGCCCCATCCCAGCGGCGAGAGCGGCGCATAGGGTCCACGAGCTGCTGCACCAGCGACACTGCGACCCGGCCGAACCCGGAGCGTGCACAGGTGGGCCCTGACTTACTTTCTCCGGGTTCACCATGGCCACTATGCTAACGGGATGCCGCGGCACCGACCGAAAGGTTAGTGCCATTGTGCTCGAGATTGAGGAGTTGAGAGCGGAGATAGCTCTCAAAAATGCCCAGCACTCTTTGGAAAAAGCAAGGCTAGCGGGTAGCGGGGGCGCGGGTAGCCCGTCAGTGTGGACGGCTAAGGAGCTTAGCGCTCAATTAGCCCAACGGAGAGCGGAGATCGCTTACGAAAAAGCGAAGATCCGCAGGATTGGTAAACTCGGGGGTGATACCAATGTTCTCACAGTTTTTGTTCCATCGTGGGCGCTTCGAGCGCCACGGGATGAGGAGAGTGGGAATGTAGTGGAGGTGGCCGAAGCCACCCCAGTTATGGTGCAACACGTTAGCGTCCCCACTCCTACAGATGAGATCATAGAATCTCGCGAGACGGAAGTCTTAGCTGCAGCACTTCTTCCGGTGGCGACGGGCAGTGTTGCCTTGGCCACGCAGGAAAATGTCGAGAGTAGCACCGCCCCATAGGCCGACATAGAGTCCGCGGTTGACCGCGAGGAGCCCCTCTTGGATGAGCTAATTCCGAGATCGAGCGAAGCTGCAGAAAGCATTCTCATCTCGGAGGAGGCATAGGAAGCGCAGGGGTCATGCAAGGGCAGCGGAACGGCGCGCCTAATCGTTGAGCTTCCGTGCGCAAAGCAGGAATGTGCAAGCGGCCCGCGGCGTCTTGCGCGTAGGCCGATTCCGACGGGCCCGAGAACGCGGGACGCGGGGGCATGTGTGGCGGCGCAGGTGCGACATCGTCGTACGCGCTACCGCCGAGTAGGGTGTTCCTTTTCTCCCGGGAGCAGAGGACACCGCGAGCCAAACCAGAGTTCGTGTATAATCAGCTGGTGGCGCACAAAACGGAAGCAGCTTCCGTGCGACGGTCGGTGTGTGCCACCGTGGATGGAGGTGTACGCGCTGAATAGTATGCAGTGCGAGACAGGGACGGTTCAGCGTTGTTTGCCGCACACTTAGTTGTTAGCGTTTTGCGTTTTTTCCTGTTGTTTTTTTTATGTGTAGGGTTCGCCCAGACGAGCGTTATTGTTAGTTAGCTTTACTGTCGTTCTCCCCCTTGTCAGTTTTTTTCTTGTGTGTGTTTGTGCATTTGTTGGTTGCGTTCAGCTGTCGTAAGGCGTGTAATTTGCGGGCAACGTGGTTTGGCGGTTTTAACGCTGTCTTCTTGTGAAGCAGAGCCGCGGTTACAGCACGGTAGGGAGTGTACCTCTGGGTACAATGGCGAGTGCCTTCCTTTATTTGTGCCGTTGGCATATGGTCATGGTGGGCCATGGAATGTGCAAGTAGGGTCCACTTGTGGCGCTTGTGTGCGAACTAGTGTCTGAAGTACTGAAAAGTGAACTCTCAGTACATCGCTTGTGGACAGCGAGTGAACCGCAACCGGGACGAACAATCTGTGTCGCATTCCGAAAGAACCGGCGTCCGCGAGTGCGTGAAGAAACGCTGAACTTTCTTAAACGTTTTGTTATCGGTACAGGACTAGCCTCATTTTTTTGTTTGGATTTGTTTGGGTGTATGTTTCTTTCTTTACAGGGAAATAATGTTCCTGCATGCGCTTAACGTTTAAGAGTGGATGGTTTTATTCATTTTGTGTTAAAGTTTGAAAATTTACACCCTTCGTTGGGTTGGTTGCCTTTAATGGTAGAGGGTGCCACGAGTTTGTTCTCACGGGCCCTGTAGTTGAGCACTTTTGTTTATTGTTTGATGTTGCGCAAGCCATGGCTAGGCCAAGGCACTGAGTATGCCGTGTTGCATCCGTTTTTTTTTGGTGCAGTTGGCCGGCACGTTGTGCTGGTTGCGTTGGTGTGTACCGGGTTAATTTTTTTATTGTTGTATTGTATTGTATTCTGTAGTGTACTCGCGTAACGGCTTGAGCGCGTTTTGTTTAGTTCTTGCTCTGCAGCAAGACATAACAAATAGTGAGAGTTAATGTTGTACGTACAGCTAGTGTACGGACAACATTCTTAGTGCGGAGGTGTTAAGTTCGGGCTCCGCATGTAATTAATGAAGGCCGCCGGTGGCCCATGTATTGGCGTCGCCTCCGCTGGTAGCTACTTTCCCGTGTCCCTTTCATGTAGCCGTACGGACGACAAGTTCGGAGCCGCGGAGAGCGTGTGTTGTGCCCGTCCTTTTGTGTGTCAAAGGACGGGGGTGCTTAGCCTGAGTACCTCTGTCGCGCCGGAGGTGGCTGGGTCATTCGGCATAACAAGCTGACGGGAGGCCAGATGATCGTATCTCTTAGTGTTGAAAGCGCGCGCGGTGAAAGTTTGGAAAATCTTCGACTCCGGCGGCGGGCGCTCTTCGTCGATGGGTCGTTCGCCTCGACGATGGTCGCCTCGGCTGGCAGCGTCTCTCCCCTTTGTCTGTTCAGGTGGGCGGCGGCGCCCCTTCGTCTGGGAGGGAATTAGCAACCCTCATTGCCCGCGCGTTGCGGGACAATGGGGGCGTCGCGGGAGGCGCCGCGCGGAGGGAGGTCAGCCGCGCGAGGACCGCTCCGGGCCCTCGGCTTGGCTGTTGTTTGTGCAGATTCCGCCCGCTGAACGTAATGGATGGTTCACTTTAGGCCCCAGATGTCCTTTATTTTCTGGCCGGGTGCAACAGCGTGCGTAGGAAAACGCACTTTAAGTGCATAAGAGAGAGAGTTGGGTCACGTGACCGCAGGTGGGGACACATGTGTGATTGGCTGGTTCCTGTGGCCAATCAATGGGTTTGTATTAATTGTTTAAAGGTTTTTTCTCTCTTTCTTGTACGCCCCCTTTTTGGAGGCGGGGTTTTTGTTATCAAAACCGGAGTGTTGAGTTTTCTCGAAGGTCGGTCGAGAGGGGATCTAGTTTAGTATAGATCTCGGCCGAACAGGCTGCTGCTGTCAGAGTGACAATGTAACCGTCACTATGACCTGATGTAAAGTTGGAGTTTTGTAAATAATGTAAATAAACCTAATAAATAGCAAGGAAGGCAGTCCTCGTCCCTCACCCGCTCCAAGCATCGGTCGTCGGTCATCGGAGCGAGTCGAGATAGTCCTCTCGGCTCGCGCATCAAAAGAACATCACTATTTCGTCTCCATGAGTTCGCCAAGAAGATGGAGAGGCGAAATCTAACTGTTGCGTGCGTCTATCTGGTGTCATGAGCCATAAACCGCTCGTGATCGCTACGGAGGAAGTGTGAACTGCTTTGTAGGTCCCAGTTTATTAGAAGTATAGCAGAAAAAAGTGCGCTATAATTGGCCGCTAAGACGAATCCGTAATTAGGGCGAGTTTTATTTAATTGTCACGGTTCAGTTCACAGTGAAGCTGTAACCGTTTCACAATTCCTGGCTACTTTCAATAAATGGCCATCTGCGAAGGAAATATTATTCCAGAAAATGGCGGTAACTCTTGTTTTATGGAAGCTATCCTCATAAAATTATATGAGGAATAATTTAGAATATATATGAAATTTGTGTGTATGTCTTCGCTCGATCAGTTAACCGCACATTAAACTTTAAATGTAAACGTTCCAGAGGAACAGTTCTTTGTCCACTGGGTGGTAGTAAATTTGCGTCGTCATTCCTTTTGTCGAGGGCATAAAGTTGTTTGTGGCAGGTTTTAAAACTAACTTTTCGTGAAAAGTTACCAGTTCCTTAACAAGGTAATTCCATTGTAGGTTGACTACTCGTTACTTGGAGTATAAATTCACGAGCTGAATCTGCGCATAAAAATGTTCGAACTTGAGAGTTTAGCAAAGTTTTGTAACTATTTCGAAAAAGTATCAGCCCCACCAGTTACGATACCCTAATAAGTGTCTACAGCATTTGAACTGTCAGTACTGCACCACTAGACCGCTGTATCTTACTACATACTCGTTCCTACACTCTCACAGTCGTGAATTAGGTTGGGCGCGAAAGAACGTATATACGTCGTTCTTGAATATCAAGATTTTATCGCGCTTTTTATACATTCGCAGGGAACGACGGGAACTCGAACGTACAGAGCATGATGCGCCGCTGCAACGCGTTTTCATCCCTTTTTTTCCCTGACTGGCACAGGAGAGCCGATCAACACAGACGCCCTGCGCCCTCCGCAGTACCAGCCCCAGAGGCGCCCAGCAATCTCGAACTCGTACCATCACCATCACCAGCCGTCAAACCATGCTGGCCCCAGCCGAGTCGTCATGGAGTTGTTTGGACAGATTCGCAATGACGATCAGGGCAAAGGTCAAGGATCTGCCCATGCTTCCACTCGAGCGGGCGGGAACAACCAAGAGAACTTTCCTTCTGGAAGTGACCGGGAGAGGACATGGTCGTCAGAGCCCATGCCTCTGGATTACGAGCAGCTGCCGCTTGACTAAGGAAGAAGCCGCATTTTCAGCGGGCGGTTCCAACTCCTTTCTGGAACGCGAGCTGCTCCTTCTTCACGAGTCAGCCATGGCACTGCGAAGAGATGACGGCGACCTTTTCGCACTGATGAACATCGCGGAGAGCCTAGCTCGATTGATACACACCCTGAGCAGAAAAGGGAGCCCGTTAGGCTTGATTCAGCGTTTAGGGCTTGCTTCTCCATGGTGACTTGTCTGTTTACTTCGAGTTTTAGAACTTCTCCGTGGTTTACTTCGTGGGTGAGAAAGCTTTGGCGTTCTTTTTTTTTTCTTTAAAAGTTTAAAAGCTTGTTCGTTTAAGCTTGTCCGTTTAAACTTGTTAGTGGATTTCCTTTGTGGGTTTGCTTGAATTATACACCATGAACAGTTTGTTTCAATAAAGTTTAGTTCGCTTTCCTTTGTTTAGCGTTGAAGGTGTTCCGAGTCGTTCAAGCGTTCAGGAGAGTACAGAGACTAGATCTATAAACTCGCAAGACGACGGGACAGTCGAGTTGCTTTGTCCTCACCCCCCAATCACTTTTTGTTATGGATAACCAAATCGCCCAAGAAACCACACTTCTGAACTCTTGTTTTAGGTTGACTATAATTGTAAATGGTAAGACCTTATGGTGCGTTCTGGATGGGAAAAAATGAATGGAGATCATACGACATGAAGCCGCAGTAACATGCTTCATGGAAGTTTATCAGTAACAGAGGTGTGTTCTTCGGTTCAATTGATCCGATGTTTGCATTAATAAGTCGCAGAGGGGCTTTCTTCTCAGTGTCACAACAACCTACCCACTCGGTCTACCGTCCTCTTGCTTGCAGGGAGGCCTTTTTAGCCATGCGCACTTGAAATCAGTAGACTACGCCTAGCTCAGTCATACGCTTAGATATAAAACACAAATCAAATTAGTGTAAGAGGTGAATGAGTACCTCAAAACTTGTCGGGCTTGCCCACCACAAAGATGATATTGGGTGCAGAATTAGTACCGACGGGGATAATATTGGCAGCAATTTCAAGTGGTAGTCAACTGCCAGTGTTACTAATACATGTCCAGAGCGCACTTGTGGTGCTAACTTATGGGCGGAAACTTGGCAGTTTAGGCGACCACCTATACAACAGGAGTTGGCCCAACACGCACTGAAAGCAAGGACTTGAGTAATTACTAACCTCAAAAAACTCTCCGATTTAGAGAAAACTCGTGTAACATAGTGATCCTTGTTTGAAATAAAGTACATATTGCCGCGAACCATGAATGTGTTTGCTTATTTATTGTTTGTTTTTACTGCCGGGTCCTGCCCGGCTGTGTTATCGCGTTCCAAGCAAAGCGCGTCTTCCATTCTTTATTTTTATGCCGCACGGGCTATCACATTCAGATAAGCAAACTGTTTCGCCCTAACTTCGCTAGCCCAGAATAATCGTCTGTGGTCTACAATGTTCTGGATGTCAATTGACGGTTCCAGAAACACTCGCGCCGAAAGATAAAAAGCCTGCTGAGCAGACGCCTCGGCATTCGATTCTGCGCCGCTCGCCGACGCAAGTCACTTTGTTGACCGCTGCTTCGCCGCCTCTGTATTCTTTTGGGTTCTTAGGGGAGCACAAGTTCGCTCCAATGAACCTGTTTCTCCTTCAAGACAACTGCGTCGTCCTTGGCTTCGTGACAATATATATACGGAGCTCAGCCGGCCACGCGAAAATTATAAATGATTCATGAGAATACTGTTTTGAGACAGGAAGCTTAGTTGGCGATGAGACAAAAACTACGGAGAAAATACTGGTTTTTAACGACGCAGGTAAGGATACATTTTATTTATTGATTACGTGTTTAACGCACCGACGCTACACAGACGACAATCTAGGCGTGCCGCAGTGGAGGGCCGGGATTAATTCTGACCACCTGGGGATCTTTAACGTGCGCCGCAATGTCGAACACACGAGCTCGCTTTTCGCCTCCATCAGAAAGGCGGCGGCCGCAACCGGGAATAGAACCCGCATTCTTGGCCTCACCAGCGTAACGCCTTAGCCACTGAGCCACCTCGGTGGGGGAGGGGAGGGGGGTGGAGGACGGAGAATAGGAGCGCCTAACGTAAGCTCATGACCACGATTGCAATGGTAGTAATGATGATGACAAACTGAAACGCCGTGTGAGCCTAGAGTTTGTTCGCAGGTGGCTCCGCCGCATCAACAAGTTAAAGGGGAACTGACACAAAATATTGAAGGCGAGGTAATTCCCAAGATAGCTTGGTGTAAAAACAGATACATCATCTGCAAAATATCAGCGGCAAAAACAGCGTATACAACATATTTAAAATCAATTTTAAAGTGCGCGAACCGCAACCGAGCAGCCAGCGGGGGACCTCAAGCAATCTACAGCCCCTGGGTGGTAAGTAAATAAATATCCAAACACGTCCCGAGTTTGTGCTGGCCGCTTCCGCACTGCCGGTCGCTCTCGCCGGCTCGCCGCTCCCATCGGAGGTACAAACGTCTGCTCTCGAGCAACGACTGATCCGAACGTTGGCGGCGGGGGAGCCGGAATTTCGTTGGCTCATCGAGCAGTTGGCCGCAACCTAAGTTCTACAGCGATTCCAGGCACTTTGTTTTATTGCTTTTTATTACACTGGACGCCAAAACGCGCCGGGAACACGAAATGCGCACTGAGCCAGCCGCACTGTCGCTGCGCAGGCTGTGGCCACGGCCGCGAAGTGGCGCAGGTAGCTCGAGCGATAGCTTGTTACTACTGCACTAAATGGTACTAAAGGTTTAAACAAGGCAGCACATACGAGAACAGAGCAGTGTTGTGGAGTTACCATTCCGGAATTGGAATGACTCCGGATTCATTCGGCCTTCTCGAGATGTCGGCATGGAATGGGAATGGAATGAGGACAACGCTTGGAGGAATGTAATGGGAATGGAATTAGGCATCTTTTGCACGGAATTGAATGGGAATGGAATGGTGATTTTCAGACGACGGTGTTGCCATCGATAGAGTCTCCGGCTACCTAATTAGTCTGCGGCGACGAATGCTTCGGTGTATCTCAAAGGGAGCAGCGGCGACGAAAACGAAAACGCATACCCGGCATCTAGAGTAACTGAATCCGCGCAGCCTGCCGCAGCGCGTGTGAAAATGAACTTCGAGCCGCGCTTAGGTCGGCTCTTCGTGCTTCGGCAGGCTTTTTGAGGCATAGCTTTCTGCGTACAACTGTCCGTGGCGCCGATTGCAGACCGCCGTCAAAATGGCAGGCGCAGTGTGGCCAGGCCAGCTGGCGGGGAATAGCACCGAGAAGCAAAGGGGGCGGGGCGCATACGAACAGCGCGCATCAAAAGCCGCGCTGTTTCTCACCGCAAGCTGGTGCTGTGAAATCTTGGAGCTAACAATATTAAACGTTCACGCATGAAACGTGAAACAACGAGTCTGCTTAACGTTCTCCTCCCATCTTCGGCCCCCGGCGCGCCTTGTAGGTTGTAAGCCGACCCGGTAGTCATGTCGCGGGAATACAGCGCCAACCTGTCGACCCTCTGTCCGTGTGTTCCAACGGGGCCCCGGGGGTACAGCAAGTCAAAACCAAGTCAGAAAAAAGAAAATTGTGGGTGAGGAATTTTTGTGCTCGACACCCGCCATAAGCGTAAGAAGCGAGATACTGAGCTTTCGACCTCCACGCTCTGGTAGTGGGCAGGTGGGATATACGATTACTTTAGGTATTATATAATACAAGGCATCGATCGATCGATCGATCGATCGATCGATTGATTGATTGATTGATTGATTCATTCATTGATTCATTGACTGACTGATTGATTGATTGATTGATTGATTGATTGATTGATTGATCGATTGATTGATTGATTGCTTGATTGATTGATTGTGGGGTTTAACGCGCCGACGCTACTCAGGCGTGCCGTAGTGGAGGGCTCCGTATTAATTTTGACCCCCTGGGGACCTCTAACGTGCACCGAAACCTGGAACACACGGGCATTTTTTCGCCTTCCGTCCATCAGAAAAGCGGCCGCCGCAACCGGGAATTGAACCCGCGTCCTCGTGCTATGAAGAACAATGCAGAACACACAGCTGCTGAAGAGCGTCTATTTGAAGAAATTGTGGCTCCAATAGCGCCCTTCTTTGCTAGTGCTTTAACAGCTCTCAGCAGTGTGACGTCGTGCTTTGGTTCAATAGGAATGTGCGGCCCTCTCCTCCCGTTGTTCCAATTTTCTCCGTGGTTCGGTTGCTGCGCTTCTGTGCACGTGGCCTTTGCGCCTGGATACAAACGTACCTGATTACTGAAGCCTTAGTCGTTGGCTTGAAAGTTGGAGCATGGCCACTATTTAGGTAGGAAGGTCTCATTTCAATCACACAGCCACAGTAGCCGAGGAGTTCTATAGGGATCTGTACAGTAGCCCGGACATGCCGGATAATGCCGAACGAGAAAGTAGTTCGGAGGAGACAGACATACCACCAGTAACGACAGAAGAAGTGAGGAAGTCTTTGAAAGAAATGAAAGGGGGCAAAGCACCTGGTGAGGATCAGATAACAGCAGACCTCTTGAAGGATGGTGGAGAAACTGCACTATAAAAAACTGGCAAACCTGTATACGCAATACCTAATTACCGCAAGTGTACCTGAATTTTGGAAGAACTCGAACATCATCCTAATCCATAACACAGGTGACATGAAGGACATGAAAAATTATAGGCCGATCAGCTTACTGTCAGACGTCTACAAGGTACTTGCCAAGGTAATTGCCAACAGAATTTCTGCAACCTTAGATTTCAGTCAACCTAAAGAACAAGCAGGGTTCCGGAAAGGCTATTTAACAATGGACCATATTTACACGATCAATCAGGTGATAGAGAAGTGCGCTGAGTGTACTGAACCCCTATATATAGCCTTCATAGATTTTGAGAAAGCATTTGACTCGGTCGAAACCCCAGCGGTCATTCAGGCATTACGGAACCAGAGTGTAGATCAGCATTATATAAGAATACTAGAGGATATCTACAATGGGTCCCCAGCTACCATCACCCTCCATAGGGAGAGCAGTAAAATACCTATAAGGAAGAGCGTCAGACAAGGAGACACAATCTCCCCAATGTTATTCACAGCATGTTTCTAAGAAGTATTCAGAACATTGGAATGGAAACAGGTGGGAGTAAGGGTTAATGGAGAATACCTGAGTAACCTCAGATTTGCTGATGACGTTGCCTTGTTAAGTAACTCGGGGGAGGAATTGCAAAGCATGCTTACCGCACTGGACAAACAGAGTAAAACCGTGGGCCTAAAAGTAATATGTAGAAAACTAAAGTAATGATAAATGATGATGATGGTTGGATGTTTATGGCGCAAGGCCAACTAGGGCAAAGAGCGCCAAAGCAATGGTTATGTATGACGGTTGAAGATGTAACCCCTAAGATTGCTCAACTAGAGCAGAGATTAAAATAGTAAAATCAGTGAGACAATGAGGATGGCTGGTGTAAAACGCCAGGGTGTGATAGTGCAGGTCATGAAACTATGTGCAAGAATTACGCGTGATAGGAAATGAGTGTTAAAAATTTGATTTCGCTAAGAAACCTAAAAGTGCGTTGTAGAGGGACTATGGGATCATCCGCTAAAAACAGTGCTGGATGTAGTGGGATGTGTTGTCTCTATAGTCGTGGGAAATATTTGCGTCTTGTTCTGTGGAGTGCTCTGCATGTAATGAGAATGTGAATTACGGATAGGCCCTCCCCACACCTGCTACACGAGGGTCTTGGAGAACCAGTGAGCAGATGGGAGTGTGTTGCGTGTGTGTGGCCTATCCGCAATCTAGCTAGTGCAACTTCAATGAATCAGTTGTGTGAGTCAGTAGTGTATGGTCGTAGCTGTGGTTTAATTAGGTGTAACTTGTCTGTCTGTGTGCTCCAGTCGGCTTGCCAGGTTCTGCGAAGGTGTTCTCTTATGTATGGCTTGAGGTCGGTGTACGGTAATTTTGTAATGTCCACTGTGTTCGTGTGTGCCGCAGCAGCGGCCATTTGGTCTGCGGTCTCATTTCCCGGTACCAAACATACAATAACTTCGAGATTTTTGGCATACGCTGACATTACAGTCTTAAAAACTAGATTTACGACGTGATTTTTAGAACGCTTTTGGGATGATAATGCACGTACAACGCTGAGTGAATGTGTGTAGATGATGGACTTTAGAATGTGATGTTGAACAATATGACCAGCAACAAGAAAAATGCCATACGCTTCCGCCGTGAAGATGCTCGAATTTACATGCATCGATGTAGAGGCCGTAAAGTTGGGTCAGTGCGCAGCACAAGACACCGCGATGGAAGTTTTCGATGCATCACTAAAAAATTCTGCAGCCTGGTATTTTTCCTGCAGATAATGAAAATGTTGTGAAATCGGGATTTGTGGTAACCTGCTTTTCTGTAATTGTGTAAAGGACAGGTCACACGACGCAGGGCGAAATTGCCAGGGTGCTCTAAAGTCAATGGTAGATGTTCTGAACGTGTCCTAAAAGGAGATTGACAGTTCAGAAGCTTCCCTTCTCACCCTAAGTGAGAAAGGTAGTGACAGAGATGGGCGATTTAAAAAGAGCTGTGACGTGGATGTATAAATAAAAACAGGTTTAAAAGGATGGTTGTCGATTGATGATATTGTACAAGCATATAAAAGATCAACATACATTCGCTGGTACTCCAGGCACCACTTGTCACACTCCACATACAGGCTCTGAACCGGGCTTGTACGGAAAGCACCACACGAGAGGCGAAGCCCCAGGTGCAGCACTGGGTCGAGCATTTTTAGGGCTGTTTTTGTAGCCGACCCGTAGACAACACTACCGTAATCCAAACGAGAACCTACCAAAGCGGTATAAAGGCGCAGCAGGAGTTGTTTATCTGCACCGTATGATTGGTGAGACAAGACTTTCAAAATATTCATTGTTTTTAGACATTTTTGTTTGAGTTGTTTGATGTGAGATATAAATGTGAGTTTTTCATCCATCACCACACCCAAAAACTTATGTTCCTTTTTAACGAAATTGGGTCACCATTGAGGTTTATTTCAGGATCGGGCCTTACTCCACGTCTCCTTGAGAATACGACACAGGTGCTTTTTGTGGGATTAAGTTTGAAACCATTTTCGTCTGTCCAGCGAGAGAGTTTCTTTACCCCAAGCTGGACTTGACGTTCACATATCGATATGTTAAAAGATTTAAAAGATATTTGTACATCATCCACATACACTAAACAGTAGATCGATGGAGGCAGTGCTTTCCGAAGGGAATTCATCTTGACGATAAACAGCGTGCAGCTCGAAACTCCGCCTTGAGGCACGCCATTTTCTTGAATGTGAACTCTGGACAGTGCCGACCCGACTCTCACACGAAATGTTCGTTTGGACAGGTAACTATCAAGAGTGTTCAACATATTACCTGTTACACCACACGATTTTAAGTCTGCAAGGATGCCGTAACGGCATGCGGTATCGTACGCTTTTTCGATGTCAAAAAATACGGTCATGCAATACTGTTGGTGTATAAAGGCATTTTGATGTATGATTCTAATGCAACAAGCTGATTATTTGTGGATCGCCCTGCCCGGAAACCTGCCTGGCAGCCCTCGAGAGGACCATGGTACTCCAGAAAGTACACCAGCCTACGATTTATCATCTTCTCGAGGAGCTTACACAGGCAGCTCGTCAGGGCGATGGGACGATAACTTGCTGGAGAGGAAGGGTCCTTCCCCTCCTTCAGAAAGGCCACAACAATGGCCTCCTTCCAAGACCTTGGAAGCTGCCCCGAAAGCCATATTCTGTTGTAGAGGCGTAGGAGTGTCTCAAGAGTGTCTGCATGTAGGTGTTGTATCATGGTGTATGTAATGCTGTCTGCTCCTGGAGCTGAGGGCTTAAAAGTGGCAAGAGCAACCTTCAGCTCATGAAATGTGAATTCAGAGTTGTAAGCAGAATTCGACTTGTTGTCTCGGAAGGCCTTCTTTTCTGCAGATGTTTTGTGTTGCATGAAAGTATTAGTGTAGTGTGCTGAGCTGGACACGTGTTGGAAGTGTTGTGCGAGTGTGTTAGCCTGGTCTTCCAGTGTGTCCCCTGTTGTACTAACCAGGGGCAGGCTGTGTGTCTGTTGTCCTTTTAGTTTTCGTATACGTGTCCAGATTTTGTGTGTGTCTGTGTACGAATTGATGGAAGTGAGGAAGGTGCGCCAACTCTCCCTTTTCGCCTCACGGCGCACTCGCCTCCCAAAAACCTTGGCCCCTTTAAAAGAAATGAGATTATCTGATGTGGGGTACCGGCGAAGGACACCCCACGCCTTGTTCTGGGCCTCTCGTGCCCGCCCGCAGTCCTCGTTCCACCAGGGCCTCCTTGGGGTGCGGGACCCGCTGGAGGCCTGGGGAATGGACTTTTCGGCGGCGTCGAGGATGTGCGCCGTGACGAGTTGGGCGGCTTCCTCCACGTGTAGTTGTTTTATGAATGTGTGGTGTACTTGAGATGTTTCTGTGAATGTGCTCCAGTTTGCTTTTGATTCATTAAACCTTTTATGGGAAGATGAACTGCATGGGCCTTTACCTATATATACTAGGGAAGTGGGGAAGTGGTCACTACCATATGGGTCAGTGCCCACGCCCCACTCAAGACATGGAAAGAGAATTGCAGAACCAATAGCCAAGTCGAGATGTGAGTATGTATTATGTCTTACGTTATGGTATGTAGGCTGCTTTTTGTTGAAAAGGCATGCTCCTGAAGATGTAAGAAATTTTTCTATCAGGCGACCTCGGACATCCGTTCTGGAGGAGCCCGAAAGAGAGTTGTGTGCATTAAGGTCGCCTGATAGGATGTACGGTTCGGGCAGCTGGTCGACCAGCGCCTCGAAGTCAGAGCTCGAAAGTGCATAATCAGGACGAATGTAAATGGAGCATACCGTTACCAACCTATTAAAAATTATTGCGCGTATTGCTACAGCCTCAAAGACGGTGTTGAGAGCGATAGGGTGGCATGCTAGGGTTTTCCAGGCTATTATGGCTACACCGCCCGAAGAGTGTGTGCAGCCAACCCTATCCTTTCTGAATACCATGTACCTATTCAAGAAATTTGTGTGATTGGGATTCAAATGCGTCTCCTGAAGACACATCACACTTGGCTGGTTCGATAGCAATATATCATGGACATCATCAAGATTTTTAATGAGGCCTCTACAGTTCCATTGAGTAATATTTTCTTCCCATTATGGAGATTTAGAAGCTACTGAAGTCTGTGTGTATGTGTGTTCATGCGTCTTTCGGGGCTGTTACTCTAGGATGTGGCTTTTTCGGCCTTTCTGCTGCTGGCTTGGGCGTGAGAGGCCGCTCCTTGCGCTGTGTTGCAGGCAGGAACAGCCCGACATCCATCTCGTCGTCGGATGTCCGAGGGGTGCCCGACGGACCGGGCCCCCCGTACTTGACCAAACTTCGGGAGCCCTTCGTTTGAGCCGCCACAGCCGCGGGCGTCCCGGACGCCAAAAGTGGCACGGGCGGTGCGGTGGCGGTGGGAGCCGATGCGGGGCCCGTGGTGTCCATCACCTCGGTACCCTCCAACGCACTGGAGGACGGGGAGGCGGAGGCGGGAGCGGCACCGGTCCCAACAGAAGTGGTTTGCACCACAACCGCTGCTGCCTCAGCAAGCGGCGTGGTGCCGGGTTGGGCTGCGTGAGGCAACCCAGCGGGGGGCGGAGGCGGGACCAGGTCAGACTCGCTGAACTGGGTCCCTGTGGACACCAGACGCCGCTCCGCCCCCCGGCGAGCTGCGTCGGCGTACCTCCCCAGGGGGAAAGAGGCGAACCTCTTTCGCGCCTCTGGGAAGGTAAGGTTCACAGTGACTTTCACCTTGATGATCTCCTTCTCCTGTTTGCATTTCTCGCATGTTCTAGAGTAGGCCCCGTGGGGCCCCGGCAGTTAGCACACATGAGGGTTTGTGATGGGCAGTTGTCTGATGGATGATCGTGTTGTGCGCACTTGGCGCATGTTAGTCGACCGCGGCAGTCGGTAGTGCCATGCCCAAACCGCTGGCATTGAAAACACCGCCGGGGGTTGGGGATGTATGGCCTGACGGGGCAATGAATGAAACCTGCATTTACTGATTCAGGAACTGTGGAATGGTCTAAACTCAATATTGCATGTTTTGTTAGGATATCCTTGTTATCTCTACGAATCATGATACGCCTCACTGCTGTCACACCTTGGTCATTAAGGCCTTCCAACAGATCGGTGTCAGTTTCATTCATCAGATCTGACTCAGAGATCACACCCTGGGAGCTATTAAGGCTGCGGTGGGGTGTGACCCTGATGTCGAGATCTGCGATGCGAGTTTGAGTCAAGATATTTGTAGCTTGTTGCCTGTTATTTACTTCTACAAGAACTTCTCCTGTTCTGAGTTTTTTGGCTTTGTAGGACTGACCAACAATGCCCTCAAGAAATTTGGAGATCAGGAAGACAGACTTTGTGGCAAGGGGGTTCGACGCATCAACATATTCGATTACTAAAAACCTAGCATAGTTCTCCGGCTTTGGGAAACTCGTCTGTGGCAACGGAGAAAAGGATACTTCCGTGCGGCCCCTTTTAGGGGGCCGATCTTCGGATTTAGAAAATTTGGAAACCATACATCATAGTATAAAAGCAGGGAGACGGGGGTACTTTCTCCTTTGGCCTTACCCTGGTAGTCAAAGAGGTCCCGGAGCTCCCTGCCTGGTAGACAGGCAGGGAGCCCATCGGCCGGAGCTTGACCAAGGCTCCGACGGCCACCGTTGACGGCTTCTATCCCTTCACCTTTCAACTTCTAGCCACGGTAGGTAACAACTTAAGTATGGGGGGCTCGGGGTACGCGGTGTCGCCACTCACCGTCACCAAGATTACTCAAGGTGCCCCGTGCGGGGTGGAACGGAGGATGATAGGTGTAACGCTAAGGGACAAGACGAGAGCGGAGTGGTCAGGGAAAAACGCGTGTTAAGGACATATTAGTACAAATTAAGAAAAAATGGACGTGGGCAGGACATGTAATGCGAAACAAGATAACCGTTGGTCATTGAGGGTAACAGAGTGGATCCCTAGAGAAGTCAAGCGTTGCAGGGGGCGGCAGAAAGTTAGATGTGCAGATGAGATTAAGAAGTTTGCGGGGATAAATTGATCGCAGTTAGCACAGAACCGGGGTAATTGGAGAATGATGGGAGAGGCCTTTGCCCTGCAGTGGGCGTGCCTAGGCTGGTGGTGATGATGATGATGATGATGATGATGAAGATGTCTCATTTAAAAATTCTGACCAGGTCCTCGGGCATATTGGCTGCGCGTTCATGGAAACAAACTGCTTACCACACCTTACTTTGACCGGGCTCCTGTCACGATATGGTTCTGTCACTTTAAAATGAAGGGGTCATAAATAATGTCCCGTATTGAACGGATTGCTCTGATGTAGAGCCAGGGCAATAACCAAGCGCAATGGAGGTTAACGTGGAAGCGGCGGCAACTTTCCGACGGTGTATGCTGTGGGGGCCCGTGTTCCCCTACGCCTCGCCTGCACATGTTTCCGCGAGCTGGGAGCCGCCATTTTGGGTAGCCGGCGCGTCACGTAGGTCGTGTCCTCTTCATGACCCCGCGCGACGCGCCGAACCGGCTTGCCGCGAACGTGTGCGCGAGGGCGCGAGGGAAGGAGGACCAGTTTGTCACCTTCCTTAGCGCCACCCTCTCCCCGACCTGGGGAAGATCTCCTCTCCCCTCCGAGCTGACCTGCGGGACGAACGAGCGCTCCGGCGGGGAGTCGACTGGGCGATTTGGTCGGAGTCGGTTGGCTCGGCTGTGCCTACGCCGAATGCCCCGATGACGGTGAACCCAGTTGGCTCCACGGACTCTGCCGAGAGATTCTGCCCTGATCGGTCGCCTCGGGATGCCTCCCCTGCTCCCGCGACCGTGATGACGGATATCGAGGTCTGAGCCCAGCGGCTTGAGCGAGCGACAGGAGCCACTGTCTCCCCGCGAGCGATAGTCGTGTTGTCTGGTGTATGCACTGCATCTGCCAGGCAATAAAGCCTCACTTTGGATTGCCGGAGCCTGTCTACCGCATGTGAGTACTCGAACCCGTGCGTGAGTCTTCGGATTCCGCAGGGCTAGTGTACGGCGCGTAGCGTTCTCTAGCAAAGCTAGCCGGGGTCCTCTGCTATCCCGTACGTTAGCCCACATTGGCGCCCAACCAAGGTTTTTTGCGATGACAGGGCGGCACCCCCGCTTCTCGTTGCTTGATTCCGAAGTTGAGGGCTGGTTGTCGGACGAGATTGCTTGTGGTAACGGCTTGCGGGACGCCACTGTCGACCCGCTGCTGTCCGCCACCGTGCTTACGCCAGAGCTTTGTCGAGGCGGCGCCGATCTCCCCGATAACCGACACGCCGCGCAGGAGAGTTACGGGAGCCATCCCACTTCTGCCGGCGTGAGACACTCCGACAGCGCGAGGGATGATTACCCAGTCCCGCGCCTGTCGGCCGCCACCACTACGCCTAGGCCCCTCTGGGGCCCAGGCAGCGCTATCCTAGCAGGCAACCAAAGCGCCGCGCGGGAGAGTCACGGGAGCTATCATCCCACTCCTGCCGGCGTGCCGCACGGTGTCGGCGGGCGGAACGCTTCTTGCGACCACCTGCCGTCACCACGGGCTACAACGAGATCATGCCCTCCGGGCCTTGGTCGTAGCAACCCAGCGGATATGTTTGCAAAGGAGGAGCTGCGCCGCAGCTCTAGCGCACCCGACCCCGCCGTGTACGAGCCTCACGGCTCTAGCGGTGCGGCGGTCGCCTCGTTCGCCGGCGTGTTTGCGCCACGAACGTACCCCACCACGCAGACCTCGCAAGCGGTTACGGCTAGGGCGCACGTCGCCTGCCTTACGCCAGCGTTGTCTCGCGAGGAACCACCCCTGCCTTCGGCAGCAGTCGATCTCGCACAAGCCCTGATCAACGCGGTGCGCGCACAACCGAGCGTCAGGCCTAACAGCTCGCTCGGTAGCCTCAGAATACCCGAGTACGGCGGTTACTCTGACCGCATGAGTGCTACGGAGTACCTCGAGGCACTGCACCGCTATCAGGAGGCGTCGGGTATGGACGACAGCGTGATTATAGGACGTGTTCTGCCTATATCGCTGACCGCCCAGGCTGCACGGTGGTACCGGCTGGTGGGGCGCGACGCTCGTACGATGGGAGAATTTGAAGCGCTCTTTCGTAGCGAATTCCTGCCCCCAGATTACGAGCGCCGCATGTTGAACGAGCTAGAGATGCGAACTCAACACCGAGATGAGTCTCTGCTCGAATACGTCAGTGCAATGCAGGAGCTGTTTTTGCTTGCAAAGCCCATGGCGTCTGAGGCGGAAAAGGTTGAGAGGGTGACGAGACAAGCCCACCCAACTTTTGCAGCGTACCTTCGAGGCAGTCAGTTTGCCAACCTCAATGAACTGGCCAGCGAAGCAAAACGCATCCAAGCCGATATACTAGCTGCTCGCAGCTATCGGCCGCCTCCCCCAGCCCACGCCACGCTGGAGCCAAGGTGCGCATGGCAGGGTGCGTCCCCACCGCCCATGCCGCGCCCCGCGGCAACAGCAGCGTACGCGGAGAGCACGGAAATAGAGCCGCGCGATGTGTCGGAGCGCGCGCTCGACCCGTACTCGTACGCCATGCGGGCGCGTTCTGACGCCCAGCAAGGCATGCCGCAGCACGGCTACGGCCGGGGACAAAACGCGCATGAGGAACCCAACAGCTACGCCCGTGTGGAAAGCTCGAGGGGACCGAACGCGCAGCGCGACAGTCCGGGAGCAGTAGCGCACTCGGAACCCAACCGCTACGCCCATGTGGCAAGCCAACGGAGCCCGCCAGCGTTGCGCGGACAGCGGCCAAGGAGGTTGTGACAGCGGCCTCCGGCTGCGCAGTCGCATCGCGGCATCGTCTGCTACAAGTGCCGCGCAACGGGCCACTATGCCCGCGCGAGCACCGCTCCCTGCCCGGCGCCGGAAAGGCAGCGCAATTCGGGAAACGCCAGCCGCCGTCGGTGAGCACTTCGTCGCCGACGGCTATGGCTACAGTAGGTGGTGAGCCTGAGCCCCTAATCCCGATGGCGTGCAGGGTGAAACGCCCCAACGCACTTGCGCCTTTCATCGCCCTTACGATCGCTGGTCGAAAGTTTGCGGCGTTGCTGGACAGCGGAGCGTCTGCTACGCTGTTCGGCGATGATGTCCTCGCTCATTTGCACCGGAGAGCCATTCGGTTGCGAGCTTGCGACATCACTTTCCACCTCGCGAGCGGAAAAGCCAACTCGGGCGGCTCGGCGAGGTTGGTGGTCCGATGGGAGAAACGAGTGCGACGCAACAGATTCGTACATCTCCCGGGCCTCACAGTGCCCGTAATTCTCGGCCGTGATTTTCTGGCTCGTACAGGCATTGTGATTGACATTGCCAACGGAGGGTGTAGGCAAGGCGTTCATGCAGCCCTGCTCCCGTTTGCAAAGCTGGCCGAGGTATCGGAAGCGCGCTCCGCTCCGAATATCTCGCGCGCGCGCGGCATAAACGCAGCGCTGCCGGAGACGAAATTTGCACTCCGGAGGCCGCGCGAGCGGGGAGGGAAGCCATGTCTCCCACCCGCGCAGCCGCCGCCGCGACGGTAGCTCGACGAGCGCGCCTTGCGCTTCCGAGAGCTCGCGCGGGCGCTCACCGCATCTCGCGGCGCCCCACGCACCCTCCCATCGCGCAGCGTAACAAAGGGAGCCCCGAAGGGACGGCTGCCACCCCGCGCCGAATCCCGGGCAACCCTCCCTTACCGCCCATGCCGGCAGTAGCCCCCGCCTACAATTCCGGTACGGCGTTCAGCAGCGAAGAGTTCTTTAAGGGTGAGCAGAACTATCCGTTTTGTAAATAGGGATATATTGTTTTTTTTTGTTGTTGTTGTCTTTGTTGGGCTCAGGGAAGAGCCGTGCTCTGAGATGGAGCGAGGTGGCGCGGCCACCGGGTGTCCGGTAACAGCTGGTATTGCTGTCGGCACCAAGTTGTAAATATTTGTGAACCCGAATCATTGACAGGCCAGGAAGAGCCGAAAGTCTGAGGAGGGGGGCGGAGCGGCCGCCGAGGCGTCCGCTAACAGCTGGTATTGCTGTCGGCGCCGAGCGCAAAGCAGTTCGTATTGCTGCAGGCGCGTTTATTTGTTTATTTGATAGTTTTGCTTTGTTCGTTTTTTGCTGTTTTCTTTTTGTAGGATATTTTTCTGCTCAACCTAAGGGGAACTTCTGCTGATTTACATCGAAGGAGGCCTCTGACCCCTTCAAGGTGGTTTTCTCGTGCAGTCTGCAAAGAGTGATTTTTGAGCTCTTTATGCGACTCGCGGGCGGCCGGTCACGTGTGCGGCCTAAGACTTACATTTTAAGTTCTGCCACTCCGTGATTTGGCATGGTAACCTCGAATGTAGTGCGTGATACCGGTGGACGCCTTCTGCCCTGAGCACACGAAATTCGGAGTTATCGAACCGCTGCACCAGTGTTAGGGTTCCTGTTTTGGCCCTAGCCTGGCCCGAGCACCCTGTTTCGCTTTCCCACTCGGAGAGCAGAAGCAGGGAAGTTGGGCGTTGTTTTGCCGTTACTCCCGACTTGCTTCTGCAGCCCATCCCCCCTGGCGTTTGCCCCCGGTCTGGTCATGTCGCCCGCAGCCACACCACACGCCGCCGGTTCCGGAAGCTGGTGGTGCCTACCATCCCCGGCAGCCCAGGCCCCATCCCCAGGCCGCAGCCCGCTTGACGCGGTCCAGCGACGATCGAGATGCGGCCTCCTGAGCAGGCACACCTGGAGCCTCTCCAAGGCACCTGCCACGGGCGCTTCACTGGCAGCACACGAGCACTCCAAAAGCTGCTCTTCTGGGCTGGTCCCTGGCGGGCCCGGCCTGCACACTGTCGAGGCCACGACCCCGTGTCGACTGGCTCTTCTTGTGCCCTCACAACCATGGCGGCCGTCTCTGGGGCGGAAGCTGGTGGCCTTGCCGGACGAACGACTGGCTTAAGAGGCCCCTCCCGTCTGATGAGACGTCGGCCCGCCTGCTGCCTCGGCCTGCGGTTTACACCTGCCGCTCTCGCCTGCTGTTTACATCTGCTGCCTTGACCTACTGTTCCTGGACTGCCCCACCTCCGGTGATTACAAGACGCGCTGGACTGGAGGTGTGGCGTGGACTGTGCGTGTGGTGTGGTGCTGCTTCGAGATGGGAGAACTGTTAGGAACTTTGCGGACCTTTGTTGACCGGGGGCGAGTGCTGTTAATTTCGGGGTGTGTTGTACTTTTGCTCGGCAGCGGTTGTCCAAGCGGTGCAGGCTCGGTCTTGAGGAGGGGGGGATTGTGGGGGCCCGTGTTCCCCTACGCCTCGCCTGCACATGTTTCCGCGAGCTGGGAGCCGCCATTTTGGGTAGCCGGCGCGTCACGTAGGTCGTGTCCTCTTCATGACCCCGCGCGACGCGCCGAACCGGCTTGCCGCGAACGTGTGCGCGAGGGCGCGAGGGAAGGAGGACCAGTTTGTCACCTTCCTTAGCGCCACCCTCTCCCCGACCTGGGGAAGATCTCCTCTCCCCTCCGAGCTGACCTGCGGGACGAACGAGCGCTCCGGCGGGGAGTCGACTGGGCGATTTGGTCGGAGTCGGTTGGCTCGGCTGTGCCTACGCCGAATGCCCCGATGACGATGAACCCAGTTGGCTCCACGGACTCTGCCGAGAGATTCTGCCCTGATCGGTCGCCTCGGGATGCCTCCCCTGCTCCCGCGACCGTGATTACGGATATCGAGGTCTGAGCCCAGCGGCTTGAGCGAGCGACAGGAGCCACTGTCTCCCCGCGAGCGATAGTCGTGTTGTCTGGTGTATGCACTGCATCTGCCAGGCAATAAAGCCTCACTTAGGATTGCCGGAGCCTGTCTACCGCATGTGAGTACTCGAACCCGTGCGTGAGTCTTCGGATTCCGCAGGGCTAGTGTACGGCGCGTAGCGTTCTCTAGCAAAGCTAGCCGGGGTCCTCTGCTATCCCGTACGTTAGCCCACAATGCAAAAACTTTTAACGGTGTTCCGTGCCGCTGTCCTCCCTTCTCTCGCATTGGTAGAGCACCATTAGCGCTCAATGCTGTAAATTCACTTAAAATCATTCAAGTAAACATTTTGAGAAGCGTGTACACGTGAGCAAGCTTCGCGCGACATGCCTTTGAGTTACCCACAACATACTAATTACGCTGGTATGACGGCACGCAAAACGGGTGGCAAGACAGCACGCCACAGACTGTGCAACAAAACGGAAAAGGCAGACATGAACGTAATAGCTGCTTTATCTCGAGTCGTGCAAGAACAAACAGTTAAAACATGCTAAAACATCACCTGAGCCAGTTTTTACGTTGAGGAATTAAAGGAATGGAATTGAACCCCCCTTCCATTCCAGGAGTGGGAATGGGCTAACTTCTATCATTCCAAGGAATTTAAAGGAATGGAATCACAACAATTTTAATTCCTCGGAATGAAATAGGAATGGAATGGGGATGCCCATTCCGCAACACTGGAACAGAGTTAATGATACTATGCGGAATTGCATTATAAATCGCCATCTGCACCGCTTACGAGCGCGGAAATCCAATCATAGAGTTTCTTAGTAAGTATGCGGAGACCCCCTCGGACGGGGGTCTCCGCAAGTAACGAGCGACAAGTCCTCGACACCGCGAACTGGGCAACGCAATGTACGTGACAGGTCACGCCGAATAAACGTGCGCTCACTGCCCAAATTCATCAGTACGCGAACTAGCAACTAGTGGCTGGCTCCAATCGCCCACGCCCTCCTGGTTTGCAGGTAGATGCGCGCCCCGCTGCATTCCCCAGGCGATGCGGACGTGACGGTAAGAGTTGCCTGTACATCGTTCGGCGCGCTGACTTGACCCGCTCCGGCCGTTCGAACTCGTCTATTCGCAGCTGCCTCCGGCGGGTGTGCTGTGTCGCAGAGAACTGTGAGATGCCCTTGGGAGCAACGGACGCAAACCAACGACCTTGACACTCTGCAGCACAGGGAAAACTGACCCTTCGAGCCACAACGGAAGCAGCGTCCACCGGTTTGTAACTTGCGGCGCTTTTTAAATGCAGAGCATTTCAGTAACTCACGATGTCACCCACGTTGGCGTCCGTGGTCCGCGTCCGCATCGCTCCCCCTACACTATATAAATACTTGCCGGCGCCAGGTTTCGATCCTACGACTCTGCGGGCGGAACGCAAGGTGCACGGTACTCTACCAACTGAGCCACAAAGCCGACACAGAACGGAAGGTTACGAACGTGCCTTATATCCTTGACTCATTCAACCGTCGGCCAGAGGTGCGCCCTCTCCCCCGCGTCCTCCTCGCCTTCTCTCCGCTCGCAACGCCCTCTCTCGCCGCGTTCGGTTCGGGCGCACAACAGGTGGGGACGTGCGCAACACCCTCTCTCGCCGCGTTAGGTTCGCGCGCAAGAACAGGTGGGGCGCTCGCATCGCGCTCTCTCGCCGCGGTCGGTTCGCGCTTAAACCACATATGTCGTTCGCGCGCGCTGCGGTCGCTAACATCTGTGGCGTGATCGTGACGTCAGCATCACGCGTTCGCGTGGTGGCGATTTCGGCGCTATAACACTCTCTCGCGAGGGGCATTGGATTGGATTCGATTGGATTGGCTTGGATTTGGATTGGATTGGATTAAAGTGGATTGTGTTGGATTGTGTTGCGTCATAGCCGTGCCACGTTGCGTCATAGCCGCTCCACGTTGCGTCATAGCCGCGGCAGGGGGTTCACGGCACGTTTCACCATCGACTTCATCGACAATGTCTACGCTGGAAGACAACAATTACAACAACAACAACAACCAATACGTAATCCATACGACTTGCAGGCGCGCCCCCCCGCAGAAATGCTCTGCATTTGATCGTGCCCCTCGCGAGGGGGATGTTTTTCACTTTACTATCCTGTGCTCGTCCCTTGTGCTTTCGGGTAGATTAACGTGGCTCGGCGGTCTGGTCTGGGTTGGCGTTCTGGTTATCACCTTTGTAGGAAGTGCAAACTAGAAGGACGAGACCTCACTCTGAAGGTGAATGTGCAAGGAGGTACTGGAAACATGAAAAGACCGTCGCGATAAGAACGAACTGAACTCATGTCACTACGGAGAGATGCGTTATTTCACTTTACTATCCTGTGCTCGTCCCTTGTGCTTTCTGGTAGATTAACGTGGCTCGGCGGTCTGGTCTGGGTTGGCGTTCTGGTTATCACCTTTATAGGAAGTGCAAACTAGAAGGACGAGACCTCACTCTGAAGGTGAATGTGCAAGGAGGTACTGGAAACATGAAAAGACCGTCGCGATAAGAACGAACTGAACTCATGTCACTACGGAGAGATGCGTTTTTAATGTTGGAAAGCGAACTACATTTATCTTGAGGCGACATCTGTACTGTGCACTCTGCTATACGGTGGTTTGCGGCACATAGAGGGCACTGCCGCTGTGATGGTTGCGACCGTGGTTCTGCCCTCGTCGGAAGCAGTGAAGCACCTGCTGGTAAGGCAGCCGCCGATGGAAGGCCTGAATCGGAAGCTGGGGCCTCGCGCTTTTCTTGGGGGTGCCGCTCTGGAACCCTCGGATGGTCGAAGTGGTCTTCCTCACGGACTTCTACCTGGATGCGCAGGAAGTCCAGTATCTCGTCCACTTGCTTGGCCCTTTCCGACGAGCTGGCTCCCTCGCTCACTTTCCTCGCACTTTCGGATACGCTGACTGCTCTGTCCGGCGAAGATGCCTCCTTAACCCTCTGCCGGTACAGGATCCCGAGGTCGGGTGGCAGGTCGGATGACTACGAGCATCGCAATCCAAAATTTGTCGGAAGACGATAACAAGAAAAACAAAGCCAACAGCGTAGTCCCACCCGAAACCTACGCGCAAGAATTACAAAGTATTCTGAACACAATATTTTTTTCTATGTGGCGCTACAAAACATACCCAAAAACTGTTTGGACCCATAGCCAGCGGCTAGTAAGGGGTTCAATAAAAAATGCAAGAATTGCAGACTCGCATGTCTGTACACATCGTCGATAGTAAATTTAAAAAACGGCAAAGACACTCTAAACACTCGTTAAAGCACATATTCTTGAATGAATACAATTCTAAAAGCCAGTGAAATAAGCAAGAGCACGTTGAATTTTTACCAGCAATAACAACGGCAATTGCATTTGTCACTCAGGTTACAATGAATACATCATAGTAAAGCACGAGAACTACTTAAAATGCCGGATGTCATCACATTCTATAAGAATAATCACGTCATTCGATAATGGGGTATAAGTGTGAGAGAACGTACAAATAACAGCTGCAAGCATGAACTCAAAGTGCGTTATTCATTTTAAGGTAGTGCGGTTTTATTGCAACAGAAAAATTGTTAGCAACTTTTACGTCATGCGGCAGGCTGTTCCAGATCTTTACACCAGTAAATTCCAGCATACGTGCACCGTACACATTTCTTTTTATGGCTAAGTTAAAGTTTCCAAAGGTATGGCCCCGTGTTGCGCGTGTAGGAGTACTAAGTGTAGACACATCAAACGGAAGGTTGTTTGTTATTATGTTGTGGATGCATTCATCAGTTTTTTTCTCGCGAAGTAGATCAAATGGTAAGACGCGTAGTTCAGTAAACTGCGACTTGCTGGGTCGAGAGTAGCCAGAACGCGTAATTATTCTAAGAGCTCGTTTTTGCGCTCACCTCAGGCGCTCTAGGTAAGTATTGTATGTCCAGCCCCACGACTCGATGCAATACGTACGATGGGTGTGCACTAACGTGCAGTATAGGAGTCGCAGAACATCAGTGTCGAAGTATTCACGCAACTGGATCAGAGCAGAGCAGCCAGACGATATTTCCCGCAAACCGCGTCGACGTGATGTTCCCAGTGTATATGTTTATATAAGGTAACACCGAGGTACGTAAAATGGTTGGCTGATTCAAGCTGCGCTTGGCAAATAGCTAATCTGATATCAGCCAAACCGAGAGATCGGTTTCGCGACTGGAAAAGTACACACTTAGTTTTCTTTGTGTTGATTGATTGTGGGGTTTAACGCGCCGACGCAACGCAGGCGATGAGGCGCGCCGTAGTGGAGGGCTCCGGATTAATTTTGACCACCTGTGGATCTTTATCGTGCGCCGAAATCTCGTACACACGGGCGTTTTTGCTTTTCGCCTCCATCAGAAAAGCGGCCGCCGTTTTCTTTGTGTTGACTGTCAATTTGTTCCTCAGATACCAGTCTGACATTGCTTTCAGCTCAGCGTTTGCGATGCTTTCGAGTTCGGTAGTATGATTGGCAGTAATTATAATGGCAGTGTCATCAGCGTACATGATAGAGTTGGCTGAGGTTAATATCTAAGGCAAGTCATTCACGTAAAGGGAAAAAAATAGCGGACCAAGAGTAGAGCCCTGCAGTACTCCTGTTCGCCGGTACTGCATAGACGACGTGACATTTTTCATTGAGACAACTTGTTGACGGTTTGTAAGATAGCTAGCAAAAACTTCAAGCACCCTATCACGAAACCCGTATATTTTTAATTTGTTTAGCAAGATGGCGTGGTTCACCGTGTCGAACGCCTCCTTTATATCTAGAAAGTTAACAACAGCTACACTCTTAGGTAAAAAGGACTAAAAGTTCGCCCTTCGGGGACTAACGGCCTCTGCCACAATCATTAGTCCCTTTGGGGACTAACGGCGAGGGGAAGAACGGTTAGTCCCCCACCCGGATGGTCCGTTCTGATACTCCCCAAGGACGAACTGCGTAGAGTGCAGAAAAAAGAAAAAAACTCCGGCACCGGCAGGGATCGAACCCTGACGCTCGGAAAGATATACAAGAAACCCGACGCTCTATCCGCTGGACCACGCTGGCGGGTGGTAGTTGCGGTAGATAATATTCAAGTGTACAGCGTGTAGTTCTGGGCATAACGCACCAGATTTATTGCAACTGGTGCCCGAATTTCTATCTGTGCAAGCGACCGTGGCCGCGTTTTGCGCCTTGCGCTTAGCGCTTTGCAAGGTTTAGGGACTATTGCTCAGTTCAATTCGAAGTAGAGCCTCACAACCATAGTTTTTCTCGTGAATAACAATCAACTCGTCGTCGCCTAGTTGAGATAGGTAGCTGGGTGATCGGACGACTCATTTGTTTCCGCAGAACTTAGCGCAAGCTAAGTGCTTTCTTAGTGTTCCACACATATGTTAAGTGCTCTATGTAACGTATGAGAAAGGTGCCGTCTGTGTGAGTGTCAGAATAAGGAAACATGCCATATTTTCCTGCATCGGCGAAAGCGAATTCGGTGTTGCTAAGCCTTAATTCTTCAAATTCGCGTCGCTAGACGATTGCGACTGGGAAATGCAAGCGGGTTTTACAGCAGTTGCAGCATTGTCATAGCTTTGGTGGCCAAGGCAATTATGTACCGAGTGTAAAAGATAACTTCGAGACGCTTACCTGTAGCGAGCAATTTTGGTTTTGCAGTTGTCATCAGCAACATGCGTTTTTTCTTGTCTGTTAAACATATACATATTCATTACGCTCAGGAATCCACTTTTGCTATTGTCACTAATTTTTGCGTTACTGTTAAGGCGCTTGAAAGCTTTCATTGGCCGTTATTACCTCGCCCGAATCGTATGCAACAGAGCGTATCAACATCACCTCGGCGAGAAGCGTATGGCAATCGCGCTTCACCGCTCCTTGCCATTACCCGCCGCTCTACTAACCCTAGGCGATTTTATAACTAACACCAATATTTTCTCCCGTGGCACCATCTAAAGCACCCAGTGACTGCAATGGCTTGTGTTTTGGAAATATAAAACTGTTCGTAGACATATGCGCGAAAGGGCAACGACGACGCCATTAGGGGATTACCGACGCAGCAAAGAAACTAACTGCATGCGTTTCGTCCTCCCGTTACTCCTTATAGATCGGCGGGGACGAACAGTTAGTCCGCATTTATGCACACGGCACGTACTCTGCCGCAGACACTCCCCTTGAAGATGAACGGTCGCCCGCGAAGACTAACGGCTCTATTTTAGTCCCTATTTTAGTCCTTTTTGCCTAAGAGTGTAGTTTGTTGGTGTCTAGGGCACTATTGATAGACTGGGTGAATGTAATGACGGCTGAGCTAGTGGAATGCTTCGGACGAAATCTATGTTGCTGCGGGCAAATAATATTATATTTATTTAGGAAATTGTGAATGCGTTTAGAGAGAATTTTTTCAAATATGTTATTAATAACGCTTAGAACAGAAATAGGTCTGTAGCTGGAAGGGTCAGAAGTACCACCATCCTTAAAGGAACCATGAATAGAAAACACAAGTTTGGTTTATTCGAAAGATTGCCTCGTTAGAACCATAACGACACCACTTATAACGCAAACTTCACTCAAATGAGCTACATAATTAGGAAAAAAGGAAATTACCATGCGACCCACCAGCTCATTTTCCGCAACAGAACCTATGATGTCACTCGAGAATGCTCTGCGATTGGCGGAGGCCGGTAAAAGCAAACGCATGTTAGGCAGGGCTTACAGTTTGCATAGCGAGCTAAATGCCCGTGAAACATACTGCACATTCTTTTCATGACAAAGAACTGTGGAGGAGGAGGAAGGAGGAATAAACGTTTATCTGAAGCTGTCAGCCCTGGGGAAGAGTCCTCATTCCAGGACCCCTTGAGTCCGTCCGGCTTCTTGGGCTCGCTGCACCAGCCAAAGCTGGTCGTCAGGGTCCGAGCTGGACAGTGCTCTCTCCCAGTGCTCAGGGGAGGGGAAAGGCAGGGGGGGTAGGTGGGGGTTCTTATCACAGCCCCAAATGATATGGTAGAGGGTGCCCGGAGCCTCGCAGAAGCGGCATTGCGAGGAGTACAGGGTGGGGGCCAGAATGTGGAGTAAACGGTTGAAGTTCCAAACGAACACGCAAGCGTTTGCGCCAATGCGTTCGAAACTACCGCCGGCCGAGCTCCACATCTCACAGTCGCGCAGACGAATTTTCGGGTTCGAGGCTCTTAGGGGCCAACGAACCGTTCCAGCACGTACAGCCGCGACCTTGCTTGATATCTTCATCCCTTGACAGGAGGTTGGCCTTCATATCGCCAACCAGCAAAGGTAAAAATAGAAACGAGGGGAGTAAGAAACAGCAAGAAGCGACGAGATAGTGCCAGTCGTCGCAGAAGTTTCGAATGGTGATGGCTTGCTGCTGTCGTTACGAGCTCGTTTCCAGTTTACAACCACTGAAACCTTCAGTTTCTTCGAGCACTTTACAATGAAATTTCGTTGCTGCGTTTTGAAATGCCCATGAAGTACGGGCAAATCGTCGAGGGAGTGCGACATCCCCGCCGGTGAGGAGATCTCCTTTCATGTGCTGCCCAACGCCGAACCTCGGCGAAGCAAGTGGCTACGTTTTGTGAACTTAGCAAACGGAGGAGAAAGAGAGCTAAAGGAAGTACGAGTGTGCTCGCTTCATTTCCGAGGAAGTGATTACGGCAGGGACCCGTACGTTGGCTCACTCCTGGGACATGCTGGCGCTCGTCGCCGACTTCGTCAAATCGCCGTCAAAGCGCTCTGATCTTGGGGGAAAAATGCCGTAAACACCCCACATTGACGCTCGTATCTTTCTGGTCGAAGCAGAGAGCTCGCGCGAACGGCTTTTCATACACGACACCGGCCAACTGGCATAAGCGATACTGCTACTGCAATTTAACTATTATTAACCGTAATAAAATTACGGCACATACGTACCAGTCTGTATTCGTCCGTCGCGACGGGGCTGACGAGGCAGCGGTGCCAACGGCAGGGCGTTTGTCTGTTGTGGCTATCGCGGAATGGTCGCTTTCCCGTCCACCGCGTATCCCACAACTCTTGCCGCTTGTGCACTTAGAAGCATTGAGCGTTCAAGTGGTGTGAGGTTGTTAAATGCAAGCCCGAGCTCCTCAGCGAGAGTTTTGTTCTCCGGATCAGGCGATTCCATGACTAGGGCTGCGGGTGCACTAGGTTTTACTAGTGTTTTTAAAATGGCCGCCGTCTCGGTCGACTCCCGCGTGTGGGTGCTATATGGAGTCGACATACTAAGTATCTGTTTCATGGACCGGCTCGTATGACGACATTGTTCACGTCACGGAATGTGCAATTTTAGCGGGAGATTTAAAATTTTGGGTTAAATTGCCTTATTTCTCAGTGAATAAAGCATCATTTGCTTCCGGGAAAGCGCTTGGGGTACTATGAAACACCTAATCTTTCGAATAAAACAAACTTTTGTTTTCTCTTCATGGCTCCTTTCAATACAGGTGTAACTCTGGCTATCTTTAAGGAAGACGGGTATGTGTATTCAAGCAAGGCCTGGTTGAACAGACGGCACAAAATTGGTCCTATGATATCACTGTTTTACTTGATTAGTTTTGCAGAAATGCTGTCCAAGCTTACTGCTTTCTTTGTTCACAACTGCGCAATAACCGCCAATACTTCGTTGGCTTCAATTTCGTGAAGGGCGAAAGTGTTAACAACTCGCGGTAGAGGAACACTGTCCAAACTTGCGACTGGAAGCTTGGAAGCTAGTTCAGGACCAACATTGGTGAAAAAAGTATTGAATTCGTTAACGGTGTCTTTAGTAACGATAGGCGGAAGGGTGGAGCATTTTTTTGAATTTCTCGTGACCTCGTTGACCACTTCCCACATTTTTTTCGGATTCCCTGGGGCATCTTCAATGCGGCGAGTAAAATATTCTTTTTTTTCTGGCTCTCATTAAAGACACTGATTTGTTACGCGCGCATTTGAACTGGTACAGGTAATATTCGTTTCCCCTATGATGTAGCCACTTATGACACCAATAGTCCTTTTCCTTAGTATGCTTAGAATTTCTTGGGTCATCCAAGGACAAATTGGTTTATAGCGTTGCGACGATGCTACATTTCGGCTACTGCAGTTTATAAGCTAATTTAGGGTAGTAATCAGGTTCGAGAAGTCTGTATTTACGTCTTCATGATAGATATGATCCGGTCTGATTAGCAACAGCTTGTTACGGAATAATTCATAATTTACATTGGTTCTGCGTGTCGGCATGAGCGTTTTTACCATAGGAAGTGTGTTAGCCTGTACGAAGATTGGCAAGTGGTCCGAAATTGGTTTTTGGTAGACCCCTCCGTTTATACATGTATCAATGTTTGTGAGCACATGGTCGATTGATGTTGCCGAAGACGTGGTTATACCCGTCGGGGCGGTGATCAGGTTGCGAAAGTTGTATGATCGAAGAAGGTGTGTGTAATCCATGAAATTCTTGAAAGCTGCATCAATGTTCATATCTCCGACAATTATGACACGAGTTTTGCTTTTCTTGGTTAAGGAAGACATGATTATTTCCATTTCATCGATAAACCCGGCAAGGCTTGAATACGGAGGTGGGTAAACAACGCCCACTATGAGCCCACATTCAAGTTTCAAAAATAACGCTTCAAGTGCCGGCGAACAACAAGAAACTGATGATAAGATAGTGTATTGTAACCTATCTTTGACGGACAGTGCCACACCACCACCACGGAACTGAGAGTCCCGTGGCTGCGATATTGTCATGTAGCCAGGAATTATTATATTTTCGTGTTTTCTTAGCCATGTTTCAGTTGTCGCTATGATTTCGAACGACTCGTCTTGTGTACCGATAAAAGAAAGAAGGGAGTTCAGGTTTTTATTTATGCTGCGGACGTTACTGTGAAAAACGGCTATGTTTTTTAAGTGCGAAGCACTTCTTAGTCGGGCCTACTCCTGCTTCCACCGCCGTCCTCCGTCCGCAGCCTAGCAACGGAGCTAGCTACCGTGCCTAGCAACGGCGCCGGATTTCCGACGCGTGAGGGCGTTCGCATAGCGCCTCCTCTCCCCCCTCGCCTACTCTCCTAAAGCCCCTTTACTACTCTCCAGCTCGCAACACCCTCTCTCGGCGCTTCAGCCAGGCCACTACACTATATAAAAAAAAACAGCATTCGGCGCCAGGTTTCGATCCGAGGACTTTGCGGCCGCAGCGCGACGCTCTACCGACTAAGCCACGGACGCTTTTTTTTTTTTTCTTTATTACCGGTTTCAGACATCACAAAAACGTGCTACAGATAACCAACGCTAGCTTTGCCTAAGCCAGCGTGTTATGTCTAGAAACGGGCTGATATCAGTGTTAGTAACGCGCCTTATATCTTTAACGCATTCAAACTACGTCGTCAGCGGCGTGCGTTGGCGACTCAGCGGCGTTATAGCGGCTGCAACAACCCTTAACGGTCCACTTAAGCGACCACAAGGCGGTCGTAATGACCGTCGCATACAACGACAACACAAACAAGTGCTGAAATAAATACTGTCGTTTCACTTTACTTTGCGTGTGTGTGTGTGTGCGTGATTACATTCCCTCTCGAACATCTCTCGAACATACACGTTAATTCACCAAGATTTCCGCAGAGGGACAAACGAGGCGTGTTAAGCCGAACGTGATCACGAGGGAGTGTTAATGTAACTAACGGGCAAAATGCCACCAAACTTCAACAAACTCCCCCTCATAGCATCACCCCGTGCTTCGCACTTCCTCATACTCCCCTTCGGGGAAATGCGGGGGAATTTTTTTCTGGGAGCAATCATGGGCCAGAGTTAGTGTAGCTTGCTTCGTTTTGCGGCTGAATGCTAGAAGTGCCAGTAATTTTTTGTAGATCTGCTTCACAGGTAACGTGGACTACTTTTGATTTTTCACCTTTCCTCATCAGTATTTTCCCGTCGCAGACCGAAGTAAACTTCCAGCCTTTAGCGCGCTTGGTTGCGATTGCCTTCCCCAGAAGAATCTTATTTTCCGGGCATAGATGTTCGTTGACAAATATGGGATCCGCCCCTTGAAATCCAAGCATCGATGCGTTCAAACGAGTTTTCTTTGCTGCCGACAAAAATCTGTCTCTGGTAGTTCGGGAAGCAAACTGAATAACAATGTTTGGTGGTCCTTTAGCCTTTGTAGGCACTCTATGTGCAATCTCTATGTCGTGACTGGACAGTCGTGCAGACAAACGCGAAGCGATTGCTTCAACGACCTTGGGAATATCCTCAGTGTCTGTAACAGGTATGCCCTTCACTTCGAGGTTGCTCCTCCTGCTGTACTGCTTCAGTTCAATTAACTGTTGTTTGGTCTCATCAAGTTCTTTGCTTAGTGTTCGGTTCTCTTTCTGGCATTCAAGGACAAGATGTTTTGCCTCTTTCAGTTCATTACGGAAAGTGATAACTTCGGTTTTGATTTCTTTGAAATTTCCGTTCATGAAATTCACTCCCTCTTTGATTGATTGATTGATTGTGGGGTTTAACGCGCCGACGCAACGCAGGCGATGAGGCGCGCCGTAGTGGAGGGCTCCGGATTAATTTTGACCACCTGGGGATCTTTATCGTGCGCCGAAATCTCGTACACACGGGCTTTTTTGCTTTTCGCCTCCATCAGAAAAGCGGCCGCCGCGGCCGGGAATCGAACCCGCGACCTCGTGCTCAGCAGCGCAACGCCGTAGCCACTGAGCCACCGCGGCGGGTCACTCCCTCTTTGACTAACGCAAGTTCTACCTGGACAGAAGTGTTCGATGAGTGCAGCTCTTTTAATTCATTTTAAATGCAGAGCATTTCAGTAACTCACGATGTCACCCGCGTTGGCGTCCGTAGTCCGCGTCCGCATCGCTCCCCCTACACTATATAAAAAAATAATACTTACCGGCGCCAGGTTTCGATCCTACGACTCTGCGGGCGGAACGAAAGGTGCACGGTACTCTACCAACTGAGCCTAAAAGCCGACACAGGACGGAAGGTTACGAACGTGCCTTATATCCTTGACTCATTCAACCGTCGTCCAGAGGTGCACCCTCTCCCCCGCGTCCTCCTCGCCTTCTCTCCGCTCGCAACGCCCTCTCTCGCCGCGTTCTGTTCGGGCGCACAACAGGTGGGGACATGCGCAACACCCTCTCTCGCCGCGTTAGGTTCGCGCGCAAGAACAGGTGGGGCGCTCGCATCGCGCTCTCTCGCCGCGGTCGGTTCGCGCTTAAACCACATATGTCGTTCGCGCGCGCTGCGGCAGCTAACATCTGTGGCGTGATCGTGACGTCAGCATCACGCGTTCGCGTGGTGGCGATTTCGGCGCTATAACACTCTCTCGCGAGGGGCATTGGATTGGATTCGATTGGCTTGGATTTGGATTGGATTAAAGTGGATTGTGTTGCGTCATAGCCGCGCCACGTTGCGTCATAGCCGCTCCACGTTGCGTCATAGCCGCGGCAGGGGGTTCACGGCACGTTTCAACATCGACTTCATCGACAATGTCTACGCTGGAAGACAACAATTACAACAACAACAACCAATACGTAATCCATACGACTTGCAGGCGCGCCCCCCCGCAGAAATGCTCTGCATTTGATCGTGCCCCTCGCGAGGGGGATGTTTTTTTTTCCTTTTTAGTTCATTCATTACCTCCAGAAATTTGGGAGTAATATCTGTCAAAACCTTGACTACATCTTTTATACTGCTAGGCGCTTTTTCAGCGTGTGTCTGTGCAAATGTGGTCAAAGTGTCACCCTTTTTACTTGCTATCGTGTTAAGGCGTATTTCACACAGGTCACAGTAACACAGAGAGAGAGAGAGAGAGAGAGAGAGAGAAATGACTTTATTGAACATTTGTCCGGCGGGAGGAGACGGGTCAGGCCACGGAGAGCTTCGCCGTCCCCCCTGTCTATATGGTTAGGCAGACCTCGAAGCACTGGGGCCTGGACCACAGCCTGGGCTACTAGAAGGGTCCCCGTCTCTCTTCCCTCCGCTACCCCGAGGCGCGGCAGAAAGAAGAAGGTGCGGGTCCCCCTTTCGCCTCTGCTGCGCCAGAGCAGCCTCGAGCCGCTGGACTGCCTGCAGTTGCCGCTCGCATTCTGGCGAGCTCATGAATCCGTAAATGTCCGGGGGGAGGTCCTTGCAGCCCCCGCTTGCTGCGTGTCCACCACAACCCCACAGGAGGTGGGCGAGGTCCGCGGTTGTAAGCGCACACACACTGCACACACTGTCTTCGTAAACGTCCGGGCACACGTGTCGCGCAAGCGCTGGCGTGAGCACAGTCTTAAGCCCCAACCACATGGAGCGATTTTCAAGCGACTTGGGGAGCGACGCGACTAGCGACGAACTACTTTCTCGCTCGTGGCTGAGGTGGCGATGGGATTTCTGTTGCCGTGCCGCGAGCGGCTCTTGCTTCTTGTAGTCGACTTTGACCTTTGTCGCGCGCCGGCAACGGCAGCGGCGGCTCGGTTAGCGCTGCCGCCAGCTACAACGGAGGCCCAGGGTGACGTCACGCCATCGCGCGTCTTGCTCCTCCGCCTATCAAGGCTCACCACGCGGCTCGTCACTGTTGGGCTCCTGCTTCTGCTGCTCTCGCTGCGGCCATTGGTTCCGCGGGGGAGGAGTTCCGGGAATTCGTGTTTTCTAGAAATCCTGACCTTTAGCGCCGATGGCGGCGGCTGCTGCGCTGCCACGTTGGCCCTGGCCTCCTCCCCTTCGAGTTCGCGCTTCCATTTCCGCTTCTTGACTTGAAACGGCGTCTTAAATTTGTTTTTGCAGTTCTTGGTGCCCGTGGCGTGCGGGCCCCCGCATAGTTTGCAGCGTGGCTTGCAAACTTCTTGGTGATTCTGGCCCGGGTTCTGCTTGCCGCAGGCGAAGCAGACTCGGGCGGTCGGTGTCGGGCAGACAGCTTTGCGGTGGCCCACCTGGCCGCACGTCTTGCATACTTCTCGGGGTTGGCGGTAAAGGTAGCACCTCACCACCACATTTCCATATTTGATGTAGGACGGTACCTTGTCTCCGTCGAAAAGCACGATCACCGCCTCCGACGTGCCGATGCGGTGGGCGTCCAGCGCTGTTAGGTTGTACTGGTGTACGATGCGGCTGCGTACTTCTTCGGGCGACTCGTCAATCCCAATGTTTCTTATAACTCCCTTGGCCGTGTTCTCCGGCGCCGCGAACGCCTCGAATATTTGGTCGCCCATTGCGATGGCCCGAACTCGCTCGTAGCGCTTGGCTCGTTCTTCGTCCGGTGTACTGACCACCATGATGTTTTGTGCAACGTTGGGGATCGTCGTGTCCTCCGCCGCCGCGCTTATTTCGATACCCGCCGCTCTTATGATGGCGGTCATCAACTCCATTGGCTTGGTCTTCCCGACCATTAGGCCGCCACGTGGCCTGACTACGACTTTGATTTCGTCTCGGGGAGCAAAGTTGGGCATCTTTGCTGCCTTCGCCATGCTTACGTTGACTTTGCGGGCAAACTGAGCTCGCGTCGGTTGTTGGTTGCGGGGTTTCGAAGCAAAATCGAGGGCTTGCTTACCGGTGGCCGAAAGGGCGAGTTGTTGCTGCCCTTTAGCCGAGGTGTCCACCACGGCCGCCGGTACCGCTCTGAATGTGGCTTCGCCGGTGCTCCATTCCCTTTTGTAGCGAAGCCAGCACCTCCAGTCGTTGTTTTCCCGCAGTAAAAAGGCACGTGTACCGATGACGGTGTCCGGTGCGCATGCGCGTGGCTTCCGACGATTCCTCGCGCTGTTGACCGTTTTCTTATCGGATGCCTGCAACGAGTGAAGACTGCGGTTTAGCCGCTGTCAGGGTAGTAGATAAAGGAAACAACCAAAGATAGCCAAATATGTGGACGCGACGCACAAATCAGTTGCGGTGGTTAGAAATACGCACAAGGAAAAAGCACAGAAAATAACGCGAAGTCTAATCACGTGTTTAAAAACATTTACACTATCAAGATATAGTCGGACACAAATTGCGACATTATAAAGTAAAATAAACAACCTCAATTAAATAGAAAGTAATGAGCAAACAAGAAAACACGTGCCGTGGACAGAAACGACAGATTCTGTTAAAAATATTAGAGAAAGAAGAGGTGGCCATTGCCAGGTGCCACCTAATATCACCATCATTGTGCAGTTCCATCCTCCATTAAAAAGAATCACTCACGTCGCGCGGTCCTCGCCTTGGTTCTTCAACAGATTCTTTGTTTCTTTAAGCAGAAAAAAAGTTAAGTACTTAAGGATGTTACAGGATATGGCAGAAGAGAAAAAAAATGTAGAATGCATGAAAAAATGTGTTAGTGGAGAAATATGCCCGAATGCATAGTCGCAACTAGGTAGAGGGCCTTGTTTGAAGTAGCAAGAGTTGCATCTTAATGTTGGAGTCAGACAGAAGAACCCGTTTTTTTTTCGTCAACACTTCGCTGGCAATGTTGAAGAGCCACTCCAAGGAAACGCGTGAGGGAACTGACGTTGTACTTCAAGAAAAGTTGGTTCAGTCCCGCGAAGTTCTTCATATGCGACAGCGGGTAGTCAACTGGTACCAGCAGGTACCGCGACAGCTCATTCTGTGCCTCGGCTGGAAGGGTTTCCTGCCCAAAGGAAAAAATACCCATTGCAATCAATATTTTGACTCAACATTATGAAAGCGCTCCTGCCCGAGCTGATAACTCGTAAGGGCTTCCAAGTTGAACGCTGACGAAAAGCTCCAATAGAAGGCGCGCAAACAGTAGAAAAAAACAGCGTTCTTTTGTTAAAGGCCAGTTTGTATCTCGCGCGTTCGGTTTTCTGACTGCCTTGATGGTAGCTCGCGTCGCAGCTGACAGATGGCGCCACCAGTCCATGGCGCGCGCGCCGCTCGATACCTTGTTCTCGGCGGTTGCACTCAGTCTTGCAAGAGGTAGCGTCAAGCATCCCCCTCGCGAGGGGCACGATCAAATGCAGAGCATTTCCGGGGGCGCACGACGTTAAGTAGTTTGCGTTACGTTAATGTTGTTGCACTTGTGGCAACTGCTGACGAGAGAGCGCTCGTCAGCAGTAATTTGAATGAGTCAACGCTATAAGGCGCGTTCATAGCGTCGCATTCTGTGTCGGCTCTGTGGCGCAGTGGGTAGAGCACCATGAACATTGCGATCCGCCCGCAGGGTCGAGGGATCAAAATCTGGCGCCGGATAGTATTTTCTTAGTGTAGTGTAGCCGGATAGTGTAGGGGGAGGGGTGCGGACAACGACGGTGCGGACTACGACGGGGCAACGCGGGTGACATCGTGAGTTACTGAAATGCTCTGCATTTAAAAAAATTCTCGGGTGCGGTTGAGGTGGCAAATTCAGCGCTGGATAGCTCGATTACCGCAGCCAGCTGTGTCTTTATGTCGTTGGCCGCCTTGTCTTGCATAGAACTGTCTGGGATCCATGATAGCTTAAACCTTGGGATTAAGCAACTGGCGACAACGAACTCGCGCTTTCTTTTTAGGGGTCCAAACCTGCAATCCCGAACAATAAACCATATGCAAAATGCGCCCCGCCATCTCACGTCGACTCCGGTAACTAGGTCCGCCATTTTTGTACGGTCGTTTGAAACCGAAACTAAGTAGCAAAACATAGAAGGCGGGCATTGACCGCTCTTGGTGATGGACTACAATGCCGGAGCATTGCTTCGTGCCGCAGTGTACGCAATGCGGAAATACCGGTCCAAATAGAGAAAACGTACGTGAAGTTCCACGCTTTTGAACAAACTTTCTGACGCGAACTATGCCGGCGCGAGCAACCTTTGTGACACGCTGGGTGCGGTGCGCTGGGAGCAAATATTTGTCGTTGGTTCGCTAACCGCAGGATTCCGTAGTCGCTGTCCGGATCAAAACTACAGCTGCGTTGGAGTTCTGTGGTCCAGCCTTTGTATTCGAAATGAAGCCTGAGCGTGCGCCACCTATTCATGCGACTGACAGCAGCGCTCGACCGGGAAAACAGTACGACACGTTGCCAAAACTAGGCTGTTTCTTTACTCGTCCCTGTGGCTCTGCGCCCGCTTCATTTCATTGTTAAATTGTGCCGCTCAGCCCCTACACGAGCCCTTTATCTTACCTACGGCTGTAAACAAACTTTTCTTGGCGCACTGCGCCGTCTCGGCGCGGTTGAAAATGTCCTCTGTGGCGGGCGCGCACGGTATGGGAGTGTGTTGTTGGTTTTTTTTACGTTGCATTTAGCCGCGTTTCGTTGCAGAAGTGGCGTACACTGTTTTATGATGATCTAATGGTGGAAAATTCGAGCTTTTGCACTTGGTTCCTGATTTGGCGGGCTGAAAGGTTTGTTGTTACGTCAAGTTAACTTGGTGCCCATTGTCATTTCAGCCACGATGTATTTACTGTCGAATATTTTGCGACTAAAATACACACTCACTCCTCTAGTTCGTCACATGCTGCATGCATGCCTCCGACGTAATGATAGTGGCCATTGATGTAGGTAGCTGAGGTAATTTTCAAGTTTTATTCAAAAAAGAAAAAGAAAACGGCCAGAGTTGCCTCAGGCCGCCGGGCATCAGCTTGAGTGCTTTTGCATTTTTTGTATCCACAGTGAAAATCCAAGTAAATTAAACTACTTCGCTGATTTATAGAGCGTACAGTATAGCAAACTGTGGATATAAATTGAACAAAGGGAAGCATTCGCGCACCCCTGCATGCCGCGGTCTAGTAAACACGACGTTACCCAGCCTCTGCGTGCTCGCGAGATGACCACGGCGAAATGTGGCATGAATGCTTGCTGGTAGGTCATAGCCTTGGTGACACTTCAGGTGCTATGCCAGTCCTTGTTTCTGTCACTGTGGGGGGTGAGGCCAGCACAACTGGGGCAAAAAACACATTCCCAAGGCTACCAAGTTTTCTCCCAAGCGCCTGCACGGCACTTTGTTGCTGCTCGCATTGCTCCTGTACTCGACGTGCATCGAAAAGACGCATTGGCAAGGGAAGGGAGAGGCAATTTTCTCGCGGGCTTCTCCAGTCAATGTCTTGGACACTCGCTGGCTTGATGCCCTGCTGTCTCGGACGTCCCCACTGTTGTGGCAGCTCAGTACACGCAAGCTCCGGTGGCGCCTATTAAAACCTTCGGCTTGCAAGGGGGCGAGTAGGTGCACAGCGGCGAGGATGTGACTCCATGCTCCACTGCAACCCGCCGGGCAATCGCACGCTGCCTCACAATCGCCCCACTGTCCGTCTCAAACGTGAGGCACAAAACATAGAGCCGGCCACTTTTCTTCTGGGAGCGAAAGCAGCTGCTGAGCACATGAATGAGGCCCAAGAAAGAACAGAGAGAGTAACAATAAATAGCACTTAGGGAAGAACAGGACTAGTCCGATACAGTTTATGGTTAAACGACGGAGCATAAAGAAGTGGCCGCAAGGAACAGACTCAAAATGACCAGATTTTGTGTCGTGCTTAACACTGTTGCAAGGGCAATAATCTACGCCTCAAACAGCAATGATGTCAAAATTGTTTGTCAAGTTCGAGCGTGCAAGTATTTCTGCATGTTTTGTTAATGCATTTTCAAGAGAAGGAAGTTCAACATTTAATAACCTCACCGTGGGTAATGATACCAGTACCCGCATAATCATGTTCGTCATAACTTAAGCAAGCAATAATATGATTATCTGGAACTCACTTCCAGAACCTTTCGACATAAACAGGTAAACAGTCCGGCTATACCGATGACCCATCGAATTAAAAAAAAATCTTCTAGTTCAGTGAGTTCCAGCTAACGAGGTAGTACTGTATTATCTATTCGTGCACACCATAAATATGCGCTTCAGAAACAAGCACAACCACCCCACAGCTAAAAAAGGAGAAGAAAGATACACAAACAGATTTTTGCGGCAGAACATGCGCAATAAATAATGAAAACACACAAAAAAAGAAAATTCAAGGCGTATGGGCGCTTTCGTAGTTGACTTCGCCGCAAAGCGCGATTGCTTTGCGGCAAACGCGTGGGCAGACGACCGTCACGGAAAACGGCCGCAACCTTTCCGTAAACATCTTCGCCAAAAATAATCCCGTCAATTCGATGTACAGCATTTGAAAATTGGCGGTGAGATGTTTGAGTGGCGCCCTCGGGCTCTGACGTCAGCTCAGGGACTCGGTCCGCTGTCGTCTGTTACACTCCGCTTGTGAGGGGCAGCAATGCCTGTGCTGAAATCGCCCGCTTTGTTTCAAAAAGCGTATTTCTAGTAATTAAGTTGTTTTTCTAGCTTCTGCCAGCTCTGAATAATTCCAAGCTGTACCCCGCACAAGTTTGACACACACGAAGGAAGAGAGAACAACTTTCTTCAGAGCATCGGTCAGAAGATCGTGTGTAACTCGTCCTTTCTATCTTAGCTCAGGGCTCCTCGATAAGTGTTAAAATGGGTAGGCTTCGCTAAAGTATTTTTTGAGATTGTCTCATGAAGACTCGAGAGTATAATGCTATCAAGCAGCAAGCCCCAACACGCGCATCGCACAGCAGGAAATAAAACGGCTCGCCTCTATTTTTTTCGCTGTTGTTGACTTGTATCAGATGGATGTTTTGTGTTCCGAATACATTATTTTCTTCATCGTTGCAAACGTGTTATTACGAGGTTTGGGGATGTTTGGGGGGTTCACAGAGTTCGTGTGATATTTTCTTCAGGCTGTATGGCCTACATTACTTCTTCACAAATTGGCTTATGTTATGGCTGCGTGAAAGAATGTGCATATCTAAAGCGTGCGTTGTTTATTTACATGTAAACGCAGTGAGAAGGTTTGTGTTACGCCGTAGCAATCGCGCCTCAGACAACGTTGTCCAGAGTACTTGAAGGTGGTGTTTGGGCTCCCAATTCCTATCGTAACCATCGTTATCAGGACGACTCACAACTAGAACAGTTATGGCATGATTGCGGTGTTGGATGGTTGATGTACTCGCTAACGAATACAATGAACAGTATACGTGCTGGTTTCCGGTATAACAAGAACGGATGAATATTTCCAAGCAGCTCTTTGCTGTTTTCCAACACTTCCAGGCGTAAAGAACAAATCCTGGAATACTCGGGATGTCGTTCGATGAATTGAAGAAAATTACTCTTTGATATGGACTTAAGATGCGGCCCACTAATCAGCTCGATTTTATAGTTGAAAAAAGTTTTCTCCTCCTCCATCTCCTCCCCCTCTCGACTGCAGTTTTCCTCTAACGCAAATCTTGAATATTGGGAAGATATGGCTGTGGGAAATGTACGGAAATATCCCTCAAGGTCTGAACAAACATTCTGCCACTCTATTTTTACCGTAGACGTGACTCGTTTGGCAAAATAAACCTCCACACTGCTTAGAAGCCTGATATAAAATAGCACGCGCTTATGCACAAAGTGGATTTTTTTAGAACTCAACCTACCGCTTTTGCAGCCGATAATGCATGTCAGCATACTTTCATGCTGTGACAACATAAAATGATCTGATACAGTACTTTCGAGCTTTTCGGCAAGGTTGCGAAAACTATTTTACTTTACGTACAATTAAATTTCTTCTGTCAAAGCAGAGAGCCCTGAAGGGCTAGAATTTGTTCTGGTCTTGCATTTTAGCGGTTGTCAGTTATTAGCAGCTCGCTGTCCCCTTTGTTCCAAAGATTGCTGAATACAGAGGCTGACGCCTAGCTCCGACTCTTCGCGCTCCGCGCAGGACCAGCTTCGCAAGGAATGGGGCGACGCCGGCAATGTTTCATCCGCAGCAGTATTCAAAACTATACTTCAAATCACGCCTTGAGCTAGTGTATGCGATTTTAAGTCTATTATTATGATAAAAATTTACGCACACGCAAAATCTGCTGCGGACAAGCCTCACACGTCAACCGAGCGCAAAGAAACAGCAGGGAGAGCGAGCCCGAGTGAAGCAGACGACAAATGCGAGAATCCCTAAGCCGACGTCACGTAGGCGCACTTCGCAGCGCCGCCTGTGGTCGCGCTCACCGCCAATACCTAATCCACCCACTAGCGGTACGGTCTGGCGATTGTCGCTTTCCTCTTTCAGGGCTACTGCAACAGGGTCGCCGCTACGCATTGGCATGATAAACAACAGAGAACAACGTGCTATACAAATGCTCATACCGGTTAACTCGCGTCAAGTAAAAAAAAAAAGCAGGATTTACTTACTGCGAGTCGCACGTGTTTGTCCGCACCGATGAAGGCGAGCAATGCGCCTCGGTGGCTAGGCGGCATGCCCTGCTCCGCTGCCGCTCGGTTAGGAATTTGGCGCGGCACCCCGAGTGGTATGAGTCTTCAGACACAGTCGGCAGCGCAGACAAGTCCTTCGTCCACAATCCGCGGTCGGGAGCCGGAAAACTCCGGCCAGTTTGAGCCATACCGCGTTACCGTCACCTACTCTTCCACAGTAAACAATACGAGACTTCCCGATCGGCGCCCGTACCAATATGGCCGACGGTCTCGTTTACATCAGTGTTGCTAGATCACCAAGCAGTTTCGCATAAGGTCTATTCTCTGTGACCTGGTGACCCTGCAATCCCAGTGACCCTTCGAATGACCTGAAAACGAGAGCAACTACCTCGACAACAACGCACCCGTGGCTCGCCCGTCTAATGCGGTAACTACCCCTGACAATATACGGTGGTTTCACAAGGTACTCGGACTTAGAAACCTTTCCCGGGCAGGGAACATTTCTATCGGCCAGACGCGCATCCTGGCCTCCCCAGACAAACGATGAAAGGTGAAAATAATTCTCGCGGCTGCGCTATTCACCCGTCCAACGCTGCGTAAGCTCAACCGGCATGAAAGCAAGCACAAGTTGCCGCCCGCTGCGTGGTCATTCTTCTGCCTTTGACCTTCGAGGAAGCACGTTCCGCTGAAGGACGGCAAAATTGGCTATGATGAAGGAAGAGAAGAATTGTCCTATAAGGAAAAGAAACACAGTAGCGACTTCTGGATTTTCGTAATGGAATCAAAAACAGCCAATTTCAAGGGATGTAACGCTTGCAGATGGAACGCCGTTCCTGCCGTTCCTTCAAAAACCTAACCAGTTACGGCTACAGATCCACTGACCCTAAATGGAACGGTGGCGCTCCTCCGTTCTTCTAAAAAGGAACTAGTACCAGGAACGCCGTCACGTACAACACTGTGCCCTACTATCACGTTTTAACAGCGGCTGGTGGTACGGGCTCAGCTTTTGCCCCGAAAAAAGAATTATTCACAACTGTGGCTTCTTTTGCTGAGGCCATCGAATAAATGCCACGAAAAACTACAAAGCAAATACGTGCAAGCTCAGTGCTTGTTAGCAAAGTCATTAAGTGTTTGCAAAGTCATTAATGCCGATGAAAAGTGTCGTTTCAGCTCATAGGAACATCCAAACTTTGAAAGCGATGTGCCCTGCACGCTTGTCACTCTTTTCGGGAGGGCTGTATACAGAAATGGCAATGTTAAAGGCCAGGAATGAAGCCAGGATTGAAGGCGGTATTCGGTACACTCTTTACACCTCTCGAAATTACGATACGTTGACCCGTGAAGGTACGGAATTGTTATTATGGGCTCCAAAATAACTCAGGAATGTTTAAACTGAACAAAGCAATTAACTGTGTGGCTGGATGATAATGGCCAAGCTCGATCATCCGGTCAAGGCTCTTTCTAAATAACAAAAGGTTGGATTGCGCGCCGTTCAGTCAACGGAACTACCACCCTACTCGGGACTAGCCAATCTGGAGCTGGACCGAGATATTAAAGAAGCTGAAGTCAGAGCCGCATTAGCCAAACTCCGATCAAACTCAGCCCCTGGTCCAGACCAAATAACTAATAAAGCATTGTGCAACCTGGACGATAAATCAATTGCATCACTCACGCAGTATATTAACGAATGCTGGCGAACGGGCAGTATACCCAAATCGTGGAAGCATGCCAAAACAATCCTAATTACAAAGCCAAATAAACCCCTTGAATTGGAACACCTCCGCCCTATCTCCTTGACATCATGTCTGGGTAAGCTCATGGAGCATGTCATCCACGCACGACTCATGCATTATATGACTGATACTGATCAATTTCCTCCCACCATGGTGGGCTTCCGGCCAAACATGTCTACCCAAGACCTCATGGTCAGGCTTCACCATCATATTATAGAACCTAGTACAAACACTCACGACTCTGCTGCAATTCTAACTCTGGACCTGAAAAAAGCCTTTCATAATGTCACCCATGACGCAGTTCTTAAAGGCCTACAGTCAGTGAACCCAGGGGAACGAATTTATAACTATGTTAAAGATTTTCTAACAGACAGAACGGCCGCCCTCCATGTAGGTGGCCTTAACACCCCTGCCATCGACATGGGGGGTCGCGGCACGCCCCAGGGAGCGGTCATATCACCACTTCTGTTTAATCTGGCCATTCTGACAATACCACAAAAACTTAGCCAAATCCCAGGACTTTACCATAGCCTATACGCTGATGACATTACGCTCTGGGCAAACCGAGGCAGTGATGCGCATATCGAGGAAGTCCTCCAGCAAGGCATAAAGGTAGTGGTAGAAGAAGCCGCCAAAGCAGGGCTTTCATGCTCGCCTTCTAAGTCAGAATTATTTTTGATATCACCACAAACCCGTAAACCGGAGAAGCCAAACATCAAGCTACACATTCTAGAACACCCTATCCCAGAGGTCTCGCGCATCCGGGTACTTGGTTTACTCATTCAAAATGACCGAAAAAATGGAGAGTTCCTACATATAATGGAAAGAAACGCTACCCAAACAGCCAAATTAATTCGCAGAATCACAAATCGTCATCAAGGCGTGCAAGAAAACGAAAAGGTCCGCATTCTACAGGCGTTCGTTTTAAGTCGACTCATGTACTCTCTCCCTTACCTTCGCTTGACTAGGCAAGATATTGAACGGGTCGATGTACTTATTAGGCGAACGTATAAACTTGCACTTGGCCTCATCCCCGGCACATCCACTGCCCGCCTCGAACGCTTAGGCCTCCACAATAGAGTCAGCGAACTTATCGAGGCCCACTTAACGAGCCAGTACGAAAGACTATCACGATCATCCGCAGAGAGACACATACTCCAAGAGTTATCTATTGGACACCACACAAACTACACACACCTCTATCCTATACCACCACACATCCATGCAAGGCTAATAATAAAACCACTACCACGCAACATGCACCCCGAACATCACATAGCCAGGAGAAAAAAAATGGGCTGAAGCGCTCCACAAAATACACAGCAATAACCCAAATACCATCTATGTGGACGCAGCAGAATACAGGCACCATGATGCATACGGAGTCGCTATAACGGACCTCTCTAAAAGACTTCTAAACTCGGCAACTATACGAGCCACCCGCCCAGAAACGGCGGAAGAGGCGGCCATAGCCTTAGACTTAATACGGAATCCCACCCCCAAGACAAGCATTTCTGATTCAAAGACTGTGATTCAAAATTTCGCCACTGGCCGATTATCGCGAGTGGCACTCAAAATTCTGGGACAATGTCAACCCATATCCCCAGGCCAGACAATTCACTTGACCTGGGCACCCGCACATTCCGGCCTCGAGGGAAACCAGACGGCCCACGAACACGCCCGAGGGCTCACGATCCGGGCAGGGCCTAATCTCTATCCCTATCACGGGGCGCGGTCTGCGAGGGATCGCCTGGTCACATTTAATGATATCACCACACACTACTGCCTCTCCCGCCGGATCTACCCACCGGCGGACCAGCAATTAGATAACCGCAAAGCTCATATTTGGCGTTTGCTACAAACGAACACTTTCCCCAGCCCAGCCCGTCTTACCCACGTACACCCAAGTCTCTACCCCACTGCAGCCTGCCACCTGTGCGGTGAACACGCCACCCTATCTCACATAATATGGGCATGCCCCCAGGATCCGTTCCCAGTGATCACCACTGAGGGGCACTGGAAGGCCGCGCTCCGCAGCTCCGATCCGGACCTTCAGGTCCGGCTAATCGACAGGGCTGAGGAGGTCGCTGGTGAGTGGATGCCACCGGCTACAAGCGCGACCTGAATGGCATGAACCGAAATAACGTTTTTCTGTCTGTCTGTCTGTTCAGTCAACGGAGGGGGGTGGGTTGGAGAGGGGAGGTTGGTACTGGAATGCGGGTTCCATTCTCATTATTAATTCATAAGCGTTGCGGCATCGTTGCACAGTTTGTTGGATCGATTGCTTCTTATAGCCCACAACATTTAAACTCTTGTAATTTAATGCCCGTCATTCGATTTATTTTGGTTTGGTAAACACTGCAGGCTATACGTTTTAATAACGGATGGCACAAAATTAAGGAAACGCGAGCAAGGGAGATTTCTGAAGCCCTTTTTTAGCCAAAACAATTCTGAAGACTGTATTAATTACTGGATTGCGAAGCGGCTTATATAAACCGCTTCGCAATTCTAGAGGTATCTGTACATTTCTTGAGCCTGTGATTGCTTTTTGCAAATGTGATATATGCGTCATGACTGCTAAGTATGCACCTTCTCTTATACATGTTTTAGCTTTGTAATAAAAACATTCAGTTATTGGTCACCACTTGTGTTCTTTCCTTTCTGTGTCCCATTTTGTTCGCGCACGGGTTATGTTGCCCATGGGGGAAAATGGCTGCTGCTTAGCTCAGCTAACCTTGGATATGCAAAGCAAAAGCTGGCTTAGTCTGGTTGAGTCTTGGTTTCGCTTGGTTAACCTTCGATGTAGCTGTATTGCCTACCACGGCTCAAAGGTGTTCGGTCTCGTGCAACGCTCACAGAAAGAGGCCCGGCGGGATTCGCCGGGGCGAACGTCCCATTCCCCTTCGCCGGGGGCGAGACGAGTCACGTAGCCCAAGAATACCCAGCAGCACATGCGTTTGAGGCTGCGGGTTTGGTCGGCTGCCGGTCAGCTGATCAGCTGCTACCGTGAAGGCGGCCGCCGCTTATATGTGCAGAACACCTAAAAAAGAGGCCTGAAGGGCCTTTTTTAAGGCCTCTTTAAGGCCTGCATTTATGCGTCTATCTCATAGCAGTAGTGAAAGGTTCTAAACTTGGGTGCAAGTTAAGAACGGAAATGGCTCATGTAGTTATAGTCCAGCGTTTGACGGGAGGCCGTCTAGGCAGGTAAAAACATTCTTGCAGCGGTGAAACATGGGTCACTTACCAAGCCAAAAAAGCCGTTTAACGTTTTGGTGCGTGTTCACAATGAGCATGTGCCGTGGAAAACGAAGCTATATATTCGGCATTACACGGCGCAATGAGTTCGCATAGATATAGTGTAGATTGCCGCTTATTGTGTTGATACTGTCGGGTGTCGTCTGAACGATGAGGGACTCAAGCAGCAATCGAGAAGATAGATTGCACTCAGTTATCAGTAATTCCGCCTTGTCCCAGTCGACCACGTGTCCCATCCTCTCACAGTGCTCTGCCAGTGCACTTGTTTTTGCATGGCCTTTGTTCATTTCATTCCGGGGCTGCCTTAATCTTCTGCGCAGGTTGGCCGTTTCGCCAATGTACACTGATTTGCAATTTGCGTACGGAATCTAATAAACACCTGCAAGCTTGGAGCGTGAGAGGGGGCCTTTCACGCTGATAAGGTCAGAACGCAGCTTGCTAGTGGGCACGTGCACGACGTGCACACCGCGTTTCTTGAAAATCCGTGCGAGAGCTTTACTGATGTGTGGGACGTAGGTAATTGCAGCAACAGGGTTTGTAGTTGGGAAAGTTGGTACATCATTTAACAAAATAGCGCGATGCACGGGACAAAGGCAAGAAAAGACGACACAAACTCATGGTGCTGCAAATGAATGTCACTTATCTCTAAAACAAAGTGCACGACTTTAACGGTGGCAGCTCTCGAATTGTAAAACTTACTTCATTACAACCAACGTCATTACCTTCGCTTGTGTTACCTTTTAGTCCCTTTGTGCCGTGCATCGCGCTGTTTCGTTAAATAATTGCAGCATGTTTTGATGCAGTCCTTGTGGCTGCCTGAAGCATTTGTTTCAAAAAGAAGCGAAGAGGGCGACAAGTAGGAATACACATTGAGATGAGCAGGCAGAAGCGTCCACAAGGCCTCCGTCAAAATGTGCTGCAATTCCCTACGTCCCACACATCAGTGAAGCTTTCGCACGCATTTAAAAAAACGCGATGTGCACATCGTGCACGTGCCAAGTATCAAGCTGCGTTCTGACCTTGTCAGCATGAAAGACCCCCTCTCATGTTCCAAGTTTCCAGGTATTTAGTAGATTCCGTGCGCTGAATGCAAATAAGTCTACATTGGGGAAATGGGCAATCTGCACAGAAGATTAACGCAGGTCCGCAACGAAGTGAACAAGGGCCATGCAAAAACGAGCGCACTGGTAGAGCATTGTGAGAGAATGGGATACTTGGTCGCATGGGACGAGGAGAAAGTACTGAAAACCAAGGGCAATCTTTCTTCACAATTGCTGCTCGAGTCCCTCATCATTCAGACGATGCCCGACACTATCAATAGAATGGGCGGCTACCTGCAGCATACTTATCCGAACTCAATGCACCGCCTAATGGCCAATATATAGCTTCGTTTTTCATGGTACTTGCTGATTGTGAACAAGGTACCCGTAGGGGTACCGGAACGTCAAGCGGCTTTTTTTAATAGGTTAGTGACCTACGTTTCATAGTTGCAACAGCTCATATAGTGTATCACTTCACCGAAGTGACATACCCGGAAGTCAACCGCATCCTTTTTGAAAGGAGATTGTCCTTATTCGGGACGTCGTCTTCTTTTGTCATGTAGTGCTCAGGGGAGCCCGTGCTCGTAGGACAATCTCACGGAAACAAGCTTACGCTACTACAGACTAAAGCATGGGTTATGGCGGGCTAATGCGTTCTATTGGCCAATTAGCATTGATGGTTTAGCTCCTATCATTTGTTGGGGCTTCAGATTCATGGAATGCTCGACAAGCACCCTTGCAACGTTGCACATTAACCATAGACCAGAGCGCACAACTTTCCAATATTTGCCTACATCGCACAGCAGCCTCACAGATTGGGCCGTTTTTAAAGCAAAGCTTTATACCTCTAACCCCCAAGCGTTCTTTCGCGACCGTTGGTGTCAACGGGGAACCCCCGCGAATAAATAAAAAATTTACTGGCACCGCCAGGAATCGAACCTGGAACTAACAGCGCCACAAAGCGACAGCCTTTTGTCTTACCGACTCAGCTACAAGCCCATGCGGAGACGGGGAAGGCAGGTGGTGGACTCACCAAGCACATCTACGGGTTTGCACCTGCATTCTCGCTGAATGCCACGTGATTGCGTCACGCGACCTCACTCTCCGCTGTACGCTCCGTCCACGGCACGTCTAGCGGCCCTGTACGGCCCTTGCGCGTACGTTAGGAGTTACAAAATTATAAGAAAGCTCGCATCAACTCATGGCATCTCACTTATAGTACGCCAATGTGCAAAAGCCTGCCGCCTCCAGTGTTGACGTAAAACATCACAGCTCCTTGTCTCTCCGCCCTCACGCCAAACAACGCATCAAGGAATACATTCAAATACTCCTTCATGGCCAGGCCATCAGTCCAAGCCTTAGCATCAAGATCCTGGGCCCACATCTCCAGGCCAACACCAAGAGTGACGTATATATGTGCAGCGCCTCAAACGCAGCATCAACCAAATCATACACGTGATCTGGCGAGTTGCCACCAAGGAGGGAGGCCTCAAGGAATCCTATACCTTTCGATTAATTGAAGCTTTTGACCTCTCGATTATAACTTACGTCAACCCCATGTCTTCTTCTCGGCAAGGACATAAAAATGCTTTATATAATAATTAAACTGGTGATTGAGCAGGCCATTTGGTCTTCACCTGAGTGCGTCCACAGAGAGGCTGCTCAGCACGGGGCCCCACAATACGGAGGAAGAGCTGATAGAGGGCCATCTTTCTAACCAGAAGCTCCGAATGAGCAGAACAGCGGTGGATCGCCGCATCTTTCACCAGATTGGCTGGGTAGCACAGAATTCCACTCCGCTTGATGTACTCCCGCACTCTTGGTGACAAAAAGTAAAGATGCTCCCTTTGCTTAGAAATATGAACCCCTCACACGACGATGGTCGCCGATAAGCACGGGCTCAAGCGCTCAAAACCACCCTCTGTGGGGATCTTGCAGTTATCTACGCTGGCGCCTCCCAATATCAAGGGCAGTAGTACGCCCTCATTGTGGTTACCTCCAGAACCCACCTTCTTGCGTGCACCTCAGTCAAGACCCAAGACATGAGGGCAGCAGAAGAGGAAGCCATCCCCTTGGCTCTCATTCAACCAGGGGTTCGGAAGGTAGTAACCGATTCCCAACAAACCTACCGCAATTTCTAGTCGGCTTGGGTGTCCCGACGTGCACTGAGCGTGTTAAAGACCCACTCCCCAAACGGTTCCATTCAGCTCATCTGGACACCCGCCCACGGTTCCATGTAGGGCAAGGAATACGGCCACCAACCATCTTGCGCTTTCACCCCCGTGCTATGGAGCTGCACGAGGACAGTCACCCACCTGTCTCGTTCAGGGACATACCCCAAATTTATCGCCTTCAGAGACAGACCCTACCTTTGCCTTACCCTGATCTTTGCAGAGAGAAACAAACTACCCTACGGCACATACAATCCGGCTCCTGTCCTTCCAAATGCGATCTTTCCGCCTCTATCAAGCTGTGAACTGCACCATCGATTTCCTTACAATGTGAGGAACCCGTGGACACCAAATTGTGCCTTCCCAGCTACCGGAAAGTAGAATTATTCGTTCTTCAACTACGACCACGCCGGAACCGCAGCTAGGCCTCGCCGTCAGGCCCAGCGGGGCGGCCGCTTCTTCGCCGTGCCGGCGAAGCCAGGCCACCAGTGTTATACTCCTAGCACGTCGCTCGCGCCGCGGAAGCCTCTCTGGAACTCAACCATGCCAAATGACGGTGCCGCCACCTCCCAAGACGCTGCTCATCAACCCCCAATGGATACTACCAGCGTTGCTGACAATCAACCCCCAATGAATACTACCAGCGCTGCTGAAAACGACAGTGACACCTCGACACGGCATTGTTCAACTATGGGCTACGACCCCCTTAGTGGCCGCACCATCCACGTGCCCAATCCTTGGCTACAAGTCGTAGCCGACCACAAGACCGGCAAACGCAACGACAAACAGGCAAGCTCTCCTGCTCTTTTAAAGCCTGAATCGCCGGCGCGCTCGATACCACCGCCTCGGCTTCCGTCCAACCACTACGTAACTGTGTTTCGACCTCACAACGGATTCCGGGTTCAAGATCTGTCCAACCAAGAAATCTCCTATGGACTCATGCAAGCCAGTGGCATCTCCGACAAACAATTTCGTGCTCTCGTTACCGTCCAACTTCAACCACAGCAAAATTTGTTCGTGATCGGCACACCCGACCCATATGTAGCCGACAAACTCTCGCATCTTACCAGCATTCCGATACGCAAGACACAATTTCAAATGACCGCATATATGAAACCTCCCCCAGGCACCTCGCGCGGAGTCATACACGGACTTCCCGACGATATCACCCAGGAGAAACTCCTCGAATACACGGAACCCAACCGGCCATACCTCATCCACACTCGACTAATGGGCCGCACCAAATCGGCGCTGTTAACTTTCAACGGCACCCGAGTTCCCTACTACGTGAAAGTGAACTGTGAACTGATACGCTGCCGACCCTACCGCCGCACCATCCAAGTCTGCAAACAGTGTGGTGATGTAGGGCACCGGCCCGATGTGTGTCCCCATCCCGACCGTGCTCACTGTCCGACCTGCGGACAGGTCAATCCACCACAGGACCACTCATGCAGCCCTCAGTGCAAACTCTGTAACGAGCCTCATATCACGGCCGGGAAGGAGTGCCCGAGACGCCACCTCCCTGACGCACCTAAGCACCGACAGCCACCGGCCCACCATCAACAGAAACGGTGCCCTCATCTAACATCTGAGGACTTCCCGGCCCTGCCGAAGACTACAGGGCCTCACCCCCCGCGGGACCCCAAGACATCCAACCGTCCGGTAAGCTGGTCAGCAAATGCTTTTCGCTCTTCCGCTGCTCCATCCCTTTCCCCTCCCCCACCAACGATCACTCAATCTCCTCCCCATCCACCACAAACAAACACTCCCCCACCCTCTTACATACAAGCCATAGCTCAGCTTCAACAACAACAAATCGAGTTCCAACGCCAACTCACTGAGATAACTGAGAAAATCAATGCTATTGTCTCGTCTCCTCTCCCCCTCAGCCCACCGGCACCCCTCGATCTCGACAGCATACACGCCATCCTAGAAGACAAGCTCTCACAAACTGTCAAGCTTATCACTGAATCCCAGGCAGCAACCATAGCTCCCTTATGTAAAGAACTTCAAGGCCTGACAGACAGACAGAACAAACTCGAGAAATCTATACAGAACATCCACGAAACCATGCACTCTACCCACCTCACCAAGAAACCCAAACATCATCCGTACCATGACTAAACGCCCCAACGATTGGTTTACTGTGTTGCAATGGAACTGCCGCTCCTTCAATAGCAAACGCAGCCAGCTGGCTCTCTATCTCACTGCAACTACTCCGGAAGTTATAGCGCTGCAGGAAACGGATACACCTAACCCAACCCTCTCGGGTTACGCGCCATATACGCACGACCCACTTCACCGGACGGCTATCCTGATACATAACTCACTACCGGCGCAGCCCCATCCTCTGGGCCAAGATATACCGAACACATTCGTGGAGCTCCTGCCCCAGCAACCTTGTAATCCCAGCACCTACATCCTCAATATCTACAGCCCACCCAGCAACAGCCTCCAGGCAATTGACGCATTGCTACATACGGCCACTCGGATTTCAAAACAGGACCCTCTCATTGTACTGGGAGACTTTAACGCTCCGCATCAAGCATGGGGGTACGCAAGGGACACCAAAAAAGGCACTGCCCTCCTAAGAGCAACTCACAACCACAACCTAGTACTTCACAATGATCTCTCGTTCCCCACCCGCACTGGTAACAGCGTGACAAGAGACACAATACCCGACCTGACCTGGACTCGGCACTGTCCAAATGCGACGTGGACCTGCCACTCAGAAAATCTCGGCAGTGACCACTACTTCATCACGCTGCAACTTCCCATGCGCAAGAGACCTGCACGCCGAGGAACGGCCAAACTGACCGACTGGCCATCCTTCCGGAAAGATAAAGCTGCACTGCCACCCATTCTTGAAAATCTCGCCGCTTGGACAGAGGCCCTAGAACAAAAAGCACAACAACACACTAAAGACATAACGTTAACCGATGACCATCCTGCAGCCGACACACACCTACTTCACATCTGGGAAGCCCGCAGAAGCCTTACCAAACGGTGGAAGCACCAAAGGCACAACAAGAAACTCCGGAAACGTATTGCCCTCCTCTCCCGCCAAGCACAAGAGTACGCAAACACGCTGTACAAGCAAAACTGGCACTCATTCTGCGACCAACTTAAAGGCACTCTAAGCACCAAGAAGACTTGGCACCTACTCCGGCACCTGCTAGACGGTGCCAATTCGCGTACTCAAAGCAATCACCAAATACAGCGACTCATACGCAACAGCTCCCTCCATCCCCGCGAGCTCCTCCACACCATCAAAACCAAAAACCAACCTTTTTGGCTCACCCACAACCCATCCTCCCGCCCCCACCCAGGCATATACTGGTTGCCCCAACTCTATTCTTGATGCCCCGTTTAGCATGGATGAGCTGCAGTCTATCCTCGCCAACCTCAAACGCAATACTGCACCAGGCAAGGATCGCATCACAAACCGCATCCTCCGCAACCTGGGTACTGCAGACTTAGAATCGCTGCTACAACTCTTTAACCATCACTGGGAAACAGGAACTCTACCAGAGCAATCGCGACATTCGGAGATAACACTTATTCCCAAACCGCACAAACCCATTTCGACAACATCACTCCGTCCTATCGCGTTGACCTCATGCATCGGAAAGTTGCTTGAACACCTGGTTCACCAACGACTTACTAACCACCTCGAAGAACACGACCTCTATCCCCTTACCATGTTTGGATTTCGACAAAAGCTGTCCACGCAAGATGTCCTTCTACAACTCAAGGAACAGGTGCTCGACCAGCTGAGCCGTACAACGCCGCGGGCCATCTTAGCCCTTGATGTAAAAGGAGCTTTTGATAATGTTACACACCAAGCAATTTTGGATAACCTCAACAGCACCAACTGTGGCCCCCGAACCTATAACTATGTCAAGGCATTTCTCAGCGAACGCACGGCAACCATCAAGCTCGGTTCACTCACCTCACCAACTCTCAACACGCCCCCCAAGGGGACGCCTCAGGGGTCGGTAATCTCCCCCTTGCTCTTTAATATCGCTCTATTACAACTACCGGACAAACTAGCGAAGATACCCAACCTCCAACACGCATTATATGCGGATGATCTAACCCTCTGGACCACCTCTGGCTCCAGCGGCGAACAACAGGACGCTCTCCAACAAGCCGTGCACGAAACCATCTCCTACCTTCGTCCGAGAGGCCTCACTTGTGAACCAGCCAAATCCGCCCTCCTCATCCTCAGGGCACGGTCCAGAGGACTCGCTCTCCCACCCACCCCCGACCCTCAAGTAACTATTTAGGCCAACCAATACCCACAGTGCCTACTCTCCGGATCCTTGGAGTACCCTTTCATCATGACGGCACCGGAGCAGCACTCCTCCCGCAAGTGCAGGCATCCCTCACACAGCTGACTCACCTTATACGCAGGAAACGCAGTAAAAATCACGGCCTCACGAAACCGGACACATGCCGATTAGTGCAAGCTCTCCTACTGAGCAGAATGACATACGCCACGCCGTACCTTAACCTTCAGCAGCACGAAACCACCAAGCTTGATGCCTTAATTCGCAAGGCCTACAAGGTGGCACTCAGCCTGCCCACCTATACATCAAATGATAAATTGCTAAAGCTGGGACTACATAACACCCTTGCTGAGCATATTGAGGCACAACGCGCCTCTCAACTGCGAAGGCTAGCGCTCACCCCAGCAGGCCGGGCAGTGCTCCAAGCGCTGGGTTGGCCATCACCGAATCATGTGGAGCAGCCCCAACGCCTCCCGCCCACCATCAGGACAAGACTGCGCGTGACTCCCATACCACAGCATATGCACCCCACCTACAACCGAGGCCGGCGGGAGGCACGAGTCCGTTACATGAATAAGAAATATGAAGCCGACCCTCAGGTTCGTTACACCGATGTCGCCCATGACCTAACATCAACTCGCACCACCCTTGTCGCTCTCAACTCCACAGGGCAGATTGCAACTGCGGCTACATACTGCTCATGCAAGGTCGACACTGCCGAAGCCCTAGCAATCGCCCACGCCGCAACAACCCACTCAGGCCTTCACTCCCTAACAATCATCTCCGACTCCCAGCAGGCCTGCCGCCTCTACCAAGCAGGCCTTGCCCCACCCCAGGCCATCCCTCTCCTACAACGGTTGCCCGAAGATCTTACCATCACACTCATTTGGGCACCTGGTCACGCTGGACTCCCAGGGAACGAAGCAGCGCATGCTGCCGCCCGAGCGCTTCACTCCCGGGCATTCCCATCCAAGGAGCCGGCGAGCCGGACACCTCAGTTATCCTCACCTGACTTACTCACACCCCTCGACACCACTTCCAATGCCCTTCTATCTCACTATACCCACACACGAAGAACATACCCTCCTCCTCATCACACGCTCACCAACTACGAATGTTACACATACCGCCGACTTCAAACTGGCACATTCTTCAATCACGCCATCCTACACCATATCGCCCCAACTATCTACCCTTCCCACTGCCAGCACTGCAATACCCCTCTCACCACTTACCATCTAGTATTCTCCTGCCCATACTCACCTAACCCCCTCCCCTAACCCTCCCTGGAGCAGTGGGAGACTGAGCTGACCAGCCCGGACCCAGCCCGCCAGCAGGCCCTGGTCTCCCGGGCTCTCCAGTCAGCGCGGTCACGAGGCCTTCTGGACTAAGGAAGCCTCCCACACCCCTTCCCCTTCCCCTGTTGCTCCAATAAACGTTCACCACCACCACCACCTTCCCACACCCGTCGCCTTTGCACCTATTGCACCCGAATCGCTACAACGCTGAATGTAAATATTGCTCAGAGGCAGGACCACTCTGCCACATAATCGGGGTGTGCGACTTTAGCCCTGACCACCCTCCTTTCTTTTTGTCAACTACCCAACAGGAGAAGTGGGAGATGCGCTGTCCAGCCCCTTTCTGCCTCCCCCGCTTCAGTTGGTGGACAGCACAGGCGGCGCGGACTGCATGTGGGCTCCAGTGAAGAAAGCACACCTCCCCTGGGCCGCACTCTGTGCCGTTCAGAAATCTAATAGAAGTACTTCATCCTCCTCTTGATCCTCCTCGTTTTCTTCCTTCTCCTTCACGTCCTCCTACACTGTCTCAGTCATTCTTTGTAGAGCGACGTGACTGAATTTAAGGGACCTAACTCCTAGCAAGGCCCGCACAGGGCCGCTAGACGTGCCGTGGATGGAGCGCACAGCGGCGCGTGAGGTCTCGTGACGCGATCACGTGGCATTCATTGAGAATGCAGGGGCAAACCCGTAGATGTGCTTGGTGAGTCCACCACCTGCCTTTGCGGTCTCCGCGTGGGCTTGTAGCTGAGACGGTAAGACAACAGGCTCTCGCTTTGTGACGCTATTAGTTCCAGTTTTGATTCCTGGCGGTGCCAGTAAATTATTTTATTTATTCGCGGGGGTTTCCTGTTGACACCAAAAGTCGCGAAAGAACGCTTGGGAGGGAGAGGTATAAAGCTTTGCTTTAAAACGTGCTTGCCTGACTCATGTATAGGGAATAATGATATTTCTGTAATCTATAGAGCTAGCGGCACGGTCGGGGGTGTCGTTCAATTTGTGCAGTGACAACCCGTCATTATTCGCAGCCTTTTGTGTAGGCGCAATTTTTCTTAACCTTGCCTTTGGTTTCCCTTCTTTGGCACTGGCTTTGAGAGGTAACTTGGCACGTTTGGGAAGATCGTCAGGATCGCGTCCGGCTGCAGAGAAACGGCATGCACATCATTCAAGGTGAGATGGTGCGCTATCGCATCAGCGCACGATGTGCACCAGCGCATTCATAGGCGCCAACTACGGGAGAGGTGGGGGGGGGGGCAGCGGGGCGCGTGCCTTCACCGCAATTCTCCGGAGGGGGCGACGCCGCTACCGGGAAGCGCAGGCGGGGAGCTGACCGGGTTTAAACTTTTCCCGTCGGCGGCATGCTTCCTTGTATGCGCGCGCAAACAAAAGCGTATATCCTTCGAAAGTATTGCTATTACAAACGTACACGCCTCAATTCTTGTCCGCCGTATAGGTGCTTTCATAGAACGAAGCGCCTCAGTCGGGATGACTGCACAGGAGTGGAGCTCCCAAAGTGTTGCCCACCTCGGCGCGAGCGTAGGCAGAATTTTGGCCCCGGAAAGTGGGGGGGGGGGGGTGACGAGGGCATGGCAGAGGCAATCGTGCTGAAGTGGCTAGAGAGACGGGAGGTGTCCATTTTGCATCGCCCTTCCTGCGCCAATGCTTCTTGGGTGAGCTAAGCTGGGGACAACAAAGGCGTGCGTTGTCTTGCCCGACACTCGAGTGCTTGGCGACATGTTGCCGATGTTGCCACGCGGAGAACAATTGACCGGCTGGGTTGTTCTCCACCAGAAAAGCACCCTCTCCCCACAATGAATCCGTCCAAATGTCCCGAGTTCTGGAGGCGGGCCTTGTCGAGCTCATGCCTGCGCGACCACCTTCGGCTGGGTCAGCGGGCTGTAGCGGCTGTCAAGGCATAATGGGGTCTGGACTGTGACTTCACCTCCTGAAGACAACAATAAAGATTATTCTCCTACTAAATAAAACCGTGTGCGACATCAACGCAGAAAAGGAGATTGACTCGTCATGGTGTGGCGGAGGAAGGAAGGATTGGTCTGCAGTAATTGGCGTCGGGAAAAGTGTAACGTAAAGGGAACCTATGATCTTTGCATTTCAGAACCGGGCGTGGCACAGCGGCGGCAGCAGACTTCCAAGTCTGAGAAGAAAAGGTGACGGAAGAAAACGAGGAGTACTTGTCGGGGGGCAAAATGTGGTTTCGGTGAATGAGGGCCGTGCGCCGGGAGGTGACCTTTGTGTCAGAGTCAGGCGCACAGCAATTGATGCCGCTGTTCCGCGCATCACCCTTTTTTATCCCCTCTTTCTTTCACGTTACTGTCTAGCGCGAAGGGCGGACTTTGAGTGGGGTATGGTTTCAGCGTGCGCGCGTGGCGTTTCCCCTTCTGAAAGCGGCGCTGCAGACGGGGTCACTGTAGCACGCCCCTTCCTTCCCCTCCCCCCCCCGGAACGGACAGATTTGTTTTGATGTATGTCCTTATTACCTAAGAAAGTGGGGAACAGCGAGATGACAAAAAAACTGGTCGCGTATCTGCTCCTTTCGTTGCAAATGTCGTCGAAAGACGATAGTCTTTGTAGACGTTTGCCACTGAAATGCCCCCCTTTGCTTTCCCGCTTAACTCTCATGCTGTTCCTGTTCCGTCGCGCTCATCCCTAGGTAAACACACTGAAGGTTTGCTCAAGGGGATTTGAATTTACCGCATTCCACTGCTACAGGCCGGGTTCCTCGATGCCAGTGCTACAGTACGGTACAGTACAGCGCTACAGACGCGCATGAATGAATAGAGAAGGCCGACTTCAAGGTTTATAGACGTTTTTATATTTTGACCGCTGCGCGAAGCCACCTTGGCGGACGCGACACCTATCGTCGGGGTTTGAGCGAACCGCCATTCTGAGCTGTCAAGAGTGAGGCGGCGTACGTTCAGAGTAGCCTGTGCGGTCCCTCTTGGGAGCGGTATTTTAAATGCATAGCATTTTAGTAACTCACAATGTCACGCGGCGTTCGGCCTAGTCCGCAGCCAGGCCACTACACTATAAAAGAAACAACAGTTTCCGGCGCCCGGATTCGAACCCATGACGGCGCGGGCGGAACGGCAAGTGCCGGGCACACTACCGATTGAGCCACGCAACCAACACGGATTTCGATGCACCGATAGCGCCTTATATCCTTCACTCATTTATGGTTTGTTTCGAAAGCGCCATAAGTTGTCACGCGCCTCCGCAAGATGGCGACACAGGTTCCGCGATCGAGACTATGATCGAGAGACCCGCCATAAGTTGTCACGCGCCTCCGCAAGATGGCGACACAGGTCCCGCGATCGAGACTATGATCGAGAGACCAGCAGCGCTGGTCGCGTCTCGTGCTGCCGGGACGCCCCGCTGTAGCCCACCGCAAATTTGATGACGTGCAGCGTGTAACAAGAAAACCAACAACCAATACGTAATCCATACGACTTGCCGGCGCACCCCCTCGGAAATGCTGTGCATTTGATCGTGCCCCTCGCGAGGGGGATGTATTTTTTGTTCTGTTTTGTTATTTCACTGTCTCATTGGTGTTATTGTTTGCGTTGAACGGTGGTGTGGCTAATAGCCATGAGTGGTGCGGGTCCGGGTGCGGACCGGGACGTTGATGACGACGAAATGCCAAGCCCATCGCACAGTCCGCCAAACCAACAACATACCCGGGAGGTGAATGTTACCGGTGAGTCTCATACCCATTTCGTCCTGGTTGATCGAACATGTTATTCTTTGCTGTGGTCATTCACGCGTGGTGCTCATAAGCGTGCATCTTGGCTGATGGCTGCTTCCCTTACCCCCCAGAGCAATTGCGTGCCACTGGGGGCATTGCCGTCCTCCCAGCCTCAGGGCGCAGGCCGCTCCGTTTTTAGCCATCGGTTTGTTAGCGCTGCGGCGGGTTGGGATTGGCGCGCACTAACGTTTTTGTGGTGGGAACGCATTCGCGATCATTGATTGCGAGTGTTGCTTTAGCTGGAGTACATGCATACACGCCGTTGTCGGGACGGCGCGCTCAAATGAGCCAGGCACTATGATTTTGGTGAGCTGTCAATTTTGTTCTATGCGTATCGCCGTTTTTGGGCATCGGTTTGTTGGCGCTGGAGCGGGTTTGGATTAGCGCGCTCTACGGTTTTCGTGGTGTGAACACGAATGCGTTCAGTGATTGTTGCTTTAGCTGGAGTACATACATACACCCGTCCTCAGAACGGTGAGCTCAAATTAGGCAGGCACTGATTTTGGCAAGCTGTCAGTTTTGTTCTATGCGTATCGCCCTCACTGGGCGTTGGAAAAGGAAACAGAGGAAACAATCTGGTGTGCGCGCACGCATCTGCGTAATATCCATATTTTTGTAACTCACCGTTGTGGAACAGTGAAGTTACAGCCCTTAAAAGCCGAAGTTCCCTTCCTGCTCTGACACGTTCCCTTAATAAAGTGTTTTGACGTCCTAAATATTGTTTGTATGTAGTATCGTTCTGGTTTCTGATCATTTCAGTTGCTTTTTCTTGTTATTACGTGTAAAGAAGAACCAACCAGCTCAGTACTGTTTGTCAGCTGTAGCTTTATACCTCTGCATGAGTTGGGTTATGCCTGCCAGTGGGGGGCTGGGACTGGTGCGCTGTTTTCGACGTAGCTGCTTGGCCTTGCTATTCTGACTTCTCCTTGTTCGATCCACGTGAAAGCTCGTTTTTTTAAGTTTGATCTGAGTAACCTGTTTTTTTCATTCTTTGCAGAAACCCTGGTCTACACCCACCCTGATGACATCTGTGAATGGTCGGACGACACACAGAACTAGCCAGACGTGAGGGGGCCCAACATTACCTACTACCTGCTGCGCACGAAAGCGTCTGACCTGAAAGATGTTGCCTGTAATTATAAGTCGCTGTCATCTATCAATTACTTGCAGTGTGGATGGGTGGGGAAGGTCATGGTGCACACGGTGAATGACAAAGTTGTCATTTTGATGACCGAAGTTGAGCCTTCCCAAGCTGTGAATAGGCCAAACCACCGTGCCTGGGTTTCAGCAGAGATGAGTGGAGGGGTGTTACGCGGTGGATGCACCTGCATGGCAGGTGAAGCACGTGTATGCAGCAACGTAGGCGCAACACTCTGGAAGGTTGACTGTGCTGTGACACTAGATCTTACAGGCAGGGCGCGTACTGATGTTGTGGCGCAGTGGAACCAGGGAACGAAGCGCCATGTGCAGCCCTGCGAAATTGCCGAAATGACTTTCCACCTCCAACCGGGCACTGTGGACCCCGAGGTGCAGCGACAACCGGCAGCAGCAAATGTGCTGCTACCCGAAGTGGAAATTCATGAAATGCACAGAGATTCTGGATATACAGAGCTATTCAGCATTCAAGGTACAACGTCTTACGTCAGGTCTAAATTCCTGACTAAACAGTCTAGAAAGTTTTTCTTTGTAGCAGAGAAAATGGCTACGCGCCTTCCTTTGACTGTGTTTCACGTTTTGCTGTGAAGCTTTTCACACTTTTTCTAACATCGTTGCACACAGAAACAAAGTTACGGAGGATGTTTAGAACTTCAAGTTGCTTTAGCATCCATAATAGCCACTTCCTCCCTGTGCCGGTTACGAGTGGCATTTCGAAACCGCTTTAGCCTCTTCTTTCATGGCATATTTTCTCGGCCTGCCTGGCTGTGACTGGGGCGACGTATGTATGAGGAACATTCAGAATATTCTGCAGTCCATCACCCATCCGCCCAGGTGGCTTAGTGGCTAAGGCAATGCGCTGCTGAGCACGAGTTCGCAGGTTCGATTCCCGGATGTGGTGGCCGCTTTTCTTATGGAGGCGAAAAGCAAAAACGCCTGTGTGTACGAGACTTCGGCGAGCGTTAAAAATCCCCAGGTGGTCAACATTAATCCGGAGCCCTCCACTACGGCACGCATCATCGCCTGCGTTGCGTCGGCACGTTAAATCCTGCAATCAATCAATGCAGTCCATCACCCCCCTCTCAGAGCCCTCCTCCAACACAGCCGTTTGCCTTTCCTGGTGCACACTCCCCAGCTCACGCTCTGATTTTTTGTATGCTGACCTGTTGCATGGAACAAGAATTTATGGCTTGTACCTTCACATTTGAAGCAATGCCATAGTGGATGTGGTTAATCTCTCTCGATATGAGGAGAACTTATCTTAGTGAGGAGTAAGATGACCTTCACGTTTCTGATTCTTGAACTCACTTTGAACCAAAGTGAGGAGATTAATTATTTATGTATGCTATCATGGTCCAGATTGAGGCAATGCAGCCACAGCTTTGGTAGTCAGTCATATCATGCCAGATTGATTTCAGTCATGTTTATGTGGATATATTTGTTTATGAATATTCCTTATGTGTCAGATAATTTCATTTGGTTATTCATTAAATTTACTCCAGCGAATTTTACTAGGTTCACTCTTTTTTACTTATATTCCTGAAAGGAAGAACTACGATGTTTCTTGCCGTGCTCTCCCTTTTTAAACTTCCAGACACCCTACTATGCCAAACTTTCCATGCTCCAGCCCGTCAAGCAAGGCCTGTGCAAGACGAGCCTCAGCCGCAGAGTACCCACCAGACTCCTAGTACCTTTCCTGCGAGCTGCACTCTGTGCAGTGACTTTTATAAGAAGTTCGTTGCCCTAACGCCGAGGGCAATGGCAGAACTGGAGAAGGAGACCAGAAACCAGAACACAGAACTCTGGATAGTGGCGCGGCAGTTGCGAATAACTGCATCAAATGTGAAGAAGGTGCCTAAAAAAGTACCACGTCTTATGAAAAGGCAGTGCGCAGTATTATACAGCGTACATTTTCGGGTAATGCTGCCACCAAACATGGGACAAAGTATGAATATATTGCACGTAACCAGTTCACTAGTGAAACAGGGTTGGCTACGGCACCATGCGGCACTGCTGTTTTGGTGGTTATGCCCTGGTTGTCGGCCTCTCCTGGTGGCCTTGTAAAACAAGACTTCAGCACTACTAAATAAATTGCCCGTTTGTTATGGATTGCAAAGAGCTGGTCTGCTCGGGAAAGTACGATGTAAAAAATGTAGGTAACACTTACGTTCTTGCACGAAATGGCCCAAAAGGATACTATGCCCAAGTGCAAGTCCAGATGTACTGCACAAGCCGAAAGCTCTGTTACTTTTACGTTTGGAGCGTGAAAAGCAGCATTTTGGTCGAGGTGCCTTTTGACAGCCCCTACATAAATGAATGCATATCAATGCTTCACAAGTTTTATTTTAGTGAGCTGCTGCCAGAGCTGGAAGAACGGTATGCGAGAGGAGAGCTGGCAGTTTGCCGGGATTATGCAACTGTTTGTGAGCTCTAAGCACAGCACGAATATTAGTTGGTCGACGTGCCGAGGTGCACAAGTTCAACCTTCTTTCCAACACATTCGGGGCAAATGTCATGATACCGGCTCATGCACAACACTGCTGCTGCGTGTCGATTTAAAATCGCCCCTTCGAGGAAAAACTGTGTGCAGAACTGCAGTAAGTCAAGCAGAGACAGCTGAAACTGGTCACTTTTTAGTGTTTTATTTACTGTGTCAGTGCTGATGTGTAGTGACATTAAGTTTTTTGGTATTTGAGAGTTTAAAAAAAATGTATGAAAGTATGAAATCAGTGCTGATGTATAGTGATATTAGGTTTTTAGTATTTGAGAGTTTGAAAACAATGTATGAAAGTTTGATCTTGTGTAATACTGTAACATCCCTGCTCTGGAGCTTTGTTTTTATGTATTTTTTTCTATGTCTCCTACCTTACATATATTCTGCTTTTTCAAGTGCTGCCATTACATGATGCTGCATGGTAAATGTTTTCCTGCCTGGGGGGTGGCAGAGAGCCATTTTGTTACTGCTGGAGCAATGTCTTGCTTCCGTGATTGGGCGTAGGGTGCTCTTCAAGCTGCCTTGGTAGCTTCTTTCGTGACATCTACTCTGCCCCCTTCATATACCGAGAAAGAAAGCTTATTCATTTACAGTGTTTCCTGTGAAGAAATCTGTGCGATCCCTCTTTTCAAACCTAAAAAGGTGGGCCAGTGGCCAGCTCCCACCTGGCACACTTAACTAAGCCAAGGGATTTTTTTCTCGTGACATTTGAAGTACCATAACAACTAGCCCATCAACAGATTCTAGCATAGAGATGTCTGGCATTGTTGAAACAACTTATCAGCCTTCACCAACGTATTGCTTGAAATTATTGAGCAGTTAAATTTAGTATCTTTTGATTAATGCTTGTGCTGAACACTGCCTTTAGGCCTGCATGGTTCAGTTAACTATGCCCACTGCATTTAAGGAAAGCTGTGAATTACCCCCTTCACCCACAAGCCGCAAACTTTTCTCATAGCATGTAAGCCCTTCTGGAGGTATGTCACCGATACCTCAGATTTTTGTGTTCAAAAACAAAAATGCCTGATTTTTATATGTGTGAAGCGTGCAACGTATGCTACTATACATTTTGCCTCGAATAAGTGTCGAAGATTTCTTGAAGTATGAATGTTGCCTAGCTCACCTTGCTATGGTGCTGCTCAACCCACCTAAATCTGCATAACACGTGTGCAAGACAGTTTTCAGTGACCTGTATTTTTGTAATGCAATCTCGAGAGCATGGAAATGCCAGGTAACCACATGTGGCCCTGTACGTTGTTTCTAGTGAGCTTGGAAATTGTAGCTTCCATGTTACTGCAGTGAAATTAAATGCCATATGCCATCCATGCACAGACTCTTTATTGTCACTTACACAAGATCACAAGCAGGTAATAGAGGAGTCCACATGGTCTGGTAACGCCATTTACATTGCACTTGATCATGAAAAAGCACTTGATTCTGCAAACACTGCTTGAGTACAGGAAGTACTGAAGGACCAGGGAATAGAGGTCCGAGAAACATACACAGGATATGGGATATATACAAGGGATACATGGGCAATATTCCTTTCCACAAGAGTGAAAAGTTCACGAGTAGGAAAGAGTACTGCAAGGAGGCAATATTTCTCCAAAGTTTTTTACAGCCTGTCTTGGTAGGGTTAGCTAAGATTTGTTAACATTTCTTTGAGTGCAACAAGGCAATTGCAAAATACTCTCGAACTAAGCCAGAAGGTTTTTATAAGATTAAGGCGAATGTGAAGAAAGAAAGTAATGTTCAAGAAACACATAGAATGTCACGTTTAGCATAGCTAGTAAAATACATGAGGTGGATGACGACTTTGGATGACTAAGTTGTGATTGCTGAACCACATCATAAAGATATGCGGTGCAGAATTAATATGGGCTGGGGGCATTCACTGAACGCATTCGGAAAATGAACACTAACCTCCCGGCATTCCTGACGAGGTACAAGTGATGCATAATGCCACTCATGACTTATGGGGCAGAAACCTAATACCTCCCAAGAGCGTTCAAGGAAAACTTAGCCCAACGAGAATTATAACGGACATTAGCAGTAACACTTAGAGATAGGAAATGAGCATCTTAGATCAGAAAATAAACTAAAATAGAAGATATGGCTGCTAAAATTAAAATATACATGTTTAGGAAGCGTGACTAGGACAATGCCGGACTAAGGCTAAACGGAGAATACTGGAGCCATTGAGTTGGCAAAGCGTCTCCAAAAAATGCTTGAGGCACTACGATCAAAAACCTTGGCCATGAGTCGACAAACTTTAAGTAACGACGAATAAACATGCCGAAAGCGCCTTCTTCAGCATGTGTAACAAAACTCTAGAGCAAGTAGAAGAGTATAATTACCTTGGCCAGGTGGTGTGTGCTGACCTAGGTATACCAAGAGAGAGAAATGTGGCACAGAATAGATATGGGCTGAGGTGCCCTTGCCAAACACTCCAAATAAACCAAAGTAAGCTACCACTATCGCTCAAAACAAGACTATGCAATCAATGCATCCTGCCAGCTATAACATATGTAGCTTTGCGGAAATTTGGCACGTTACCATACAACCAAAAAGCAAACCTACGCCCGCCTGATAGGCCATGGAACGAATGGTGATAGGAGTAACACTTAGGGACAGGGAACAAGCTTCCTGGATCAGGTAGCAAACATGAGTAGATGTTATGACAGCTGAAAAAAAATGATTGCACCAGACGCATATTCTGGAGGTCGTGGGTTAGGATCCCACCCGGCGGAACGTGGGCTGGCAACGTAGTACGGTGAAACGACAACCGGTGGGCCAACAGGGTAACACAGTACCTAGAGATGGGACTAGAAGGGGGAGGTAAACTAAATGGAGAGGGAAGAAATAAGGAAATCTGGGGGCAAAGAATGAACTCGAGCCGTGCAGGACAGGAGCACTTGGAGGTCGATGAGAGGGGCCATCATGCTGCAAAGCACCTAAGTAATTTAGGGTTTAAGGCGGCAAAACTACACCTCTGCTATGAGATTGACCATTGCGGATGACTACGGATTACTTTTGCCGAAATTTCGACACATCGAATTTTTGGTTTTCGCTGTTGTGAGAAAAACATTAGGTGGACGTGGGCTAGGCATGTAATGCGGCGAACTGACAACCGGTGGACTGAGAGACAGGACTGGAATTGGAGGGCGACAATTGATTAGATTGGGGGATGAAATCAGAACATTTGGAGGCAAAGAATTGACTAGGGCATTGCAAGACAGGAACAGTTGTGGAAATATGAAAGGCCTTCGTCCTGCGGTGGACACAAGCTGGCTGGTGATGATGACGGCCACTCCTACTCAGTTGTTCAGCTGTTTACAATTACTGGGCCATCAGGCTTTCGGCTGGGAATTAACGGGCTCTTCAAAGTGCAAAGTCCACCGCAAACAAAGGTCACTGTAGTGATAGACGTCTTCGACTTGGTGGATATCCTGAATGTCTTGACACGGTTGATGGCCCTCTCTACATGAATCCTAACAGAGGCGATCCTCCTAGTGTGGGTAACTTGCTTCTCAGTAAGTTGAGACTGTCCTGGAAGAGAATGAACAGTTAGTGAAACAACAAAAGGTTATCCCACCAAGCCAGAGCAAAAAAATACTGGCACTTCAGCACTTACCTCTGGTGAATGCAGGCATGTTCAACTTCACACCATGAACATTCAGGTTCGGGCTCAGTGTGAAGCCCCGATCAGCCATGATCTCGACCCCTGGCCCAAGGTAATCTTCCACCCCACAGTCACTGGTGATACATTTGTCCGATGTACGCCCACCACATGCTGCTGAGACGTATATTGTGTAGCCCTTCGGCGTGATGGCCATCAAAATCTTCACGGTGTTTCGAGCATTGTAGCTGTTGTAGGTTTAAACTTTTGGCATAAGTTTCTTCGGTCGCTGCAAGACAATCTCTGAACAGTCTATGATACAGGTGGTCTTCTCGAACCCATTATATTGAAAGAGTCGGGCATGCTGTTTCTTATTACTGCTCTTGGCAGCCAAATGACCACTTTTTTCAGTATAGTGGTAAACACTGACAACATGTGCAAGTTGGTCAGAACGAGAGGGCCATGTCACATAAGATGGCTCCTGCACAAGAGATGATACGATGCAATCAGACACTTCACTCTGTCACCATGGATTTCAGTATGCAATGTTGCACGAAGGAGCTTTCCAAAACCTATTTCTGCATTGCCATTAATGCAGGCAGGTACAAAAAAAGTGCATCTGCTTTAGGGCCAGAATACATGCAGTGAATATGCGACGAAAAGACGACGAACAGCTCCTGGCAGCGCGCGATGGCGGAAAATACGTTCCCCGCCAATATTAGCTGGGACAGAATTTCGGCGGTGGTGAAGTGGCCAACTGAAGGAGCCAATCAGGTCTTCCGATTTCCCCTCCATGGCATGTGCAGGTGCCCATAAAGGTAAACGGAGCATGGGTTGGAGATTTTGAGCAGATTTCTATGTCATGTGCTTAGCCAGCAACATCAAAGCGACATTTCAAGAAAATTATTCTTTGACAGATTTGGGCTGCCTATATTATTTTTAACTGACCGCCGGGTAAAATAGAAATTAGTGTAATTTCACGAAGCCGTGGTCCGTTTACTTTCTGGGACACCTGTGAAGCCCGCTGCGGATAGCCGCTTTGTAAGAGTTTGATAGACGTACATTTGACTCGCACCTACTCGAGCTAACAAAAAACAGATTGTAAATCTGAGATTTGGGAAAATGAGGTTAGAACAGTTCAAGTCCGCGCAACTCTGTTAGCTTAGGCCCCAAGCGAAACACGGTCCCCACCCAACTGCTGTGGCTTGTGTCCCCGAGATAGGCATGTATGAATGCTTTTATTAGGTTAAATACAGGCGACCTGGCTACATAACTTGTTTTATCAACAACATTGGCCCCGTATGCAAGATCGGCGAGTGAGGAACAGGCGGTATTACTGCGCGGGTCTCTCAAATACAACGAAAAACTAGAAGCAGCCAGCCATATGTATTCAGAGCCAAGTTTGACATGCTCATTTTGTACACAGGTGCCATCTATTGAGGTGGGGAAGAGGTAAAATGCCAGCTTCAAGTTCTGGGTTCACCAGTTCAAATCTTCCCGGGGGCATTCGTTGTTTTTTTCCCTACTCCCCTTAGTGCTTCTGAGAACTCGAATATTTCTGTACAAGAAATTCCCCTGACTCAAGCAGAATCGTCAAACGACGTACAACTCAAGCAGAAAGCTCCTTCACCGGGTCTGTTTACTGAACGCTGCCATTGATAATGGGCACGGAGGTTCAGTAAGCCACACTGAGAGCAACCCGGCAGCGATGCGGCACCGGGCGCTGTGCCTTTGCTCCAGGTAGTTCAGCTCGAGGAAGATATGGCATCCTGCCATGGCAGATATTTTGCTCTGTGAACTTAGTCGTTAAAGTTCGCTCCATGTATTCTAGTCTTTAAGGAAAGTTTGTTGTGAAGCATGTAAAAAAAGAAGGCATAAACTGTGTACTTACGTCGGAGTTGTGAAGTTGGCCGGAAGGAGTGGGGTAGGCCACACCAGACGGCTGCTGCACGAGCGATAGCAACACCCAATCAGACTGAATTCTGTCACCACAGAACATAGGTCGGCGTACTCACTCGTGAGTACACTCATTTGTACTCATTTGTACTGAAACTCACGAGTGGGTACGATGATGAGTGAGTACACACCCAGCAAAAAAAGTGAGTACGATGACGAGTGAGTACAGGGGTAAGTCCCTCACTCATGAGTACAGTACTCATGAGTACACAACTCATGAGTATGAGTACTTTTGAGTACAGTATTCATGAGTATGAGTACTAATGGGTTTGAGTACTAATGAGTATGAGTACTCATGAGTACACAGTACTCGTGAGTACACAGTAATCATGAGTACAATACCCGTGAATACTGGTTTTGCAAGTGCCTGCATTCTTGTGTCTATGCACTCGTGAGTACATTAGCGCAGACACGTTTTATCACGAGCTGGAGTCTGGACGCGCGTGTACGAGTCGGAAACAGTTAGCGGAGCCGCTGTACAGCTTAACTGTCAAGGATGGCAAAATTAGACAACCAAAACTGCACCTCCCTCTTTTCCCGGTCCCTGTTTGGCGCTGTAAGCATTTCTCGGCGGTCGCTCGCAAAGGGGTCACGGTGAAGAGGGAAAAACGAGGGGGTGAGGGCACGGCGAGAAGCGCGGCCGCAGTTGCTCGGCTCCTATGGCACTTGTTGACTGCCGCAGTTATTTTTGTTGACGCGGTATGTGAACGCGTGGCGGCTTCATTGCGCTCGCTCCCTTCCCGTTGTTTTAGGGGAGAGGCGGTGGAGAATGCTAACAATCCACGCCCTAGGCGTGCTGAAGTCCCTCTTTTTCGGTCTTCAGAAGTTTCCTTAGACGCATGTCACGCTGTGTAGTCGTTTCGTGAGCCGAACCACTCATTTCAACAGTCGCATTAAATTTACGTAACTCGCGTCGAACCGACTGCGTGGATTGTAACGTTTGTCTTACCGAAATTGTCCGCACTATTCTGCTGTGCGTATTCAAGCGACAATTTGGCTGATGTACGTGCGCCCATATGGTTTTATTAGGCGCCTGTTTTGAAACATTTTGCTCAGGTTCGCTAGTAATATTGTCTGATTTAGTGCCATTTAAAAGTGAGCATACAGCCCCACCGTGCAAGTGCGGCGGTGCAATTTGTTCCAGCAATGGAAATAAAATATCCGAGTACACCTAAGCACGTTTGTGAGTTGTCAATCGGACATCATATTATCCAGTTGTACGCGTGCGACGCTTTGTTTATTCTCGCATATTTTGTCGAAGAGCTCTGGCATCTTGCCGCTGGAGGAGCGTTTTGCTTTCGAATGGCAACATCATTCGCCGCTTCTCGTTTATGCCACCGTGTAATGAGGGCGCTGGCGATGCCGGTGAATTTCGGTGGTTTTTATTCCCCTACCTTCACTGCTGTTTACAGGCGGGGCGACCACCCCTCACTAGCAACTCCTGCCGAGTTTAAGTTTGCGCTGTGGCAGGCCTCGTGAAGGCATCGTTTTGAAATGATGAACGCCAACGCCCGACGCCGGGATTGTCGCTTAAGCTCGCGTCTTGGAACGTGTCGTAAAACATGTAACAACGCCACCGCACTTTTTGATCGATCGCTGTCAGCTCCATCCCCGCTGCTCGAGATAAGAGCTGCAGATTTCCACTGTGCAACCAACCCACCAACACGACAATACAGTGATGTCAGTGCAAGCTATCACACCTCCGAAAAACGTGTCTGCAAACTTTTTTTCCGAGTACGCGAAGCACGGCAGAGCAGTTCGACACTGCTGTAACGGCTGCCAAGCACCGGCAGCAACTGGGTGCCATGCGGCCCTCGACTGCGAGCGATACCCTCTCCACGCCCCGCCCCCCACCCCCCCCCCCCGAACACACACACACACTGTTGGGACTGGGCCATTCCAGCTCAGTCACCACTCTTGCGACGTTGCCCTGCTCAGTCCGCCCTCGACGCGGCGCAGAGCAGAGCGATGAAGTTGTCGAACCAACGGTGATTTTAAGCTGCATTAATATGCCAAATACCGTGCGCGCCCGCCACAGAGGAAACTTTCAACCGCGCCGTGACGGCATAGTGCGGCAAGATTTTGTAGAATTCAAATTTGGCGCCCTTCGAAGACCACCTTATAGTCTCTACAATGGCAGAAAGAGGGCGCCAGCAGTCCGCTAGAAGTAGGAGTTCCTGTATAAACATCCCCGTCGCGAGGGGCACGATCAAATGCAGAGCATTTCCGGGGGCGCACGACGTTAAGTAGTTTGCGTTACGTTAATGTTGTTGCACTTGTGGCAACTGCTGACGAGAGAGCGCTCGTCAGCAGTAATTTGAATAAGTCAACGATATAAGGCGCTTTCGTAGTCCCATTCTGTGTCGGCTTTGTGGCGCAGTGGGTAGAGCACCATGTACATTAGGTCAAGGGATCGAAACCGGGCCCCGGATAGTATTCTTTTTTATATAGTAGGGAGGGGTGCGGTGCGGACTACGGACGTCAACCCGGGTGACATCGTGAGTTACTGAAATGCTCTGCATTTATTATATACAAAGGCAGCAAGAGCGTTCCATGGTTCGCCCTAAGGCGATAGCACTTCTCAACTCTGTGCCTCCGATGACATATCGCCTCATGTTTCAGGGCTGGTCTTATACCCCCCGGTTTCCGCCGCAACCGCGTGCAGTTCGAATCTTTCCAATCAGTACTATCTCTGGCCGTAGTTTGAAGGCGAAGGGATTGCGTCAGCCGAGCCACGACAGGAAAGGGAAGGCGACTCAGCGGCGCCGTCTCCAGGGTTTACTCGCTGCGTGTCTTTTTCGGGCCGGTCGTCCCAGGCATGATTTGGTGCGGCCGTCTCGATGGGAAAAGGAGAGTAGACTCGGAGCCGCCGTATGCCGCCAAGTTGCGGCACGTCTGTCGCGGGCTGTTTGACCGAGGCGCGAATCGGGCCCACCGTCGGCGCGTCGCCAGGTGCGCACACGCACGCATACAAAAATTAGTGGTTAAGGTCAGACCCGTGTGGGTTTTGACCGTGCTGTTAACGGAAATAGACACGAAGCGTAGCGCCCTGTCTTGTCCCTTTCTCGCGGCGGGACCTCCCTCTTTCGCTTTTCGCACGGTAGCCGGTTTTCGTCTTTCTGTTTATCTCTTACTTTGCGGGCTGGCGGCAGTTGCGAGGGGTACGGTTGCGCAATGTTCGCAGAATGCGGAACAGTGGCGGCAGCGTCTCTTTTCAGCTGGTTTTAAAGAAGGTAGCCTTTCTTTGGGCACTTGAGCGCGAGAATGTTGGGCTGTCAGTCAGTGTGTCTGCGTCCATCATAAAGATAATTTATTATTGCAACTTAATATCACACCCGCTGTATATATGGCAGCTACTGGGGTGGCCGTAAGTAGCTTTATGTACATAATGTGCCCTCTCTACAAGTGGCCAACTGCCCCGCGATTCAGCCGCTCGGCTAAAAGTTAAAATATTCCTTGATCGAGAGCTTCACATTGGCAAAATATTCCCTCGCTACTTAAGCTGGTACCATGCTTCGTATTTATGAGCGTTGTTCAACAAAAATAAAACAATAGATATATTTGAACCAAACATAAATCCACAAGTAATATGAAAGTGAAAGTCTCAGGCCACAGCCCCCCGCTCGCTTCGAAGACACGTGGAGTCTGAGCAGTTGTTATTTACAGATATGAATTATACACAAAACCGTAGCCATACAAGCTTGGCTAACAGCCGTGAGATTTCTGACGCTACCCCCCGCACGGGGCACCTTCAGTATTCATGGTGACGGTGAGCAGCGACACCGCGGACCCCCAGCTCCCAAACATAAGCCGTGTCCAACCGTGGTCAGGTAATGAAAGGTGAAGGGTAGAAGCCGTAAACAGTGGCCGTCGGACCCTTGGTCAAGCTCCGGCCGATGGGCTCCCTGCCTGTCTACCAGGCAGGGAGCTCCAGGACCTCTTTGACTACCAGGGTAAGGTCAAAGGAGAAAGTACCCCCGTCTCCCTGCTTTCCAATGTATCATATGGCATTTTCAACCCCCCCCCCCCAAATATGATCAGTCCCTGAAAAGGGGCCGCACCGAAGTATCCTTTCCTCCTTTGTCTTCGATCTCCATTCCAAAGCCCGATAATTTCTCGCGCTTCCTGGTAATGGAATCCCTGGATAAATCAAAACCCATCACTTCCCAGTCTGTCTTTCTAATTTCCAAGTTTTTTGAAAGCCTTGAAGGCAAATCGTACAAGGCTAAAAAGCTCACAACCGGAGAAGTCCTAACTGAAGTCCAAAACAAACAACAATCCTGTAACCTCTTGAAGCAAACGCGCATGGTAGATGTTGACATCAAGATCACGCCCCATCGCAGTCTGAATAGCTGCCAGGGCGTGATCTCTGATAGAGATCTAATAAATGAGACTGAAGCAGATCTGCACGACGGCCTTAGCGATCAGGGCGTGACAGCAGTGCGGCGAATCACGATACGCCGAAACGACCAAATAATACCTACTAAACACATAATCTTGACATTTGACCGCTCAACACTTCGTGAATCGGTCAACGCAGGCTTCATGAGATGTCCGGTCCGACCCTACGTGCGAAACCCACGCCGCTGCTTCAAGTGTCAGCGGTTTGGGCACGGCACAACCTCTAGCCGTGGTAAACCGACGTGCGCAAAATGTGCAGCACACGATCACCTAACCGACAAATGCAAATCCGAGAGCTTCACCTGTGCGAACTGCCACTGACCGCACGCTGCCTATTCCAGGAGCTGCAAAAAATTCAAACAAGAAAAACAGATCATTGGCTTGAAAGTAAAAGAGAACATCACCTTCCCAGAGGCGGGAAAGAGGTTCGCCTCTTTCCCCCCAGGGAGGTACGCCAACGCAGCTCGCCGGGGAGCGGAGTGGCGTCTGGTTTCGGCGGGGACCCAGTACCGCGAGTCGGACTTGGTCCCGCCCCCGCCTCCCTCCCCCCCCCCCCCCTGTGTTTCTTCCGGCGGCCCAACTCGCCTCCGCACCGCTCGCTGAGCCAGCAGCGGCTGTGGTGGCAACCGCGTCTTGTGGGGATGCTGCTGCACCCACTGTCTCCTCCTCTCCACTGGCCCGAAGCACATGCGAGGGCTCGGAGGAGATGGAGCTGGAGGAAACCGCAGCAGTTCCCACCTCCACCGCACCGCCTGTGCTACCCGGGACGCTCCTGACGCCTTTGGCGGTAGCGGCCAAAACGAAGGGCACCGCAAAGGGTGCCCAGTGCAAGTCTAGGGGGCCAGTCCGCTGGGCACCCCCTTGCCTTCAGATGACGACCTAGACGTCAAGCCGTTCCGGCATGCACCACAGCGGAAGGAACGGGCTCCGGCGTCCAGGTCAGTAGAGAGAATCAAAAAGCCCCTTCCAAGAGTACAAGCCCGGAAAGCCGACACATAAACACAGACATACTCCAGTAGCTCTAAACTTCAATAATGGGAAGAGAAAATATCATGCAATGGAACTGAAGAGGCCTTCTTAAAAATCTTGATGATGTTTATGGGTTACTGCATTCCAATCAGCCAAGTGTGATGTGTCTCCAAGAGACCCATTTAAACTCCATGCACAGAAATTTCTTGAATAGTTAGATGGTATTTAGGAGAGATAGAGATGGTGGTGGCACATACTCAGGCGGTGTGGCCATCATTGCCCGGAAAACCTTGGCGTGCCACACTGTCCAACTACAGACCATCCTAGAGGCTATTGCCATTCGAACGATAATTTTTAATAGGCTTTTAACACTATGTAATCTTTACATCCCTCCTGACTTCCAACTATCGAGCACTGATTTCCAGGGTCTGGTAGATCAGTTACCCGAACCTTTCATTCTTCTAGGCGACCTCAACGCACATAACTCTCTTTGTTGCTCTGCTCGCACGGATTCCCGAGGTCGCCTAATTGAGAAATTCCTAACATCGTCGGGAGCATGTTTTTTCAACCAAAAAAATCCAAGATATTATAATATAATACAAAACACTTATTCACACCTTGACTTGGCTATTGGATCTGCAGTTCTCTTTCCATCTCTTGAGTGGGGTGTGGGCACTGATCCATATGGTAGTGACCACGTCCCCACCTTACTAACATATATAGGTAAGGGCCCGAGCAGTCCATCTGCCCAGAACAGGTTTAATGAAGCAAGAGCAAACTATAATATATTTAAAGATTCATCTAAACTACACTACACGTCCATAACACAACTACACGTTGAGCAGGCAACCCAACTACTCACGGCGCACATCCTCGACGCCGCCGAAAAGTCCATACCCCACGCCTCTGTTGCCCCGCGCAACCAGCGGAGGCCGCGGTGGAATAAAGACTGTAGGCGGGCGCGAGAGGCCCAGAACAAGGCGTGGGGTATCCTTCGTCGGTACCCCACGTCGAGTAACCTCCTCTTGTTCAAACGGGCCAACGGGTTTGAAAAACATATGCGCCGTTATGCAAAACGCGATAGTTGGCGTACATTCATAACATCAATTAACTCCTACAGAGACACACGGAAAGTATGGACACGAATACGCAAACTAAAGGGACAACAAACACACAGCCTGCCTCTGGTCAGCACAACAGGGGATACACTCGAAGACCAGGCTGACACACTCGCACAACACTTCCAACACGTTTCCAGTTCAGCACACTACACAAACACTTTCATTAAACACAAACTCATAGCCGAAAAGAAGCCCTTACATGACAATGACAGGTCAGCCACTTCTTATAACTCTGAGTTCACACTTAATGAGCTGAGGGGTGCGCTGAGCACGTGTAAACCCTCAGCTCCAGGCCCAGACAACATTACATATACAATGGTACAGAACCTACACACAGACACTCTTGTGACACTTCCACACCTTTTCAAGAAGATATGGCTTTCGGGGCACATTCCAAAGTCTTGGAGGGATGCCATAGTTGTAGCATTCTTGAAAGAAGGTGAGGACCCCTCTTCTCCCGCTAGCTATCGACCCATTGCCCTGACCAGCTGCCTGTGCGAGCTTCTCGAGAAGATGATAAACCGGAGGCTTGTGTACTTTTTGGAGTACAACGGTCTTCTCGAGAGCTGCCAGGCAGGCTTCAGGGCGGGGAGATCCACAAACGATCAACTTGTGGCATTAGAGTCATATATTGCGGATGCCTTCATTCACAAACAGTTCTGTTTAACTGTGTGTTTCGACCTAGAAAAGGCCTATGACACCGCTTGGCGTCACTGCGCCTACAATTTCTTACTCCATGTATGTAGATGACGTGCAGATATCTTTTAAATCATGTAATATGTCAATATGCGAACGCCAAGTCCAGCTCGGCGTCAAGAATCTTGCCAGCTAAAACTTGTCAAGCGCGGGGTTCATATGGACCCAGACATTACTCTTAATGGCTTGTCGCTTCCTGTGAACAAGGAGCACAAGTTTTTAGGTGTTGTGTTTGACCACAAACTCACATTCATCCCACATATCAAGAAACTTAAGCATAAATATTTGAAAACAATGAATATCCTAAAGTTCTCTCCCACCAATCCTATGGGGCTGACAAAGAACTCCTACTACGCCTCTATACTACTTTGGTTGGTTCTAGTTTAGTCTATGACAGTGTGGTATATGGGTCGGCGACTAAACAGCGTTGCGAATGCTTGATCCAGTGCTACACTTGGGGCTACGGCTTGCGTCGGGTGCTTTTCGCACTAGCCCTGTCGAGAGTCTGTATGTCGAATGTAATAAGTGGAGCCTTGAGAACCAGCCAACGTACATGAACTTACTTTATGCTTTTAAAATTTCATCGCTGAATAATCATCCTTTTTATCCTGTCTTTAACGATACATCAACATCACTGCTCTTTGTAAATCGCCCATCCGTTCCTCTGCCCTTTTCACTCAGAGTGAGAGAGCGAGCCTCGGATCTTAGTGCTTCGTTTTTAGATGTGTACAGGTTATTCTTTTCTAACAGTTTACCGCCTTGGCAAGTTCGCCCTGTTTCCTGTGACCTTTCTTTTATAAAACCTGACAAAAATCGGGTACCGCGAGCTGAAATACTGCAGCACTTTCTTTTTTTGCAGTTTAAATACCCACGTGCAGAATTCTACAGTGATGCTTCTAAAACCTCCACTAAGGTGTCCTGCGCTGCTCATGGTCCAAATTTCAATGCAGCCAGAACAATGAGCGTGCAAACAACAATTTTTTCAGCAAAAGCGTATGGAATTTTACTGATTGTACGACACATTCTTGAAAATCAAATTCCCAATTCCACCGTCTACACAGATTCTTTGAGTGTTGTTCGCGCACTATCATCGCATACACCCCCCAAAAACCACATAGGTAATCTTGTATTCAACACCATCATGTCTGTGTATGCGCAGAAGCATTAGCTGCTCATCTGCTGGGTCCCAGAACACGCAGGGATCGCTGGGAACGAGTTGGCACACGAGAGGGCCGGTGCTGCTGCACTTAGGAACACTCTAGACATAACAACCGTATCATATACAGACCTCAAGCCACACATAAGGAAACACTTGCGCAGAACATGGCAAACATACTGGAATGAGCAGACAGATAACAAGCTACATGTAATTAAGCCACACTTGGGACGGTACACATCTGACTCACACAACAGAAACATAGAAGTTGCCTTGGCTAGGCTACGGATAGGGCACACGCATGCAACTCACTCGTATCTGCTGATGGGATCTCCTAGACCACAGTGCAGCAGGTGCGGAGAGGCCCTATCCGTAGTGCACATACTAATAACATGCAAGGCACTTCACACAACACGACACAAACACTTCAGAGAACTCTACAGACAACATATCCCCCTACATCCTTGGCCGTTTCTTGGTGACGATGCCATGGTTTCCGTGAAACGTGTGTTTGAGTATTTGTCAGACGTTCAGTTTTAAAGCAAAGCTTTTTACCTCTACCCCCCAAGTGTTCTTTCACGACCGTTGGTGTCACCAGAAAACTCCAGCGAACAAATAAAAGAATTTACTGGCACCGCCGGGAATCGAACCTGGAAATAATAGACTAACAAAGCGAGAGCCCGTTGGCTTACCAATTTAGATACGAGCCCACTTTTTTTTCTTTATTTCCTGCATTTAGCTACGAGCCGACGCAAAGACTGGAAAGACAGTTGGTGTACTCACCAAGCACATCTACGGGTTTACCCCCTGCGTTCTCGCTGAATGCCACGTGAAAGCGTCACGCGACCACTCACGCCCATCTAGCGGCCCTGTGCGCACTTTGCTCATATGCTAAGAGTAACAAAAATTAAAGCAAGCTCACACCAGTGCATAGCATCTCACTTCTAATGCGCCACTGTGCTAAAACCTGTGGCCTCCGGTGTTCACGTCAAAAATCACAGCTCCTTGTCGTCCGCCCTCACGCGAAATCAAGGAATACATTCAAATACTCCTTGATGGCCAGGCCACCACTCCAAGCACCAGCGTCAACATCCTGGCCCTACATCTCGAGGCTAACACCAAGAGTGACGTCTCCTTGCACCGCCTCAAAAACAGCATTAATTAAACCATACACATGATCAGGCGAGTTGCCACCAAGAAGCGAGAACTAAAATAATCCGGCACCTTTCGATTAATTGAAGCTTTTGTCCTCTCGAGAGTCACTTACATCAACCCCCTTAATGAGTAGAAAGGCGGTCGAGGCCATTGGTCTTCTCATGAGTGCGTCCACACTGAGGCTGCTTAGCACGGGGCTCCACAACACGGTGGAAGAGCTGATAGAAGGCTATCTTTCTAACCAGAAATCCGACTCACAACTGCGGTGGGTAACCGCATGCTTCACCAGATTGGCTGGGCAGCCCAGAATGTCACTCCGATTGACGTACTTCCAGACTCTGGGCGACTAAAACTAAAGATGCTCCCTTTGCTTAGAAATATGAACCCCTCACATGACGACAGTCACCGAAAAGCACGGGCTCAAGCGCTAAACACCACACTCGGTGGGGATCATGCAGTTATCTACACAGACGCCTCCAAACATCGAGGGCAGCAATACGCCATCATCGTGGCTACCTCCAAAACCAACCTCGTTGCGTCTACCTCACTTAGTTCCCCAGAAATGACGGCAGCAGAAGAGGCAGCCATCACCCTGGCTCCTACTCAACCAGGGGTTCGGAGGGTAGTAACCGATTCCCAGCCAGCCTACCGGAATTAACTGTTGGGTTGGGTGTCCTCACCTGCACTGCGCGTGCTAAAAAAACCACTCCCCAAACGGTTCCATTCAGCTCATCTGGACCCCCCCTCACGCTTCAATGGAGGGCAACAAATACGCCCACCAAACAAGCCTGTGCTTTCACCTCCCGTGCTATGGAGCTGCACGAGGACAGTCACCCGCTTGTCACGTTCAGGGAGATAACTCAGCATTATCGCCTTCTGACACAGACAGTACCTTTTCCTTACCCTTACGTTTCCCGAGAACAACAAACCGAGAATACAAGTATTTCTTCCTCCTTCACCTCCTCCTTCTCTGCCGCAAATCTCGTCGCCTCCGTCCGCGGCGCAGAGACGAAGTCAGATCGTCTAACACTGGGTTGGAGCTTACTTCAATTTTATGAAAAAAGTTTCAACTCTTGTGCTACACCAATACAACTCAACCAAACACCGTCATGCATCATGCATTGATTTAACCTTACCAAGAATATCTCTTTGAAGTAATAAATGGTGTGGTTAAGGGCTTTTCACTTCTCTCTCGTTTTGCTATTTGTAGAGCGATGTGGGTGAATTTAAGTTACGTCGCATGGGTTATCGTTATAGGTTCCGTTTACAGCTTTGCTTTCCAACCAGATTCACGGGGTGGATTGGCGCGATTTTTTTAAACCTCGTTTCTTATCACGCATAATCAAAACTCGCCCTATACACCAGCCATCACCATTGCCGTTAATTGATTTTCTTGTTATTCTGGCTTTTGTTGTCACTATTTTCTTTTATATACTTTTGTTTGGCGCTCTTTGCCCCAGCTGGCCTTGCGCCAAAAACCTCCAACCATCATCATCATTGTGACGCTACCGGCATTCGACAGTGCATTATTTATATGTACACTGGAGCACACAACGATTAAAACGTGGCCACTGCACGGGCCTGATTTTAAGGCCCGAGCCCGGCCCGGGTCCGCTTTGTGAAGCCCGAGCCAGACCCGGGCCCGTAACACAGATTCCGCACCCGGCCCGCGCCCGGGAATTCATTAATGAGCCTAGCCCAGGCCCGGCCCAGGCCCGGTAATTTATTTTTAAGCCTAGGGAGGGCCCGCGTGTGTGTGACCAGGCCTTGTCTTGGTCGCTGAATAAATTAGAAAATTTGTTTATTATTGGCCTCGAGGACATACCGTGGCGCCACTTCCGAGTGACGTCACTTGTAGGACGCTGAGTCGTGTTCTCGTCTGCCAACGTCTGCTACAACACATTTCCTGTGCGTATGCGGAAGCAGTGTTTTTTGATGTGGCCACCGTCTCCGCCCTCCTTGTGGATTTCATGCAAATTACCCCAAAATTATCTGCAGATCGAATAATCCGGGCAAGCAATCAGCGACTCGCTTGTTTCCGGCGACACCGCCGCGTTTAGGTAGTTGCTGCGATCGCGACCCACAGCTTGTACGCAGCCAGCTAACGCCAAGGACAATGCAACTGATGCCGAGTAAAGTACGCTGTAAATTTAATATGAACTACTTGTGACGGAGATGTACGAGACTGTGTGAGCAAGGAAACACCTTGTAACAGCGACGGAAACGCGTCGCTCGTTTGTGATCTCACCGCGCGTACTGCTTGCATCGCCTGGTAATACGCGGCAACGGTGATCGGATTGCTTTGCCTCACGTGCTTAAAAGCGTGGTTATGGTCTGCAGTGTGGCTTAATCAACGCCCATTTCCCCAACAATGTTTTAATAGTTATGCCCGGATTTGATCAACGATCACTGCCGTAGCCTGTACTCTGCACGGCTGATGTGTTTTTTTTTCGCGACAACTTGTCCACAATGTATGAACAGTATGAGCGCGAGATTTTAACGCCTTTGAGCGGGTGTGGGCAAGGCCATATTTAGTTTTTATTAGGACCTCGGCGTGGGAATTTATAATTGCAACGTGAGCTTTTGTCTGTTTACAGTGAGCCGGCCTTTCTCAAGAATCAATTTCCAAACTCACGACTGCTCACAGAATCCGAGGCTGTGTACGTTGCGAAATGCGTCGGTAGTGATTTGTGGTAATGGGGAGTTTTAGTAGTAGGAGAACCGAGCGTAGGAGGAACGCAAACGCAACACGCGCGCGCGCGCCACGGGAGGGTCTTCTCCAACAGCTTGCAGCCGGCTTGGGATGCACTTAATCGAATGTTCGGAACTTTAGGCTTAGCGTCACGGCAGATATTTCATTTCCGCTGTCATTACAGTTGCGAATGACAGTCCCTAAAACAACTTTTCACCGCACTGTGAACCCCCTTCTCGTATGTGGAACTCTGTAACCACGGCGATTGGATGCCTTCCACGGCCTCTGCCGATACTTGCGCGCAGGTATCGCCACCCTTCGGCAACTCACCACAGCGCGCTTTCGGCCGGCGCTGCCGGGACCTACCGCCGAGGCCGGTCGGGATAAATCGCGGTGGATATTTGAGAATCACTTTAAAAACAACAGCTGATGACAATACCTAGCGCAATTTTTCATCACACTAACACCCACCTTCACCGATCTGGAACTTCTTTTCCACGAATTGTGTGACTTTACAAAGCGGCCACAAGTTATTTGTTGCTGCCGCGACCAGCGTCGGTTTGAGCTGCTCCGTAGGCCGTGCGAGCATGCACGGCGGGTGCGTGTGCTTCTGCGAGCAGTCAACGCTTCATGATTTCTTGCTTTATACATTTATTGCAAATAAGGAAAATCTAGAAACTTAAATCGCGATCGTCGTAGTCCACATTGTTGATCGGGGAAACAAGCCGCTGCTTACGCTTCGGGGACAAACGTCATACACCACCGCGCTCATGTTGTTTGCGGATAATACACCACATTTCATTTGGGTATAAAGTCCCCGTGAGGTCAAACTGCGCTTGACACACTGAGAATTAACTTTAAACGACGTAAATTAAAAGGAAAATACTTTTAGAACGCACTTCCGAAGAGAAGTGTGACTCGCTGCAAGCCAACTACGCAGCAATATAGGAACGCCGATCCTACAAGTGACGTCAAAACTATCGCAGCGCCGGCCTCTCCAGCGGTGGGCCTCGCGGCCAATATCTGCAGCAGTGTCTTCGTAGCGGGAAATCAGACGGAGCAGCTAGTCTGTACAAGCACGACCTAAATGGAAACGCAAAAAATAAGGGTTTAAAAGTGCAAGTAGTTTAGCTTACACCGTCTGCATTTCACTTTACATCGGCGTAATAATAGCTCGAGATAATAATAACACTAGAGGCACCATCACCGTTGATGACCAGACTCTTCGAAACTTCACGTGGTTGTCTCGCTCACAAGTTGGTATTCCTGAGATTTCTTGCTTCCATTTCAATCCACGAGTACGTGAGTGCGTTGAAATATTTTCCCTGCAGTGGTTGTTAAGCGGTGGCGCTTCTCCCGCACGTGACTTTGTTTTCCAGCCATGGTAGCCGCATTTAGATTGGTTCGACATCTAAAACACACGTACATAGACATAGGTGCACAGCTCCAGGGTGTCTTAATTCCTTCCCAGCTAGGGCATTCCTTGTAACCGTATCTTTGATATGTTATACACCCAAATATAAAATCTTGATGCCGTAAATGAAATGTGATTAAAATTACAGTATAGTGACCATCAGACCTAGCAAAACATGTTTTTAAAACAATGTGTACAACTAACATCAAAAAGCGCGTAAAAATAACCACAGAATATTCCTTTTTGTGCTCTTTTCTACACTTCACGTCGGAACAATTAACGGCCGGGCCTATGAATTCAAGCCCGAGCCAGGCCCGGGAACGCCAATATTCGAATTCGGGCCGTCCGGGCCTGTGCAGTGCTCTAGAAACCGTACGTCATGAAAGTAAGAATAAAAAAAATCGCGCCAATCCACCCCGTGAATGTGGTCGGAAAGCAAAGCCGTAAACGGCAGCCTTAACGATTACCCATGCGACGTCACTTAAAATCACTCACGTCGCTCTACAAATAGTACAACCAGAGACAAGTGAAATGCACATAACTACACCATTTATTACTTCAAAGAGATATTCTTGGTAAGGTTAAATCAATGCATGATGCATAAACGGTGTTTGGTGGGGTTGTATTGGTGTAGCACAAGAGTGGAAACTTTTTTATAAAATTAATGTAAGCTCCAACCCGGTGTAAGACGATCTGACTTCTCCGTCTCTGCGCCGCGGACGAAGGCGACGAGATTTGTGGCAGAGAAGGAGGAGGACGAGAAAGAATACTTCTGCTCAGATTTCTGAACAGCCCAGAGTGCAGCCCTGGGGAGTGATTCCTACTTCTGTGGGAACGATATGCAGTCCGCGTGGCCTATGTTCTGTCCACCTGCTGAAGCTGGGTAGGTAGAGAGGTCCTGGACAGCAGCATCTCCAATTGCTCTTGTTGGGTAGTTAACGGAAAGAGAGGAGGGTGCTCAGGGCTAAAGAAGCATACCCCGATTACGGGCCGGAGTGTTCCTACTTCTGAGCAAAATTTACATTCAGCCTCGTAGCAATTCGGTTACCTTAAGTGAAGACGCGTAGGCTGTGGGAAGGACCCGGATTGTATGAGCCGTAGGGTAGTTTGTTGTTCTCTGGAAAGGCGTGTTTCTTCGTATCTTCGCCTCTGAAAAGGCGAAGATATGGTCTGTCTCCGAAGGCATAATGCTGGGTTATCTCCCTGAACGTGAGAAGCGGGTGACTGTCCTCGTGCAGCTCCATATTACTGGAGGTAAAAGCGCAGGCTTGTTGGGTGGGCGCATTTTTTGCCCTCCATTTAAGTGTTAGGGGGTGTCCGGATGAGCTGAATGGAAGCGTTCGGGGAGTGGGTTTTAACCCGCGCAGTGCAGGTCAGGACACCCAACCCGACTGGTAATTCCAGTAGGCTTGCTGGGAATAGGTTACTACCCTCCGAACCCCTGGTTGAGTGAGAGCCAAGGTGATATCTCCCTCTTCTCCTGCCGTCATTTCTTGGGTCCTAAGCGAGGTACACGCTTGCAGGTAGCCACATTGGAGGTAGCCACGTTCTGGAGGTAGCCACAATGATGGCGTATTGCTGCCCTCGATGTTTGGAGGCGTCAATTTAGATAACTGCATGATCCCCACCGAGGGTGGCGTTTAGCGCTTGAGTCCGTGCTTTTCGGTGACCTTCGTCATGTGAGGGGTTCATATTTCTTAGCAAAGAGAGCATCTTTGGATTTGTCGCCAAGGGTCTGGGAATACGTCAACCGGAGTGACATTCTGGGCTGCCCACCCAATCTGGTGAAGCATGCGGTTACCCACCGCAGTTCTGAGTGGGACCTTCTGGTTAGAAAGATGGCCTTCTATCAGCTCTTCCACAGTGTTGTGGAGCCCCGTGCTATGCACCCTATGTGTGGATGCACTCATGAGAAGACCAATGGCCTGCTCGACCACCTTTCTAATCATTATATAAAGCATCTCTATGTCTTCCTTGTCGAGAAGAAGACAGGGGTTTGACGTAAGTGACGCTCGAGAGGACAAACGCTTCAATTAATCGAAAGGTAGCGGATTCCTTTAGGCCTCGCTTCTTGGTGGCAACTCGCCTGATCATGTGTATGATTTCATTATTGCTGTTTTTGAGGCACTGCAAGGAGACGTCACTCTTGCTGTTAGCCTTGAGATGTAGGCCCAGGATCTTGATGCTGGGGTTTGGAGTGGTGGCCCGGCCATCAAGGAGTATTTGAATGTATTCCTTCGTTTGGCTTGAGGGCGAACGACAAGAAGCTGTAATTTTTTACGCGAACACTGGAGGCCACAGGTTTTAGCACGTTGGCGTACTAGAAGTAAGTTGCCATGCATTGGTGTGAGCTTCATTTAATTTTTGTAACTCTTTTCACATGAGCAAGGTGCGCACAGGGCCGCTTGACGGGCGTGAGTGGTCGCGTGACGCTTTCACGTGGCATTGAGCGAGAACGCAGGGGGTAAACCCGTAGATTTGCTTGGTCAGTACACCACCTGTCTTCCCCGTCTTCGCGTGGGCTCGTAGCTAAATCGGTAAGACAATGGGCTCTCGCTTTGTTAGTCCATTAGTACCAGGTTCGATTTCCGGCGGTGCCAGTAAATTCTTTTATTTGTTCGCTGGAGTTTTCTGGTGACACCAACGGTCGCGAAAGAAACCTTGGGGGGTAGAGGTAAAAAGCTTTGCTTTAAAAAAAAATCGCGCCAATCCACCCCGTGAATGTGGTTGGAAAGCAAAGCTGTAAACGGCACCCATACCGATTACCCATGCGACGTCACGTAAATTCACTCACACCGCTCTACAAATAGCAAAACCAGAGAGAAGTGAAATACACTTAACCACACCATTTATTACTTCAAAGAGATATTCTTGTTAAGGTTAAATCAATGCATGAAGCATGAACGGTGTTTGGTTGAGTTGTATTGGCGTAGCACAAGAGTGCAAACTTTTTTTCATAAAATTAAAGTAAGCTCCACCCGGTGTCAGACGATCTGCCTTCTCCCTCTCTGCGCCGCGGACGGAGGCGACAAGATTTGCGGCAGAGAAGGAGGAGGAAGAAGAAATTCTTTTGTTGAAATTTCTGAACGGCCCAGAGTGCAGCCCTGGGGAGTGATTCCTTCTTCTGTGGGGTCCATATGAAGTCCTGTGTTCTGTCCACCTGTGTTCTCTCCAGCCGTTGAAGTTGCGTAGGTAGAGAGGGCCTGGACAGCAGCATCTCCCATTGCTCTTGTTGGGTAGTTGACGGAAAGAGAGGAGGGTGCTCAGGGCTAAAGTCGCACGCCCCGATTACGGGGCGGAGTGTTCCTACTTCTGAGCAAAATTTACATTCAGCGGCGTAGCGATTCGGATACATTAAGTGAAGACGCGTAGGCTGTGGGAAGGAGCCCGGATTGTATGAGCCGTAGGGTAGTTTGTTGTTCTCTGGAAAGGTTAGGGTAAGGCGAAGGTACGGTCTGTCTCAGAATGCGACAATGCTGGGTTATCTCCCTGAATGTGACAAGCGGGTGACTGTCCTCGTGCAGCTCCATAGCACGGGAGGTAAAAGCGCAGGCTTGTTAGGTGGGTGTACTTGTTGCCCTCCATTGAAGCGTGAGGGGGTGTCCAGATGAGCTGAATCGAACCGTTTGGGGAGTGGTTTTATAACACACGCAGTGCAGGCCAGGACACCCAACCCTTCTTGTAATTCCAGTGGGCTTGATCGATGACTACCCTCCAAACCCCTGGTTGAGCGAGAGCCAAGGTGATGGCTGTCCTTCTGCTGCCGTCATTTCTTGGGTCCTAAGCGAGGTACACGCAAGGAGGTTGGTTCTGGAGGTAGCCATGATGATGGCGTATTGCTGCCCTCGATGTTTGTAGGCTTCTGTGTAGATAACTGCATGATCCCTACCGAGGGTGGTGTTTAGCGCTTGAGCCCGTGCTTTTTAGTGACCCTCGTCATATGAGGGGTTCATATTTCTAAACAAAGGGAGCATCTTTAGTTTTAGTCGCGAGGAGTCTGGGAGTACAGGAAGCGGAGTGACATTCTGGGCTGCCCCAGCCAATCTGGTGAAGCATGCGGTTACCCATCGCAGTTCTGAGTCGGACCTTCTGGTTAGAAAGATGGCCTTTTATCAGCTCTTCCACCGTGTTGTGGAGCCCAATGCTAAGCAGCCTCTGTGTGGACGCACTCATGAGAAGAGCAATGGCCTGCTCGACCGCCTTTCTAATCATTATATAAAGCATCTCTATGTCTTCCTTGTCGAGAAGAAGACAGGGGGTTGACGTAAGTGACTCTCGAGAGGACAAAAGCTTCAAATATTCGAAAGGTACCGGATTCTCTGAGGCCTCGCTTCTTGGTGGCAACTCGCCTGATCATGTGCATGATTTTATTAATTCTGTTTTTGAGGCGCTGCAAGGAGACGTCACTCTTGGTGTTAGCCTCGAGATGTAGGCCCAGGATCTTGATGCTGGGGCTTGGAGTGATGGACTGGGCATCAAGGAGTATTTGAATGTATTCCTTGGTTTGGCGTGAGGGCGGACGACAAGGAGCTGTGATTGTTCACGTGAACACTGGAGGCCACAGGCTTTAGCACATTGGCGAACTAGAAGTGAGATGCCATGCCTTGGTGTGAGCTTCCTTTAATTTTTGTAAGTCTTAGCACATGAGCAAGGTGCGCACAGGGCCCTAGACGGGTGTGAGTGGTCGCGTGACGCTTTCACGTTGCATTCAGCGAGAATGCAGGGGGTAAACCCATAGATGTGCTTGGTGAGTACACCACCTGTCTTTCCGGTCTTCGCGTGGGCTCGTAGCTAAATCGGTAAGACAACGGGCTCTCGCTTTGTTAATCTATTAGTTCCAGGTTCGAGTCCCGGCGGTGCCAGTAAATTATTTCATTTGTTCGCTGGAGTTTTCTGGTGACACCAACGGTCGCGAAAGAACCTTTGGGGGGTAGAGGTAAAAAGCTTTGCTTTAAAAAGAACACCAGAGCGCGGCATCAGAAGGGCGATTTTTTTTCCCTCTTCGCTGAGCCGCCTTGCTGGCGCGCCGGCACAGGGAGCGCGAGCGTGAAAGTAAAAAGAAAGGGTGAGCAACCGACGCCAGGGGCGGCGAAAAATCCGCTTTTTTGTTTGTTTGTTTTGCTGACCTCGGTTAACCCACGGCATAGACCAATGAGAGGCATCCCATTGCTGTTGCCCTCAGCTCCTTTACTAGCACCATGATAGCATCCCTGGAGAGAAAGAAACAAGCGGCGCGCCACCCTGACGCCTTTCCCTGCGCCCCGTTAGGAACACGTAAGCCTTAGCCAAGAGGTTAACACATCAGGGAGGGAAAACTTGTGGCGGTTGCGCCGTGAAACTTGAACTTCGCGGAGCATAGCGCGAGGTATTGCAGTGGCCCGTTCCTCTTTCGTAATAAACCAATTAGTGACAGCAACACCGGCCCTATAAGAAAGCCAATCAAATAATGAACGTAAAACCATAGCGGAGCTGATACACACATTGTATTTCAGCACATTGCAATCCGCGCGTGACGTGTTGCAATCCTAGTTGTTACTGATATTAAATTGCGGAGTCACATATTAAATAATTGGGGTTTTACACCTATGGAGTGGCGCTTGAAAGACGACTGGGAAACACCAGCGGCCGCAGCTGGCGTTCTGCTTCCGACGCAGTGGAATGGATGTGATCTGTTGTCTTTGTGAAGATAGATACTGCCGCCCTTTGTCGACACATTTCGCAATACCTCTATCTTGCTTCGTTGTTCCTCACGTTGTGCGTTTATAATAAAGGAAGAGAAGCTGTCTCTCGATTCAACAAACTGGAAGTGGCTAATTATTTCTCAGTGTGCGATTTATGTGCCGTCGCCCTGCCCGGACGCTGTTCTGGAGGTCAACATCCTGGGCTTGCAGCTGCGAGGATACCTCACAATATGCTTGCAAGAGGTTGTTGAGCTGCTGTTGTATTTTCTTAGAGAAGATATGTTTTGTGCGGTAATCGTTGCTGATGTGTGTGTGTGTGATGCTTGTGGAGGGCTGTTGTGGCGTTCGACCAAAAATAAGTGATACGAGTGCTACCTTAAAAGGGCACTGACACAAAAATTTTGCATCTGGGTTTTTTGTTGCGATGAGTAGCTATATAATCACCTACTTATCACGTGTGGAAACCTCTATTGCTCACAGCGTGCGCAGGTTGTTTATTAGAGGCGTTTTCAATGCGGCCAGTCGCAGTTTCGGGTTCAGCGGCCGCCGCGAAAAGCGAGATTTTGTGTGAACAATGCTGACCAAGTGACGGTCGGACAGATATCCCAGAGCAGAGCTGCCGTAGCACTGTCCAATCCGCGTCGCCGGTAGTTTCCGCGAATGGCCCCACGCACTGACCTCGTGACCCGCTTAAGTAAAAAGCGACCGTGGACGTGACGCAGGCGCTGCGAGTGCAAATTGCTGCCGTGTCTAGGAACCACGCGCGACGCTCGAGACAGTGGATGGGAAGATAGCGCTGGGAGCAGCCGGCCGGTCTGCCTACAGGTCCGCCTACAGATGCGTTCGGCTTAGCACTGCGGCGGATATTCGATTGCCGCTCTCGTAGGCGATGCAGACTACGGTTATTAATGCAATCCGCCGTCGAATCATTAACTCCTTTCTCATATGTGCTGCCATGTTTGGGACTTGGGTCCCATTTAGTGCCGCAGTAACAAGCTATCGCTCGAGCTACCTGCACCTTCCTGCACCACTTCGCTGCCGTAGCCCCGCCTCCAAGCTACCTCTCTATAATATATCAGTTAATAATGTTCACATCCATTCATCCGCCCGCGCAGCGAGAGTGCGGCCTGCTCAGTGCACTTTAGGTGTCCCCGGCGTGTTTCGGCGTCCAGTCTAATAAAACGCAATAAAAATGGAGTGAATGGAATCGCTGTAGAACTTAGATCGCGGCCATCTGCCCGATGAGCCGACGAAATCACCGCGCCTCTGCTGCCAACGATTGGGCAATTCGTTGCTGGAGAGAAGAACCTCCGATTGGAGCAGCGAGCCGGCGAGAAACGCCGGCAGTGCGGAAGTGGCCAACAAAAACTCGTGACGTGTACTGATGTTTATTACAAAATATCGAGGGAATGTCGATTGCGGGAAGACCTCTACTGGCTGCTCGGTTGCGTTTCGCACACTTTAAAAATGATTTTAAATTCGTTCTAGGCTGTATTTGCCGCTGATATTTTGTAGATGATGCATGTGCGTTTACACCAATCTCCCTGCAGCGGTGGTCAACACGCTGCTGACTTTAACGGAACGCTACGTCCTATGTTCTGCGAAGAAACAGCAGTTGGTGAGCGCACTACAATTACGAGGGCTACCCTGCTCTGGCCGTAAGGACGACATCGTCTTGCGTTTTCTAGAGGACAACGGAGAACGTCGCCATCTCTCCAAACGAACGAATGTGCCCACGCTACTTCAGGCTACCTCCGACAACAAACGGCAGAGGACCCTGAAAGCGGCGCTGTTTGAGAGCAGGAGGCAGCGTGATGGAACGCGAACGCTTTCAGAAACAACTGGCGAGAGTCGGCGGCACGTTGCCAACGGTGCCTAGACTACACGAGATCCGGACACAGGCAGAATGTACAACGACACGCACACGAACGAGACGACGCATGCAAAATTGTGATTGCGTGCTTACCGGGCCTCTCCCAGGTAATCGCCACGATTACGGAAACGCATCGAAGGTCAGTGCATTTCTGGCGAGATCACGAACACACGTTGCTCTGCTACATCGCCCACGCGCATGTCATTCCAGCAACGAAACGTGCAACGTACGCAGCGTGCTCGAGCCAGAAGGCACCACGTTCCTGGCACCCGCTCCTCCGGTACAGACATACACAAACGGAACGCTGAGAGCACGGACCGCAACGGAGCCAGTACGTACCTGTTTCGCACGTCCTGTCCCGGCGCCGGTCCACGCAACCAACGACATCACATCCGGATTGGTGGATATGGCCACAACAAGCGAGCAAAACGCATGGCGGCCGAAATGCACCATACGTGACGAACGACCACACACCAATTATAGGGAAGTTTCCTAGATAAAACCAGACGCAAAGCGCACGAAACGCACCAGAGGCGCCAAACGACATCCAACTTGAACCAGTTGAGCTGACCACGGTGAACTAAATGCACAGCGCACGGAACGCCACCAAGCCAGCACACACGGAGGAAACTGCTATTCGCGACATCCTCCGCTCCCACTGCTGCTATCTGGACTTGGCCAGCGAATGTTACAACCGCAGAAATCACCTAGCCACAAGCAACAAAAGACCCAGCGCACGAAGTTCAACGCTACCGGAACGTACGAGCTTTCCGACACCCGCTGCTCAAGCGAGATGTCCAGCACAAGGAAACCAAGGAAACCAAGCAGAACACCAACAACACATAATCACAAACCATCAGGCGTAACAGATCTATATACCCGGTCAAGTCAGGTCACGAACAAATCATGAAGAACAAGATCAACAAACCAAGATCAAAGAATCAAGAATCAAGTAAAGTTCAAGAACAAGATCAAACAAGACAAGACGTCTACCAAGGATCCAAGTCGACAGTGAAGATCAATTTTTAGAACGAAGTGTTCTTAAGGTTTAGTGTTTGTTATTTTTTTAATACTTGTAGATTTTTCTGATTTTTCGTTTCAAACAAGGAACGAATGTTAAAAAAATGTCTTTCATGTTGAAAAAAAAGCCTGCTGATAGTTTTCCCGTTCCCGGGCGGTGGTCGCTGATCTATGTTCTCTTCCCCATTACCCCTTCCTTTTCCTGCCCCAACCACCTTTGTACCACTACCTCAACCCATATTTTTACCCCCTCCCTTCCCTTTCTCTCCCTGCGATACATATGTGGTGCAGGCTGGGAACCTCTTTCCCTCGCACAGTCACCTCACCTCACCCCATGTCGGATAACCTCATCTCTTTTAAACGGGCAAAAGAACTTGGGAAGTGCTTGCGCCATGAGGGAAATGGTAGAGTTCGCTCACCTTCCTCACATCGATAAATTCATACACCGATACTCGCAGTCTGGGAACATATAAGAAAAATCAAAGGACAACAAACACACAGCCTGCTCCTGCGTATTAAAACAGGTAACACACTGGAAGACCAAGCTAACACACTCTCACCACACTTGCAACACGTGTCCAGTTCAGCCCACTACACAAACACTGTCATGAAGCACAACATGTCCAGCGAAAAGAAGTCTCTGCCTGACAACAATGAGTCGCACACTTCGTGCAATTCCATGTTTTTAGATTCTTGAGCTGAAGGCTGCTCTGAAAACATGTAAGCCGCCAGCTCCAGGCGCAGAAAACATTACATACACATTGATACAACATTTAAATGCACGCACACTTCAAGGCCTTCTTCATTTATACAACAATGTCTGGCTCTCGGGGCTTCGAAAGACTTGGAGCGAGGCAATTTTATTGGCTTTACCACCAGTTATGGGAGTGCCAACAAACTCCAGACCTACGCTCAATCCCCGTCCCAACTTTTGAGCAGTGGATGGCTCGTCTGGTCGATTCGGACCTTGGACACCAGCAAAAACTAGTCAAGAGGGTCTGGACAGCAAGTCGCAGCCTGGGTATCACGGAATAAGGATGCCCTCCACCGGGCGAGTGTGCTGCCATCAGCACCTTCGCTCAATAAATGTTTATTCTCCTATGGTCCCATCGCCCAAGTTACGTCCCATAACCCTGACAAGATGCCTGTGCAAGCTCCTCGAGAAGATGATTAACAGGAGACTAGTTACTCTTTGGACTACAGCGGTATTCTCGAGAGCTGCAGGCAGGCTGCAGGGTTGGGCGCTCTGCTAACGATCAAGTCGTTGCACTGGACTAATAAGTGGAACCTCACTGGTACGTCCCCCAGACGTACGACCACCCGCTTCTTACGACGGATCATCGCGGTCCCGGCAAACTACCCTTAGAAACAATGCATTAAAAACACCGCTGATATGACACTCGGGTGCACGCGGTGCGCTTCATCCAATGGTTCCTGGCGCGGAAAAACTGGCGTTTTTTCTCATATTTTACACCGCTTATAGGCTTCATCCCGACCTTCTTTACTTTTAATCCCCTCTTGACGCTGCTTGATGTACAAAGGCCCGCAGGTGGACCAGATGACCTGATGAACAGATATAAGCAAGCAGGTAATCCAGAGCAGAGGTAATCAGCGGCGGCCCCACGCGGCAGCACTACGGTAACATGTGAACTGCGAGAGTTTGAAGGTCAGAAGGTAGGCAGACCGTGAATTTGAAGATGCCGTCGAGGCGCCGACGAACGGACAAACACATTCGACGTAACCCCACGGCGAGCTGCTTTTTCCTCCCATTCGACCCAAGTTTCTTCCTTTCAAGACACTCTCTCCCCCTACATATCTTCTCTCTGCTTATGGGTGTCTTACAAAGCCGCATTTTCACTCCGCTCCTTTCTTTGCTAGACTGCCTCAATTCACGCGAGTCCGCCGCAAGGATGCAGACACGTACCGGCTAGCACCAACATTTTGGGTCACACACTGCCCACCGCAGGAAGTCCCTTAAGCCGGACCGCGGAATAATTTTCGCCACAACACAGTTTACTCGCGAAGTTTGAATAATATTAGCAATTTCGCGTTGCTGGGTCTTGTGCGAAACGAAAACAGCTATGTGTTGAGCCATTAACCCAATAGCGATGGCAGGACACCGTTCAAAAGGCGTCGCCACCATGTACGGCAAAGCCGTTTTTCTTATCTCCGCCTTGTACTATCCCTCGTTTTCCTTTTCCTTGGCAGTTTCACACATGTTTTTTCCCCTCTCAATTTTCTCGACCACGTCAATCACGTCGGCCTTATCTCGCGCTCGCAAGGCGCGGGGCTGGCCCGCTATAAATAGCGCCGGACGGCACGGGTGTCGCGTAGCGTGCGGTGCTTCCTTGTCTGGCGGACTAGCTGGACGCCATGGTGAGGACTGCGGCACAACATATGCGTTGCTTTTAACTTTAAAAGTGTGTTTTTAGCTGAAGGCTCGCAAATCACGCGAGAATGAACTAAATACAGTAGTTTAAGAATGTTCTTAGCCAATGTGTCGTGTGAGACCGTCTACAATTCCGGCATTTATTCACACCCCGGTCATACGACGGTTTCTCGCAGTCCCTTGAAAGTCGTATTATCGGGGTTCAACTGGAACCCCGCTGATACGTCTCCCGGACGTACGACAACCTGCTTCTTACGGCGGATCATCGCGGTCTCGACAAACATCCCATAGCAACAATGCATTAAAAACGCCGATGATATGACGGTGGGGTGCATGCGGTGCACTTCCTACGGCGGACCCTGGCGCGGATAAACCGGCGTCTTTCCCATATTTTGCACCGCTTCGCCGCCTCGTACAGAACTTTCTTTATTCTGAACCCCTGTTTGACGCTGCTTGGTGTGCAAAGATCCGCATGCCGGCCAGGCGACTTGCTGAACAGACGCAAGCAAGAAGGCGGGTACTCGTAAGCGTCATTTAACCTTCGACGGCCCCACATGGCAGCAGTACGCCAACGCGCCAACCGCAAGAATCTAATGTTCAAGTGGCACGCGGTCCGTGAATATGAAGCTCCCATCGAGCCGCCGAGGAATGCCAAAACACATACGACGCAACCTCCCGGCTATGACCAAACGCCAGATTTCCCCGCCCTGTCGATCCAAGTTTCTTCCTTTCACAACGCTCTCTCTCCCAATATCTCGCTCTCTGCTTATGAGTGTCTTTTAAAGCCGCGTTACTATTCCGCTCCTTTCTTTACTAGGGTGCTTCGATTCACGCGCGTCCGCCGCAAGGGTGAAGACACGTATAAGTTGGCACCACAATTTTGGTTCACTCGTGGCCGCCTCAGCATGTCACTGTAGCAAGACAGCGCTATAATTTGCGCCGCAACATGGTTTACTCACGAAGATTAAATCATCTTACCTATGTGACGTTCCTGGGTCTTGTGGGAAACGAAAGCAGCTATGTGTTGAGCCCTTTAACCTAATAACGACTGCACGGGACCATTCAAAGGGTGTCCCCACCATGGAAGGGAAGGCCATATATTATCATGTCCCCATTGTACTATCGTTCGTTTTGCTAAGCCTTGGCAATTTCACATTCGCCTTTTCCCTCTCAGTTTGCTCGACCGCGTCAGCCTTATCTCGCTCGCGCTAGGCGCTCAGCAGCCGGACGGCACAGGTGCCGCGTAACACGCGGCGCTTTGCTCGCGGGCCTGCTCGGACGCCGTGGGGGGCACAACAGAGGCGTTTTTTAACTTCGGATTTTAGCTCAACGTTCGGACATCACGCGAGAACATGTAAAAATAGCAGTTTAAATAACGTCTTAGCCCACCTGTCCTGTGAGACCATCTACGCGGCCGGCATTACGCGCACCCCGGTCGTATGACACCCCGGTCATACGACCTCACGGTCTCTTAAAAGTCATATTATCGGGGTTTCGCTTCATATAAAAGATGCCTTCCTCCACAAGCAGTACTCTATGACAGTATTTTTTTATCATGAAAAAGCGTATGATACTGCTTGGTGGTATGGTATCCTCAGGGATTTGAAGTCTGGCATGTGGTGTAACATGATAAAAACGCTTGCGAGTTATTTGTCGGGGAGAACGTTTCGCGTGTGGGTTGGAACTGCACTCTCTAGGGTTCATGTGCAGGAAAATGGCGTGCCCCAAGTTCAGTTTTGAGCCGCAATTTCTTTATTGTGAAAATAAATTATCTTAGGAAGGCATTGCCGCAATCAATGTCTCGTGCAATCTATGTAGACGACGGAAAACTATCGTTTAAATCCTTTAAAACTTGTCTGTCTGGGAGCGCCAAGTCCATCTTGGTGTTAACAAGCTAGGTGGCTGCGCTGGTAGCAATGATTTTAAATTCAATCCAGGAAAGTGCTCTTGTGTGTTGTTCTCTAAGAGGTGTGGCATTCGGCCGGATCCAGACATCAAACTCAATGGTGTCCCGATTCCTGTCAAAAAGGTACACAAGCTTTTAACTATAATCCTTGACGAAAAGCTCACATTTATCCCACAAAGAATGCATATCCTGCAGGTTTTCTCTCACATTTCTTTTGGTGCTGACAAACAACTTCTTTTACGTGTTTTGACTAGCCTAATAGGTTCTCGATTGGACTATGGTAGCGTTGTCTAAGGTCAGCCACTAAAATATCTCTTAGAATGCTGGAACCTGTGCTTCACCTGGGGCTCCACCTGACATGTGGTGTCTTCTGCACTAGTCCTGTTTAAAGCCTCTATGTAGAGTGCAACAAATGGAGCCTAGAACGTCAGCGAGCATACACCGACCTACTTTATGCTTTTAAAATTTCATCAATGCCTCACCATTCTTTTAAGTCAGTTTTTCACGATACATCCATATATCCACTCCTTTTAATCGTCCATCCATCTCTGTTCCCTTCTCTTTAGGAGTAAGAGAAGAAGCGTCAGAACTTCATGTCATGTTTTCATACGCCATCAAAACTCCGTTACTGAATTTCTAGCACCGTGGCAGCTTCGCCCGATATCATGCGATGTATCTTTCACAAGTATTGAGAAAAACCGAGTTCGCAGAAGCGCGATCCTGCAACATTTCTAATCTCTGCAGCACAAATATCAGTGTCTTGAATTTTACACTGAGCATCAAAAGCTGCCACAACTCTTTCCTGTGCTGCGCATGGTGGCACCTTTAATGTCTCTATAATTATGAATAGAAATACAAGTATCTTTACGGCAGAGGCCTACGGCATACTTCGTGTAGCTAATCCTGTTCTTATAAATCGAATTCCAAAATCCATAATTTATACTCATTCCTTAAGTGGTTTGCGGACATTGACGTCACAAAAAATCTAAACACTACGCGGTCAATCTTTTCATTAATACTATTATGTCGGCATATGCGTTAAACCTCGAAGTGATCGTGTGCTGGGTGCCAGGCCACTCTGCGATTGCAGGTAGTGAGACCGCAAACCGAATGGCGACCGCAGCTGCACTTACAGCTATTGTTGACATAACAATACTACCCACACCGACCTCCAGTCACACATCGGACAACAGCTTCGCACAACATGGCAAGCACACTGTAACGAACAGACAGACAACAAACAGACACGTAATAAAGCCACTCTTGGGACCACATTCCACCGACCGATGCAACAGACACAGCAAAGTTACCCTGGCTCAATTACAGATAGGCCACAAACATGCAACACACTCCCACCTGCTCACGGGATCTCCAAGAACTCTGTGTAACAGGTGTGGAAACGGCCTATCTGTGTGATCCACGTGCTACTCCATCCCAACACTACACACGCTTCGCCGAACTCTACAGACAGTATCCCACCACACCCAGCGTTTTTCCTGTCTGACGATCCTATGATTTCCGTCAAGCGCGTTTTTAACTATTTAGGAAATGTTCAATCTTTAGATCTAATTTCATATCACGCATAATCTTTTGGCCTTCTACACCACTCATCCTTTTAAAGCAAAGCTTTCTACCTCTACCCCCCAAGGGTTCTTTCGCGACCGTTGGTGTCACCAGAAAACTCCCGGAAAGAAATAAAAGAATTTACTGCACCACCAGGGATCGAACCTGGAACTAACAGAATAACAAACCAAGAGCCCGTAGTCTCACCGATTCAGCTACGAGCCCACACAGAGACGGCAAAGACAAGTGGTGCACTTACCAAGCACATCTACGGCTTAACGCCTGACTTCTCGCTAAATTCTACGCGATAGCGATTAAAGGAAGCACACACTAACCCATGGCGTCTCACTTCTAGTACGACGTCAATGGGCCTGTGGCTTGCAGTGTTCGCGTAAAAAAATATCAGTTCCTTGTCGTCCGCCATCACGCCAGGCGATACCTCAAGAAACACATTCAAATACTCCTTGATGGCCAGGCCATCACTCCATGCCCCAGCATCAAAATCCTGGGCCTACATCTTCAGGACAACACCAAGAGTAACATATCCTTGCAGTTCGTCAAACACGACATTAATAAATTATAAACATGATCCGCCGAGTTACAACCAAGACGCGAGGCCTCAAGGAATCCGACACCGTTCGATTAGCTTTCGTCTTCTCCAGAATCACTTACGTCAACCCCCTGTCTTCTTCTCGGCAAGGAGGACATAAAGATGCTTTATATAATGATTAGAATGGCGGTTGAGCAAGCCATTTGTCTTCCCATGAGGGCGCTCAGAGAGGCTGCTTATCACGGGGCTCTAAAAAGCTGAGAGGTGGTCATCTTTCTACCCAGAAGCTCCGAATGAGCATAACTGCGGCGGTTTGCTGAATCTTTCACCAGATTGGCTGGGCAGCACAGAATATCACTCCGCTTGATGTACTCCTGGGCTTTTGGCGACAAGAAAAAAATATGCTCCCTTTGCTTAGACATATGAACCCCTCAGATGACGAGGGTCACCGACAAGCACGGGCTCAAGCGCTCAACATCACCAGCGGTGGAGATCATGCAGTTTTCTACACTGACGCCTCCAAACATAGAGTGCAGCAGTACGTCATCATCGTGTCTGCCTCCAGAACCAACCTCCTTGCTGTGCCACACTCAAGACCGAAGACATGATGGCAACAGAAGAGGCAGCCGTCACCTTGGCTCTCAACCAAGGGTTTGTAAAGTAGTCACAAATTCCCAACAAGCCTAACAGAACTACCTGTCGGGTTTGGTGTCCCGACCTGCACTGCGTGTGCTAAAAAACCACTCCTGAAATGGTTCCATTCAGCTCATCTGGACACCTGCTCACGTTTCTATGGAGCGCAACGAATTACGCCCACCAAGCCTGCACTTTCACCCTCAGTGCTATGGAGCTGCACGAGGGCAGTCACCCGCTTGTCTCAATCAGGGACATAAACCAGAATTATCGCTATCTGAGGCAGACTCTACCTTTGGCTTACACTGACCTTTCCATAGAACAACAAACTACCCTACGGCTCATATAATCCGGCTCCTTCCCACAGCGGATGCGTGTTCACTTAATGCATCCGAATCGCTAAGACGCTGCATGTAAATTTTGCTCAAAAGTAGGTACACTCTGCCACATAATCGGGGTGTGCAACTTTAGCCCTGAGCACCTCCTCTGTTTTTGTCAGCTACCTAACAAGAGCAATGGGAGATGCTGCTATCCAGCCCTTCTCTACCTACCCAACTTCAACTGGTGGACAGGCGGCGCGGACTGAATATGGGCTACAGTGAAGAAGGAACCACTCTCCTGGACCGCACTTTGGGCCGTTCAGAAGTCCTAATAAAGTGTTTCCTCCTCCAGCTCCAGCTCCTCCGCCTCCACCTCCTCTTCCTCCTCCTCCTCGTTCTCCTTTCCTCCTCCTTCTCCTCCACCGTCTATGCCACCGATCTCATCGCCTCCGTCCGCTACGGCAAAGACGGAGAAGTGAAATCGTCTGACACCGGGTTTGAGCTTTTATTTTATAAAAAAAGTTTCCACTGATGTGCTACACCAATACAACTCAACCAACCACCATTCATTCCTCATGCAATAATTTTACCTGCGCAAGAATATCTCTTTGAAGTAATACAGGGTGTGGTTAAGTACATTTCACTTCTCTCTGGTTTAAGGATTTGTAGAGCGACGTGAGTGAATTTGTGATGTCGCATCGATAATCGTTGTAGGTGCCGTTTACAGCTTTGCTTTCAAACCACATTCACCGAGTGGATTGGCGCCAATTTTTTTTGTCTTTCACTGATTTTACTTTTGTTCTTCTAACCGGTTTTAGTGTGTACATCCTCATCTCATAGATTCATTGAGTGCGGTCGCCGAAGGGAGCGGACGCACTTCGCATCGGCTCCGATAATTTCGACTAATTGTGCCGGGCCAATCGATTACATCGAAGTGATTCTGGTATAGGGTTGTGCAGCTTGACCCAGGGAATCGGCCGATACCAATTTTCGGCAAGTTGCATCATTTTTCACCCATTTATCGGCATCGACCGATCGGCCAACGTGGTCGGCCGGCTAAGCCTAACCTAGGCTTAGCATGACTTCGGGCCGGGCGCGCCGACGGCGGCCGCCGCGGCGACGACGGAGGCCACCCTGGAGGGAGCGGTGACCACCATGGACACCGACATCGAAACCACCACCACCATCCAGTTTCCCGAGTACGAGGAAGACGGCAACCACAAGCAAGCACCGACGATGCAAGTTAACTTCACGCAAGGACGGATGTCGGTAGCGGTTACCGGCGTGGATCCAACACCGAAGGAGGAAGGCGAAAACAGGTGGCAAGAAGCAAGACGGAGAATGCGGCGGTGAGCGACCGGGGAGAAGACGGCCGGCGGTAAGTCGGTTCCCTCTTCTGCCGTTTCCGCGGCTGCTGCCGCTTCCGTTCCTGCGCCCGCCGCAACCCCGCTAAGAATCAGGCGAGGTTCGCGAAACAGGTCGCGGCCAGGTTAACCAAGGCAGCGTGCATGCCGCGTGAGTTGCCGAAGGGCGATTTTAGGGTTATACTCCAGCCACGTGGCGGGATGAACGTAGCTCGCACGGCGGCATCGTTACTCATGGAAGCCATTTTAGAGGTGGCGGGAATTACATTGCAGGAGTCCACGGAGGACGCGATTTGCACTAACGACGCACAGAATATTATAGTAATCAGCACCCCGCACGAGCAGAGGGCCCAGAAGTACTCGAGCATCAGCTCGCTCAAGATAGCGGGCAGGGTGCACGAGGTGTGCGCGTACGTACTGGCGCCCGAGGGCACTGTGAAGGGAATTATTAGGAACATTCCGACCGCGTACACGGAGCAGGAGTTACAGGAAATCATAGTCAGCGGAGAGAACCCGACGGCGCTAGATGCGCACAGAATAGGTAGTACTATCACGGTGATCGTGGCCTTTGAGGGCACCAAAGTGCCCAGTACAATCAAGTTCGGAGCTCTAATTACCAAATGCAGTCTCTATAAGCAGCACTACGAAGTGCAGGTTGGGACACCGCACGGACGTGTGCCCCTACCCGAACACTAAAGTATGCTTTGCGTGCGGAGCGCCCAACCCGGGCCCCGCGCACGAGCTTGAATGCAAACCCCGCTGCAAATTGTGCGGCGGGGCTCACCCCACCGGGGCGGCGGGATGCAAGAACCGCTACAAGACCCCCACTTGGTAAAGCAACGCCGGTGGGAGCGCCGGCGTGCGGAAAAACAAAGGCAGCAACAGTGGTGTGTGCCGACATTAGGCCTGGCCAACTTCCCGCAGTTGCAGCGCGCGCCCGAAAAAGGCGCGAAACAGCAACAGCCACGACAGCTGGTTCCACGAAGGAATGCGATTGACGTCAGCGACAGCGGAGCGAAGACCGCCGCAGCTGCGGGAGCAGCGGCTGGGACAGCTGGCGCGACGTCAATCCGAGCGGCAACGGTAACAACAACTGCAACAGATGGCAGCGCTCCGGCGGGAAGATCAACCGGCAGCGCGGGAAATCACGGAAAAAGCAGCAGCAGCGGTCAGCTACGAGAAGGAGTAATGTGGGCCAAGGCAATGGCGGCGCCGCCGCTACCGCTGCCGCCGCAGCCAAAAGCGCAGCAACAGCAACCAACGGCGGAGACGATCGAGCTTCGCGGCGAGGTTGCGCGTCTCAAGGAGCAGCTAGCGCAGAGGGACAGACAGATACAAGAGCTCAGCACCAAGCTGGACATGGTCCTTAACAACCAACTACACCAACAACAGCGGCAACAGCCACCGTTACAGGCACTACCGCAAGTCGCGCGTAGACAGGCGCAAAGGCGCGCGTACGCGCAGGAAGAGCAGATGCCGCTGCAGGAGGAGTCGGAGCCGGAATACGCGGCAGGCCTGCAGACAGCGGAATCCACCGAAGAAGAAGAAGAAGGAGAGGGAGATGTAATAGCAGCGACAAGCGGAAGCGGCGAACTTTCAACCACGGAAGAAGAGGAAGCAGAGAACTTTAGCCCCAGAGCCAAAAGGCGGGTAACAATGCTAGAAGCGCTCGAGCGCCGCCACCAACGGTTGGACGAGCGCGTCGACCACACGAAAAGGGAGCTAGAAGAGATCAACCAAAGGATAGCAAAGGTGGAAGCCACAACAGCGGACATGAACACCCGCATGGCTAACGTCGAACGCCTGCTCCAACAACTACTGACAAGAATTCCCGATCTCACCCACCAACAACAACAGCAGCCGCAGCTGCCACAGCAGCCACAGCCACAGCCACAGCCGCAGCCGCCGCAAAAGCAGCCGCCACAACAACACCAACAAACAACCGAAGCCACTCGCCCAACATGGCCGGAACAACGCTAGCGGGCGAGCTCGTGGTCTGGCAATGAAATGCGAATGACCTGCGCGCAAAGAAGGCAGCTTTACAACAATGCATCAAGAGTGTCGGCAGAAGACCGGACGTTATACTCGTACAGGAGACCCACACAGGCAGGTACCCTGGCAGGCTCGGGGGCGAGACCCCCCGAGACTGCCAGGGTACCGCTCCTACGCCAGCCCGCCCAGCGCAAGAACGGCCGGGAAAGGTGCGGGGCAGGGAGTGTGTACCCTGCTAAGGAATGGGATCACCTACGTAGAACACGGCTTACTACAGAACAGCACCATCGAGCACCTGGCAATCGAAGTCGTGACGGGTCGCAAGAGGAAAGAAAGCACCTACATAATTAATGTCTACAGTAATCCCAAACAGTTCCAGCAAAAGTTCAGGACACTCATGCATAAAACGAAGCAGCTGGCCGGGGATGACACCGCGCTCGTGTGCGGGGACTTCAACGCGCTGCACACGGCGTGGAGGTACCCGAAGACCGCGGCCAAGGGCCGAAGCCTACACGACGAAGCCCTCGAAGCGGAATACCACTTGGTCAACGACCCGAACACCCACACGCGACACGGCACGTCGGTACAGCGAGACACGAACCCGGACCTCGCTTTCTGGAACAAAGCCACCGCCAGAGTCCGCTGGCGGAACACGGCCGAGACGCTCGGCAGCGACCACTGCGTCCTCGAGATAGCGGTGCCGCTGCACGGCCGACCCCCGGCCCCCCGCAAGCAGGCAACCACCGATTGGAACAAATACAGAGCGGAGCTGGACGCCCTGACTAGACGGGTGGAAGACGACATCGAAGAGTGGACGCGAGCCCTGAACGCGGCCGCGCAGGCAGCCACCACGGAACTCGAGGCGGACGAAGGGATCCCGCAGATAGACAGCCCCCTAGCGACCCTGATGGAGGCGAGAAACTCGCTGAAAGCCCGATGGCGGAGGCAACGTCACAACAGAAGACTCCGCAAACGCATTGCACTATTAAACATCGAAATCGAGAAGCACAGCGCAGTGCTCTGCCGACAGCAGTGGCAGGCGGTCTGTCAAGAAGCGGACGGCCAAATCCACAAGAGCACGACCTGGCACTTGCTCCGGCACCTTCTGGACGAGAGTAAAACGAAAGGGACCCAACACCACATCCTCGCACGGACGATGCCCAAGGCGAAGCAGGAGCTCGGTGAAGCCGAGGTCCGCCGGCGCATAGACGGCAAGTACCTCCCGTCCACCCCGCCGACCCCCCTCCCGAGTTACGCGGGCGAGGCTAACGCCAAGCTCGACGCCGACATCGAGGAGTGGGAGGTTCCGGCAGTCATCCAAACGATAAACAGCAAGTCCGCCCCGGGGCCGGACGGGGTTTCCAACAAAGCGCTGCGTAACCTGAGGGATGCGGCAATAAGGACGCTGACGGGGTACTACAGCAAGTGCTGGCGGACCGCCAAGGTCCCAGCCAGCTGGAAGGAGGCCAAAACGGTCCTGATCCCGAAGCCGGGTAAGGCACCGAGCATAGACAACTTGCGGCCTATATCTCTGACGTCCTGTGTGGGGAAGATGCTGGAGCACGTCCTGCTAAACAGGTGGCAAGCATACCTCGAAGAGGAAGGCCTGTACTCGGACACCATGCTGGGCTTCCGGGCCAAGCTCAGCACTCAAGATGCGATGTTGCTGCTCAAACACGAGGTCCTCAACCGACCGGCCGGCTCCATGGACAACCGGGCGGTGCTCGGCCTAGACCTGAAAGGCGCGTTTGACAACGTCCGCCACTCAGCCATCCTCGACCAGGTCTCGCGCCTCAACATGGGGGAGAGGTCGTTCGCCTATATTCTATTCGCGACTTCCTCTCGGGCCGCACCGCAAAGATCGTGGCCGGAGACATGGAGCTGCCGAAGAAGAGTCTGGGAAGCACGAGAATGCCGCAGGGCGCCGTGATTTCGCCGACGCTGTTCAACATCGTAATGATCGGGGTTGCCCAGCGCCTCGAGGGCATCCCGAAGGTCGGACACACCATATACGCAGATGACATCACGCTGTGGGTTTCTGGCGGCAGTGACGGCGAGAATGAGGCGTCCCTGCAGGAAGCCATAGGCGCGGTCGAAGACCAACTACAAGACACGGGCCTGACGTTTTCCCCGACCAAGTCGGAGCTGCTGATATTAACACCAAAGGGAAGAAAAAGAAGCCAAAAGAGAGGAGAAGAAAAAGAAGAGAAGCCGGGCATCAACCTAAAGACACGGGACGGGACGGCCATTCCGCGGGTGAAGACGCTTCGAGTCCTCGGACTGCACGTCGACGCTCACGGGCACAATGGCTTCACCGTTGCCACCGTTGCCAAACTCGAAGCTCCGTTGCCAAGACACGGAGGCATGAGAGATGCCAACCTCCTTAAGCTGGTCCAGTCATTCGCCGTGAGCCACGTGGCGTACGTTGCTGCCTTTCACAACTGGACGGTGGCGGAACGCGGGAAAGTGGACGCTCTGCTGCGCAAACCATACAAGACGGCGTTTGGCCTGTATACTCACACTAGCACAGAGAGGCTCGTAGAACTGGGGGTACATAACACCCTTAGCGAGATCGCGGAAGCGCAAAACATCGCACAGCTGACGCGGCTTACACTCACTAGAACCGGTAGGTCAATTCTACGCAGAATAGGCTACCGATCGGGAACGCTGCGGGAAAACGAAGGCGGGAGCGGCGAGGGCGGCGGGGGCGGGGGCGGTGGCGGCGGCGGCGGCGGCGGCGGCGATTGCGGCGGCGGAGAGGAGCCGCGGCGGCCGCTGCCGCGCGGGCTGCTCGGCCTCATGCAGATACCGCCGCTACCGAAGCACATGGACCCAGAAGAGAACCGGGAGCGCCGCACGGCCAGAGCGAGAGCCCTAACGGTCGTGCACGCGACGGACACTAATGCATGCTACGTGGAAGCGGCGGAATATCCGAACCGCCGGGGCACGTACGCTGTGGCCGTGATTGCAGCGACCTCCGGGAAGCTGTGCTCGGCGGGCAGCGTCAGAGCCCGGGACTCAACGCAAGCGGAGGAGCTGGCCATCGCGCTGGCCCTAGTGGACCCACGGTGCGCGACAGTGCTGTGCCACTCGCGAAGTGCAGTGCTGAACTACGCCAGAAACTCGGTGTCACAGTGCGCGATCAGGGTGTGCGGGGCCCTGCCCCGACGGACGCTACCGGTGGTCCTCAAATGGTTCCCGGCACACGTGGGACCAGTGGGAACCGCGACCAACCGCAACTAGGAGGCGGACCGCGCGGCGCGCGTGCTCGCAAGTAATGGCAGTGCCGCCGGCGCAGCCGCTGCTACCGCTGCCGCACCAGCAATGGGGGCGGCGGCGCCGGTGGCGGCTGCGGCCGCAGCGAGTCCGCCCCCTCCATCGAACGCGGAAGGCAACCAAGAAACGGATGAAGACGGGGATGACGAACAGGAGACAACCCCAATTAGCTCCTACAGAGACGTGCTGGCATGGTACAGGGAGGGCAGACGAGCCTACCTGCCGCCACACCGGAACCTTACCAGAAGGGAAGGGGTGCTCGTGCGACAGCTTCAAACGCGAGCGATATGGACGCACGTGTTCGCCAAGCACGTGTGCCCCGAACTATTTCCAACGGACAAGGGTGCGCTGTGCGTTAGCCCTCGGGCGACCATGCAGCACATGCTGTGGGGTTGCCACCAATCACCACCAGCAGCAGACGAGGACGACCCGCTACCACCGCGTGTGAAGCGCGCGGCGACCAGCGGAACTTACGAACACCAGAAGATGACTGCCGAGCTCGCGCTTGCGGCCATCGAGCGCCAGTGGCCGAAATCGCTGCTACCCACCCCCCCACAGGGGGCTGGAGGGCGGCGTCAGTAGGTGACCTAACGGTTCCACGCAGTCTCAATAAAGAAGTTGTATCTCTCTCTCATCTCTCATGCATAACAACTGTTTTGGCGCTCTTTGCCATCATTGGGTGCCGCACCATAAAAATCCAAACATTATCTATATTCGCACTAGATAACCTACAGCAGTCAACTCATGGGAGCCCCAAGAACCAAACTTTCGGTAGCCAATCTCTCGACCACTCCCTATTCGCACGGGTATCTTTCAAAGTGGGCAAGGTACGTCTTTTCTTTCTTCACATAAACCTGCAGATGAAGCCCAGTTGCAGTCCAGCCATTTATACGGACAGAGGCGTATGTTTGCACCTTCAGAACTCCATAATCGCATCAGACAGTGTCCCTGCACAACCTGAAAAGTTCATTCTTGTCACCGCACAAGTACAGCCTCCTTTTCATTCCTGCTTCTAAAGTAGAAGGTTCTTCCCTTAGTTGGCCTTGCTCCATAAAAATACAGACAGCATCATCATCCACTAGGACTCTGTCTCCGCTAAGACTCGGTGTTTTATATTTGAAATATGCGTAGAAAGTCTACGAAGGCACGCCCATAGATGTGGAAAACTGTTTGGATACTACCAACAGACCTTTAAGTTTAGCCAGACAACCCTATTTGCATCGCGTCTTAGTATGGCAAAACAAAGCGTAAAAACAATGAAGCACCCCGACTATCTTTAGCTTACGCGAGAGCGACAATTGCGCGACAACAAATGCGACCGAGCGAAAGAATCCTTCTTGCGGACTCCTGGACATTCATGAAATGCCGTGAAATTGCGGCGCACTTCTACGTGCTGGCACTTGCTGACGAATGACAAATGCCATGTTATGCCCTGGTTACGTTTATTTGGCTGCTAAGACGAGAAAAAAATGAAAGGCTTTTTTATCACTACAGAAAAAGTGCTATTTCCGGCTAGCTTGGGTCTATGAAGAGGCGTGAGGAATCGGCAGCTCAAGAAACTTCCTTGCCAGACATAGAAAAATGTTCCTGGAACCGACTCCACCCGAGGAAAAAAACAGCTCAAAATCTTCCCTACATGTCCACAGAAGCGTTTGCAGCTGCGTGAGCGGAAAACCGCGGGGGCTGATGGAGTGTTCAGCGACGCCCTCCAAACGCCAGGCCTGATCAGAGAGGAAAAAAACACGGCTGGTGTGGCTGTCGGTGGAGCGATGTTCCTTCTCGCGGCCAGTTGCCTCATATATTGTTGAGCTCACCGTAGTCGTCTCCCTCGCCGCCTCGGTTGTGGAATTCTATGAAGGCTTGGCCTGAGCTGTTCCTTGCAGAAGCTGACGTGTTGACCCTGTCGAATTCCATCTTTGCCGCCGCCAGCCTCACCATCACCGGGTGGTCCCCTTCCGTTGCATTCTGAGTCCGTGAGTGATGCTTAGACGCAACACCGATAGCAACCGAGAGTACAAGGATGACCACAATCACTGAACCCACGATTACCGGTGTTTTGGGCCGGCGGCGCCGGCCCATGAAAGAGTAGAAGTCGTTTTCTCGGGAAAGGAGCTCCGCCTGCGACGACGTGTTGTCCAACATGGGGTCCCTGGTGTCTTAGTTGCTCCGGGATAGCTTCCTCGGAGAGCAGAAGGGGGACCGTCGATTCAGGGAAGAAGGACTTGCCGCGCCCAGAGCCGGGCCTAGCAGCTTCGAAACAGCTGGATTGCGAAGGCCTCCAGAAGCGCCCTCTGCACGTGGAGCCTTCCCTCCCTCTGGCGGTGGCGCGTGGTCCGAGGAAGACGAAAGGTTTCAGTACAGATTATCGAAAGAAAGAGAACGAAGATAGAAACGCCCGCAGTAAATGCAGATATAACCAAGAAGCGAATATAGCACACACGTAATGTGCGACGCAACAAGCGCATAGTGAAGCCTCGTGCGCAAGTAAAAAGCCCCCATGTGAAGTCCTACCGCGAAGTGTACATCATGCAGCGTCTTTGCGAACGTTCGCACTGATAGTCTACTTTGTTCAAAGCACATAAACGAGGACTAATGCTCGCAACGCTGTGTGAGCCGCGTGGTGTCATACACACACGCGCGGGCCCCGGCCTACACGATCAGCGCCATCGTCACGTGGTTGCTTATTGCGTAGGCCGTGCTCATACAAGCCGGCGCGATGAGCAACGGGCCAGCTCAGACGTGATGTCCCATGTGGAGCCAGGGTGCGCGGTGATTCAAAGTGTCCGATTTTGTTTAGGAGAGGCCCGTGGCCAGCTCCACTCTCTGAGTATCACCGTCAGCTGGTCGAGAGGGCTCTTGAGGTGCGAGGCGCCCGGTGCTCAACGTGTACTCGACTAAACAGCCACCCGAAGACTCGAACGTGTTCTCAACAAAACGTTTAGTTTTAGAGCCCTTTTTTTCTGGTTCGTCGCTTGCGCTGTGCTGTCGCTAGTTTTTCCACGTCAGCGCTGGACTCACCAAGGTTTACGTTTGTGGCACCATGGTTTTTACCGTTAAAATGTCCCATGCTTGTGCTCTAAACAAGATCCCGCGAAGCTGTTACAACGCGTGAACTTGCACCTTCGATCCCAGGCCACGCACACAGTGCTGTAAGCAAAGTACGAATGGACCGGTCAGTGCGCTACTTCCGGGCCCGGCAATATACACATATAGGTTTACCTTCAGCGCTTTAAACATTAAATCTAAACGATAACGTCATTCAATGTACAGCTATATTATTCGCAATGACTATCAGGCTTCTGTAACTCGCAAGAGGCATGCAGTAGCTTAGAGTCGGGCTGGGTGGCACCCGGGACACTCCGCATCCTAGAAAGCAAGACGACGGCCAGGAAGGTCGGAAATATGTAGACGCCGGCCCACTCCTCCACGAGAGGCAATGAACAAACCCATATTACGCCCCGAGGTCTCACCAATAACTCTGCGGAGGAGACCCCGGAACCGCGCCACTCACGACTTTACAAAAAATTTCACAGCCCTACAGGCCAGACAGAGCAACGATCCCCGCACCAAATCGGACACTGAGGAAAAGTCAGGAAACCACACTCAGATTAATTCCACATCCAATCGGGAATCGGGAGGCACCTGTTATTGGAAACAACCCGACACCGAATGGAAATTCCGCCACCAGCTGTGCACTCCCAAATATGCTAAGCGGGAGTGCTACAACAACCCAGGCCTGCCCCTGTTTCTTCTTCCTTGAAGCAGTGGGAGATATTGCTCTCGACCTCTGTGTTTCAAAATCAACTACTTCCAGTCGAAAGGGCATGCCCAGCTAAGACGGCGCATGTACTCCTGAACTCAGGAACCACTGCTCAATTATAGCTGAATAAAAACATTATTATCTCGCCCCTCTCTCTCTCTCTCTCTCCCTCTCTCTCTCTCTCTCTCTCTCGCTCTCTCTCTCTCTGTCTGTCTGTCTGTCTGCCTTGAGCTCGGTTTCTCGAACTGTCTTCTTTTCCTGCTCGTACAAGTACTCGTACAACGACTTTCTGCCAGGTTGTCAAACCGGAACTGAAGTGAAGAGAAAACTGGTACTGAACCGGTATTTGTGCCAGAAATGAACTCGAACCCGAACGGTAATTTTTTCAGCACGCTAAACCCGAAGCAAAGCTGAACAGATAAAGGAAATAACGGTTACCGGTTCACGCCAAAACGATTCGACCATCCATTGTTGATATTGCACAGTCAATGCAATCCAGGCCTGTTTTCCTTTCACGTGCGAGAGCGGAGTGGGTCAGGGAACAAACGCGTGTTAAGGACACATTAGTACAAATTAACCATTTCAGGCCTGATTTTTTTTTATTTCAAGCAAAACAGTGCTTTCTATGTGGTTTCCAAAATTTTAGGGTCCCACAGGCCCACAAATGAAAAATGGGGCTTAGAGTAAACGTAATAACCGATTTATTTGAGTCAATTATAATTAGAACATCTGGCAATTAAAACTTTTATGAGTGGAATGACATCACGTTTGCACATTTTCCTAAATTATACGACTACATGAACATACAAGCAAAAATCAGCTTCGCAGTGCACGTATTTATGGATTTACAAGCTTGTGAATAAAACTGAGACCACCATTTTATCAGTCTCGGTGTCATAATTTTCACTGCACCGGAGCTTTTTTTGTAACGAGTGGTTCCAATAAAATGAAACAACAGTGATTTCTATCGCAATGTTCATCGTTGAAGGACAATTCCCCAAAAAACTATCAGTTGTGGTTTCATTCTCTGTGAGCCACAGGAAATTTTATGTGATGGTGTCAACTGACAGCACCAGGGCCGGAAGGGTTAAGAAGAAGAAATGGTTGAGAGCAGGGCATGGCATGTAAAGGCAAGATTCCCGTTGGTCATTAAAGATAACAGAGTAGATCCCTATAGAAGGCAAGCTTGGCAGGGGGCGGCAGAAACTGAGATGGGCAGATGAGATCAAGAAGCTTGCGGGGATAATGGTCGCAGTTAGCAGAAGAGAAGGATAATTGAAGATCTGTGGGAGAGACCTTTGCCCTGAAGAGGACTTAGACAGGCTGCTCCTCCGGCTGCTACTGCTACTGGTACTGCTGCTGCTGCTGCTGCTGCTGCTCCTGCTGCTCCTGCTGCTGCTGATAATGATGACGACCATCAAATTAGCACCCGCTCGCGCACTTTCCACTCTAGGGAGACAGAGAGAGAGAGAGAGAGAGAGAGAGAGAGAGAGAGAGAGAGAGAAACTGTTTAATAAAGATGAAAATGCAGAGAGGTTTGGCGTCATCAATTCGCCGGCATGCTCCTCTACAGGGGAAGGAAGAGAGGGAAAAAGGTAGTAGGTGTAGTGAAGGACTAGAGAGTAGTAGTAGAGAAAAAAAATAAAATACGGTCCTTCTTCAGGGCATTGAGTACAAAGTTTCTTGAAATAGAATGACGACTACAATTTTGTTGGCACACCAATGCCCTAGAGGAATTCGTATAGCGCGAACAGGATTTTGCGCTGAGTGGAAGGAGAGGGCCATGGTCCAAGTACCAATCTTAGTGTCAATGGTCCAGGATGGAGTCAATCAATTTTATGTTGTAAAAGGCATCTTAAGTTGGCATAAGAAGAGCACTCCAGTAGTTTATGTTCAACAGTTTTAAGTGAACCACAATTATCGCAATATGGGCTTGATGTCGGGCCGATCCGGTGTAGATAGGAATTTTAGTGCTGCATTAAGACGAAGCTTATGGAACAGCGTCTCCAAGTGGCGGGGTAGACGTTCTGGCAGCCACATTCTGATATGTGGGTTACGCAATGTAAAAAACTGTGATGATACTGCGGCAAGGATCATAAATGGTTCGTTCCTTTCTGTTAGAGCTAGTTTCTTTGTCATCGTGGCGGCATCATGCTTTGTAAAGAAATTCTTTCTTTTTTTCAGTTGTAGGCGGCCCCAGCGGGCAGCACCACCCGCTTTCTCTTTTGGCATCAGGCCACTGTGGCCTGGAAGCCACTGGAAGGTAACGCGGTGTCCAGCAACGTGCGCGAGATGGTGCAAATACTTCTTGTCGCGCTGGACAGTTCGTGAAAACTGAAAGAGCTAGCACGTTGTAAACTTTGAAGTACTGCCCTTGAATCAGAGCAGATGGTCCAGCATGTCGGATACTGGCGTAAAATGTATCTAGGGGCTTCTCTATTCCCGTATAGCTCCGCTGGCGCAGGCTCAATCGGTCGCTCAAGCCGATATGACAAGGATTTGTCAGCTGATGGAATAAAAATTCCAAAGAGCTGCATTCAGGTGTTGCCGATCCATCGGTATAAATGTGAGTAGTTGCAGAATAAAATCTGCTAATATGGGCAAGCGTCATCTGCAGCAGGCCAATTTGAGGTATATGCTTTTTAGAGTCAATTCTATGTATGAAGGCTTTTATCCAGAGAGGCTTCAGATTCCAGGGGGGAAGTTCCGTGGCGTGGTTGGTAGTGCTTTTGATAAACTTGAGGCATTATACTTTTTATTGTTTTTTCAACGCTATAATTCTGATTTTGAACAGCAACACGGGACAGGAAATGGGTTCTTGCATATAGCATATGCCTCAAATGAACGCGGAGCGTTTCTTGGAGCCGCAACACGCCCAAGGGCAGGACACCGGCTTCAACAATTGTCCCTGAACACGACGAACTTTTAAGAAGTCCGAGAAATTACCTGAGGCAGTTCTTCCTCGCCGCCTCCAGTTGTCTTTTGCTCGTAGGTGTTAGTTGCTGCAGTAGCGGAAGGCTATAGCGCCCCACGCCATTTACTTACGCCTTGAACAGCAAAATCATGGAGCGGCAATCGCTGCCTCAATGGCTGCTAGCAAGATATCCAATAATTTGCGATTGTCTTGAGATTCGCTTCCGTACCCTCTGCACTTCAGGGGCCCACGATAGGTTTCTGTCTAAGAGAATACCAAGATATCTTTTGGTCCGTCCGAAAATGCAGAGGCTGGCAGGCAAGGATTAAAGGATATCTATCTGTTCGCTTGCGAGTGAATGCCATGGCGACGCTTTTTTCGGAGGGAAGATGGAGTCCTTCAGGCACGAGGTATGCAGATATTTTTGCTAGTGCCTTCTGAAGTGTGTTTTGCGTTGCCCTCCGGGATTTTGATGCGCTTAAAATACAGATGTCGTCCGCATAGACAGTGATCTTTACGTCACGGGGGAGAACACACTTCATGTGGATGAGCGTGAGATTAAACAGTAAAGGCTTAATACCACTCTTTGAGGTACTCCTCTTTTTTTTTATTTCATGATATGATGTTGGGACTTTTGCCGTGCACATGAGGAGTTTGCGTCCTTCAAGGTAATTGGAAATCCATGCGTACAATATTCCGCCTAGTCCAAGTTCAGTAAGAGATGCTAGTATGGCATCATGATAAACTAAGTCGAATGCTGATTTAACGTCTAGAAGCACTGCAATAGTATGTAGTTCTCCTTCTATAGAGGAATGTAGTTCTCCTTCGAGAACTACATTCCACTGTAGAAGGTTGTTCTCCTTCTACAGACGTCATGTAGTTCTCCTTGTAGTTCTCCTTCTACAGACGACACAAGGCCAATGATGTTGTCAATAGCCCATCTGTTTTGCCGAAATCCATTCATTTGAGGGGGATAATGTTTTTTGGTTTCCATGTACCAGGTGACCCTTTTACAAATCACATTTACATTATTTTCTAATGCAACTAAGCAAGGCTATCGGTTGAAAGGAGTTGCAGCTGGTCGGTGGTTGTCCAGGTGTTAAGACAGTGGCGATTTTCGCCAGTTTCCAACCCGAGAGGACGATGCCATGTAGCCAGGCTCTATTATAATATTCTAGAAGACGTAGACGGGAGTTCTGAGAGATATGACAGATGCCTCGTAAGTCATTTCATCATAACCAGGACAGGGGCGTTTTTTAACTTCGCAAATCGCTGCGTTAGGTTCCTCTATTGTAAATGGGAGGTCCAAGGCGGGTGCTGCCGCTGTCGGAAGAACAATATCGTTGAACTGTGAGCGCATCTGCGTCGAAGACGTGGCCGACAGGAGCTTGCAGTACTGTTTAGCTGCTTCCACCCGGGGAATATTTATGTGCAGCGATATCGCACTGAATGAGTTTAGCCGAAAAATATGAGATATTGTTGCGCATTCCCTTTACAACGCGACAAATGTTCAACCAAGGCTCGCGAATATCTAAATTTGTTTAAAAGTCTTGCCATCACTGCCTGCGTAACTTTTCGAAATGGCGCCTCACATGTCTCTGTGCCTTGTGGGCTTGCTGCAGGTCTTCTAAAATTCTGGTGAGTCGCGCCTTCCGCTCCGCGCGACTGCGAATGACTCGTAATTTCTCGTATTCCTCCTCCGTCTTGATGTTCAAATGCTTTCGCATCACACACGACGATTCCTTAAGGCAGCGAGCTGTTTGCAATGAGGTCATTATCTGTAGTTGCAGGAGTGATCAGCTGATCTACATTGTCTACATATGTGTCCCAGTTGGTGCACTTGATTTTATATTTCCAGTCAAGGAGCATCCTTACCGAGGTAAGATAGTTTCCATGTCTGCACCAGGAAAACCTTCGAGCGCTACGGTTTGATTCAAACTAAACTTTAATCAGCTTCTGACTACCGTGTCTTTTGTATATGTGATGCTTCCATTGTTATGTGGTTCAGTAGAGTGTTTCATCAGTAGCTCAGATATTTTCATTCCGCGGGAACTTGTATATGCGCTGCCCCAGATCTCATGGTGCGCATCAAAGTCGCCGCAGATATGGTAAGGCGGGGCCATCCTGCATATTATACTTTGTAGCCTTGAGGCATCCTGGCTCTACGTACGCAGCGATAAATGTGAAGTATTGGGTGCCGATTATGGTTTTCACACATACGTATTCTTCAGTTTCATGAGTAGGCACGGGGACTATGGCTACAGGAAGATCATTGCAGAAGGCAACAAAAAGCCGACTTATGCCGTTAGAGTGTTGCAAGTGTAGTAGATGGTAGTTTTTTAATGTAAAGTCATTTTAAACCCGAGATTCGCATATTACAATGAAAGGGAATCGACATGTACGTACTAGTTGTCGAAAGTCGGCGAGTTTTGATCGTAGTCCACGTGCGTTCCACTAGAAAACTGTACATGTCTTGAGATTTGCGTTGATAAATGGTTTCAGATTGCAGGTTTCCGACGAAGTCATTTTCTTTGGTCTTTGAAGCCCCGCCACAAAGTCGTAGAAGCAGCCACAAGATGTTCCAGGGACAAGATGTCTTCTACTTCCGGAATACGTTCGTAGGAGGGGTTGGCACGCAGCAGAGCCCTTATGGCCGCAAAGAGCATGAGGATCACGGTGCCACTAATGTCGGCCTGTGTGGCCTGACCTGCCGTCTGCTCATGCTCCCTGCGGGAACGTCGACTTGCTGGTGAACTAGCGCCCTGCGATAGCGCGTCACGTGTGACCTGAGCAGTCTTGGTGGTCCGCTGGTCCCGTGTGGCTTGTGCGTAAGTCTTGCTGGCTGGAGCTTCAAGCCGAGAGTCATTCGAAGGCGCAGCCAAGGCTGAAAGGACAACTTCTGGGTTCGATGGCGGTTGGCGTTGTGCAGGAGCTTTCCCTTGTATTTGCTCGACACTGCGAGCAATTGAAGCTGCCTTCTTCTTTGGGCAAACTCTGTACAACGCTGGATGTGGGGCATTGCAATTCGCACATCGGGGTTGGTTGCGTGACTTACAGTCCTTGTGTGGGTGGTCTCAAGAACACATCTTGCAGAGGAGCTTTCCCCTGCAGTTCTTGGCGATGTGCCCGTGTCTCTGACATTTGAAGCCCTGCGTAGCAGATCCAACGTATTCTGTGAAGGGAAAGCTATAAAATCGAAGCAACACTCAAGCTGGCAATGGGGAGCCTGGCTTGAACTTTTAGATGACGGCGCGTCGGCGACTTTCCGACGAGCAGATGTCACACCTCAATCGCGCAGGTAGTTCCCCAGTTCCTCATCCGAGTACTGGAGGGGTACACCTTGAATTTTCCAATACGTCACCATGTATGACTGCGGCACGCGCGTTACGACTGCCATACCAGGAAGTGTGGAGATACGAAGGAGTCGGAATATGGCACTCAGCGACGACAGGGTCACAATAAGGCTACCATCTTCGTTCAGAGATGGGTCAAAACTTTTTCTCACGACCTTTTTTTCACGACCTGAGACGCCAATAAGTTGGTCTTCGCTCTTAACAAACTGTAACCTCCGCCTCGTTTGAAGACCACGGGAATTCCAGCGGCTCGCTGTTTTCCGTAAGTGGCCATTGTGAATTCTCCTTCATTCATTTCCGTGTCGGTCGTGTCAGAAGACGCATTATGACTATCGGGTACTCGGTCAACAGCACGCTTTTTTTAGGCTGGCGCGTTTTTCGGGTCATGCTCATACTTGAAGTCATGCGGAACTGCGGGAATACTAAGATGCGGTCCACTTGGGCTATGTAAACCCTGGTTAGTTGCATCCATCACGGCAACATGCAGCGCATGCAATGGCGGCCCCCCGCCCAACTGCACGGCCCACGGGCAGCTGCGCTGAAGCCGTTTGACGCGGCGAGTCCGCCTTTTTGAAGTCACTGTATGGTTGTAAGGAGGCAGGGGAACAATTATAGGCCCTGCGAATAAACACGGCTGCAGAAAAGTAAGGCGCGATAGCGATACTTCTACTCCCACGGAGTGTTTTCGTACTCAGTTGCTGCATTTCCGATCTATGCTACAAAAGCAGTAAAAGTAATCGAATATACAAAGATTACCAACGAGGGGTTTTAATCGCCGTGCGCCAGGAAAGACGAAGTCTCTCTTCCCTTCTGTAGATTAAAATGTGAGCGGGAAAGGTTGCCGATGTGAGGTGGTGGTCAGTTTGAGTCAGTGTTTCAAGATGTTGGTGTTTCAAGATGTTTATTCGGTGATTTCGGGGCCCGGCTGAACGACATTGCTTTTTACCAATGGACAGAGAGAGAGAGAGAGTGAAGATCTTTGCTCACGAAGAAATAGTTGTGGTTTGGGAATACGGGGTAAAGAGATGACAGGGAACTGAAAGGTGGAACCTGAAGACTATAGGGCACCAAATGCAGCAGCTACTTCACATGCCCTCTCACATGGGATGAAGCTGGTCAAAGCTAGTTTCCATGTCTCGAGTTGTTCTCCCCTGACCATACCCTTGATATGGCTGGGATGCGTGCAAGAGAGTGGACGTATCCTCGATTTTAGCAGAGGACGATGTCTCTACCACACACATTACGCACATACATTCACAAAGTCCACAAAGTTTTTGATTCTTCGGGATTGCGACCTCGTTGCAGCAAGGGGAAAGATTACGCTCCTAGGCATAGGATGGGGATTCGTTCTTAACATTTTTTGGGGACGGCAGTGTGGTAGGCGTAGACACAGGGAGCACGTTATGTAATTTCTTCGTCCTCTTTGTCAGTGCGTCGTTCTATTCCAGACACTTGGGTCCGGGTACACAGATGAGGTTGTTAACTTTTTGCATTGAGGATAGGAATATCATAGCGAAGGGCTTAGGTATTGTGCCTGCAGAAAACTGTAATGTCCTTCAAGAGTCAGTAACAACTTTACGCTTCCATTTGATACTTCCGCTATTCGAATTGCCCCGAGGATGGCTCCAACTTCCACTTCTTTCTTCCTGTATGTTTGAGGGTCATGCAGTCACAAAGATTTCCACAGTAGTCAACAACGACAAATGCAGCCTGTGAACAATTGCGGCCACGTGCTTTTGTACATCCCTGAGTGGGCGTATACTGCGGCCTCATAATTTTGAAACCTTTCCCAAATGAACTTGCTCCTGCCATATCGCCTCTTCTTGTGTACGATTGGGTCCATAGTTTTGGTGCAGGAGAGTTTTAAGGCGAAGTTGCTGGATTGGTGACACGTCTATCATGGCGTGCAGTAATTTCTTTTCAAACAGGAGGGCTCTGTCTTATATACGATGCCCCCCTCCCAGATTTTGTTTTTCCATCCGCTCTCTTGATGTTCGGAGAGTGGTTTCTCCGATTTCTTGAAACGCAGTAGGAAGTGACAAGTTGAGGACATATCCATTGTCATTATCACTGACATCCTACTTAGGACGACTGCCGGGTGAAGGCCTCTTCCACTGACCTTCACTCGCTCCTGTACTGCGCTTTCTTGGACCGTTATTTGACCCCAATATTGTTATTTTATCCCTAATCATTCCTCTTCTTCGAGACCCGTCTATACATGTTCATTCTGCTGCCCTGGTGGTTAACTCATTGTTAGTTTGTCTTTCGCTCAAAATTGCGAGGTTGAAGGCTGCCTCATGCTGTTCTGATGATAGTGTTTCTATCATTTTCTTTGGTGCGGGTAAATTTGTGGTACACTCTTAGTTGCGTCCCGGATGGCGCCCTATTTATATGCGGTGGGCAGTCTCAATACCGTGATATAAGAGGCCCTGACAGACTTCTTTTCCATGACAAAAGCTCAGGTGGTTGCATCACGCGTATATGCTGCGCCAACAGCCCGTGCCACGGATATAAACTAGCAGACAGCCTGACGCCAGGAATAAAATAATAAAGGAGGGCAATCGTGAAGCTCCGAGCGATATGTGTGGCTTGTGGCGCATGCGCGTATTACTCCTCACACAATCCCCCGCGAGCTTCTTTTGCGGTGACTGACGACGCGGCGAAAGCCTAAAAACGTTCAAAAATATTGTGACGTGGAAAGCCAGCATAACGCATGGTGATCCGTAACTACGGCGAATGATTTACCGTACAAGTACGGACGGAACTTGCTTACAGCCCATACAAGTGCGAGGCATTCACGCTCAGTGATAGAATAGTTGCGTTCGGCCGGGCTCAAAAGGCGATTGGCATACGCTATCACTCTGGTGCGACCGGCCTGTTGCTGGACCAATACAGCTCCTATGCCATGCCCACTCGCATCAGTACAAACTTCTGTCGGAGCCGTAGCATCGAAATGGGCCAAAATCGGACAACGGGTCAGACGGTCAATGAGAGTGGAAAAAGTCGTGGCTTGCGCGGAGCCCCACGAGAACGAAGTATCGGTCTTTAGAAGATCCGTGAGCGGGCGGGCTATGTCAGCGAAGTGCTCGATGAAGCGGCGGAAGTAAGAACATAGGCCAACAAAGCTGCGAACGTCCTTCACAGATCGAGGGACAGGAAACTCTTTGACGGCGCGCACGTTGTCAGGGTCAGGTCGCACACCATCAGCGTCTACTACATGTCCCAGGATCTTACGTTGTTGGCCGCCGAAATGGCATTTGGACGCGTTGAGCTGGAGGCCGGCTCTGCGGAAGACCGCAAGGATGTCCAAAAGACGTTGGAGGTGTGTCTCGAATGTTGGGGCAAACACGATGACGTCATTCAAGTAGCAGATGCACGTCGACCACTTGAAACCACGCAACAGCGAGTCGATCATCCTTTCGAATGTCGCAGGCGCATTACAAAGACCGAACGGCATGACCTTAAATTGGTACAAGCCGTCCGGCGTTACGAAAGCAGTCTTTTCGCGGTCCATGGCGTTACAGCAATCTGCCAATACCCAGATCGCAGGTCGATAGACGAGAAATATGACGCACCGTGAAGCCAATCGAGGGCATCATCTATACGAGGGAGCGGGTAAACGTCCTTCTTAGTGATTTTATTCAAATGCCGGTAGTCAACGCGGAAGCGCCACGAACCATCTTTCTTTTGCACCGAGACGACTGGTGATGCCCACGGACTTGACGAAGGTTCAATGACGTCCTTGTTCAGCATTTTCTTTACCTCGCTCTGGATGATTGCTCGTTCCGTATGAGACACCCGATATGGTCGCCGGTGTATAGGGCCCGCATCGCCGGTGTTGATGCGATGCGTTACCTCCGAAGTCTGGCCTAACGGGCGGTCGTCCAAGTCAAAGATGTCCCGGTAGGATGCCAGTAGCTCGTGCAGTTGGCGAGATTGTGAGGCGGAAAGCTCTGACGACATCATCTTTGTTAAGTCATCGGAGGTCGGCGGATGACCTTTCGGACCGTCGGGCGCACTTGATGAGACATCAGTGGACACAGAAGAGAGCTGGCATCCATCGAGGGGACAAACAGTGGCCAGTGACATTCCCTGTGGAAGCACTTGGCAGGAATGACCTATATTCAAGAACGGCAAGCCTATTTGATTTTGTGTGACCGTGACGACTGTATGAGGAAGCGCCACGTCGTGTCGCAGGAGAACATCAGTCAGAGGGGAAACAATGTACGCGCCGTCCGGGACAGGTGGGCACGGGGACAAAGGGACGTACGTTATGGCTTTTGGAGCTAATCGGAGGTGTTCGGCAGAGCATAGACGGTGATAAGTTTCAGTGTCGGTAACAGGACCGATCGGCAGATCCAGACGAAGGATACCGGAAGCGCAGTCTATAAGGGCGGCGTGGTCACTAAGAAAACCAAGACCAAAAATAATGTCATGAGGGCATGCGTCCAGGATGGTGAATAAGACTGGAATTTTGTGTCCTGCGATGCCAACTGAAGCTGTGCAGAGACGTGCTACGGTGGGCGTCCGACCGTCGGCGACTCGTACAACGTTGGAAGGAGCAGGCGTCATAACTTTGTGCAGGCGGCGGCAAAGGTGCGAGCTCATGACCGAAATGTTTGCACCTGTGTCCATTAGGGCGTTCACATGAATACCGTCAATATCAATTTCCAAAAGATTGTGTTTCGTCGTATTAGTGAAGAGAGGATTTTCGGGCCAGGTCGGAAATGCAGCATCACCTCCGGGAGCTGCATGAGCTAGTTTCCCGGCGAGGTAGCGGCGTAAGAAGCAGACGGGGAAGGGCGGCGGGGCTGGGGCGAACGAGACTGGCGACGTTGTGGGGACGGGGAGCGGCCAAAACGGCTGCTTTGAGGACTGCCGGAAACGTCACGCTGCTCGTAACCAGGCATGAATTGGTGGGTCCTGTCGCTGGAGTAGCTTGTACCAGGAAACCTTGGCGGCGGCGGCGGTGACGACCAGCGGTAACGGCAGTAGCGAGACACGTGCCCAATGCGAAAACAAGTAAAGCAGATTGGCCGGTTGTCAGCGGTGCGCCATTCTGTAGGGCTGCGGCGGCGGTAACGGGGTGGGGCGTCGTAGCGGCTGGGCATTCCGCTCCGTGGAAATTGAGTGGAGGAGCTAGCGGGTGTGTGCGAGCACGTCAGAGCACACACAGGATGAATGCCAGGTTGGAAACTTCTTCACGCACGGCTGCCCGGATGAGTGCTACAGTCGGGGCATTTCGGGCATGGTCGTATTGAGGCGCGATAGCCGGAGCTATGGCTTCTATTTCGCGGCGCACTATCGTCCTCAGAGGGTCGGTATGAGTAGCCAGGTCATCGGTCGGCGGTGGGCGTGGTGGCGTTGCCGCATCCGCACACGACGATGTTGCCGCGGTGTGAGGGAGGCGGGTGAACGAGTGTGCTACGCGACGACACTTTGCTTCTTCAAACCGGCAGCATTCCTTCAAGACGCACTCAACGGCGGTGCACTCTTTGCAAATCAGCAAATTAAAAGCATCGTCCGCAATGCCCTTAAGGATGTGCCCAACCTTGTAGGATTCAGACATGCTGGGGTCTACGTTTGAGCAGAGCGCCAAAACGTCCAGAATATGAGCCACGTACGACTCGGTAGATGACTGGACGCGAGAATAGAGGTCTTTCTTTGCGTCAAGCTGGCGCGCCACGGAGTTACCGAACAAATCGCGCAGTTCTTGCTTGCATTGATTCCAACTGGTCAGCCTGGCTTCGTTGGTTTCGAACGACACCAGAGCGGGTTTTTTTCAGATTTAAGGGTAGATTGGCCAACATGAAAGTGTCATCCCACCGGTTGTGGATGCTGACGCGCACGTACATGCTGAGCCATTGATCATTGTCCTCATTGTCAGCGCCAGAGAAAAAGCCGGGGTCGCGAGGTGGGGAGACAATTACTATCGGGTTGCTGGATGCCGGCTCACGGGTTGGTGGCATCGTCCCGCAATGGATGTGACGTCCTCGCCGAAGCTCCGTGTTGTGCCAAGACTGGCCGGACATAGGTAGGGAACTTGCACCTCCACCACAAGATGTGACGTGGCAATGAAGGCACTGCTTGTAATAAAATGTATTGACAGGCAAATACGAGCGGGTAGCTAAAGCAGCACCAGTATTCGAGGTACAGCGCGCACGTCCGCAAGGCTCTCAGCGTCGTCGTCGTCGCTCTCTCAAGGCTGTGTACCAGCTCGGCATTGGCGCATATCCCTGGAGGAGAGGTTGGCCATAACTCAACACCTGGATTGCCAATGTGCAAGAGCCCGTGACAATATCTCGCGCGCACATGCGCAGTAGGAGTGATAAAATGTTCGCGCGCGGCGAGTTGTGGTACTGTGATTTGTCTCTATCGCGCACGTGCAAGGAATTTCACCGCGGAGCAACTTGGGGTCCCGCGCTTTCACTCTTGCTCTGTGTAGTTCATACTTAGTTCCGAGGGTTCACACTTTCTTGACCACGTTCGCTTCCGGGGACATCAAATGTGTGTTTCGAGGTCGGTGTAACAGTCGAAACAACTGCTAATGCGATGGGTTTATTAGGGCCACCGGTTATGGAAGCCAAGCAGCAGCGCCATGTCAAGCCGACTGGTGTGTGCATTGCGGGCATAGCCCAGTTGAGCACGAAAGGATAGGTAAGTCCCCGAATTTCTTGGTTTTTTTTTCGAGGGGTTGGGGGCGCAGACTGTAAGAATTAGTGTTAGCAGACAACTAGTTAGGGCCATGAAATATGCCTTTTTCGTCGTCGTAAGAAAACCGCGCCAAAACTGCTCTCCGATACGCGGGGCCAGACGGTTTTAAATGTCTCACTTAATTTCGACCCAGGATTATCCGACACTATATTTTAATTTAAAAACCTAATTGTAACGTTAATGTAACGACAAGTTCCAATTTTCGAAGTGGAACTGGAACGCATTCCTTTCGCAATAAAGGAACTTGTAACGGGAATTCGTTTCAAAATTGGCAAGGAACGAGGAACGAGCTTTCGTTCCTATTTTGGAGGAACGTGTACAACACTGCTTCTAATGCTGTTACAGATGCGCTGGCTGCTGTTCGGTGCGCGCAGTTTACCTGTGCTTTAGCAAAGGTATTGCTAGCAATTTTGTTCCATCTTTGATCAAATGTTTTGCGCTATACTATTGGTGGAAATTTTTTCATAAGAAGAAACTAGGGCACACTACCCTCCGCATGTAACAGCGAACAGAGTTTCTTTTCGACGTGCAATTGACGTGTCTCCGTCAAATAAAACTGTTGCAACGTCTTCTCGCACCCCTTTGCCCGGAAAAAGCGCTCGGCCTGCCTATTTATATGACGAAAGCGTCCTTTTGGAGAGAGTTTGAATCTACAAGCAGTAAGAAACAATTGCCTAAACTACAGCGATACACTAACCCGATTTATGATATTTTCCCATATCTCCTTACGCGTTGGTGATACTTCTGCTGCGCCCCTACAGGCTATAGTGTTATACCGCCGATAAATAACGCCACCATTTTGTACCTGGTCACTTATTCATCTAACGTTTCTTTTCTTCGCGGAGTGCCAACACAACAGATTGCTACCTATGACTCAGCGTTTTTGAAATGTTTACAACGATGTTTCCATTCCAGTGCGACGAAATTCCAGAAGCAGCAGCTCCCGGGCCAAAGCTTGCTTGGGGTGATTCAACAAAGGCCATCTATATCATCGGAAGTGGTGTGCCTGGACCAAAATTGTAGCCCGGAAAATGTACTTTTTCTTTCTTTGGTTATATATTACATTAAGGACATGAGATACCCGTCAGCTTTAGGCCAAACGTTGGGCGCTATACAGTCAGTAGCCTGCAAAAAAGACAAGTTTCCTCCCTGTTTTGTAAGCAGCAATCTGCTGAAAATTCCGTAAATGAAAATAATTTTAGGCTGCGCCTAATCTCACGGCAGCCGTGAGAATTACCTCCGGGAAATTCTCACGGCAGTTTCCATAAAAGCTGGCTGGCGGAACATTTGCTGAATAGTATTACGTCCCAACGTAGCCTAACGTATCATAACCTGACCGAACCCTACTTAACCTAACCCAACGCGTCATAACCTACCCAAATCCTGCCAAACTGCAACAAACCTAATCTAACCGAGCCCAACGACACAGAACACAACATGTATTAAACGTAATTCAACCAATTCTAGAAGTCCTGTGCGTAGTTCTCTTGATATAGTAAAAACCAGAGTAACAAATCAATAATAAAATCACGATGGCCAAAAAATTCCAAAGCTAAAAGAAAAGGAAACATCCAAACGGCGGATACGAACCTGAGCCTTCTCGTTTAATACCGAGCACTATGCCACAGCGCTACAGGGGCAGCTGCAGACAGGGCTTTTTAGGGAAATATTTATCAGATTGAATCTCCGCGTAGCGTGCTTAGCCAATAAGAAGCGACTGCCGTGAGAAATGTCCGGCGGCAATTCTCCCGGTTGCCGGGATAATAGACACTACCATAATTTTATCTTGACAGGTCGTTATTTGCTCTTCCACAAAAAAAGATTTTCACTTGTGTGTTTCATAAGGGCAATCTGCTGATAATTGTATTTGTTATTTCAGTATAAGTCTTTTGTGTTCACATTTGTAGTTTGGATATCAAATAAAAAGATGATGATGATGATGATGGTTGGGTTTTTTTGGCGCAAGGCCAGCTGGGGCAAAGAGCACCAAACAAAAGTATCTAAAATAAAAAAGTGGCTACTAAAGCCAAAACTACAATAAAAGCAATTAACGGCAATGGTGATGGCTGGTGTATAGGGCCAGATTTGATTATGCGTGATAGGAAATGAGGTTTAAAAAATTCACCTCTGACAATTACTCAAACACACGTTTAACGGAAAACATGGCATGGTCACCCAGAAACAGAGATGGATGTAGGGGAATATGTTGTCTGTAGAGTTCTCTGAAGTGTTTGTGTCGTGTTGTGTGAAGTGCCTTGCATGTGATTAGTATGTGCACTACGGATAGGGCCTCTCCGTACCTGCTGCACTGGGGTCTAGAAGATTCCGTCAGCAGATACGAGTGCGTCGCATGGGTGTGCCCTATCCGCAGCCTACCCAAGGCTACTGCCGTGTGTCTGTTGTGTGAGTCAGCTGTGTACCGTCCCAAGTTTGGCTTTATTACATGTAGCTTGTCTGTCTGTTCGTCCCAGTGTGTTTGCCATGTTCTGCGCAGGTGTTGTCTTATGTGTGGCTTGAGGTCTGTGTAGGGTATCGTTGTAATGTCTACAGTGTTCCTGAGTGCAGCAGCAGCGGCCCTCTCGTCTGCCACCTCGTTCCCAGCGATCCCAGCGTGTCCTGGGACCCAGCAGAGGAGCAGCTGATGCTTCTGTGCATACACAGACAGGATACTGTTAAATACAAAATTAACTATGTGGTTTTGGGGGTGTATGCGATGACAGTGCGCGAACAACACTCAAGAAATCTGTGTAAATGATAGACTTCGGCATTCGATTTTCAAGTATGTGTCGTACAATCAGTAAAATTCCATATGCTTCTGCTGAAAAAATTGTTGTGTGGACGCTCATGGTTCTGGCTGCACTGAAATTCGGACCATGAGCAGCGCAGGAGACCATAGTCAAGGTTTTTGACGCGTCACTGTAAAATTCTACAAGTGGGTATTTAAACTGCAGAGACAGAAAGTGCTGCAGTATTGCAGCTCGCGGTACCCGATTTTTGTCAAGTTTCATAAAAGAAAGGTCGGAGGACACAGGACGAACTTTCCAAGGAGGTAAAATGTCTGAAAAGGATGATCTGTACACGTCTAAAAACGAAGCGATCACATCGGAGGCTCGCTCTCTCACTCTAAGTGAAAAGGGCAGAGGAACGGATGGGCGATTTACAAAAAGCACAGATGTGGATGTGTCGTTACAGGCAGGATAAAAAGGATGGTTATTCAGCGATGAAATTTTAAAAGCATAAAGTAAGTCCATGTACGCCCGCTGGTTCTCAAGGCTCCACTTATCACACTCGGCCTACAGACTCTCGACAGGGCTAGTGCGAAAAGCACCCGACGCAAGCCGCAGCCCCAAGTGTAGCACTGGGTCAAGCATTCGCAACGCTGTTTGAGTCGCCGACCCATATACCACACTGCCATAGTCTAAACAAGACCCAACCAAAGCAGAATAGAGCCGTAGTAGGAGTTCTTTGTCAGAATCATACGATTGATGGGACAGAACGTTAAGTATATTCATTGTTTTCAAACATTTATTTTTAAGTTTCTTGATGTGTGGAATGAATGTGAGTTTCTGGTCTAACACAACACCTAAGAACTTGTGCTCCTTGTTCACAGGAAGCGACACGCCATTCAGAGTAATGTCTGGGTCCGGGTGGACCCCGCGCTTCCTGGAGAACACAACGCAGGAGCTTTTTGCAGGATTTAATTTAAATCCATTCTTGTCTGCCCAGCCGGCAAGCTGGACTTGACGTTCGCATATTGACAAATTACATGATTTAAAAGATATTTGCACGTCGTCTACATACATAGAATAAGAGATTGTTGGTGGCAGCGCCTTTCCAAGACAGTTCATCTTTACGATAAAGAGAGTGCAACTCAACACGCCACCTTGCGGCACGCCTTTTTCTTGGACGTGAACCTTTGAAAGTGCACAACCAACTCTTACTCTGAACGTTCTCTCCGACAAATAACTAACAAGGGTGTTCCACATATTGCCCGAAACACCGAAGGACCTGAGGTCACTAAGGATCCCATAACGCCAAGCGGTGTCGTAGGCCTTCTCGAGGTCGAAAAAGACAGTTAGGCAGTACTGCTTATGCACAAAGACATCCTTGATGTATGAGTCAAGTGCAACCAGTTGATCGTTCGTCGATCGCCCCACCATAAAGCCTGCCTGGCAGCTCTCGAGAAGACCATTGTACTCGAGGAAGTACACGAGCCTGCGATTGATCATCTTCTCGAAGAGCTTGCACAGGCAGCTCGTCAGGGCTATTGGACGGTAACTTGAGGGGGACGACGGGTCCTTTCCCTCCTTCAAGAAAGCCACTACAATGGCCTCCCTCCAAGAGTGTGGAATGTGCCCCAAAAGCCATATTTTATTATATAGATGTAGAAGTGCTTCAAGTTTGTCTGCGTGTAGGTGTTGTATCATTGTGTATGTAATGTTGTCTGGGCCTGGAGCTGAGGGTTTACACGTGCTCAGAGCAGCGCTCATTTCATGTAGTGAAAACGGGGAGTTGTAAGAAGTCTGTGATTTGTTGTTGTTGTGTAGGGACTTCTTTTCACAGGAAGCTTTATGTTTCAGGAAAGTGTTCGTGTAATGTGCTGAACTGGATACGTGTTGGAAGTGTTGTGCGAGTGTGTCAGCCTGGTCTTCCAGAGTGTCCCCGGTTGTACTGACAAGGGGCAGGCTGTGTGTCTGTTGTCCTTTGAGTCTGCGTATACGTGTCCATACTTTCCGTGTGTCTGTATAGGAGTTTATTGATGTTATGAATGTACGCCAACTGTCTCGTTTTGCCTCACGGCGCACACGTTTTCCTAATGCCTTGACCCGTTTGAACAACAGGAGGTTTCCCGACGTGGGGTACCGACGAAGGATACCCCACGCCTTGTTCTGGGCCTCTCGCGCCCGCCTACAGTCGTCATTCCACCACGGCCTCTGCTAGTTGCGCGGGGCACCAGAGGCGTGGGGAATGGACTTTTCGGCGGCGTCAAGGATGTGCGCCGTCAGGAGTTGGGTAGCTTCTTCAACGTGTAGGTTTCCTATGGATGTGTGGTGTAGTTCGGATGTCTCTGTAAATGTATTCCAGTTACCTCGTGCTTCATTGAACCTATTATGGGAAGATGAACTGCTTGGGCCTTTACCTATATATGTAAGTGAGGTGGCGAAGTGGTCACTGCCATATGGGTCAGTTCCCACACCCCACTCGAGAAGAGGAAAGAGAACTGCGGAGCCAATAGCCAAGTCTAGACATGAGTATGTGTTGTGTCCTATGTTTATATGTAGGCTGTTTATTGTTGAAAAGGCGTGCTCCAGAGGATGTAAGAAACCTCTCTATCAGGCGACCCCGGGCATCCGTACGAGAAGAGCCCCAAAGAGAATTGTGAGCATTAAGGTCGCCTGTTAGAATGTACGGTTCGGGCAGCTGGTCAACCAGCGCCTCGAAGTCAGAGCTCAAAAGTGTGACATCAGGAGGAATGTATAAGGAGCATACCGTTATCAACCTATTAAATAATATTAAGCGTATCGCTACAGCCTCAAGGTCGGTATTCAAGGTGACAGGGTGGCATGCTAAGGATTTTTGGGCGATTATGGGCACACCGCCAGAAGAGTGTGTGCAGCCATCCCTGTCTTTCCTATATACGAGGTAACTATTGAAGACATTTGTGTGTTTAGAATTCAAATTCTGTTTCCTGAACACACATTACACTTGGCTGATTGGTATGCAGAATCTCATACACGTCGTCAAGATTACTCAGAAGGCATCTGCAGTTCCATTCAACAATATTTTCTCTTCCCATTATTTAGTGTGAGAGCTACTGGAGTGTATATGTTTATGTGTCGTCTTTCGGGGCTGTGACTCTTGGATTGGGCTTTCTGGGCCTTTCTGTAGGCTTGGATGGCGGAGGCCGATCCTTGCGCTGCGTTGCAGGCAAGAATGGCACGACGTCCATCTCGTCGTCCGATGTCCTGGGTGTACCTGTCGAACCGGGCCCCCCGGACTTGGCCCCCTTCGAGGACCCTTCGTTTGACCCGCCACCGCCGCAGGTATCGGAGGCACCAGAAGTGTCACGGGCGGTGCGGTGGCGGTGGGAGCCGGTTCGGGGCGCGTGGTGTCCATGGTACCCTCCAACGCACTGGACGATGGGGAGGCAGGGACGGGAGCAGCACCGGTCCCGACGGGAGATGTTGCCACCACTACCGCTGCTGGCTCAGCGAGCGGTGCGGAGGCGGGTTGAGCTGCCAGAGGCAACCGAGGGGGGGCGGGGCGGGACCAAGTCCGACTCGCGGTACTCGGTCCCCGCCGAAACCAGACGCCGCTCCGCCCCCCGGCGAGCTGCGCCGGCGTACCTACCCAAGGGAAAGAGGCGAACCTCTGTCGCGCCTCTGGGAAGGTAAGGTTCTCAGTGACTTTCACCCTGATGATTTCCTTCTCCTGCTTGAATTTCTGGCATGTTCTAGAGTAGGCCCTGTGGGGTCCCTGGCAGTTAGTACAGATGAGGGTTCGCGATGGGCAGTTGTCAGATGCATGATCATGTTGTGCACACTTGGCGCACGTTAGTTGACCACGGCAGGCTGTAGTGCCATGCCCGAACCGTTGGCACTTGAAACAGCGCCGCGGGTTCGGGATGTACGGCCGGACAGAACGATGAATGAAACCCGCTTTGATGGATTCCGGGAGTGTGGAACGGTCAAATGTCAAGATTATAAGCTTTGTCATGATCTGCTTATCATCTCGCCGCATGGTGATGCGCCTCACTGCGGTCACGCCCTCGCCTTTCAGACCTTCGAGCAGATCGGCTTCCGTCTCATTTAACAGATGTGGCTCAGAAATCACACCCTGAGAGCTATTGAGGCTACGGTGTGGTGTGATTCTGATGTCCAGATCTGCCATGCGATTTTGGGTAAGGAGGCTTGTGGCTTGCTGGTGAGTGTTCACCTCGACCAGAACTTCGCCGGTTCTCAGTTTCTTGGCTTGGAAAGACTTGCATAGGATGCCTTCAAGGAATTTGGTGATAAGGAACACTGACTGGGAGGAGATAGGATTTGACTTGTCAAGAGATTCAACAATCAAGAAGCGCGGATAGTTATCTGGCTTTTGGGATGCGATTGTTGGCAAGGGTGGGAATGAAGCTTCGGTGCGGCCCCTTTTCTGGGGCCGATCACGTTTGGGGGCGGGGGTTTGGAAAATGTCATACGATGCATTGGAAAGCAGGGAGACGGGGGTACTTTCTCCTTTGACCTTACCCTGGTAGTCAAAGAGGTCCCGGAGCTCCCTGCCTGGTAGACAGGCAGGGAGCCAATCGGCCGGAGCTTGACCAAGGCTCCGACGGCCACCGTTCACGGCTTCTAACCCTTCACCTTCCAACTTCTAGCCAAAAAGAAAACATCGTTCCTTCAACATGGTGTCATTTATGTAATTTTCATCTCATACTTGTGCATGCTCATGAATTCGAGAATGACAAAATACTTAACATTTACATACCCAACTCAGTTATCTTTTCGTGTCCCAAGCTTTTATGAGTAGACTCACTTCAAGATCTGGATAGGTTTAAGGTATACAGATACTTGCTTTACAGCTTTGCTTGTAACATGGCATTATGAATATAGGGAGTTTTTTTATTCCGTGGTATGTGCATTGAGGCCTGATAAATCAGGTGGCAAAACACTGAGTATATGAAGGTAAAACCTCTTTGCATGAAAACTGAGGTCATGAAGATGTTCCAGAAGAGCACCAATTCAAAATGTTTTAGGGCAATTGCAGCAATTGCAACCCCTTTATTTGTGGCATTGTTTTATATGGTCTAAACTGTCGACGCACATGGGTGCGTTCATGCCCAAATGCTATGGTTTTGGTGAACTGTCTTGAAAATGTTGAAAATGCTGAACCGCGACCTTGCTCTCCCGTGTACAATAATTTAACTCGTTAATAACGGAGAGAGAGAAATAACTTTATTTATGCTCAGGGTTCAGGTGAGGGGGTGGGGTGGTCCACAGGGCCGGCGCGACCGCCAGGGCCCGGGTGTACACCAAGTCTTGACTCGATGCCTCCGGGTCGCGCAGCGCCTGCTTCCAGAGGGAGGGGGAAGGAAGGGGGGGAAAGGGGTCTGTGGGGCACTCGCACAAAGAATGATAGTGCGTGTTGAGGGCCCCGCAGGCAAGGCATGTTGGGGAGTCAAACAGGTGTGGGTGGGTGTGAATGAGCTGAGTGCGGTGGGGGAAGGTGTGGGTCTGCAGGACGCGTAGAAAGTAAGCTGCGTCTAGGGTGAGTTGGGGGTGCGGTGGAGGGTACTGGCGGCGGTGGAGGCGGTAGTGAAGGTGATATCAGGCCCCGTCAGGCAGTTTTGTTTGCCTTTTGCCATGCCATCCAAGGCAGTTTTGAAAATTGTCTAAAATAAACGGATACAACATGTCACTGTAGTGCAGGAGCCGGGACTATCAAAAGGGACACCGCGTTTAGGCATAAATGAAGCGGTGGCTCGGTCTACTAGTTCACGAGCACGTACGTTCGCCACCTAATTAGCGCCTACGCCTGTGTGGTCTTGAGTCCACAACAGACACACGGTGTCGGTTGGGGGATGGGTTTTCAGACTTTTCAGTGCTTCTGGGGAGATGTAGTCCCAGGGAAAATGGCGAATGGCTGTCTGCGAATCAGAGAGGACAGAGAGGGTCTTGGGGTGCTGGGAAAGCGCAATGGCAATAGCCGCCTCCTCGGCCATCGTGGTGTTAGTAGCTTGTAGGATGTAGTGGCCTGTTGGACACGAGGCTAGCCGCGTGACTTGGGACGTGTGGTGAGCGTCTAGGTGCTCTCTGATGGTATTGTGGACGCCTAGGGCTAGGAGTCTGTCATTGGGGGTGTAGGAAGGAAGGAGTAGTACATGTCGATAGGTTTCCCGCAAAAGTGCATGAATTACGCGCGAATGAAACGAGGCCTCTTAAAAAATTGCCTAAAATTCAGAGCATTGTCTACTAATGCGCAGCATTCTTATTCCGCTTTTCTTGAGTGTGAGACTTTTAGATCCAATTTTCTTGGTTTTTCTAAGTCCTGTACGTCCAATTATCTCCATTTACACTATTATAAAGATCACAGGTGTTACTTGCGCCAAATTTGCATTTTTTGTAAATAAAGGGCATTACAAGGCTCAGCATTTTTCACATTATTATTTTTTGTTCTTTAGTTTTTCAAAATTGTGGTCGTCCAATTATCTCCATCTACGCTATGATAACGATTACAAGTTGAATTTCCGCTAAATCTCCATTATTGTGGAAATGCACGGTTCGCCATTTTCCGTCATTTTTTTACATGTTTCTTAATTTTTAGTTTCTGAAGATTTCGTTTGACCAATGATCTTCCTTTACGATATCATAACGATTAAAGGTTGAACTTCCGCGAAACCTGCATTTTTCTGGAAATGCAAGGTGTTAAAGTCACACGGCCGAGCACCTATCCGGTCTGCGCGAGAAACCACTAAGATATTATTTGTGTGCTCCGATCCATAAAAGAAAACGCAGTATCTGACCTTCCTACAGCTCTTTACCTGGGCGTCAACGCAGCAGTTCTGCAGGCGTAGCGACACAATGTAAGGTAGAGTGAGTGATTTAATATTGGTTCATTACATTACCAGATGCGTATTTTACTACCCCCCTATTACAAAAACAAAGGTCAAGGCATGTAACCGCACCATCAGAAGAGCTACGACGAGCCGAAAAAATTCAGTACACCATTTCATGTTTGGTATACTTGCCACTCGTGACGAGACAGCTCTTATTTTCAGTACAACAGTACGCCTAACGTGTTAGTTATTTTCAAGCATTGTCTTCGGGGGGCACTTTCCGCCAATGGCCAAGAATATTCTTGGTAACAAGGCAGAATAACTGTTATCAATTCCGTTTGCATCGATGGAATAAATCCCCGCACGGCACATCATAATGCTGGAACGGGCACACAGTATTAAAAAAGGTTTCCGCTCGTACCCGTGTGCTTAAATTCCCGCAAACCGCAGTATTATGCCTTTTTGGTAGAGCGATTCAAAAATGATGGTCAAAAAAAGCCACTCGCCGCCAAATGTGTTATTTAAGACTCCTGCTTGACGCGCAACAGCATGCAGAATACTTATAAGCCCATTTTTGCACTCCCCAGCAGCCCGTGTGTCGTGGCGCATTTTGATGTGTTGTAGTAGACCCAGGTTCGATTCTCCTCAGGGTAACGTCTATGTGCTTACATGTCTCGCATGATGTAACATGTGTTAGAGCATTCGTCACGGTGGGTTGGAATTGTCCTGGCAATGCGAGGGAAAAACGGATAAAATCAATTCTGCCTGTGTGGATTTTTTTTTTCGTGAAAAGCAACAAGGCCGCTTATTTGAGGGGCCGTATGATTTGGGGGCCGCTTCGTAAGCGGGAATAGGTTAGCATAATGGGCCGCGTAGAAATATTACGGCCAGCGGCCCACCGAACACACGGCCCAGGGTTTTGTTGGCCCTCTGGTTAGGCGGCCCTCAAGGGGGCCGCTTAAACACCGGGCCGCGTGTTCGGTGGGCCGCGTGTTTGGCGGGCCGCTTGCGATCGAGGCCGCATGAACCGCCGCTCTATAAGCGGCTTTAAATTGACGCGGCGGACCGCCAGCATGCGGATAGTATAACCAGGAATTGACTAAGAGTGTACCGTAGGGTTTGCAATGTTCAGATCAATATCAGTGGCTGCATGAGTCTTATCGCTTCTTCTCGTTTTCTTGCTTTCGTCTTGGTTGGGCGTTTTTTTTTTGTGGGCTAAAGATTGGTTAAATATTGGTTAATTGGTTCAACATTTTTTGGCGGTTGTGAGTTTGACACCACGGCTTGCCGCCAGAGCCACAGTGAGCATTCTTATGTTAGTGTTCCCTTGGAGGACAACCGCACTGATTTGCATGGTACCTGCCGTGGTGGCTCAGTGGCTAAACCGTTTCGCTGAGGAGCACGAGGTCGCGGGTTCGATTCCCGGCCGCGGCGACCGCTTTTGTGATGAAGGCGAAAAGCAAGGACGCCCGTGTGAACGAGATTTCGACGCATGTTAAAGATCTCAAGTGGTCGAAATTAATCCGGAGCCCTCCACAACGGCGCGACTCATCACCTGCATTGCGTCGGCGCATTAAACCCTACAATATCATCATTTGCATGGTGATTTCAAAGCAAAGCTTTTTACCTCTACACACCAAGGGTTCTTTCGCGACCGTTGGTGTCACCAGAAAACTCCAGCGAACAAATAAAACAATTTACTGGCACCGCCGGGAATCGAACCTGGAACTAATAGACTAACAAATCGAGAGCCCGTTGTCTTACCGATTTAGCTACGAGCCCACGCGAAGACGGGGAAGACAGGTGGTGTACTCGCCAAGCACATCTACGGGTTTACCCCCTGCGTTCTCGCTGAATGCCACGTGAAAGCGTCACGCGACCACTTACGCCCGTATAGCGGCCCTGTGCGCACCTTGCTCATGTGAGAAGAGTTACAAAAAATAGAGGAAGCTCACACCAATGCATGGCATCTCACTTCTAGTACGCCAATATGCTAAAGCCTGTGGCCTCCAGTGTTCACGTAACAAATCACAGCTCCATGTCGTCCGCGCTCACGCCAAATCAAGGAATACATTCAAATACTCCTTGATGGCCAGGCCATCACTCCAAGCCTCCGCATCAAGATCCTGGGCCTACCTCTCGAGGCTAACACCAAGAGTGACGTCTCCTTGCAGCGCCTCAAAAACAGCTATAATTAAATCATATACATGATCAGGCGAGTTGCCACCAAGAAGCGAGGTAGTCCAGGGTTCGACGGAATTCCGTCTGGTCAAGTCGTATGTTTATAACAAGAAGCGAGGTCTAAAGTAATCCGGTACCTTTCGATTAATTGAAGCTTTTGTCCTCTCGAGAGTCACTTACGTCAAACCCCTGTCTTCTTCTCGACGAGGAAGACATAGAGATGCTTTATATAAGGATTAGAAAGGCGGTCGAGCAGGCCATTGCTCTTCTGATGAGTGCGTCCACACAGAGGCTGGTTAGCACGGGCCTCCACAACACGGTGGAAGAGCTAATAGAGGGCCATCTTTCTAACCTGAAGGTCCGACTCAGAACTGCGGTGAAGGTCCGACTCAGAACTTCACCAGATTGGCTGGGCAGCCCAGAATGTCACTCCGCTTGACGTACTCCCAGACTCTTGGCGACTAAAACTAAAGATGATCCCTTTGCTTAGAAATATGAACCCGGCACATGACGAGGGTCACCGGAAAGCACGCGCTCAAGCGCTAAACACCACCCTCGGCGGGGATCATGCAGTTATCTACACAGACGCCTCCAAACATCGAGGGTAGCAATACGCCATCATCGTTGCTACCAGCAAAACCACCCTCAACACGTGTGCTCACTCAAGCCCCAAGCTGCCATCACGTTGGCTCTCACTCAACCAGGGGTTCGGTGGGTAGTCACCGATTCCCAGCAAGCCTACTGGAATTACCAGGCGGGTTGGGTGTCCTGACATGCACTGCGCGTGTTAAAAAACCACTCCTCAAACGGTTCCATTCAGCTCATCTGGACACCCTCTCACACTTCAATGGAGGGCAACGAATACGCCCACCCAACAAGCCTGCGCTATTACGTCCCGTGCTATCGAACTGCACGAGGAGAGTCACCCGCTTGTCACGTTCAGGGAGATAACCCAGCATTATCGCCTTCTGAGACAGACCGTACATTCGCCTTACCCTGACCTTTCCAGAGAACAACAAACTGCCCTACGGCTCATAGAATCCGGGCTCCTTCCCACAGCCTACGCGTGTTCACTTAATGCATCCGTATCGCTACGACGCTGAATGTAAATTTTGCTCAGAAGTAGGAACACTCCGCCCAGTAATCGGGGTGTGCGGCTTTAGCCCTGAGCACCCTCCTCCCTTTCGTTCAACAACCCAACAAGAGCAATGGGAGATGCTGCTGTCCAGGCCCTCTCTACCTACCCAGCTTCAGCGGGTGGACAGAACACAGGCCGCGCGGAATGCATATGGGCCCCACAGAATAAGGAATAACTCCCCAGGGCTGCACTCTGGGCCGTTCAGAAATCTGAACTGAAGTTTTTCTTCCTCCTCCTGTTCCTTCTCTGCCGCAAATCTCGTCGCCTCCGTTCGCGGCGCAGAGACGGAGAAGTCAGATTGTCTAACACCGGGGTTGGAGCTTACTTTAATTTTATCAAAAAAGTTTCCACTCATGTGCAAACACCAATACAACTAAACCAAACACTGTTCATGCACCATGCATTGATTTAACCTTTCCAAGAATATCTCTTTGAAGTAATAAATGGTGTGGTTAAGTGCATTTCCCTTCTCTCTGGTTTTACTATTTGTAGAGCGATGTGAGTGAATTTAAGCGACGTCGCAAGGGTAATCGATGTGATTGTCATTGACAGCTTTCCATTCCAACCACATTCACGGGGTGGATTGGCGCGATTTTAAAGCAAAGCTTTCTACCTCTACCCCCCAAGGGTTCTTTCGCGACCGTTGGTGTCACCAGAAAACTCCCGGAAAGAAATAAAAGAATTTACTGCACCACCAGGGATCGAACCTGGAACTAACAGAATAACAAACCAAGAGCCCGTAGTCTCACCGATTCAGCTACGAGCCCACACAGAGACGGCAAAGACAAGTGGTGCACTTACCAAGCACATCTACGGCTTAACGCCTGACTTCTCGCTAAATTCTACGCGATAGCGATTAAAGGAAGCACACACTAACCCATGGCGTCTCACTTCTAGTACGACGTCAATGGGCCTGTGGCTTGCAGTGTTCGCGTAAAAAAATATCAGTTCCTTGTCGTCCGCCATCACGCCAGGCGATACCTCAAGAAACACATTCAAATACTCCTTGATGGCCAGGCCATCACTCCATGCCCCAGCATCAAAATCCTGGGCCTACATCTTCAGGACAACACCAAGAGTAACATATCCTTGCAGTTCGTCAAACACGACATTAATAAATTATAAACATGATCCGCCGAGTTACAACCAAGACGCGAGGCCTCAAGGAATCCGACACCGTTCGATTAGCTTTCGTCTTCTCCAGAATCACTTACGTCAACCCCCTGTCTTCTTCTCGGCAAGGAGGACATAAAGATGCTTTATATAATGATTAGAATGGCGGTTGAGCAAGCCATTTGTCTTCCCATGAGGGCGCTCAGAGAGGCTGCTTATCACGGGGCTCTAAAAAGCTGAGAGGTGGTCATCTTTCTACCCAGAAGCTCCGAATGAGCATAACTGCGGCGGTTTGCTGAATCTTTCACCAGATTGGCTGGGCAGCACAGAATATCACTCCGCTTGATGTACTCCTGGGCTTTTGGCGACAAGAAAAAAATATGCTCCCTTTGCTTAGACATATGAACCCCTCAGATGACGAGGGTCACCGACAAGCACGGGCTCAAGCGCTCAACATCACCAGCGGTGGAGATCATGCAGTTTTCTACACTGACGCCTCCAAACATAGAGTGCAGCAGTACGTCATCATCGTGTCTGCCTCCAGAACCAACCTCCTTGCTGTGCCACACTCAAGACCGAAGACATGATGGCAACAGAAGAGGCAGCCGTCACCTTGGCTCTCAACCAAGGGTTTGTAAAGTAGTCACAAATTCCCAACAAGCCTAACAGAACTACCTGTCGGGTTTGGTGTCCCGACCTGCACTGCGTGTGCTAAAAAACCACTCCTGAAATGGTTCCATTCAGCTCATCTGGACACCTGCTCACGTTTCTATGGAGCGCAACGAATTACGCCCACCAAGCCTGCACTTTCACCCTCAGTGCTATGGAGCTGCACGAGGGCAGTCACCCGCTTGTCTCAATCAGGGACATAAACCAGAATTATCGCTATCTGAGGCAGACTCTACCTTTGGCTTACACTGACCTTTCCATAGAACAACAAACTACCCTACGGCTCATATAATCCGGCTCCTTCCCACAGCGGATGCGTGTTCACTTAATGCATCCGAATCGCTAAGACGCTGCATGTAAATTTTGCTCAAAAGTAGGTACACTCTGCCACATAATCGGGGTGTGCAACTTTAGCCCTGAGCACCTCCTCTGTTTTTGTCAGCTACCTAACAAGAGCAATGGGAGATGCTGCTATCCAGCCCTTCTCTACCTACCCAACTTCAACTGGTGGACAGGCGGCGCGGACTGAATATGGGCTACAGTGAAGAAGGAACCACTCTCCTGGACCGCACTTTGGGCCGTTCAGAAGTCCTAATAAAGTGTTTCCTCCTCCAGCTCCAGCTCCTCCGCCTCCACCTCCTCTTCCTCCTCCTCCTCGTTCTCCTTTCCTCCTCCTTCTCCTCCACCGTCTATGCCACCGATCTCATCGCCTCCGTCCGCTACGGCAAAGACGGAGAAGTGAAATCGTCTGACACCGGGTTTGAGCTTTTATTTTATAAAAAAAGTTTCCACTGATGTGCTACACCAATACAACTCAACCAACCACCATTCATTCCTCATGCAATAATTTTACCTGCGCAAGAATATCTCTTTGAAGTAATACAGGGTGTGGTTAAGTACATTTCACTTCTCTCTGGTTTAAGGATTTGTAGAGCGACGTGAGTGAATTTGTGATGTCGCATCGATAATCGTTGTAGGTGCCGTTTACAGCTTTGCTTTCAAACCACATTCACCGAGTGGATTGGCGCCAATTTTTTTTTAACTCGGTCATGTGGCGCCATTTGTCGTTTGGCAAACCGAGCTTGCAGCGGAGACAGAACTGTGGGAGTACTGCAAAGTCTTTGAAAACCTAAGTGATGAGAATCTATACAGTGGGCTTTATTTTAGTTCTTTTCTGATTATAATATTGCCGCGAACCATGTACGGGTTTGTTTATTTATTGTTTGTTTTTACTGCACGGCCGCGCCCGGCTCTGTTATCTGTGTTCCATGCGAAGCGCGTGTTCCATTCTTTATTTTTATGCCGCCCGGGCTATCTCATTCAAATAAGCAGAGTGTTTCGCCCTAACGCCGCTAGCCCAGAATATTCTTCTGTGATCTACAATGTTCGGGATGCGAATCGACGGTTCCAGAAAATCTCGCTCCGAAAGATAAAAGCCTGCACAGCAGACGCCGCGTCATTCGATTCTGCGACGCTCGCCTACGCACGTACGTCACTTTGTTGACCGCTGCTTCTCCGCCTCTGTATTCTTTTCAGTTGTTGGGGGATTAGAAATTCGCTCCAATAAACGTGTTTCTTTTCCAAACAACTGCGTCGTCCTTGGCTTCGTGACATCTGGTGGAGGTGCGGGTTAGCACTCTTCATGCCCACTACAACCTCTGAAAGCCGCCAAGCCAGTCCAACAAGAGCCAGCCTCCCCTGGCAAGATTTACCACCCGAATTCGGTCTGCGACCGGAGAAAGCGAACAAGAAAGACGTCGCAACCAGCACCATGGTCAACCAAGCCGATCGTCTCGTCGTTCTGCAGCAGCCACGGGATCCGCCATCATTCCGAGGAGCCCCCGCAGAAGACCCAGAAGAATGGTTGGAGAAACTGGAGCGCCTCCGGAAATTCAACAGGTGGGAAGACGCAGAAACGTTCCGGCATGTTTTCTTTTACTTGGAAGATTAGGCTCGCACTTGGTTCGAGAACCACGAGAGCTCCTTGACAAACTGGGCTCAGTTCAAAAGCGAGTTCACTAAGACCTTCACTACCGTCGTGCGGAAAGAAAGAGCCACCCTTTTGTTGGAAACGCGCACGCAACACCCCAACGAAGAGTCGTGATCTTCGTTGAGGAGATGAAGCAGCTATTTCGCCGCGCGGACCACGAAATGACGGAAGAAAAGAAGTTTCGCTTCTTAATGCGCAGAGTGAAGGAGGAACTGTTCGCTGGACTTGTCCGAAATCCGCCGAAAACCATCGCCGAATTCGTGACCGAAGCCAGCACCATTGAGAAAGCCCTCGAAATGCGTGCAAAGCAGTATGACCGCAACTTTGTTGGCGCGGCAAATGCGAACTACTTTGACAGCACGCGGATCCCGGCTGACAGCCTACGCGAGACTATCCGCGCAATAGTGAGAGAGGAGCTGCGGAAACTTCTCCCAACGCCGCCGCAGTCCCAAGTCGCTTCCCTCACCGACGTGATTAGAGAAGTGCAACAAGCGTTGGGAACTTCTACGCCATCCGAAGTACCCAGAGAGCCACAAGCTATGACATACTCCGCGGCTGTTCGTCGACCCCGCCCTGCTCCAACACGCTGTCAAGAGGCCCCACCGTACCGCCGCCCACTCTCACCCGAACTCCCGATAACCGTCCTCTGTGCTACCACTGCGGAAGAGGCTGACCACATCTACCGTCGCTGCCCATACAAGAGACTCGGACTGCGTGGTTTCTCCGTCGACGCACCTCGCCCTCCTCCTGGCCAACGACCACGTGAGATCGACTAGTATCTATCTGAAATCAGCCGTGGCCCACCGCGTTTCAACCGTTCGCTGTCGCCCTACCCATACCAATCGCCGAACCGCCGTAGCAACGCTGACTTCGCCCGTGGAAGGTCCCCCAGCCCACGCGGAGGAAACTAAAAGCAGCAACTTCTGTAGGTGAAGTTGCTCTACGGCGAAAAACCGGAAAACCTCCAACAACGCAAGGACGCGCCGAAGACAGTGATTCAAGACCTGCCCTCATCCCAACGACCCGACCTAACCCTGACGAGACTCGCGAACACGACGACAGCTATACGCCGCGACGCTTACCCGACCTGACCGAGACGTCCGCTGAGAAGACGTCGACAACGACGACGCACAGTGCCCCACCGTCGACACGCACAAGCCGAAATGCTACGCCCCGACGCACCCGGAACCCGAGGAAGGCGGCATCCGACGTCAAGGTGTCCATCGACGGTTTTGATGTAGTCGCCCTCGTAGACACGGGAGCCGACTACTCCGTAATGAGCGAACCATCTGCGTCTAAGCTGAAGAAAGTTATGACCAGATGGGACGCTCCGCTCATACGCACAGCAGGAGGCCACCTCGTGATGCCAAGTGGAACGTGAACATCGCGCGTCACCATAGACGGCACGACGTACCCTGCGGTGTTCGTCGTTTTGCCCAACTGCTCCGCGACGTAATTCTGGGAATGGACTTTTTGACGGACAACGGCGCAATAATCGATCTGCAGACGAAGTCGATAACATTTTCCTCCGACCACTCCATGACGCCAGAATCGAGCCCCGAACACCGTGCAGCTGTAAGGATCGCCGATGATCACGTCACCCTGCCACCCCGCGCAAGCTTGATGATCACCGTCTACTGTGCAGGTGCTGTGCTGCTCCCGATGTCGACGCTATCGTGGAGAGTGACCAAAGGTTGCTTCTTGACCGCTGTGTGTCTGTCGCAAGAGGCATTGCACGGTTTAAGCAGCGCAAATCTCACGTTTTGGTCACCAATTTCACCGAGGAGTACCAGCATTTAAACAAGGGCGCTGCAATTGCGTTCGTCGAAGAAACGCAACAAGCAAGTGACGTGATAGCAGTGGCCGACTTTGAACGCGCACCCGACGATACCTTCAAGCTTCCGCACCCGTTCGACGTTAATCCGGCGCTACCGGAAGAAGAAAGGAACAAGTTATTGGCTTTGCTGCGTCGCTACAGCGAGTGTTTTTCGTCGAACTCAAAGTTACGTCAAACAGCTCTGCCGAAGCACCGGATAATAACCGAGGATGGAGGCCGACCTACCCTACAGTCACCGTACCGCGTCTCTTCACACGAGCGCGAAGCCATCCGGACTTAACTCGACGACATGCTCAACGACGACATTATACAGCCATCGAAAAGTCCGTGGGCTGCGCTGGTCGTACTCGTGAAGAAAAAAGACTGCACACAGAGTCGACGACGCCCTCGACCACCTCTGCCATGCGAGGTACTTCTCATCGATGGATCTGAATGCAGGCTACTGGCAAATTGAAGTGGACGAGAGAGATCGAGAGAAGACTGCATTCATAACCCCGGACGGCCTATACGAGTTCAAGGTGATGCCGTTTGGGCTATGCACGGCACCAGCAACGTTCCAAAGAGTCATGGACATTGTGCTAGCTGTCCTGAAGTGGCACACCTGCCTCGTATACCTCGACGACGTTGTGGTATTCTCCCGGACTTTCGACGAACACCTCGCAAGGTTGCAGTCGGTACTCGAGGCCATCCGTACGTCGGGGTTAACGCTGAAGCCTGAAAAGTGCCGCTTCGCGTACGAGGAACTGACGTTTTAGGCCATGTCGTCAATGCACCGGGAGTCATGCCTGACACGGCGAAAACTTCAGCCATAGCGAACTTCCCAAGGCCGAAAGATAAGAAGGGCGTGCGCAGATTTCTTAGAGTGTGCGCATACTACCGCCGCTTCGTCGCAAACTTCGCACGCATTGCAGAGCCGCTCACGCGCTTGACGACGACAGCACCCCTTTCAGCTGGGAAGACGACCAAGAAAAGGCATTCTGCGAGCTGCAAAAAAAAATCGCGCCAATCCACCCCGTGAATGTGGTTGGAAAGCAAAGCTGTAAACGACAATCATTTCGATTACCCTTGCGACGTCGCTTAAATTCACTCAAATCGCTCTACAAACAGTAAAACCAGAGAGAATTCTCGGCTGCCCAGCCAATCTGGTGAAGCATGCAGTTACCCACCGCAGTTCTGAGCCGGACCTTCAGGTCAGAAAGATGGCCCTCTATCAGCTCTTCCACCGTGTTGTGGAGCCCCGTGCTAACCAGCCTCTGTGTGGACGCACTCATGAGAAGAGCAATGGCCTGCTCGACCGCCTTTCTAATCATTATATAAAGCATCTCTATGTCTTCCTTGTCGAGAAGAAGACAGGGGGTTGACGCACGTGACTCTCGAGAGGACAAAAGCTTCAATTAATCGATAGGTACCGGATTTCTTTAGACCTCGCTTCTTGTTATAAACTTACGACTTGACCAGACGGAATTTCGTCGAACCCTGGACTACCTCGCTTCTTGGTGGCATCTCGCCTGATCATGTATATGATTTAATTATAGCTGTTTTTGTGGCGCTGCAAGGAGACGTCACTCTTGGTGTTAGCCTCGAGAGGTAGGCCCAGGATCTTGATGCGGGGGCTTGGAGTGATGGCCTGGCCATCAAGGAATATTTGAATGTATTCCTTGATTTGGCGTGAGGGCGGACGACAAGGAGCTGTGATTTTTTACGTGAACACTGGAGGCCACAGGCTTTAGCATATTGGCGTACTAGAAGTGAGATGCCATGCATTGGTGTGAGCTTCCTCTAATTTTTGTAACTCTTCTCACATGAGCAAGGTGCGCACAGGGCCGCTAGAAGGGCGTGAGTGGTCGCGTGACGCTTTCACGTGGCATTCAGCGAGAACGCAGGGGGTAAACCCATAGATGTGCTTGGTGAGTACACCACCTCTCTTCCCCGTCTTCGCGTGGGCTCGTAGCTAAATCGGTAAGACAACGGGCTCTCGATTTGTTAGTCTATTAGTTCCAGGTTCGATTCCCGGCGGTGCGAGTGAATTCTTTTATTTGTTCGCTGGAGTTTTCTGGTGACACCAACGGTCGCGAAGGAACCCTTGGCGGGTAGACGTAGAAAGCTTTGCTTTAGAAACACCTGCAAAGCCCGCCCGTGCTCGCTCATTTCGACGAAAACGCCGAAACGGAAAAACAATCGCGCCAATCCACCCCGTGAATGTGGTTGGAAAGCAAAGCTGTAAACGGCACCCATAACGATTACTCATGCGACGTCACTTAAAATCACTCACATCGCTCTACAAATAGTAAAACCAGAGAGAAGTGAAATGCACTTAACCACACCATTTATTACTTCAAATAGATATTCTTGGTAAGGTTAAATCAATGCATGATGCATGAACGGTGTTTGGTTGAGTTGTATTGGTGTAGCAAGGGTGGAAACTTTTTTTTTTGTAAAATCAAAGTAAGCTCCAACCCGGTGTTAGACGATCTGACTTCTCCATCTCTAACTACTTCTTAAGCGCCAAAAAGTACAGGGACATAGAATGAGACAGGGACACGGGATAGCGCGTGACCCTGTCTCATTCTATGTATCTGTATTTTTTGGCGCTTAAGAAGTAGTTATGGAACACCAACTAGCCCGAACACAAGCCCTTATTCTCCGTCTCTGCGCCGCGGACGGAGGCGACGAGACTTGCGGCTGAGAAGGAGGAGGAAGAACTACTTCTGTTCAGATTTCTGAACGGCCCAGAGTGCAGCCTTGGGGAGTGGTTCCTTCTTCTGTGGGGCCCATATGCAGTCCGAGCAGCCTGTGTTCTGTCCACCCGCTGAAGCTGGGTAGGTAGAGAGGGCCTGGACAGCAGCATCTCCCATTGCTCTTGTTGGGTAGATGACGGAAAGAGAGGAGGTTGCTCACTGCTAAAGTCGCACACCCCGATTACGGGGCGGAGTATTCCTACTTCTGAGAAAAATTTACATTCAGAGTCGTAGCGATTCGGATGCATTACGTGAAGACACGTAGGCTGTGAGAAGGAGCCCGGATTGTATGAGCCGTAGGGTACTTTGTTGTTCTGTGGAAAGGTCAGGGTAAGGTGAAGGTACGGTCTGTCTCAGAAGTCGATAATGCTGGATTATCTCCCTGGACGTAACAAGCAGGTGACTGTCCTCGTGCAGCTCCATAGCATGGGAGGTAAAAGCGCAGGCTTGTTGGGTGGGCGTATTTGTTGCCCTCCATTGAAGCGTGAGGCGGTGTCCAGACGAGCTGAATGGAACCGTTTGGGGAGTGGTTTTTTAGCACGCACAATGCAGGTCAGGACACCCAACCCGACTGGTAATTCCAGTAGGCTTGTTGGGAATCGGTGACTACCCTCCGAACCCCTGGTTGAGTGAGAGCCAAGGTGATGGCTGCCTCTTCTGCTGCCGTCATTTGTTGGGTCCTAAGCGAGGTACACGCAAGGAGGTTGGCTCTGGAGGTAGCCACAATGATGGCGTGTTGCTGCCCTCGATGTTAGGAGAAGTCTGTGTAGATAACTGCATGAGCCCCACCGAGGGTGGTGCTTAGCGCTTGAGCCCGTGCTTTTCGGTGACTCTCGTCATGTGAGGGGTTCATATTTCTAAGCAAAGGGAGCATCTTTAGTTTTAGTCGCCAAGAGTCTGGAAGTACGTCAATCGGAGTGGCATTCTGGGCTGCCCAGCCAATCTGGTGAAGCATGCGATTACCCACCGCAGTTCTGAGTCGGACCTTCTGGTTAGAAAGATGGCCTTCTATCAGCTCTTCCACCGTGTTGTGGAGCCCGTGCTAAGCAGCCTCAGTGTGGACGCACTCATGAGAAGACCAGTGGCCTGCTCAACCGCCTTTCTAATCATTATATAAAACATCTCTATGTCTACCTCGTCGAGAAGAAGATAGGGGTTTGTCGTAAGTAACACTCGAGAGAACTTACGCTTCAATTAATCGAAAGGTACCGGATTCTTTTAGGCCTCGCTTCTTGGTGGCAACTCGCCTGATCATGTGTATGATTAGATTAATGCTGTTTTTCAGGCGCTGCAAGGAGACGTGACTCTTGGTGTTGGCCTGGAAATGTAGGACCAGGATCTTGATGCTGCGGTTTGGAGTGATGGCCTGGTCATCAAGGAGTATTTGAATGTATTCCTTGATTTGGCGTGAGGGCGGACGACAAGGAGCTGTGATTTTTTACGTGAACACTGGAGGCCACAGGCTTTAGCACATTGGCGTACTAAAAGTGAGATGCCATGGATTGGTGTGAGCTTCCTTTAATTTTTGTAACTATTAGCACATGAGCAAGGTGCGCACAGGGCCGCTAGACGGGCGTGAGTGGTCGTGTGACGCTTTCGCGTGGCATTCAGCGAGAAGGCAGGGGGTAAACCCGTAGACGTGCTTGGTGAGTACACCATATGTCGTCCCGTGTTCACGTGGGCTCGTAGCTGAATCGGTAAGACAACGGGCTCTCGGTTTGTTAGTCTATTAGTTCCAGGTTCGATTCCCGGCGGTTCCGGTAAATTCTTTTATTTGTTCGCTGGAGTTTTCTGGTGACACCAACGGTCGCGAAAGGACCCTTGGGGGGTAGAGGTAGAAAGCTTTGCTTTAAAAACACACGGGCGCCAGTGCTATAGGCTTGGGTGCCGTCCTTGTCCAACAACTAAGCGGGTGCGAAAACGTAAACGCCTTTGCCAGCAGTGGTCTGTCGAAGGAGAGGAAAAAAAATCGCGCCAATCCACCCCGTGAATGTGGTTGGAAAGCAAAGCTGTAAACGGCAGCCTTAACGACTACAAATGCGACGTCACTTAAAATCACTCACGTCGCTCTACAAATAGTAAAACCAGAGAGAAGTGAATTGCACTTAACCACACCATTTATTACTTCAAAGAGATATTCTTGGTAAGGGTAAATCAATGCATGATGCATAAACGGTGTTTGATGGAGTTGTATTGGTGTAGCACAAGAGTGGAAACATTTTATAAAATTAATGTAAGCTCCAACCCGGTGTAAGACGATCTGACTTCTCCGTCTTTGCGCCGCGGACGAAGGCGGCGAGTTTGCGGCAGAGAAGGAGGAGGACGAGAAAGAAATACTTCTGTTCAGATTTCTGAACGGCCCAGAGTGCAGCCCTGGGGAGTGATTCCTACTTCTGTGGGACCGATATGCAGTCCGCGCGGCCTATGTTCTGTCCACCTGCTGAAGCTGGGTAGGTAGAGAGGTCCTGGACAGCAGCATCTCCCATTGCTCTTGTTGGGTAGTTCACAGAAAGAGAGGAGGGTGCTCAGGGTTAAAGAAGCATACCACGATTACGAGCCGGAGTGTTCCTACTTCTCAGAAAAATTTACATTCAGCCTCGTAGCAATTCGGTTATCTTAAGCGAAGACGCGTAGGCTGTGGGAAGGACCCGTATTGTATGAGCCGTAGGGTACTTTGTTGTTCTCTGAAAGGCGTGTTTCTTCGTATCTTCGCCTCTGAAAAGGTGAAGATACGGTCTGTCTCCGAAGGCATAATGATGGGTTATCTCCCTGAACGTGAGAAGCGGGTGACTTTCCTCGTGCAGCTACATAGCACTGGAGGTAAAAGCGCAGGCTTGTTCGGTGGGCGCATTTTTTGCCCTCCATTTAAGTGTTAGGGGGTGTCCAGATGAGCAGAATGGAAGCGTTTGGGGAGTGGCTTTTAACACGCGCAGTGCAGGTCAGGACACCCAACCCCACTGGTAATTCCACTAGGCTTGCTGGGAATCTGTTACTACCCTCCGAGCCCCTGGTTGCGTGAGAGCCAAGGTGACGGCTGCCTCTTCTGCTGCCGTCATTTCTTGGGTCCTAAGCGAGGTACACGCTTGGAGGTAGCCACGATGGAGGTAGCCACGTTCTGGAGGTAGCCACGATGATGGCGTATTGCTGCCCTCGATGTTTGGAGGCGTCAGTGTAGATAACTGCATGATCCCCACCGAGGGTGGCGTTTAGCGCTTGAGCCCGTGCTTTTCGGTGACCTTCGTCATGTGAGGGGTTCATATTTCTAAGCAAAGGGAGCATCTTAAAATTTGTCGCCAAGGGTCTGGGAATACGTCAAACGGAGTGACATTCTGGGCTACCCACCCAATCTGGTGAAGCATGCGGTTACCCACCGCAGTTCTGAGTCGGACCTTCTGGTTAGAAAGATGGCCTTCTATCAGCTCTTCCACAGTGTTGTGGAGCCCCATTGCTATGCACCCTATGTGTGGATGCACTCATGAGGAGACCAATGGCCTGCTCGACCGCCTTTCTAATCATTATATAAAGCATCTCTATGTCTACCTCGTCGAGAAGAAGATAGGGGTTGGTCGTAAGTAACTCTCGAGAGAACTTACGCTTCAATTAATCGAAAGGTACCGGATTCTTTTAGGCCTCGCTTCTTGGTGGCAACTCGCCTGAGCATGTGTATGATTTGATTATTGCTGTTTTTGAGGCACTGCAAGGAGACGTCACCCTTGGTGTTAGCCTTGAGATGTAGGCCCAGGATCTTGATGCTGGGGCTTGGAATGGTGGCCCGGCCATCAAGGAGTATTTCAATGTATTCCTTCGTTTGGCTTGAGGGCCAACGACAAGAAGCTGTAATTTTTTACGCGAACACTGGAGGCCACAGGTTTTAGCACATTGGCGTACTAGAAGTGACTTGCCATGCATTGGTGTGAGCTTCATTTAATTTTTGTAGCTCTTTTCACATGAGCAAGGTGAGCACAGGACCGCTTGACGGGCGTGAGTGGTCGCGTGACGCTTCCACGTGGCATTCAGCGAGAACGCAGGGGGTAAACCCGTAGATATTCTTTGTGAGTACACCTCCTGTCTTCCCCGTCTTTGCGTGGGCTCGTAGCTAAATCGGTAGGACAACGGGCTCTCGCTTTGTTAGTCTTTTAGTATCATGTTCGGTTCCCGGCGGTGCCAGTAAATTATTTTATTTGTTCGCTGGAGTTTTCTGGTGACACCAACGGTCGCGACAGAACCCTTGGGTGGTAGAGGTAAAAAGCTTTGCTTTAAAACTACTCTGCCTCCGAAAAAGAGTGCCTGGATATTATATGGGCCATTTCAAGGTTTCGCCCATACGTGTATGGCACACCGTTCAAGGTTGTAACAGACCACCATGCACTGTGTTTGCTCGCCAATTTGAAGGACCCCTCTGGCCGTCTTGGGCGGTGGAGTTTGCGCCTTCAAGAGTTCGACGTTACAATCGTCTACAAATCCGGCAGGAAACACTCCGACGCCGACTGCCTGTCCCGCGCCCCTGTCGACCCACCACCACAAGACTCCGATGAAGACAGCGCGTTCTTCGGGGTTGTTACGGAGAGCGACCTAGCCGCCCAGCAGCGTGCCGACCCGGACTTGCGCGTAATGATCGACTAACTCGAAGGACGAAACGTCGCCGTGCCTAGAGCGTTCAAGCAGAACTTACCAGCATTCAGCCTCAAAAACTCCGTCCTCGTGAAGAAGAATTTTAGCCCCGGAACAAGAACGAATTATCTACTTGTCATCCCCGCAGACCTTCGTGACGACATTTTGGAAGCGTCCCACGACGACCCGTCTTCCCGACATCTCGGCACAGCTCGCACTATTGCAAAAATTAAGTTGAAGTACTTCTGGCCCCGCCTTACATTCGACGTCACCCACTACATTCGGAGTTGCCGTGACTGCCAGCGACGAAACACGCGGCCGACAAGACCCGCCGGACTTCTGCAACCGATCACCGTCCCGTCGAGGCCCTTTACACAGATTGGAATGGACCTTCTAGCCCCGTCCCCGACGTCACGATCGGAGAACAAGTGGATTGTCGTAGCGACAGACTACATTACGCGCTACGCAGAGACCGCCGCTCTTCTGCGGGGGACTGCACAAGAAGTTGTCAAGTTCTTTATAAACCAAGTTGTGCTGCGACATTAAGCTCCTGAAGTCCTAATCACGGACCGAGGAACAGCCTTTACCGCGGAACTGATGCAAGGAATCTTACGCTACAGCAACACGGATAACCGAAGAACGACGGCGTTCCACCCCCAAACGAACGGACTAACGGAACGTCTGAACAAGACGATTGCGGATATGCTGTCCATGTACGTCGACGTTGGACATAAGACTTGGGACGAAGTCCTCCCGTATGTCACGTTTGCGTACATTACAGCGACGCAGGAAACTACGCACATGACACCGTTCGAGCTTGTCTACGGAAGACGGCCGACTACGATGCTCGACGCCGTGCTTCCGCATGTAGAAGACGACGACCTCAATGCCGACGTCCAAGGATACCTTCAACGTGCGGAGGAGGCCCGCCAGCTCGCTGGAGTTCGTATAACGGACCAGCAGCTGGTGGATGCCGGCCGCTACAACCTCCGACGCCGAGACACCGAGTACCAACCAGGGGATCGTGTGTGGGTTTGGACTCCCATTCGACGACGCGGACTCAGTGAGAAGCTTCTGCGACGGTATTTCGAACCCTACCAGATTCTACGACGTGTTGGCCAATTAACCTACGAAGTGATCCCAAGTGGTGATTCCAGCACATCACGACGACGCACGCGACCCGAAGTCGTCCACCTGGTTCGCCTCAAACCGTATTTCGCAAGAAGACGAACTTTTTTTGTTGTTGTTTTGTTGTTGCTGTTTGTTCGGACTGTCCTTTATTTTAGCATCGGGTCGATGCACTCTTACAGGGGGGTAATGCCGCGAACCATGTACGGGTTTCTTTATTGATTGTTTGTTTTAATGCCCGGCCGCGCCCGGCTCTGTTATCTATGTCCCATGCGAAGCGCGTGTTCCATTCTTTATTTTTATGCCGCACGGGCTATCTCATTCAGATAAGCAGAGTGTTTCGCCCTAACGCCGCTAGCCCAGAATAATTTTCTGTGATCTACAATGTTCTGAATGCGAATCGACGGTTCCAGAAACTCTCGCGCCGAAAGATAAAAGCCTGCACAGCAGACGCCGCGTCATTCGATTCTGCGACGCTCGCCGACGAACGTACGTCACTTTGTTGACCGCTGCTTCGCCGCCTCTGTATTCTTTTCAGTTTTTACGGGAGCACAAGTTCGCTCCAATAAACTTGTTTCTTTTCAAAACAACTGCGTCGTCCTTGGCTTCGTGACAATATATACCTTCCTTGATTTCTGAGAGAGTGCCCTTAATCCTTTTCGTGCTGTTTTAGTGAGGTCACCCAATGTTGGTGCCGGCATAACCTCCGGTGAAAAGCCGCCCGCATCTTCCCACGGGGGGAACTCGAGTAAATGCGTCGCATCTACTCGAGTCAAGCAAAGCGTCACGTCAAGCGTAAGCCATGCAAAGACGCCCTTGGCTGAATTCCGAACGCGCCCTCCGCCGCTTATATACGTTGAGGGGACTGCGTAAGCCGGTCCCAGTCGACGACGTTGGCGTACTTGTAAAGCGGCGTGGACTCTAGGTGTTTGAGCCAACCGCGGATGTTGCTTGGCCGGAGAACGGCACACCGGTTATATGCGCAGGGCGCCCGAAGGAGAGGAAACCGCGGAAGAGAGAGTACTGCACATGCGCCGGCCCAAGCGCGTCTGCCGCGGCTATGACGCAACGTGCCGCGGCTATGACGCAACACAATCCAACACAATCCACTTTAATCCAATCCAATCCAATACAAATCCAATCCAAGCCAAGCCAAGCCAATCCAATCCAAGCGAATCCAATCGAATCCAATCCAATGCCCCTCGCGAGTGAGTGTTCGAATCCAATCCAATGCCCCTCGCGAGAGATGTGTTCGCTTTCGCCTCGACTCGACGCGCATGCGCAGTGAGCGTGCGGACTACGGACGCCAACGCGGGTGACATCGTGAGTTACTGAAATGCTCTGCATTTAAAAAAATTGGCGCCAATCCACTCGGTGAATGTGGTTTGAAAGCAAAGCTGTAAACGGCACCTACAACGATTATCGATGCGACATCACAAATTCACTCACGTCGCTCTACAAATCCTTAAACCAGAGAGAAGTGAAATGTACTTAACCACACCCTGTATTACTTCAAAGAGATATTCTTGCGCAGGTAAAATTATTGCATGAGGAATGAATGGTGGTTGGTTGAGTTGTATTGGTGTAGCACATCAGTGGAAACTTTTTTTATAAAATAAAAGCTCAAACCCGGTGTCAGACGATTTCACTTCTCCGTCTTTGCCGTAGCGGACGGAGGCGATGAGATCGGTGGCATAGACGGTGGAGGAGAAGGAGGAGGAAAGGAGAACGAGGAGGAGGAGGAAGAGGAGGTGGAGGCGGAGGAGCTGGAGCTGGAGGAGGAAACACTTTATTAGGACTTCTGAACGGCCCAAAGTGCGGTCCAGGAGAGTGGTTCCTTCTTCACTGTAGCCCATATTCAGTCCGCGCCGCCTGTCCACCAGTTGAAGTTGGGTAGGTAGAGAAGGGCTGGATAGCAGCATCTCCCATTGCTCTTGTTAGGTAGCTGACAAAAACAGAGGAGGTGCTCAGGGCTAAAGTTGCACACCCCGATTATGTGGCAGAGTGTACCTACTTTTGAGCAAAATTTACATGCAGCGTCTTAGCGATTCGGATGCATTAAGTGAACACGCATCCGCTGTGGGAAGGAGCCGGATTATATGAGCCGTAGGGTAGTTTGTTGTTCTATGGAAAGGTCAGTGTAAGCCAAAGGTAGAGTCTGCCTCAGATAGCGATAATTCTGGTTTATGTCCCTGATTGAGACAAGCGGGTGACTGCCCTCGTGCAGCTCCATAGCACTGAGGGTGAAAGTGCAGGCTTGGTGGGCGTAATTCGTTGCGCTCCATAGAAACGTGAGCAGGTGTCCAGATGAGCTGAATGGAACCATTTCAGGAGTGGTTTTTTAGCACACGCAGTGCAGGTCGGGACACCAAACCCGACAGGTAGTTCTGTTAGGCTTGTTGGGAATTTGTGACTACTTTACAAACCCTTGGTTGAGAGCCAAGGTGACGGCTGCCTCTTCTGTTGCCATCATGTCTTCGGTCTTGAGTGTGGCACAGCAAGGAGGTTGGTTCTGGAGGCAGACACGATGATGACGTACTGCTGCACTCTATGTTTGGAGGCGTCAGTGTAGAAAACTGCATGATCTCCACCGCTGGTGATGTTGAGCGCTTGAGCCCGTGCTTGTCGGTGACCCTCGTCATCTGAGGGGTTCATATGTCTAAGCAAAGGGAGCATATTTTTTTCTTGTCGCCAAAAGCCCAGGAGTACATCAAGCGGAGTGATATTCTGTGCTGCCCAGCCAATCTGGTGAAAGATTCAGCAAACCGCCGCAGTTATGCTCATTCGGAGCTTCTGGGTAGAAAGATGACCACCTCTCAGCTTTTTAGAGCCCCGTGATAAGCAGCCTCTCTGAGCGCCCTCATGGGAAGACAAATGGCTTGCTCAACCGCCATTCTAATCATTATATAAAGCATCTTTATGTCCTCCTTGCCGAGAAGAAGACAGGGGGTTGACGTAAGTGATTCTGGAGAAGACGAAAGCTAATCGAACGGTGTCGGATTCCTTGAGGCCTCGCGTCTTGGTTGTAACTCGGCGGATCATGTTTATAATTTATTAATGTCGTGTTTGACGAACTGCAAGGATATGTTACTCTTGGTGTTGTCCTGAAGATGTAGGCCCAGGATTTTGATGCTGGGGCATGGAGTGATGGCCTGGCCATCAAGGAGTATTTGAATGTGTTTCTTGAGGTATCGCCTGGCGTGATGGCGGACGACAAGGAACTGATATTTTTTTACGCGAACACTGCAAGCCACAGGCCCATTGACGTCGTACTAGAAGTGAGACGCCATGGGTTAGTGTGTGCTTCCTTTAATCGCTATCGCGTAGAATTTAGCGAGAAGTCAGGCGTTAAGCCGTAGATGTGCTTGGTAAGTGCACCACTTGTCTTTGCCGTCTCTGTGTGGGCTCGTAGCTGAATCGGTGAGACTACGGGCTCTTGGTTTGTTATTCTGTTAGTTCCAGGTTCGATCCCTGGTGGTGCAGTAAATTCTTTTATTTCTTTCCGGGAGTTTTCTGGTGACACCAACGGTCGCGAAAGAACCCTTGGGGGGTAGAGGTAGAAAGCTTTGCTTTAAAACACGGCGCTGTGACTCAGTGGGTACGGCGTTGCGCTGTTGAGCCTAAAGGCTGGACCGCATGGAGCGTTTTTTCACGCGATTCGCGCGCCTCGGCGTTGCGCGTGCGTTTTTTCGACGCCCGCGTTGACGGTTCCGCGCCCGCGGCAGCATCTGCCTTGGCTAGATTTGGACGCACGTCGCGCGCGGCAGTGGGAGGAGCCTAGCGACTTGCGCCAATGGGGAGGCGCGCGCCTCATGGCGGCGGCTTCGAAGCGCCTGAGAGAGCCGGCTGGCTCCGCCGTGGATGTTTAGGCTTACCACCACTGCAGATATTGAATGCGGGCTTTCACAAGCGGCGCGGATGGTGTTTTATAGTACAGTTTTCGCCCACATTATAAGCTCCTTTACCGCACAAGCAACTTCGTGCGTGTCTTCAGCGGCATTTTAGAGAGCGCTCAGATGCGGTCGCTCGAGCTCCCGACGCCACTTCGCGGCCGAAGCCGCCGCCATGTTTCCGCCGCCTGCCGCGCCGCGCGCAGCGTTCGGGTTGCTCCGCGGCAGCGGTAGCGTGCCTATGGCGTGCGCGGCGCGTTTTCGCGAGCCGAAAACGCTCCATGCGGTTCACGCTTAAGGATGCGGTTAGATTCCCGGCCGTGGCTTCCGTTTTCCCAAAAACACCATTGTACCGAGATTTCAGCGAACTTTGAAGTTTGTTAGGTGGTCTAAATTATTCCGGAGACTTTAACTACGGCGCGCCCCGTATCCTACGTGTATCTTTGGCGGATGAATTACCGGAAATTTATATTAGATGCGGCGGATCTCTTGCTCTGTGGCATGTCCCTCCTGCGTCGTCGGCGGTGGCGGCGGCGTCCGTCCGCAGCCCTCCTCCGTTCGCCTCTCCCACATCTGTGTGCAACTCTCACTCCGGCGCATTAGCATAACGACAGCTGGCGCGCTTGGTTGGCGTGCGCTTCGCTGCGTTAACGCTGCGCTAACAGCTGCACCGGTGCGCGCATGCGCGACTCTCCTCCTCAGTCGCCTCTCCTTCAAGCGCTGTGAATATAAAGCGGGTATAGCGCTGGGTGGTGGCCGCTAAATCCCGTGTACTCTCTTATTTCGCGTATGCATGTGCATGAAAATGTAAAATTGCCTCCATCGTCCCGTGCATGAGAACATCCGTTTGCGATGGAAGGCATCCCACGAGTTCACAATACGTTTCACGCGATGTAGAGAATCAACCCAATGGAAATGCCGATTGAACCCCCAGATGCGCCGCATCACACCATGGTTCCCTCGCGGAGAGATGGAGGCAATTTTTTATCTTCTTGTGGGAACACGCTTTGGTGTGACGACGTAAGTTGCCGCCACAGCTGGAGATCGTGTCTGCCGAGCATGCTACCACCTAATGGGCATAGAATTACCTTCACCGCGCAGGCGCGGCACCAGCTGAAATCGTGTCTTTTCTTTCGTATTCGCCGTTGTATCATTGTCCTCCTTTCCAAACTTGATTTGCCATTGCGCCACAAAACAGTTCGGCGGAGCCCTCAAATCTCGTTGCGTAGTCGTACCTTCCCGGTGCCAGAGGTGACTTATTTCCGTGCACGCCTGATGAGCACGGCTGATATCGGATGGCTAGCAGGCACGGCCAAATCAAAAAATGAGGCTAATAACGCTATCACGGTAAAACCAAAGAACTGCAGAGCGCGAAAGCAAGATGCAGTGCAGCCGATATTCGTCTTCTTTTTCACGCTTCCTTTAGGACACAGGGAAAATGCATTAGTACCAATGTAGCAATGATGTGTTGCTGCTTAGCGGGAACGGAGTGCAAGCTGGCCAAACCAAATGTCATTCTTGGCAGCTTGCACGTGGTATGAAACGACATTACCCTTCCGTCGCTGCGACTTTATTCGAGCAATCAGACTGCACGAGCGCTACACTGCGCAACAGCGAAGGGCCACACCCGATGTGTGCACACTTTTTGCATTCAATAATTTGTTTAAAATGTCCAACACCTGGAAATTGTTAATTATTGACAAGTGTGACCGCAGGAGTTGCTCAGTGGTAAGCGGTTTGCTGCTGACCACCAGTGAGTTTGGTCTCCCTTCCCCACGACCGTTTTTCTGAATTAGATGCAAATCGAGAACGTCCGTCTTTCGAGATTTTGAGCCACGTTTAATATCACCAGCCGGTTTAAATACGCCTCCTGGCATGCAACGTAATCGCCACCTCGGAGCAGAGATGTAGCACGGGGAATCTTTTAAAGCAAAGCTTTTTACCTCTACCCCCCAAGGGTTCTTTCGCGACCGTTGGTGTCACCAAAAAACTCCAGCGAGCAAATAAAAGAATTTACTGGCACCGCCGGGAATCGAACCTGGAACTAATAGACTAACAAATCGAGAGCCCATTGTCTTACCGATTTAGCTACGAGCCCCTTTTTTTTCTTTATTGCCGGTTTCAAACAAAATCCAGAAACAACGGTACATATGATAAATTCGCTGACTTCACTCAAGCCAGCGCTACATAACTAAAAACGGGGCATAGACAATACCTTTTCAAATTCATGCAACCATTCAGGAGTACACTTCTGACTCTTGCACATTTCTACAATACGTTGGGCACTCTCACAGAAATACTGCCGTGCTGGCCTTCCGTCTACGTCACAGTGCCGAAACGCCATTCGAGACCTCCATATTCCGTGGAGGACCAGCAACATCACTAGGTCGTAACGCACTCCATTATCGTTTTGCACTGCCAGAAACCGGATGCCATAAGGGCTCAACGGAAACTCCTTTTTCAATGTTCGCTGAAGAACGTCCCACAAAAACACCCCATCCCAACAATCCAAAAAAACATGTTCCACCGTCTCGGGCTTTTTACACAAAGAACAGTCCACACCCCATGGCACAAACAGACCCTTTTCTAACATCCATGTTTTACCTGGTAACACTCCACAGTGCAGTTTAAAGAAAAATGTTTTAACACCCGGGGGAATGGCCATAGCTTTTACACGTTTCAAAACGTTCTGCCCGGGGCCCACCGGAAACATGGATCGGTATAAAGGAACAGGAAAACAGATTTCAGCAAGGTCTTTATACAACTTTTTCTTCGACACGGCACTCAAGTACTCCATAGAGAACCGTACACAAAGAAATTGTGTCGCTTGAACAACTTCTTTTAAATACCCGTGTACTCCTCCATTGTAGCTTTGACATGACGTAACAATAAATTGGGGCAATAGCCTGCCTAACCTGACTTGAATAACAGTGCGCAGGAAGGGGTCCTTTACCTCGCGCAAGAAATAAAAACGATTCACCACTTGTCTCAAAAAAAGATGCGAGAGCGATAAACCGCCTTCGCGTACTCTTCGAAAAAGATTCGTCCTACTCGTCCTTTCCCAGGACGAGCCCCAAACAAAAACAGCACAAACGCGATGCAGCCGCTGAACATTAGCGCGAGAACAGTGAATCACTTGCAAAACGTACCAAAGTTTTGCGAACAAAAATATGTTGCACACCGTTGCGCGCGCAAACATCGACAGCGCACGCCCCTTCCCTTCCAACTTTTCCGCTTTATCACGCATCGCAGTCGCCTGGCTTCGCCAGTACGGATCGCTATCTCTGTAATTTTCAAGTGGCACGCCTAAGTATTTGACCGGCACAACCTGCCAGTTCATACCTTCAAAGACACTAGGGGTTACGTCCCAATTGCCATGCCAGAATCCCATGCAGTTGCTCCAATTTACAGAGCTCCCAGTATACTCACAAAATGTCTTAAGCAACGCAACTGCATTGCTAATACTTTTTATGTCTCGACAAAATAAAGCGATATCGTCCGCGTATGCCAATACACGTACCTCGCACGCCTGCAACTGGAAACCATGAATATTATTGCTTTTTATTACGCTAGCACAAAACGACTCGATGTACAAACAAAACAGTAAAGGGGACAGCGGGCATCCTTGCCGCACTGAACGCATGACAGTTATTTGACGGCTCACTGACTTATTTATTACCAGCCTTGTTGAACACTCCTTATACGCCATTCTTACGCCCTCCGTTATTACTTTTCCTAGGTTTATGTTTTCCAAAATAGTATAGAGTAGCTCATGTGAGACCTTATCAAAGGCCTTCTCAAGGTCTATTTGTAGCGTGGCTACAACCTCATCCATTCCGTCACAACACTCGAGAATGCTGCGTGCTATGTGTATATTACTAGTTATAGACCTTCCTTTTATTCCACATGTTTGGTGTTCGCCTACTATGTCTATTATCACACTCTGTAACCTCCTTGCTAAGACTTTCATTAATATTTTATAATATACATTCGTTAAAGATATCGGCCTATACGCAGTAACTTTTCTGAGCTCTTCTTTTACGTCTGTTTTGGGTATGAGAACAGTGTGCGATTGTGAGAACGAGGGTGGGAGTCTTCCTAGTGTGTACGCTTCTGTGTACAGGTCACATAACACTGGACTTAGGTGATTGCGGAAAGCTTTGTAGAACGCCGTGCACAACCCGTCAGGGCCTGGAGACTTTCCAGGACTTAATTCATCGATAGCCTTCCTAACTTCTTCTACTGTAATTGGTAATTCTAAATTTTCTTTCACCTCTTCATCTATCGTCGACAACAAATTTAAAAAATTGTCCTTAAATCGTTCTAAGCCTACAGGTTGACACGAAAACAAACCATCATAAAACTCACAAAAAGCATTGCTAATTGCTTGTTGTTCATCGAGAACCTGCCCTTTATACTCTATTTCCGCGATAGAGTTGCGGGTAGCGTATCTCTTTTCAGAGCTAAGTGCTCTCTTTGTAGGGGCTTCCCCTAACATGAACTTTTCCGCACGAGCTCACACTATCGCGCCATGATATTTTTCTTGTTCTATAGCCTCTATCTGATGTTTCAATGTTTTAATGTCTTCCTTGAACAGTCCAGGTGACTTGCACTATAGTGCAGAAAGCGTCTCCAGGTTTGCTCTAAGCAGGGCTTCCTTTTTTCTTTTCTCATAATTTAAGGCAGCTGACCTTTCCAATGCTGACATCTTAATTTCTGCTTTGAAGTTCACCCACTTAGAGGCACAGTCACATGTATCCTGTTCAAGTTTCCTAATCTTTTTCGTCACTTCTTTTACAAATTCTTCATCCTTCAACAATAAGCTGTTCATTTTCCACAAGTCCCAGTTGAACGACTTTTTATCTTTGCGCTTTCCAATCAAGAACGACACTAGGCAATGATCGCTGAACGACACGGGTGTAACACCATACTCCGAGCACTCCGGCAGAAGTTCTAACGAAATATATGCTCGGTCTAATCTTGCGTGGCTCGTGCCTTGAAAGTGGGTGAATTGGATCTGCGTCTTACATTCCAACGCATCCCCCACGTCTTCCAAACCAAAATCTGCCGCGATACCATTCAATACAATCGTGCTTCCGTCGCGATAAGGAGTACAAGTAGATTTATCGCGAGCCGAGCACACACAATTAAAATCTCCCATTAACACGACAACCCGTTCTGTGCCAAGCCACGCCCGTAATTCTTCGAAAAACACTTTCCTTTCATCGGGTTTTGTCGGCGCGTACACGCAAACAATACGCCATTCTTTTGAAGCAAAAATAAAATCACAAATAACAAAGCGCCCAGACAAACTGGACATCACGTTTTGCACTACTGTGCCGCTGCTCCGACGTATTAAAATGAGACACCCAGCCGATAAACCAACGGCATGGCTGACACAGACTTAATAACTGGAATTTAACACCCCCACCATCCTTTCCGTGCTTTGCTCAGTCTCTACTTTAGTCTCCTGAAAGGCCACGACGTCTAACTGCCTTTCGCTGATGAGTCTGTACAATTGACTTTGACGTTTGCGCTCAGAAAGACCGCGTACATTAAGGGTGGCACAACGCAGATGATATGAACACCGCATGAATGGAAGATGAAGGCACGTCGCACATTGTTACACACGCGTTACAGAAACACTGGCCCCGCCCCCTTTTCTACCCCTCAAAAAAAGAAAAAACATCCCCCTCGCGAGGGGCACGATCAAATGCAGAGCATTTCTGCGGGGGGGTGCGCCTGCAAGTCCTATGGATTACGTATTGGTTGTTGTTGTAATTGTTGTCTTCCAGCGTAGCCATTATCGATGAAGTCGATGGTGAAACGTGCCGTGAACCCCCTGCCGCGGCTATGACGCAATGTGGAGCGGCTATGACACAACGGGGCGCGGCTATGACGCAACACAATCCAACACAATCCACTTTAGTCCAATCCAATCCAAATCCAAGCCAATCCAATCGAATCCAATCCAATGCCCCTCGCGAGAGAGTGTTATAGCGCCGAAATCGCCACCACGCGAACGCGTGATGCTGACGTCACGATCACGCCACAGATGTTAGCGACCGCAGCGCGCTTAAACGACATATGTGGTTTAAGCGCGAACCGATCGCGGCGAGAGAGCGCGATGCGAGCGCCCCACCTGTTCTTGCGCGCGAACCTAACGCGGCAAGAGAGGGTGTTGCGCACGTCCCCACCTGTTGTGCGCCCGAACCGAACGTGGCGAGAGAGGGCGTTGCGAGCGGAGAGAAGGCGAGGAAGACGCGGGGGAGAGGGCGCACCTCTGGCCGACGGTTGAATGAGTCAAGGATATAAGGCACGTTCGTAACCTCCCGTTCTGTGTCGGCTTTGTGGCTCAGTTGGTAGGGTACCGTGCACCTTGCGTTCCTCTCGCAGAGTCGTAGGATCGAAACCTTGCGCCGGCAAGTGTTTATATACGCCTCGAGCGCGGCCTGTAGGGGCGCCACTGAAATCCCCCTAGCGGCCCGTTTTGAAAGCAGGCGCGGGAGTCCGCGCCCCGCTCCCCAGTGCCGCCGCTGCTTTTGCGGCACGTTCACGACTGAGATTTACCGTTTGTGGGCGTTTGAAATTCATGTTTGTGTGGAGCGGTCACTCTGTTCGCAAATGGGGTGTGTTTACGAGAGTGTAAATGTTTCCGACGCGATCTTAGTGTGGTATTTTCGGTCTGTATAAGCGCCAGGTGTGTGTCACAGGCCAGCGTCGCGGAACCGGCGTATGATGGAGCCGATTGTAGTTACACTGACCTGAATTTACTAGCCGTGTCTCCGTAACCACCGGTTCCTCAGATGTTCATGCTACGGCTATACACTACGATTTAAATCGGTTTTGCGCCCTTACATAATCAGCGGAGCACTCATACCGGACAGCACGCCAGTTACGTTTGCCAATATTATACCTCAGATATTGATCACCACCATTTACAAGCCAGTCTATGTTAATTTCTGGAATATTCAACAAAAGTAAGATGGACAATGCATATTATACTCGGGGATCAGCACACGACAGAGTCGTCTTGTCGTGAGGTGAGCGCCCGCAAACATTCATCTGCTACATATATCCTCTGAGAGCAGCGCGGAGACGGGCTTAGTATATAATCTGCGTCCGCGACTAAAGTCTTCTTCGAAATATTGCCATATGGCCCAGGGAGCTTGCAGAATAAAGCAGAAACTGAAATCAGAGGGCTTTATCAACATACCACTCTTCCAACGTCACCTTTCATCGCTTGTTGAACAGCCTACCCTGCATACTTCCAAAAATGCGTCCACCGTACGATCAGCTCTTCGTTGAAGTAGAAAAACAAAAGGAAAGTGAAAGCGAGAAATATGTGTGGGATTACTAAAACGTTCATTGCTTGATTCCGCTCCGTATTTGTACACGGCGTCCCCCTCCCCGCCCCCCCCCCCCCCCCTCCCACCAATTTGTCGCGAAATAGCAGTACATTTGGCGTATAGTTGGTCTAGTGAAACCTACCTGACTTAAGTTTAGACGAACGTCTTTATCATGCCAGAAGCTGCACTGTTTTTGTTTTTTTTATTCATTTCCGTTATAGCTATTATGTTTCTAAATTCCGCATTGGCACAGCATTTATTTTTCTGTGGTTTCATTTACTTGGTTCTTGCTATATGGCGTGTGTGGGCACATATTTAACGACGCACAGGCTTGGAATATACTTTACATTTTCGCATGGTTTATATTCTTATAAAAGGCATAAGTTATTGTCCACGATTGGGTAATCACATCCCCGAAACATATTTTTCTGCGGCGTATATATACGAAACGAAGCCGCATTCACTGTCCACGCTGCAAAATGAAGCCAACCTCTCATTGTGCCAGTATCAGGTCTAAACGAGGCGTCAATAGAATTCATTTGTGCCTGATGTTTTGGAGGTGACATGGGAGATATGTTGCTGCCGTCGCCGACGCCCGGAAGAGCGGCGACGAAGCGCGCATACCGCGTCCCCGTCTAGCTCTTGCAGGCGATCGCGTACTCTACGAAGACGCAGCTGCTTTTTAAGTGACCTAAACGTACTCTTCGCCTATAGTCGTCACCCTAACACGTTTTTTAGGGCGCGGAAAGGCGAAAAGAAGCGAAATAGAACCAAAACACTGCACGAGCCCCTATCAGTCACGCAGCGCAAATCCCGTCAACGCCGCGGAGAAGCGGCGGCAGGCGGCGCAGCGATCGCGAAGCTCGAGGCGTATAGTGTAGGGGGAGCGATGCGGACGCGGACTACGGATGCCAACGCGGGTGACATCGTGAGTTACTGAAATGCTCTGCATTTAAAAGTGTTGTCCGTGCCGTAACGCTCACTCGAAGACCTCTCCTCAAAAAAACAGCAAACGTTTCGCTTACGGTGGCTTCCCCGTTGCATGTCCTCTGTCATAAGGCGTGGTGTTGGGCTTTGGCTTGAAGCTTGGACGCCTCAGCATAACCCCTCCCACACTTGCCTTGACGTCCCATAAACGCAAAAAGGGCTATTGTAAATCTAAAAGACATCTACACAAGACGATTCGACCTGCTTAGAGACATCTTGGCGAAGAAGTTATTTATAAAAGCCATCCTGAAGAAGTCTTGTAGCTGTGCTAACGCGACGCTTATAGCCGTCTATCTGGGTGCTTGCAAGACATCTACAGGACTTCTTGTAGGATGTCTCAGCACCTTCTTGTTGACGTCTATACAACTTCTTTTCAAGGAGTTTTAAGACCTTTTCAAGAGGTTTTAGGAATTACGTTATCCACGTTTACTCAGGGGTTCCTTCGTGGCACCCACTAAATTCTTTCTCTGTACACACAGGCTAGCCTGAAATATCGCTACGAGCTGTCCCCACAACTGACGCACCCAGCAGCTGCTTTTGGAACACCGACTCGACTGCCCGCTGTTCTCCGAATAAATATCTTTGCTTAAACTGGCACGCAGTTTAAAAGATACTTAATCGGAGAAGGGCTGGTCATTGCCGAGTGTTCTGGAAGCAACCACTGGGTGTGTTAATTGTTGACAGCTGGCAGCAACATCCACAACCGGCCTGTGTGAACAAAGAAAGCATCAAGCGGGCAGCACAACATAAATAGGGGGTATTCGCATAAACTCACAAGAATAGATTTGCTTGATGCCAGCTAGGTCTCATTTCACATGTTTTGTGTCCTGTGTACAAAATGATAAAATCAACCTGTACTCTTTTGAAAACGAAGCTTTATTTGTAGTGCAACATTAGGTATATGCATTAAAGTAGAAGGAATTACAGGAGAAAGCTCTCACAAAAAAATGTAACCGTCAACCCGCTATATACTTGTAAACAGGGATGATAGCTTCATGTGGCAGTCATCAGCAGTCTGGCTTGTTCCCATGAAGCTGAGTGTCCTTGCTTCTTGCCTCCAGCCGTGTTGCCCGTGCCAGCAGGATGCCTGGGTAGAACACAAGGCACTGTGTCACTTACAATGTGTACCAGTAGTGAGCAGTGAAAGGTATCAGACAGACAGCTACTTATTAAATTTCGTTGATGCGAAAGCAAGCTAGACAAATGGTTCGTTGGGGCGAGGACTGTGTTGCACTGACTTCTCTGGCTAACTGATGGGGAATTGGAAATTTTTCGTCGAAACGGAAATTTCGTTGAAGCAGAGTTCGTTGTAGTGGGGTTCGACTGTATTATTGATGGGTATGGGTGCCAGAAAGCAAGTATAAGAATTAAGGCTGCAGTAATTTTTATCCTTTACCAAAATGAATGAATTTCCAGGAAGGCAGAAAGGAATGTGCACCAGCAGCTGTACATTGTCACACTTAGGGATGGACACCAGTATGTCCACTCGTGTGGGGAGTGGGGGAGGGCATGACAGGCAGATAGAGAGGAGACAAAGGCACGAGGGGGTATTATGTTTTACGCGCCGACGCTACACAGGCGATGAGGTGCGCCATAGTGGAGGGCCCCAGATTAACATTTTGACCACCTGCACGGGATCTCGAGCACAAGGGCGTTTTTGCTTTCGACCTCCATCAGAAAAGCGGCCGCCACAATTGAGAAGCGAACCTGCGACCTCAGGCTCAGCTGAACAACACCTTAGCCATTGACGGCGGGTTGTAGGGTATTAAAAGGACACCGAAGTGAATTTGTCAAGCTGCTGTCTTTTTTGTTTGAACTGCGTATAATGGTTCAAATAAACACACTTTTCATCGTTTATCCTGTCGATAAGGCGGTATTTATTTTATGAGGCCTGAAAAGGGAAAAACTGCCATGCGCGGTCTTAGGCAGCCACAGCAACTAAAGCAGTGACGTTCATACAAGTTACTACGTAATTGGACAATGTCCAAGATTAAAATTCAAACCAGTTTGTTTCGGTTCTGTAAAGTACCGTATTTACTCGCATAATTTTCACACCCTTAAGTTTTGCTAGGCTTACAGAAACGACAAAGTGTTGCCAGATTTACAGAAATGACAAAGTGTTGCCAGATTTACAGAAACAGCCACAAAATTGTGACTTTAGTATAGAAAATACCGCCCAAAAACAAATAAACCACTTAGCACTATGGGATTTCAGCTTGCGAATTGCATAACAATATACCTAGTCACTCCGCCATAAGCCAGTGTTGGCGAGGGCATAAGTATAATGTATATAATGTATACCCAGTTCACATTTTTCACTAGGTTCGGCATTCCAAGCAGCCCAGACGACTATTTCTTGAATAGCGCTTCTGCAGTAAGCATCCCTCAAATTTTCACAAATACCTCACCTTTAGTGACTGCATTCCTTTAGCAGAAAAGCGTTCATAGATGTGTGATCGTGCTGGTGACTGCTGTGCTAGTTCACCCAGCACAAAAAAGCGCTTCATGCACCCTGATTTTTCCCTGTATGGTAATTTTCAGTTGACATTATTTTCTTAGTACCTATATTAAGTAGAATAGAATGCAAGCTTGGGCTAGTTGGTACATTCCGAAAAAGAAAACTGCGATTAAAACGAGGACACCAGAGAAGACGACTAGACACACAGGGCGCAGACTAGCAAGTGATTTTTTATTTGAGTGAAAAACACATCATGAAGGAAACTGCGATCTACACATGTGCGATAACCTAGGGCACAGGACTAAGATGAACAACCAAATCACACCCGAAAGTCCAGTCACGAAACGCAATCTTCGCCTTTTTTTCAGAATCGCGTACTGCAAAAATCTCCCTCCTGCGCGCACCCCTGATTCGCGTGCTTCGAGGCGTGGCGCACAGCCTTTGCAGTTCTTTACAGTGGGTGGCCAGGTTGCTGCCAGGAAAAGTGCGGAGGCTGTCGGCGTGTACCCTCAGTCGATCATTAATGCATCGGCCCGTTTAGCCAATGTGCGATCATCCACTGGACAAGGGGGTTTTGTAGACGACGCATGCTTGACAGTTAAAAAAGCACTTCTCATGTCTTTTCCAGCACCCCGCATGTCTATTTTCTTCGGTGTTTACATGCTTACACAACTTGTGTAGCTTGTTAGGTGCCGAAAAAACAACACTAACCCCCACCTTTCCCCTAGCTTTCTTGATCCTGTGCCCAACATTATGAACGTAAGGTAAAACGGCCATCTTGTCGCCCTTGCCCCGTTCACACGTCGTCTTCTTGGTGCGTGACTCGACAAGAAGCTTCTCGCCAACTGCCAAGATAAGGTCGCAAGGAAACCCTGCTTCCTTCAGTCGCTCCACCTGTGAACAGAAACTCGCCTCAGCTTGGTGTGTGCACGAGCGTTGCAGCGCATTCCCGAGAGCTGACGTGAAGTGAAGCAGTCCTTTTTGGATCGAGGGGAATAGATCCAACACACATGGTCACAGTTCACCTTGGGCTCCATATCCAAAAACTGCATCAATCCCCCGACCGGTGCTTCTATTGTTTACGAAAAGACATTGATGGTGGAACGAAAGAGTTCAAAACACTTCTTCAACTTGATGTGTAGTGCCCTCTGAATTGAGCTGCTACAGCACTAGGAAGTCGTCAACGAAGTGGAAAATCTTAATGACGTTAGTGCAGAGCAACGGAAGCAACTGACGAAGTTGTCGAAACGTGCGAGTACGAGGTCACTGAATATTGGGGCAAGACACGACCCTATACGTACGCTGTCCTTAGGAACATAGGAACGACTGCACACCCCTTGAATTGGCTCAGCTGGTTGGGCCGCTGGCACCGTCGCAGAGTCACAACCGCCGGTTGTGCCAAATCCTTCGGGCCTCCGCATGAAAGATTCGGCACAACCGGCGGTTGTGACTCTGCGACGGTGCCAGCGGCCCAACCAGCTGAGCCAATTCAAGGGGTGTGTAGTCGTTCCTATGTTCCTAAGGACCGCGTACGTATAGGGTCGTGTCTTGCCCCAATATTCAATCACCTCCTACTCGCACGTTTCGACAACTTCATCAGTTGCTTCCGTTGCTCCGCACTAACGTCATTAAAGGGGTCCTGAAATGCCTTCCGCCGATGCATGGATGTACATGTAACCAAATAAAGCAATGTATTAGCAATCTCCTCCTGCAAGAATTTTGTTAAAGCCATGAGTATTAGCTGAGAAATCGTAAATCAAAAACCGCGAATTATCGTCGCGCCGTATTTCCTCCTCCTTTCAACTGTTTCTTCGCTGTTGGCCTCCCCTCCCATGATGCTCCGCTCCTCAGCGGTGACGTACTTCCGCTATTGCGCTCCCACAGACTGCCGTCTGCTACGGGCCAGCTTTTTCGGCTTTTTCATCTCTGTAGACACCATGAACACAGGCTGGAAAAGCGAACGAATGACCTGGCCGCATGTGTGCGGCCCGGCCTTGCCCTTTCGCGGTGTACGTAGCTGCAGGGCTGCAGTTGGTATCGGCGGCGAACTCGCAGCCGCGTGGGGGGAATCGTGCGCTCGTTCCCTTTGGTGCACCGCGCACTGTTTATCCAAAAAGCGCGGTCTCAGATGTGGCCCCGCTGGTGCCGGGTGTTATTTTGCGGTGGTTGTAATTCCTACTACCGGCGGCATGTGAAAAAAGACATTTTCAACCGACACAGAACCCGTGCACAAAACGCGCCGGATCGGATCGCTTTATCAGCGGCGATGAACGTGAAGGCGAAGAGCAAACCAACGCTGCACTCGATCAGCGAGAACCCGTGTTCTGACAAGCTGCACCCATGTGTTGCATTCAACACTGACGGGAAAGCGTTTGTTTGCACTTGTTTCGATAGTCGTAAAATGTCCAAACACTCCGGCACTCCGCTAGCAGATCAGCCGGCGAGACATTTCGGAAAACATTTGACAGATGGCGCCGTATGCATTAGTGTGTCGCTACGCAAAACTGATGAGACTAAAACTCCCATCGCGGTGTCACGTAGCGGGACGCAAAAATTTAGCGTTTAGCGTATGCAAAGGCCACAAACGCTGTACTAAAACTCTATTAGCAGCAAAATAGCGTGCGTATGTGAAACCGCTTGCGTTTACAAAGCTGCACGCCGAGCGCGTACGTTTCAAACCTAGTGACATCGTTTAAATACACTGGCAAGCACAGTGTAACGTAGTCAGATATCAACCGTATGCTCAGGCGACAAGCAAGAGCTTGTTTTATGTGGGGCGGAGATTGCGCATAAAGGCCCGTTCGCACTTGCGACGAAAGCGAGTGAGAGCGGCAGGAATTCCGTCGCTTTGTCGCGCGACGATCGTTTTTGTCGAATGGTCGGGACAAATTTTGGTTGCGCGACAGAATTCCCGTCGCTTTCGCTCGCTTTCGTCGCAAGCGGGAATGGAAAGTTCTGCCGCTGCCGTCTGCTACGCAGCTCGGAGGTAACCGCGCGATCTGCTCGGGCCGGATGAACGCGCACACTCCCGCACGGCAGCGCCCCAAGCGGCAGACGGCCGCGTACATCGCTCCCGGCGCCCGCCTGGAGCCCGCCCTCGGCACACTAGCCAGTATATTTCAGGCACTATAACGGAGGAAAGATTTTTTGCTTCCGATGAACCTAGTTCTTTGCCCCTGTGTTTTTAAATACGTGAAGTGGTTAGCACGTCGTCCTCACGCAGCTCTGTATCGTCGTAGCATCGCTGATTGTCCGAACGAAGCTTGCAGCTAAGCCAATGCAGCGACCGAAGCTGTGTGTGTGTGTGTGCATCGCCTCCTGTGTGTTGTGGACGCGTTCGTTTCGCGATGAAATGCGACATTGTACATCTGCGGGTGGATAGTGCTTCCCATGGTCTGGATTATCTTTCTCGAACGACGTACCACTCAACCTCGCATGGGGTATGTGCAGTGTGCCTGGCTAAAAGCCTTCTCGCTTGCGCGCCACAGTTGTGACTTGCTGCTCGTCCCCGCAAACCGGGTGTGAGGTGAGTGCCGTATTTACGACAGGCAGGAGGAGGCAACTCATCGTCTGTCAATCGCGGTTCAGACTTGCAACGCATGTTGTGACGTTGCGTTCGTTCCAAACGCATCTCTGGATTGTTTTGAAGTTGAATAAAATGTACGCGTCAAACCCGGGCATTCGGCTCAGGGCGTTCTCTGGGATTGCACCAAAGAAGTGCCACGGGACTTTCTTTATGGTACGTACTCACGTAAGATAAAATCCACGTCGTGTTATGGCCGTGTTGCATTCAATACAAACGGTTAAGCGTTTGTTTACACTTGTTTCGTTTGTCGTAAAATGGCAAAGCACTCCGGCACTCCGCTGGCAGATCAGCCGGCGAGCCGACGCTGAGCAGACGACTCATCTCTTTGCCGGAAGTGCGTGAAAAGCCGCCCAATAGCAGGATGTCTAGCTCATGACGAACATCTGGGAATCGATGATGTAGACATGTGAAGATGGCGGCGTCCAAAAACACGAAGGAAAGGGTGAGAAAAAAAGCGACAAACTTTGCAACAAAAGTGTGAGCTTTCCGCTGCGCGTAAAAGAGTAATACTTGGCACAGGTGACGTTGGCGACCCAATCTAGCGATTGCGCTAGTTCATTTAGTGTGCTCAAAATGCCTTTCAGGGCCCCTTTAAGATTTTCCGCTACATTGACGACTTCCTAGTGCTGTAGCAGCTCGATCCAGAGGGCACTATACATCAAGTTGAAGAAGTGTTTTGAACTCTTTCGCTCCACCCTCAATGTCTTTTCGTAAACAATAGAAGCACCGGTCGGGGGATTGATGCAGTTTTTGGTTATGGAGCCCAAGGTGAACGGTGACCATGTGTGTTGGATCTATTCCCCTGGATCCAAAAAGGACTGCTTCACTTCACGTCAGCTCTCGGGAATGCGCTGCAGCGCTCGTGCACACATCAAGCTGAGGCGAGTTTCTGTTCACAGGTGGAGCGACTGAAGGAAGCAGGGTTTTCTTGCGACCTTATCTTGGCAGTTAGCAAGACGCTTCTTGTCGAGTCACGCCCCAAGAAGACGAGGTGCGAACGGGACAAGGGCGACAAGATGGCCGTTTTATCTTACGTCCACAATGTTGGGTACAGGATCAAGAAAGCTAAGGAAAAGGTGGGGGTTCGTGTTGTTTTTTTCGGCACCTAACAAGCTACACAAGTTGTGTAAGCGTGTAAACTCTGAAGAAAATAGACATGCGGGGTGCCGGAAAAGACACGAGAAGCGCTTTGTTAACTCTTCTTGAACCGCGCGGTTTTAAAACTTAGACAAGGGAAGAGCACACAAGGACGGGAGAACAGCGCGGTTCAAGAATATGTATAACTAACTAGCCCCCGTTTTAGCCTTGCTTTTTTAACTGTCAAGCTGCGTCGTCTACGAAACACCTTTGTCTTGTGGGTGATCGTACATTGGCCAAATGGGCCGATGCATTAATGATTTACTGAGGGTACACGCCGACAGCCTCCGCACTTTTACCGGCAGCAACCTGGCCACCAACTGTAAAGACTGCAAAGGCTGTGCGCCACGCCTCAAAGCATGCAAAGTGACAAAGCGTTACAGGAGTGCGTGCAGCAAGGAGATTTTTGAAGCGTACGCGATTCTGAAAATCAAGGCGAAGATTGCGTCAGTTCACCGTCAGTGTCCCTACTAAGCACCGAGATCGCGTATCGTAACGGGACTCTTGGGGGTGATTTTTAGTGTCCTTGGACTACCCCGGCCCTCACCTTGTTTGTTTATGTGCGAAGCGATTGCACATGCCTAGTGTAGGGTTCTTTGCCCCCCGTGTTGCGCTCAGTCTTTTGGCTGTGGTTTTGGTTGTTTACCTTTGTTCTGTGCCCTAGGTTACCGCAGTTTCCTTAATGATGTGTTTTTCACTTAAATAAAAAATCACTTGCTAGTCTGCACCCTTGTGTCTATTTGTCTTCTCTTGTGTCCTTGTTTTATGTGCTGTTTTCTTTTTTTGTACATTTATTAACTTTGATAAAGCTTCTCCCACCTTCAATTGGCCTTTGATTTTTTTTCACTAGCGTACCAGTCAGCGGAGTGTCGCATGTGTGGAGTGAGTTAAAACAGAATACAGTCTACAAACTAACAAACTAAAGGCAGATATTTCCAGGCACAAACGGGGCATGGCTTAGTTTCAACTGAGCAAACAATTTAAGACGACCCGCTGGCGGCCAGAAGACTATACGCTGGACCGACTGACTCTGTCGGAGGGTCGGCGAGCTGCACAGTAGTGCAGCCAAACCATCTTGTTTTGATGTCACACAAAATGTCAGGAAATCAGCAAGAAGGATGCGGAGGAAGGCCGCATTTCTGAATTGATTATTTCTACCTAATAAATTCACGTAAATGCCGCGAGTGGTGAAAATATGGCCTAGAGACTCCAGACTACAATTCGCACTAGTATTCCTGCAATATTTACAAATCACTTCAGTGACGCTTAAAAAGGGGTATTAAAAAAGACGCACACACATGCACAAGAGAAGATAACAAACAAACAAACCCTCAGTTCCTCAATGTTGTTCCAAATCAACCGGGCTGGGAGGCGAGGCGAGGCGTGGGGATGACTCCTGAGGCATCCCAGGACCTTGTGGACTTTGTCCCGCTCCCTGGCACAGCCCGGCAGCAACAGCAGCTGGTCCAGCAGCCGAAGATTCCGCCGTGCGGCGAGCAGCTCGCCTCCCTGTTGTTAAATCTGGCCACTCTCCATGGCCAGCAGGCAGGGCTGTCAGCCACCTCCAGGTGGTGTTTCTCTGCTTGGAACCCACATGGGGCACAGGACGGCTGAGAGCTGCTGGAAGGGGAGGAAAACAACTAAGAGGAGCCCCAAAAGCAGCATCCTGGGCACACAGAAATGTTTAAACAAATGCCTTCGGTACAGACAAGTTTCTGCCGCACAGACGTCTTTTAGCAGTGACTATGAAATGCCCCAGGACAAGCACCAAAAGAGTTCATGCGATGTGTACATACACCACATGAGCCAAGAGATCATGAAGGAACTTGACTTTCATTTAAAAAACGACTATCGGGGTAGCATTCAATTCGGTAGGCTACAGAACTTTTCATGAAACCAGAATGAACGAAACACAGTCACTCAGTGGACAGTTTGATGTACACGAAAACAACATCCTGAAGCTAAAACGACTACATGGCAATAAAACACAATATGACTAGATTCCCTGAAAACACCTTTGAGCTTGTTTAAGTAAGCAGAAAATGTAACGAAACAAAACAGACACTTGTGCTAAACCCACGTTTCTCTGGTTAAATACGCATGAAAGTAGAACTATCGTGGCAGGTCCAAAGTTGTTTTTTGTGCCATTTTGTCCAGTGCTGCCACCATTCTAGCTTTACCCTCAGGTAAAAGAGACTGCCCACTTTCGACATACCCGAAGCTCTTGGACTTTATGTCGAGGCTAATTAGATGCTCCGTATTCGCCACCATGTTATTTTTGTGGTCTCCACTTCTTGCTGGACCCTGTCTCGGGCATCATGACTAGGACCAGCCTTGGCTGGGTCAAGACACCACTGCTTAGCTGCCTGAGCTTTTCAGCCGCAATGCGCTCTTGGCAGTCTTTGCTCGATGTTTGTACTGCTCTCAAAACCTCTGGTGTCACATTGAAGCGACTTGCATCTCCGTCAAAGCGCTTGAAGAACGAAACAATGTGCCTGATGCCATGAACAGTTTGTATCGCACACTGAGCCCTTTCATTAACGTGCCGGCAGTTCTTATTGAAGCCCATTTCCCCAACCGCTTTTCTATGTGGAATGCACACCAATGCCTTCACTAGCCAAGCCAAGAGAGGGAATTTGGTTTTGTTGTTAGCCTCCTTCTTCTCAAAACTCTGCTGCCAATACTCGTCAATTCGTGTAGACGGATCTGATCAACATGTTCAAGCTGGACGAGCATGTATTCATCCATCAAAGTCAATTCATCGGTTAGATCACTTGCAGCACCCTAAAATGAGCTCTAGAGGACTTTTCTTTCCTCAGCTGTGGGCTTAAGAAGCGCAGGCTCTGCAAAATGAAAGGCAGTCGTGCAGAAGGCACTCAGCACATTTTATGTAAAAACTTCCTTCCACTTCATTTTACGTAAAACATGCCTTCAACACCCGTGGCGTAAAGGACTCCTCCCACCAGAGCCAACACATTGCGGAAACCCGGCGAAACGAAGCTTCGGTACAAGACTGGCGCAGATTGCTTGAAATGAAGAAGGATGTAGCAGGATTTACCTATCGGCACGGTTCGGCGCAGATATCACATCACTGGTTCGTTGCCCTTGAGCTCCCTGTGTCTGGGCTCCCACTGCGGCCGCAGCCAGGCGCCCCGATACAGCACTCCATGCACCACGAGTGAGCACAAGTCGCCCTCCGGATGCGCAGCAGGGCCACCCGGGAGTAGCATTGCAGGGCACAGCACTGGGGTCAGGTCCAGGCTGACACCCACCAGCTCGGCTGTGGCTGAGGATACAGCACACTACAGCAGCGCCTGCCGGGTGACCTCCCCTAGCATGGCGCCTGCTGAGGCCGAGCCGTCGCTGCCGCACAGAGCCGCCCGAATAGGCCAGGGTGTGGCCCTTCAGGTCACCTCGGACGATGGCCCAGGCCAGCTGAGCTGCCCACAGTGGGGCCGTCCGTTGTTTGCTGCGCTTGCCCAGGATTTCCAGTTGCACCTCGGCCACCAGAGCAGGAGACCAACCAGGGCCCTCCCATCCAGAGGCCACCACCTGGGACATTTTATGATTACTGGACCAATAGGTGCAAATAGCAGTTCGGAAGGGGAAAACACGCATTTACCTTAGGAAATAGGATATAACGGTGTGATAAACATTGCTAAGCCACAAGTGACAAAGCTCTGAGGTTTGCAAGCCCGTCGAATTGCCCTGCAGCTGGCTAAACAGCAACCACTTCATCTCCCAGGTACGACGCTGAAATTGAAGCCTTTGTCATCTCCTGCCCTAACATCATTTTGACGCCACTTTAAGCCACTCTAGAGTACATATAACAACCTAGGACAACCCAATGAACGTAGTTATAAATATTCCTAGGTGAAACCTGAAGACAAGAAAACTAGACACAAGGGCAGCTCTATGCAAAGCGGTAACATGAAGGGCAGTGAGCACAAATTGCACAGCTTCTCTCTCATTTAGTGCACACAAATTGCATACCACATCCTGCCAAAACCTGATGCACCCAGCATAACCGGTTAATTGCACTGTAAACACATCACGGGTCTGCAAGGAAAATTCCAACTGCAACATCAGCTATACACAAAAAGTGGTTACCTTCTGTAAATGAGAAACGTCCTAATTGACCCTGTGCAAGCGCGGCTTGGCCTACTCACACATGGACAGGTTGATCAGCGACACCTCCTTGGCAGCTTTGTTGACATCCAGGGCTTGAAAAGGCGCCCTGAACGCACCGACCAGATGCCGGCAAAAATGCGAGATAATAAAGTGTACACAACTAAAGCACTGAGAATTAAAGCAGTTTGAAACTTAAGGTAAGCAAAACTTATCTCGAGGTAAACAAGGATGCAGAGGCGTTTTACTACTCTAACATGAAAATATCCTACTGCACAAGGACAAAAAAGAAGTCAAAAGCTCATTCACCGGCCTTTGCCTGTGAATGAGCTTATCTTATTCAAAAATCTCAAACCTGCTACAGTGAAAGGATTGGAATGAATAAAACTCTAGGGCAGTGCCTTGAACATGCACACAATATTTTGGGAAGGTCTGGTACTATTCATAACTCAAATGTGAGTTAGCAGAAGAAAACTAAAGTATGTCAGACACTAGCAATACCATTGCAAACTTTCTCCATAAACACACATTTGCAGCTAGATAATATGCCATTCTCCTTTTGTCATACTGTTTTATGTGACAGGAGACAACTAAAATGGAACAAGCAGCAAGGCAAATGTGCAGTCTATTAGCTTCATTTTTAGCTCAGACAGAAATTTACTAAATATGCCCATCATGAATATCTCAAGACAACTGATCACATCAACAATAAATGCAGCATGGAGATATGGTAACGGTCAGTGGCAATGCAAATTGTCTTAAATTGGCCCCACTCCAGCTTTATTTTTGGTCCAGATTACAAAATCGCACGACATACATTTCATACGGGTTTTTGGAAACATGGTGTATTAACTCCAACAATTTGTGTTCAGAACAACGACAATTCCTCCGTCATTTCCATTGTTTTCTTTGGAGTTATGAGTAGGATTATTGTATTGTTGAGTTTTAGTTTGTGGACGCACCATAATGCGCAACAACTGTCTAGTATTTGTAATGTCCATACGCTAAACTATGCTCTTAAACGCACTGACCTATGTAGGATTTTATCACATCAAAGGGACCTTACAAACGATTTCTGATTCAGTCTCTGTAGTGACATGTGTTATCTACTGGCTATTTTCCGGAATCTGTGAGAAACATTGCGTACATGCGGACTTACTACAAACTTCTTGCGTTTTTTTTTGTTAGTGTCATCTTGGTAGCAGTGACAACAGACAATGAGTCGAGCCTGGAAGAAACTACAACTCTGTCTGGTCAACGTGTTCTCAGACGCTTTCTTTTACTATTATTTCTTCTCGGCCAGTGCGTCATATATAATCTGAGAATGTGAGCGAAAAACAAGAAAAACGGGGGTACAGCATGAAAGGCGCCAACTATAAAAAAAAGTACAGTTGCTCCCCCCCATCGTTGTGCTGTGACACCACCGAAATTTATTAAAGTTTTGTGCATCACTAGTCCATAAAGGCTCAGCGCGAGCTCGGCTGATAGCCTGTGCATTCGTTGTACTGCTTGTACCATTTCAACAGTTTTCTTTAACGAGAAAGGTAATGCCAAAAGTTTGCAAGCCCAAGCGTGTACTTCTTCACAAATTGTGGTGCTGGGCACCGGCGTGTGCTGCGCACAGAATTCGCCAAACTACGGTACTGTGCAGTGATAGCTCATTAACGATGACCGCAAGAAACTCTGCTACTACTTATCACGCTAGTAGCTACTCTCCTTTGTTCGTGCCGAGTCGTTTCCGGACGCTTGGGGAACCGTGGCAGTCTTCACGCATACAAAGGCTTGAGCAAGGTATTTTGGAGATGCATTTAAAACACAATTTACCTATTTACTCTCTCAAAAGCATTCTTTTTTGCGGAAACAACCTTACAAACGCAAGAGCAACTCTTTGGAACGACAAACGCGACCAACGGTTGTTGTGTTTGAATTGAAGCGACAGAGGAACCCCTGGTGGTGCTGAAAACTACTACCACAAATGCATAAACTAAAAAGTAAAATATTTTCGCTTAATAAAAAGCAAAAAACGTTTTATAAGCCAAGTTTTTTTTTAAATGCAACAAATTACTCCTTTATTGCAATGTTTAACGGCTTTTTATCTTTTTTTTTTGAGTGAGCACTCAGCGCGCGCTTTTTGAAGTTTGCAGCGGTGCGGTTCTACAATTTCGGATTGAATCAATTGGAGTGCGCCTTTCAAAATGCATCTTTAAGTCTTCGGTACTTTTCCCATGCGTTATCGGGCACTCTGCCTATCTTCGGCACCGTGTGGAGCAAGGAAGCAACGAGTTATTTTCCAGAAAGGTGGAATAGGGTCGTCTGCTTCGCTGAACGCTAGCGAGCCTTTTTGGTGGAAAATAACTTTCGCTATCCCAAATGTTCCCAGTTGGGTGCATAGCTGTTCATTTTTTTAGCTCCGGAAGATGCTGCTTGATGTGTGCATTGTGAACGCGAGCCTAGGCCATAATAACTAGCTAATCACTAGCGCCACCTTTAGTGCTATAGGGACCGGGCGGCCGTTGTATGGCACCACCGTCGTTTCAGCGAACAGCGCCGCCCGTGGCGAACCGCTCGTCAGTGGAATGCCGGTGGCGGACAGCCCAGAGTAGTTGTGCATGGCTTTCTGTCGTTTTTCTGCGGTGCGGCTTGCAAAGCGAACGTAACCCCACGTGCATTTTTCAGATCGGTAAATCTTGAGTGTGGATGTGACGTTTACGAGGCATGCCATGCGTGTTACTTACGCCCATACTCAGTATTTACAAATAGCAGACGACGCTCAATGCGCCAAGCTGGAAGTCAAGCTGGAAGTGAAAGTTCGTTGCTTCATGCAATTTTTTCATGCCTGCATGCAGTTTCGCGAATCGAGGAGTATATTGCCGCTAAATGCTCCCTCAAAGCCGGTGTGTGCAACCGATCTAGGAATGCTGCGGCGCTGGCCTTTGGCAGTTGATGACGAAACGGCGCCGACGTCGTGCACAAGCGAAAGACAAAGTTGGAGGGTGTCTTCGAAGATTTACATAAAAACAGAAATTGTGACGGACGACGCTTCCGTATCTTCATTACCTACGGCTGAAACGTGTTTAATTTCACAGAAGTGCTCTTGCAGTCATCGGGAATCGTTGATAGAATAAATACCGCATGATAGTAGAATGTTATTGCTTGTCGTAGAGAAGCATTGCTTTACAAGAATTGCAATGGTTGCTGGCTAGTTGGTAAATGGTTTTTCAAAAACCAATTCCTGCGTGGCTGATGGACGCAAGTCAGGAGGGTGCCAGAAACCTGTACTCAGCTTCACAACTGAATGCTGCGGTCGGTTTACAAGCTGCTACCTACGCTTGAAAAATCATGCACACCTCCGTCTAACGACGATGATGGTTTATCGCAAAGCTCTATCGTATGGGTTTCCTTGGTTGCCTTCTGGATTTAAACTTTGACTAGTTAAACGTCGAATTTGACCAGCACGCAGTTTGGTCTTTTGATCGCAGCGTCTTTGACTGACCATTTCCCATTCGATTTCGCACGAAGAAAGCTTTGTGTTCAACCATCATAATCATTAGACGGCGGGCTAGGTGATTTTTCTGTTTAATTTTGAACTTCCATGCCCCCTCTCCAAATCTAAACTTTTTCTAGCGTGTCGGAAATGTGTCTGGGGTGGAGGACTCGGGCTCATGCACCCATATTTGAGGCAACTAATCGCGCGTTTTTGGTGTCTTCACCAGGCATTACACGATTTTTTTAGGTACTCTGTAAAGAATACTTAAGCATTAAAAAACACCGGCTGACGTTAACACTGCCACATTTTTTAACTATCGGTGCCAGCCTTTATTCTACGCAGGCGGTAAAACGGGAAGGGGAGGAGGGGTGGTTTGTAGCTTGGGCTGTTGAGTTGGTGAACAACTTTGGCTCTTGATAAAATGACCACCACAAACGTGGGATTTCCACTTCGGCTTTAAGGCTCCCATGCTGTCACAGTGTCGCCCACCAAAACCGAAGGCACAAAGCTCACGGTTACAGAAAGTGTAAACTACCGCAACATTTCTACGGCTACAAGGTAATCCATCTCGTATGCAGGTGCCTTTCTATTTAAAGCACACGTATCGAGGTATCCCAGCGCTAAGGCTGGCGCTGAAACCGTAGTCATTGAAACCAGTGAAGATAATTTAAAGAGGCAGAAATCAATAATAATATTGCTAAAAGCTTTATTCCTACACAGATCGCGCGGAGCCAGGCGCAGAGCGCTGCAAAAAGCGCTCGTGTTAATGTAGCCCATTCCGAACCTTACAAGCATCCAATAAGTTTGCGTAGCCGTTAGTGCATTTAAGAAGAAAATAATACTACTAATAGTAGTTTTATTCGTACTCAGAACGGGTACGTGTAGCCAAGCGCAGATCGCTGCAAAAAGTGCTCATGCCATTGCAGCCGATACCCAACTTTAGAAGCGTCTGACAAGCTTACGTAGTCATTACTGCATCTAAGAACCCAACACATCTGTTTAGACTTCGTTTCATCTCACGTGTCTGCTCACAACGCCACCAAAACATACAAAGCACCGAAGCAAACACGACAAAAACAACGGGAGGCTCTGTAGTCCAATGCACCGGCTCATTCCACTGACGAGGGGAGCGCCGAGTGGTGGCGCCACCCGTCCAGCTGCCCGGTCCCTATACGCCTCGAGCGCGGCCTGTAGGGGCGCCACTGAAATCCCCCTAGCGGCCCGTTTCGAAAGCAGGAGCGGGAGTCCCCGGCCCGCTCCCCCCTGTCGCCGTTGCTTTTGGGGCTCGTTCAAGACGGCGATTTACCGTTTGTCCCCGTTCGAAATACCGAATAACGTGGAGCAGGCACTCTGCAAGCCTGGTGGGTTCACGAGAGTATAAACGTTTATGACGCGATCTTAGAAAGATCTATATGAGCGCCGGGCGTGTGCCACAGGCCAGCGTCCCGAAGCGAGCATTTGCATGCAGCTGATTGCAATTCCGCTGCCCTGAAATTTAGTGGCAGTGTCTCTGTAAGCAGTGTTTCCTCCGATGGTCATGTTGCGGCCATACACACTATGATGTAAATCGACTTTATGCACTACAAAATCTAGCGGAGCACTCATACCTGACAGCACGCAAGTTACGCCTGCCAATATCACATATCAGATATTACTCAGTACCCTGAACAAGCCAATGCGGCATAAATTTCGCAAACGTTGTACCAAAGAAGTACGATGGATAATGCAAAATTACACTCCGGAGTCAGCACACGACGACAAATTTAATGCTGGGTCGTCTTGTCCCGAGGTGAGCGCTCGCAAAGATTCATCTGTTACATTTATCCTCCACGAGAAGCGCGAAGATGGGCTTATAGAGTAATTCGCGACCGCGACCAAACGCTTCTTCGAAACATCGTCGTATGACACAGGGAGACTACAGAATCTAGCATAAACCGAAATCAGAAACCCTTGTCATATACGACACTCTTCAAACGAGCCCGTGTGTACGAGATTTCGGCGCACGTTAAGGATCTTCAGGTGGTCAAAATTAATCCGGAGCCCTCCACTACGGCGTGCCTCATCGTCTCCGTTGCGTCGGCGTGTTAAACCCTGCAATCAATCAATCAACTCTTTCAACGACACCTCGTATTTCTTGTGAACTGCCTACCCTGTATTCTTCGAAAAATGCGTCCGCCGAGTGATCAGCCGATCGTTGAAGGCGAAAAACAAACGAAAAGTGAACACGCAGCTTGTGTGTGTGATTACTAAAACGTTCATTCGTTGATTTCGCTCCGCATTTGTAAACAAACGATAGTTGAGCGCCCTCCTCCTCACCCCCCCCCCCCACCCCCATGTCTAGCGAAATATCAGTGCATTTCGCATCTAGTTGGTCTGGTAAATACTACCTTGCTCAAACAAACGTCTTTAGCATTTCAGAAGCTGCTCTCGGTTTTTTTTTTATTCCCGTACGACTATTCTATATATTCCAGACTTGCAGACCATTCATTTTCCCGTGGTTTCATTAACATATACCTTGGTTCTTACTATACGGCATGAGTGGGCACATATCTGACAATGCACAACCTTTGAGTGTACTTAACATTTTCGCGTGGCTTATATTCCCATAAAAGGCACAAGTTTTTGTCAGCTATTGGGTTATCACATCCCCGAAATATATTTTTCTACGACGTACATATTCGAAGCAAAGCCGCATTTGTTGTTTGCGCTGCAAAACGAACCAACCTCTTACAGTGCCAATGTCAGGTCTAAGCGAGGTGGTGACAATAAATAGAATTCACTTGTTCTGACGTGTTCGAAGGCGACAGCGGTGATATGCTGCTGCCGTCGCCGACGACCGCAAGAGCGGCCAAGAAGCGCGCAGAACCGCCTCCCCGGGTAGCTCTTGTTGGCGTTCAAGCGCTCTACCAAGACGCAGCTGTTTTTTTAAGCGCCCTAAACGTTCAGTTAGCTTACAGACGTCACCATAACAAGTTATTTAGTGCGCGGAAAGGCAAAGAGAAGCGAAAGAGAACCAAAACACTGCATGACCACCTATCAGCCACGCAGCGCTAATCCCACAAACGCCGCGGAGAAGCGGCGGCAGGCGGCGCAGCGATCGCGAATCTCGAGGCGTATTACGCCGACGCAGCGCAGCTCCAGTCCAAGCGAGGTCTGGGACGCGCTCGTTAGTGCGCGTGGTTCAACTGGTTCAACCAGGTTCAACTCCACAGTTCCACAAAACATTGCAGTCCGATTCGCCTCGCCATGCCTCTTCAATGCTCCAGCCTTCACGCCAGCCCTCACATCTTGCGCAGTCGATGCCCGAGCCTATGTGCAACCACGCAGCCACGCAAGTACGCCAACGCTGTAACTAAGCCGGCCTTCGCCGTTGGACCAGTGCGCCATTTTGTCTTCCTCGCCCAAGCGTTTTGCACCGTTCACTCGCTTGCCTTCTTGTGCGCGTCTGCGCTTGCTTGCTGGCCGACGCTCCAGCAAGATTGTGTTTTGTGTGTGACCGCCTGCGTGTATCCGGCTCGGCGGCATATCATGCCGGGCATTGTGTGGGAGCGGCTCGTCTCAGTGACAATGTCGCGCCTATTCATCGACCTCATACGGAAAGAATTGGCACGGCGACAGCTGGACACTGCCGGTTTCAAAGAAGAGATAATTCGGCGACTGGAAGCCGACATTCGGCAGCAGCATGAAGCTAGCCCCCCCCCGGTTGAACCGAAGGCTTCTGCCTCGTCCGCCGCGGTGCCTTTGACGCTAGACCCAGCCACGGTACTTAACCTTGCCAGACACAGTGCCAAAGACTGCCTGCAACATGATCCGTTGCCTTTGCCAGAGCAGCCGCCATGGCAAGTGTTAGTAGCCCAAACATTACCCTCACGAAGTGCCACTGTCGCATGACACCGTCGCATCCGACGCGGTGTTCGCGCGCCATCATCCCAATATTCCATCGTCCCGCTTCGCAGCCAGCACGCATTTATAAAAGGTACATTGGCCGAACACAGAGCTGTTTTTGCTTGCCACAGCGATGATCTTGACCATATCATTGATATGAAGCTCCGTGTTTACCTGCTAGCGTGTTGCCCTACAGTCGGCGCTCATACCGGTACGATGGAGAAGGCAAGCAGTTCCTGAAAACTCAGGGACCCTAATGAACCATGGCTTTAAAGGGGAATGTAATGAGCTACAATCAAAGCCATCATCCGTGCCTTGCTCATCGCAGCAAAGCAGCCGCTAACTCTACAACTTCTGTGCGAATTCAAAACGAGTAAAGGCCAGGAGCTTCCATTCAAACAGTACGGCGTCTGTGGCCCCTCCGCTTCCTTCTGAGCCTCCCGGATGCCGTATGCTCGACACGGGTGGGTGGCGAAACCAAGTTCTGTCAGGCCAGTTCTCACAAAGGAAGTCAAGCACATACAGAATTCCTTCAACAGCCAGAAAGAGGTCATACCGTCGGTGAACCACCTGCCAACTACTTTCAGCCCAGCCAACAGCTAGAGCCCTGCACGGGCCTGATTTTAGGGCCCGAGCCCGCTTCGCGAAGCCCGAGCCCGACCCGGGCCCGTAACACCTAGCCCGAGTTCGGTCCGGGCCCGAGCATTCATAAGTGAGTCTGGCCCGAGCCCGGCCCGGGCCCGCCATCTCAAGCCCAGACCCGGCCCGGCCCGGTAATTTATTTTTTGGCCTAGGGAGGGCCTGCGCGTGTGTGACCAGGCCCGGTCTTTGACGCTGAAGAAAGTTTGTTTATTATATTACGGGCGATCAGACGGAGCATCTAGTGTGTACAAGCACGTCATGACCTGAACGCAAAAAATAAGGGTTTAGAAGTGCACGTAGTTTAGATTTCACCGTCTGCAGTTCACGCTACATCGGCATAATAATAGCTCGTATTCTTAGACGAGATACACCATCACCTTTGATTACCAGACTCTTGGAAACTTCACGTGGTTGTCTCGGCACAAGTTGGTATTGCTGAAATTTTTTGATACACATTTGAATCAACGAGTATGTACATGCGTTGAAATACTTCACCTGCAGTGGTTGTTAAGCGGTGGTGTTTCTCTGGCACGCGTGTTCGATTCCCGGCCACGGCAGCCGCATTTTGATTGGTGCGACATCTAAAACACACGTGTACATACATAGACATAGGTGCACAGCTCCGGGGTATCTGAATTAATTCCTTCCCCTCTTGGGCATTACTTGTAATCGTATCTTTGGTATGTTATACACCAAAATATAAAATCTTGATGCAGTACAAGAAATGTCAATTAAATTGCAGTATAGTGACCATCAGACCTAGCAAAACACGTTTTTTAAAACAATGCGTACAACTAACAGCAAGAATCGCGCAAAAATAAACCAAGAATATTCATTTTGATGCTCTTTTCTACACTTCACGTCGGACCTATTAACGGCCGTGCCTATGAATTCAAGCCCGAGCCTGGCCCGGCCCCACGGTGTCGAGCCCGAGCCCGGCCCGGGCCCACGGCGTCAAGCCCGAGCCCGACCCGGGCCCGCGGCATTGAGCCCGGGCCCGGCCCGGGCCCACCAAAAATCGACTTCGGGCGGCCCGGCCCGGCCCGCGGGCCGGGTCGGGCCCGGGCTTTCGGGCCGGCCCGGGCCCGTGCAGTGCTCTACCAACAGCAAGCCCAGCATGCCGAAAACTTTGGCCATGGACAGAAAAAGGGAAGAACGCTCGTGAGCCAGCCACCTACAGGTTCCAAGCCCGTCAACAGCGCCAACCAGGCGCGAGCTGTGCAGCAGCCAACGCCCAACTCGAGCCATCTGTGGTACCATAAGAGATTAAGGACAACTTGTGCCGCACCTGGCTGACCACTTCGTGAGTGGCATCGATGTACTTCAGCTGGACAAAAGCCCATGCCTGAAAGTTTTTGCAGCAGCACCGACCATTCAGCATTTGGCTACAAGACGAGCAAGGACTTCCTGCGTAGCAATTGTGGCATACTGTGTGCCACATGCAGCTCCATGAGACTGGTTGAGAGGGTGTCTGCAACCTTCTGTCCAAGGACAACTGGCACGCCTTTCACGAACCTCGAAGCCAAGGCTAAGGCCCTTACCATGCTTCAGTGTGCATGAAACTGCCAGTGCAAGGAAGCAGGACAGTGTAGACTCACCTCTGTAGTCAGTGCAGCCACAGCTTAAACGGTACAATGCGCTTATTGGCTGTCTAGCCACCCAGATGACTTGGTGCACGAGTGAAGCGTGCGGCAGTGTTTCCCCCGCGTGTATGAGTGTTGTGCCTGTTGTGGACAATGTGCGGATATTACTGTCCACGAGACGTGGTCAACCAAACTGGTGGGGCGGGGTGCGAGCAGCCAGCCACATGTGCTGTAGTCATTGGGGGATCACTAGCGTCACCTTCAGTGCCATGACGCCACGCAGCTCCAGGCCCATTCGAGGTCTGGGACATGCTTGCTTGTTTGTGCTTCATTTGTGCCCGCCTCCGGTGTGGTCAATCGTGTTGTATAATGTTCAAATAAATGCGTTCCTTTAAATAACTCCCATTCGCCTCGCCATGCCACCTGAATGCCCCAGCCTCCACGCCCAGCCCTCGCAGTACCGCATAGGGTGCAATTCATGAATTGCGAGGAGGACCAGAGATAGCGCAAATAAAAGTAATGTGGTTTCAGCAGCACAATATTTACAACAATCGAGGCCTAAACCTAAAAAATAGCCGCAGTGATTTCATTGAATCGGCAGATTTGAAGATCCACGGCGGGTAAAATGGATCACAAAAAGAATCTGGCTTGGATGTTTTTAAAAAAGCATAGTAGAGAGATAAAAAATGGAGGTGATTTCTTGCTGAATGGATGTCGGGATTTTGTTACTATAGAAGTGTAGAGCATCTGTGTGCTTAAATTTGTTTTGAGATGGGTCGTGTTCAGACGTATTTAAGCGCAAATGTCAAGGAAAGCATTTCTAGTAAATTTATCGTGAGTGGTTTTCAAAGTGTCAAGACGCGTAACAAACAAATAGGCTCGGGTAACACTTCTTTACCATGTCTCCGGATAAACCTCTCTCAAGCGACGTTTTTAAAACCTCTTTGTGTAGCATATGCTTGTGTTGTTCTCAGCAAGACATCTTTTACACGTTTACAAATAAACTTCTCGAAACTGCCAGCGGTAAACATTTGCAAGATGTCTTCACGTAGAGGTAGACGATTGTAGCTGTTTCAGGCTGTTTCAAGACGTCTTCAAGACAACTTGTGTTTCATGGGGTTGCCGGAGTCACCAGAGTCCTCACGCTTGTCGTCCTCCTTACGCGGCCGCTTGACGGTGGCTTCCGGGTCGTCTCTGTCACCGTCGCCGGCGTCACGCACTTCACGAGTTAAGGCGGTGTTCGTCGAACCCGCCCCAACACACTCCTCACTTTTCGCGTCCAGCACACGTGCCACTGGCGTAGGGTCGTTCTGGGAGGTCGAATGCTGCTCCGCGGGCGCAGCATTTACGTCCTCCACGCCTGGTTCCGCCAAAGGGTCCCCGGGTGCGGACGCACCACCTCCACCGGCCGCGGCCGCCTCCGCCTCCTCCTCGTCCATACGGTTTTCGGCCGCGTCCGCGTCTCCGACAGGTCCGGTGACATGTGCATACGTCCGCACGCACTGTGTCGCTTCGTGACCGAAGCTGCGGCAGACCGTGCAGCGAGGCACCTTGCAGTCCCGCCTCATATGGCCCGTCCCCGAGCAGCGGAGGCACTGCGGGGCCCTGCCTGGCACGACCACAAGCGCCTGGCCGCCCGCAACCCGGAGCTTGTGCGGCAGGTCGTCGATCCTCACGCCGGCGTTGAGCCTGAGGGTCACCGACCGCGTCGTCGAACCTTTCTCGTTCATGCCCTTGACCCACCACTTCTCGCGTCCGATGTCGACGACACGCCCGTACGGTAGCAGTGCCGCTCGCACCTCCTCGTCTGCAACGTTGTACAGAATCCAGTGCAATTTCATCCGCCGGATCGATGACGAGGCACCGGCGCTCCCTCACCTTCACGTCGGTGGCCGCGAGCATGCGCTTTACGCCGCCTTCGTCCCTGAATGTCACGGCCCATACGTGGTTCTTTTGATACGCCCCCAAGGCAAGCACCTCGTGGAGCAGTTCCAAACGAGCCAAAGTGTCCCTGAAATCTTCGACGCGATAAGGCCTCGCACGAACGTCCGCATGTAAAAAAAGGAAACGCATGGCGCCGCTCCTTTCTTCTACTACTACTACTACTACTACTAGGTGGTTCGGGTGAAAAGGAAAACATCCCCCTCGCGAGGGGCACGATCAAATGCAGAGCATTTCCGCGGGGGGAGTGCCTGCAAGTCTTATGGATTTACGTATTGGTTGCTGTTGTTGTAATTGTTGTCTTCCAGCGTAGACATTGTCGATGAAGTCGATGCTGAAACGTGAAACGTGCCGTGAACCCCCTCCCGCGGCTATTACGCAACGTGGAGAGGCTACGACGCAACGTGGCGCGGCTATGACGCAACACAATCCAACACAATCCACTTTAATCCAACCCAATCCAAATCCAAGCGAAGCCAAGCCAAGCCAAGCCAATCCAATCCAATCCAATCCAATCGAATCCAATCCAATGCCCTTCGCGAGAGAGTGTTATAGCGCCGAAATCGCGCCACCACATGAACGCGAACCGAACGCGGCGAGAGAGGGTGTTGCGAGCGGAGAGAAGGCGAGGAGGACGCGGGGGAGAGGGCGCACCTGTGGCTGACGGTTGAATGAGTGAAGGATATAAGGCGCGTGCGTAACCTTCCATTCTGTGTCGGCTCCGTGGAGCAGTCGGTAAAGTGCCGTGTACCTTGCGTTCCGCCCGCAGAGTCGTGGGATCGAAACCTGGCGCCGGAAGGTATTATTTCTTTATATAGTGTAGGGTGCGGACTACGGACGCCAACGCGGGTGACATCGTGAGTTACTAAAATGCTCTGCATTTAAAAGCCGCCCGCATCTTCCCACGGGGGGAACTCGAGTAAATGCGTCGCATCTACTCGAGTCAAGCAAAGCGTGACGTCAAGTGAAAGCCAAGCAAAGACGCCCTTGACTGAATTCCGAACGCGCGCTCCGCCGCTTATATACGTTGAGGGGACTGCGTAAGCCGGTCCAAGTCGACGACGTTGGCGTACTTGTTGCTTCGCCGGAGAACGGCACACCGGTTATATGCGCGGCGCTCCCGAAGGAGAGGAAACCGCGGAAGAGAGAGCACTGCAGATGCGCGGGCTCCAGCGCGTCTGCCGCGGCTATGACGCAACACAATCCAACACAATCCACTTTAATCCAATCCAATCCAATCCAAGCCAAGCCAAGCCAATCCAAGCCAATCGAATCCAATCCAAAGCCCCTCGCGAGAGAGTGTTCGAATCCAATCCAATGCCCCTCGCGAGAGAGTGTTCGCTATCGCCTCGACTCGCATGCGCAGTGTGCGTGCGGACTACGGACGCCAACGCGGGTGACATCGTGAGTTACTGAAATGCTCTGCATTTAAAAAATTCTGTTTAAAACACACTGACCTGTTGGCAGCATTGGCAAACTCACGGGGTAATCTTCCGATTCCTGTCCAAAAAACCTGTTTCCGCGGCCAGACATGGCCGCATTCACCGCTCCTGAGGAGCCAATCATCCCGCGTCCCCACACTAGCGCGGCCGGAAGCAGAATCCCCGATTTAGCTACGAGCCCACGCGAAGACGTGGCAGACAGGTGGTGTACTCACCAAGCACATCTGCGGGCTTACCCCCTGCGTTCTCGCTGAATGCCACGTGAAAGCATCACGCAACCACTCACGCCCGTATAGCGACCCTGTGCGCACCTTGCTCATGTGAGAAGAGTTACAAAAATTAGAGGAAGCTCACACCAATGCATGGCATCTCACCTCTAGTACTCCAATATGCTAAAGCCTGTGGCCTCCAGTGTTCACGTAAAAATTCACAGCTCCTTGTCGTCCGCCCTCACGCCAAATCAAGGAATACATTCAAATACTCCTTGATGGCCAGGCCATCACTCCAAGCCCCCGTATCATGATAGTGGGCCTACCTCTCGAGGCTAACACCAAGAGTGACGTCTCCTTGCAACGCCTCAAAAACAGCTATAATTAAATTATATACATGATCAGGCGAGTTGCCACCAAGAAGCGAGGTAGTCCAGGGTTCGACGGAATACCGTCTGCTCAAGTCGTAAGTTTATAACAAGAAGCGAGGTCTAAAGGAATCCAGTACCTTTCGATTAATTGAAGCCTTTGTCCTCTCGAGAGTCACTTACGTCAACCCCGTCTTCTTCTCGACAAGGAAGACGTAGAGATGCTTTATATAATGATTAGAAAGGCGATCGAGCAGGCCATTGCTCTTCTCATGAGTGCGTCCACACAGAGGCTGGTTAGCACGGGGCTCCACAACACGGTGGAAGAGCCGATAGAAGGCCATCGTTCTAACCTGAAGGTCCGACTCAGAACTGCGGTGGGTAAACGCATGCTTCACCAGATTGGCTGGGCAGCCCAGAATGTCACTCCGCTTGACGTACTCCCACACTCTTGGCGACTAGAAATAAAGATGATCCCTTTGCTTAGAAATATGAACCCGGCACATGACGAGGGTCACCGGAAAGCACGGGCTCAAGCGCCAAACACCACCCTCGGCGGGGTCATGCAGTTATCTACACAGACGCCTCCAAACATCGAGGGTAGCAATACGCCATCATCGTGGCTACCAGCAAAACCACCCTCAATGCGTGTGCCTCACTCAAGCCCCAAGACATGATGGCAGCAGAAGAGGCAGCCATCACCTTGGCTCTCACTCAACCAGGGGTTCGGAGGGTAGTCACCGATTCCCAGCAAGCCTACTGGAATTACCAGGTGGGTTGGGTGTCCTGACCTGCACTGCGCACGCTAAAAAAACCACTCCTCAAACGGTTCCATTCAGCTCATCTGGACAACCCCTCACATTTGAATGGAGGGCAACGAATACGCCCACCCAACAAGCCTGCGCTATTACGTCCCGTGCTATCGAGCTGCAAGAGGAGAGTCACCCGCTTGTCACGTTCAGGGAGATAACCCAGCATTATCGCCTTCTGAGACAGACCGTACCTTCGCCTTACCCTGACCTTTCCAGAGAACAACAAACTACCCTACGGCTCATAGAATCCGGGCTCCTTCCCACAGCCTACGCGTGTTCACTTAATTCATCCGTATCGCTACGACGCTGAATGTAAATTTTGCTCAGAAGTAGGAACACTCCACCTAGTAATCGGGGTGTGCGACTTTAGCCCTGAGCACCCTCCTCCCTTTCGTTCAACAACCCAACAAGAGCAATGGGAGGAGCTGCTGTCCAGGCCCTCTCTACCTACCCAGCTTCAGCGGGTGGACAGAACACAGGCCGCGCGGAATGCATATGGGCCCCACAGAAGAAGGAATAACTCCCCAGGGCTGCACTCTGGGCCGTTCAGAAATCTGAACTGAAGTAGTTCTTCCTCCTCCTGTTCCTTCTCTGCCGCAAATCTCGTCGCCTTCGTCCGCGGCGCAGAGACGGAGAAGTCAGATTGTCTAACACCGGGTTGGAGCTTACTTTAATTTTATCAAAAAAAATTGCCCCAATCCACCCCATGAATGTGGTCGGAAACCAAAGCTGTAAACGGCACCCATAACGACTACCCATGCGACGTCACTTAAATTCCCTCACATCGCTCTACAAATAGCAAAACCAGAGAGAAGTGAAGTGCACTTAACCACACCATTTGTTACTTCAAAGAGATATTCTTGTTAAGGTTAAATCAATGCATGAAGCATGAGCGGTGTTTGGTTGAGTTGTATTGGTGAGCACAAGAGTGGAAACTTTTTTTATAAAATTAAAGTAAGCTCCAACCTGGTGTTAGACGATCTGACTTCCCCGTCTCTGCGCCGCAGACGGAGACGACGAGATTTGCGGTAGAGAAGGAGGAGGAGGAAGAAATACTTCGGTTCAGATTTCTGAACGGCCAAGAGTGCAGCCCTGGGGAGTGATTCCTTTTTCTGTGGGGCCCATATGCAGTCCGCGCGGCCTGTGTTCTGTCCACCCGCTGAAGCTGGTGTTGCGACCGGGCGGGGGCACCCGATCCGTTCTCCGGGGCCTCCAACATACGATGGGTAGCGTGTATGGTGCGAGCGGCCAGCCGCTGTTGCAGCCGTGAAGACGTTCAGAGCAGTAGGATAACGAAGCTGTTTACTTCATAGCGAGAGGCGAGCCGAAGCCAAAAAAAAACATACAATGCCCTGGCGGGCGAGGTTACAATACAGGACTCGAGCAGAGTGACCGCATGGATTCGCTGCTCAGACAGGAATGATTTTCAGCATTTGTGCTGCTTCTATTCATACCCAAAAAAACGCCCCCAAGAGTAACACGCCACGAACATCAAAAATACCCACACGCTCCTTCCATAGTTCGTGAGTCATCCATGGCTTCGTCCCACGTGGCGTCCGAGAGGGGGGGAGAGAGTGTCCTTGAAAGGTGCCGGGGTCGCGCTATCGAAAGATGATCGCGCCGATAGCGAAACGTCTGAGCCGGGGATGTCAAGGCGGGACTCACCGACGCGCAGCTGCCTGAAAGGTGTGGCAAACTTCGTGAAGAATGCCTGGGCGTGCCGCTGGCAGCCGCCGGAGGCGCGTTGCAAAGCGAGGTGACTGACCCGGGATGGCGAGACAGGAAAGTACGATTCACCGACACGCGGGCGCACGTGGTCGATTCCCACGTGGTGGCTCATGCGGGAAAATACGGCGGCGTTGGCCGATTCGTAACACTCGATAGGTAGAGAGGGCCTGGACAGCAGCATCTCCCATTGCTCTTGTTGGGTAGTTGACGGAAAGAGAGGAGGGTGCTCAGGGCTAAAGTCGCACACTCCGATTACGGGGCGGAGTGTTCCCACTTCTGAGCAAAATTTACATTCAGCGTCGTAGCGATTCGGATACATTAAGTGAAGACGTGTAGGCTGGGGGAAGGAGCCCCGATTGTATGAGGCGTAGGGTAGTTTGTTGTTCTCTGGAAAGGTCAGGGTAAGGCGAAGGTACGGTCTGTCTCAGAAGGCGATAATGCTGGGTTATCTCCCTGAACGTGACAAGCGGGTGACTGTCCTCGTGTAGCTCCATAGCACGGGAGGTAAAAGCGCGGGCTTGTTGGGTGGGCGTATTTGTTGCCCTCCATTGAAGCGTGAGCGGGTGTCTAGATGAGCTGAAAGGAACCGTTTGGGGAGTGGTTTTTTCACACGCGCAGTGCAGGCCAGGACACCCACCCCTACTGGTAATTCCAGTAGGCTTCCTGGGATTCGATAACTACCCTCCGAACCCCTGGTTGATCGAGAGCCAAGGTGGTGGCTGCGTCTTCTGCTGCCGTCATTTCTTGCGTCCTAAGTGAGGGACACGCAAGGAGGTTGGTTCTGGAGATAGCCACGATGATGGCGTATTGCTGCCCTCGATGTTTGGAGGTGTCTGTGTTGATAACTGCATGATCCCCACCGAGGGTGGTGCTTTGCGCTTGAGCCCGTGCTTTTCGGTGACCCTCGTCATGTGAGTGGCTCACATTTCTAAGCAAAGTGAGCACCTTTAGTTTTAGTCGCCAAAAGACTGGGAGTACGTCAAGCGGAGTGACATTCTGGGCTGCCCAGCAAATCTGGTGAAGCATGCGGTTACCCATTGCAGTACTGAGTGGGACATTATGGTTAGAAAGATGGCCTTCTATCACCTCTTCCACGTGTTCTCGAGCCCCGTGCTAAGCAGCCTGTGTGTGGACGCACTAATGAGAAGACCAATGGCCTGCTCGGCCGCCTTTCTAAACATTATATAAAGCATCTCTATGTCTTCCTTGTCGGTAATAAGACAGGGGGTTGACGTAAGTAACTCTCGAGAAGACAAAAGCTTCAATTAATCGAAAGATACCGGATTCCTTTAGGCCTTGCTTCTTGGTGGCAACTCGCCTGATCATGTGTGTGATTTGATAAATGCTGTTTTTGAGGCGCTGCAAGGAGACGTCGATCTTGGTGTTAGCCTCGAGATGTAAGCCAGGGATCTTGATGCTGGGGCTTGGAGTGATGGCCTGGGCATCAAGGAGTATTTGAATGTATTCCTTGGTTTGGCGTGAGGGCGGACGACAAGGAGCTGTGTTTACGTGAACACTGGAGGCCACAGGCTTTAGCACATTGGCGTACCAGAAGTGAGATGCCATGCATTGGTGTGAGCTTCCTTAAATTTTTTAAACTCTTATCCTATGAGAAAGGTGCGCACAGGGCCACTAGGCGGGCGTGAGTGGTCGCGTGACGCTTTCACGTGGCATTCAGCGAGAACGCAGAGGGTAAACCCGTTAAAGTGCTTGGTGAGTACACCACCTGTCCTCCCAGTCTTCGCGTGGGCTCGTAGCTAAATCGGTAAGACTACGGGCTCTCGCTTTGTTAGTCTGTTAGTTCCAGGTTCGATTCCCCGCGTGCCAGTAAATTGTTTTTTTTTGTTCGCTGGAGTTTCTGGTGACACCGACGGTCGCGAAAGAACCCTTGGGGGGGGTAGAGGTAAAAAGCTTTGCTTCAAAAAGTTTCCACTCATGTGATACACCAATACAACTCAACTAAACACCGTTCATGCATCATGCATTGATTTAACCTTTCCAAGAATATCTCTTTGAAGTAATAAATGGTGTGGTTAAGTGCATTTCACTTCTCTCTGGTTTTACTATTTGTAGAGCGATGTGAGTGAATTTAAGCGACGTCGCAAGGGTAATCGATATGATTGTCGTTTACAGCTTTGCTTTCTAACCACATTCACAGGGTAGATTGGCGCGATTTTTTTTAAAGCAAAGCTTTTTACCTCTACCCCCCAAGGGTTCTTTCGCGACCGTTGGTGTCACCAGAAAACTCCAGCGAACAAATTACAGCTTCTTGTCGTTCGCCCTCAAGCCAAACGAAGGAATACATTCAAATACTCCTTGATGGCCGGGCCACCACTCCAAGTCCCAGCATCAAGATCCTGGGCCTACATCTCAAGGCTAACACCAAGAGTGACGTCTCCTTGCAGTGCCTCAAAAACAGCAATAATCAAATCATACACACGATCAGGCGAGTTGCCACCAAGAATCGAGGCCTAAAGGGATCCGCTACCTTTCGATTAATTGAAGCGTTTGTCCTCTCGAGCGTCACTTACGTCAACCCCCTGTCTTCTTCTCGACAAGGAAGACATAGAGATGCTTTATATAATCATTAGAAAGGTGGTCGAGCAGGCCATTGGTCTTCTCATGAGTGCATCCACACATACGGTGCATAGCACGGGGCTCCACAACACTGTAGAAGAGCTGATAGAAGGCCATCTTTCTAACCAGAAAGTCCGACTCAGAACTGCGGTGGGTAACCGCATGCTTCACCAGATTGGGTGGGCAGCCCAGAATGTCACTCCGGTTGACGTATTTCCAGACCCTTGGCGAGAAATCTAAAGATGCTCGCTTTGCTTAGAAATATGAACCCCTCACATGACGAAGGTCACCGAAAAGCACGGGCTCAAGCGCTAAACGCCGCCTTCGGTGGGGATCATGCAGTTATCTACCCTGACGCCTCCAAACATCGAGGGCAGCAATACGCCATCATCGTGGCTACCTCCAGAACGTGGTTACCTCCATCGTGGCTACCTCCAAGCGTGTACCTCGCTTAGGACCCAAGAAATGACGGCAGCAGAAGAGCCAGCCGTCACCTTGGCACTCACTCAACCAGGGGTTCAGAGGGTAGTAACCGATTCCCAGCAAGCCTACTGGAATTACCAGTCGGGTTGGGTGTCCTGACCTGCACTGCGCGTGTTAAAAGCCACTCCCCAAACTCTTCCATTCAGCTTATCTGGACACCCCCTAACACTTAAATGGAGGACAAAAAATGCGCCCACCCAACAAGCCTGCGCTGTTACCTCCAGTGCTATGGAGCTGCACGAGGACATTCACCCGCTTCTCACGTTCAGGGAGATAACTCAGCATTATGCCTTCGGAGACAGACCATATCTTCGCCTTTTCAGAGGCGAAGATACGAAGAAACACGCCTTTCAAGAGAACAACAAACTACCCTACGGCTCATACAATCCGGGTCCTTCCCACAGCCTACGCGTCTTCACTTAAGGTAACCGATTTGCTACGAGGTTGAATGTAAATTTTGCTCAGAAGTAGGAACACTCCGGCCCGTAATCGGGGTATGCTTCTTTAGCCCTGAGCACCCTCCTGTCTTTCCGTGAACTACCCAACAAGAGCAATGGGAGATGCTGCTGTCCAGGACCTCTCTACCTACGCAGCTTCAGCAGGTGGACCGAACATAGGCCGCGCGGACTGCATATCGGTCCCACAGAAGTAGAAATCACTCCCCAGGGCTGCACTCTGGGCCGTTCAGAAATCTGAAAAGAAGTATTTCTTTCTCGTCCTCCTCCTTCTCTGCCGCAAATCTCGTCGCCTTCGTCCGCGGCGCAGAGACGGAGAAGTCAGATCGTCTTACACCGGGTTGGAGCTTACATTAATTTTATAAAAAAGTTTCCACTCTTGTACTACACCAATACAACTCCACCAAACACAGTTTATGCATCATGCATTGATTTAACCTTACCAAGAATATCTCTTTGAAGTAATAAATGGTGTGGTTAGGTGCATTTCACTTCTCTCTGGTTTTACTATTTGTAGAGCGACGTGAGTGATTTTAAGTGACGTCGCATGGGTAATCGTTAAGGCTGCTGTATACAGCTTTGCTTTCCAACCACATTCACGGGGTGGATTGGCGCGATTTTTTTTTATTGCAATAGTCTACCCCATGGCATAAATCAAACGCGCCAATATTTAAAAGAAAGGTGCGTACAGAGAAAAGGAACCAAAAAAGGAAATGCAGATCTCGTGGTTTTAAAATATTACCAGAGTCCTTCAATGCAACTCTGGTCATAAAACTCCCGGCCAAGTTTCGTACGGGGACAAAGGCTACCGCGAGTGGCGCCACCGCAGATCGGAGGGCATCGGGCGACGGCTGCTGCTCTGTAGCCAGACCGGCAGGCAGGAACGCAGTAGCAGCATGACTGTTCCCACCTAATTTTTTCGCCACTCACAAAATGATAACTCCATTTGAGCGCCCACGACACGTAAAGCGAAAGCGCACTGTTGATAAGGCGGCGAGAGTCTGTTTTATCTTACTCCGTGGTCCGTTCCCTGCCAAACGCGCTCTGACCGCGCCCCCGGCTGCCCTCCGATCAACACCAGCGCCGCGGCGCGGCAGCCTACGAAGCTCTCCCAAAGCGTGACGGCGAAGTTTCATGACCGGAAAGGCATTCAAGGACTCTGATATTACGCAGAAAACAAGTAAAACCGAATAATCGAAAGAAGCACCGAAAGGTGGATATTGGTCAATATTTTCTTTGCTCCACCTTTCACAACCAAACGGGTTATCAATGCAAAGGAAGAAAGTGGCGTGGTCAGTTTTTAAGGACGGTAGATTGTACAAGTTCCGATTTTTACATATACAAATAATAGTAGATATATCAGAGAAAACTGTTACGATGCGCACTTAATCCTTTTGCAAGAAACTGCATCCCCCGAATTTGTTTCGGAAGCAAAAACAGCGTTAAAGCAGATGACACGCGCAGAAAGGCAGGTCGGTACCCCACACTGCCTCATTCGTCCAGCGATCATTCTTTCTGTTTCTTTTGCAGTTTTGTCTTTTTCAGATCTGTTTGTTTGTTTTCGAAGGTGCACTTGTACTGACTATCCAAATCACTACGTTACTTCTACTGCTACTCGTACCGGAGGGGAGTGCTGCTGTAGACGAATGAAAGAGCGTCTACACAAAAAAATCGCGCCAATCCACCCCGGGAATGTGGTTGGAAAGCAAAGCTGTAAACGACACCCATATCGATTACCCTTGCGACGTCGCTTAAATTCACTCACATCGCTCTACAAATAGTAAAACCAGAGAGAAGTGAAATGCACTTGACCACACCACTTATTACTTCAAAGAGATATTTTTGGAAAGGTTAAATCAATCCATGATGCATGAACGGTGTTTGGTTGAGTTGTATTGGTGTAGCACAAGAGTGGAAACTTTTTTGATAAAATAAAGTAAGCTCCAACCCGGTGTTCGACGATCTGACTTCTCCGTCTCTGCGCCGCGGACGGAGGCGACGAGATTTGTTGCAGAGAAAGAGGAGCAGCAGGAAGATATACTTCTCTTCAAATTTCTGAACGGCCCAGAGTGCAGCCCTGGGGAGTTATTCCTTCTTCTGTGGGGCCCATATGCATTCCCCGCGCCCTGTGGTCTGTCCACCCGCTGAAGCTGGGTAGGTAGAGAGGGCCTGGAAAGCAGCATCTCGCATTGCTCTTTATGGGTTGTTGAACGAAAGGGAGGAGGGTGCTCAGGGCTAAAGTCGCACACCCCGATTACTGGGCGGAGTGTTCCTACTTCTGTGCAAAATTTACATTCAGCGTCGTAGCGATACTGATGCATTAAGTGAACACGCGTAGGCTGTGGGAAGGAGCCCGGATTCTATGAGCCGTAGGGCAGTTTGTTGTTCTCTGGAAAGGTTAGGGTAAGGCGAAGGTACGGTCTGTCTCAGAAGGCGATAATGCTGGGTTATCTCCCTGAACGTGACAAGCGGGTGACTCTCCTCGTCCAGCTCGATAGCACGGGACGTAATAGCGCAGGCTTGTTGGGTGGGCGTATTCGTTGCCCTCCATTCAAGTGTGAGGAGGTGTCCAGATGAGCTGAATGGAACCGTTTGAGGAGTGGTTTTTTAACACGAGCAGTGCAGGTCAGGACACCCAACCTGCCTGGTAATTCCAGTAGGCTTGCTGGGAATCGGTGACTACCCTCCGAACCCCTGGTTGAGTGAGAGCCAAGCTGATTGCTGCCTCTTCTGCTGCCGTCAAGTCTTGGGGCTTGAGTGAGGCACACGCATTGAGGGTGGTTTTGATGGTAGCCACGATGATGGCGTATTGCTACCCTCGATGTTTGGAGGTGTCTGTGTAGATAACTGCATGTACCCCGCCGAGGGTGGTGTTTAGCCCTTGAGCCCGTGCTTTCCGGTGACCTTTGTCATGTGCCGGGTTCATATTTCTAAGCAATGGGATCATCTTTAGTTTTTTAATCGCCAAGAGTCTGGGAGTACGTCAAGCGGAGTGACATTCTGGGGTGCCCACCCAATCTGGTGAAGCATGCGGTTACCCACCGCAGTTCTGAGTCGGACCTTCAGGTTAGAAAGATGGCCTTCTATCAGCTCTCCCACCGTGTTGTGGAGCCCCGCGCTAACCAGCCTCTGTGTGGACGCAGTCATTAGAAGAGCAATGGTCTGCTCGACCGCCTTTCTAATCATTATATAAAGCATCTCTATGTCTTCCTTGTCGAGAAGAAGACAGGGGGTTGACGTAAGTGACGCTCGAGAGGACAAAAGCTTTAACTAATTGAAAGGTACCGGATTCCTTTAGACCTCGCTTCTTGTTATAAACTTACGACTTGACCAGACGGAATTGCGTCGAACCCTGGACTACCTCGCTTCTTGGTGGCAATTCGCCTGATCATGTATATGATTTCGTTATAGCTGTTTTTGAGGCGCTGCAAGGAGACGTCACTCTTGGTGTTAGCCTCGAGAGATAGGCCCAGGATCTTGATGCGGGGGCTTGGAGTGATGGCTGGCCATCAAGAAGTATTTAAATGCATTCCTTGATTTGGCGTGAGGGCGGACGACAAGAAGCTGTGATTTTTTACGTGAATACTGGAGGCCACAGGCTTTAGCACATTGGCGTACTAGAAGTGAGATGCCATGCATTGGTGTGAGCTTCCTCTTATTTTTGTAACTCTTGTCACATCAGCAGGGTGCGCACAGGGCCGCTAGAGGGGCGTGAGTGGTCGCGTGACGCTTTCACGTGGCATTCAGCGAGAACGCAGGGGGTAAACCCGTAGATGTGCTTGGTGAGTACACCACCTGTCTTCCCCGTCTTCGCGTGGGCTCGTAGCTAAATCGGTAAGACAACGGGCTCTCGATTTGTTAGTCTATTAGTTCCAGGTTCGATTCCCGGCGGTGCCAGTAAATTATTTTATTTGTTCGCTGGAGTTTTCTGGTGACACCAACGGTCGCGAAAGAACCCTTGGGGGGTAGAGGTAAAAACTTCTGTCTGGTGCTTCGGGCGTCAAATTTTCCTTTAAATTTTTAACGGCAAAATTGGTGCTAAGATTCCGCAATGTAGCGCACGGAACGGTGCCCGGGGGGTCAGGCGGTACGGTGAAATACTTATTGCGATGCACACATCCGGTGTAGCTATCGCAAAATGAATTGCAGTGTCAGAGCAATTATGCAATGACTAAGCGTTAACTAAAGCTTAGTTTTAACAAAATTGTGGCTAACATGTTCGATAAGGTGACAGCTAACACATTATTCTAGGTGACCTAATCTAATTCATTGGAAGTAGTGGCTGTTGTAGTTTTATTCTGTTTTGCTACAAATATCAAAATGTGCTCCATTGGTATTACGCGCAGGTATTTGAACGCGTCAGTACGCAGGCGTTAAGGCTTCGAGGTTAGCGTGATGGGCGATTCCGTAACGACGAATGCGATTCTAACAAAAAGGAAAGGGCGGAAAGTATTTCGCACTCTCATATCTCTTGGCGGTGGCTTTATGAATAGTTGCTAGGACAGCATAAAGTGTGGGGCCCTCTTCTCAACTGTTTAAATTCACTGTGAATTCGCCATGTTTCTTGCGTAGGCACAACGTAAGCTATTAGTGATGTACTGCACGTGTAGCTATGACGACATGCAATGTAATTTGACTCTTCACTCATAAAGATCACAACCAAGGTATCACGTACTGCTCCTAAAAGATATAAAAACACTTCGCATGCATTATAAAAATTAAGACGGCAGCTGAACCTGCCAAGACAATCCCAAGAAAAGTTGGCAGGAATCAAAACAGAGGATTTTGTCGTTTGCCTCTGAAAAACTAGGCTTAGAAATCGCCGCAGAAAATATTGAGCGCGCTCATAGGATAGGCTTATATAATCCAGATAAGAAGAGGCCTATTGTAGTAAGATTTGCTTCTTACAAAACAAAAGAGCTGGTGCAGTCAAAGCGATCGTTCCTGGGCGATACCGACTATTATATTAGAGATGACCTTTCACTAGCCACAAGAACTGCCCGCAAGAAATTGCTTGAGTACGGGAAAGTTCTTAACACCTCTTACAAACTGCGCCACAATAGGCTCTCTCTTGGCGGTAAGAACTACGTGTACAACGCTAGCGCTGGTCGCGTGCATTAACTTAAGGCGAAACCCTTTGCCTCAACACCTGCTGTATCATCCTCACGGTTGACGCGTTCAGGACCCGTGTATGGACGGCCGAGCGGCAGCTAGGAGTGCGCGAGCGGTGGAGGTCCTCAACATGAGAATAAAGCGTCCGTCCTCTACTCAAACATTCATAGCCTGTACAGTAAAAAGGAAAGCCTTAGTGCTTTAATATATGACTTCGAGGCTGATATTGTTGCACTTACCGAGACATGGCTATCAAGTAAAATAGTGTCCAATGAGTTCTTTCAGTGCAACAAAAAGTACGTGGTGTATAGACGTGACCGTGGTTGTAAAATCAGTGGCGGTGTTTTAATTGCTGTTAGTGACCATTTGGAGTCATTTCTAATCATGCTTCATTCTAATCTAGAGATTCTATGGTGTTGCATAACTTCCAATTTCAAAAAAATCGCGCCAATCCACCCCGTCAATGTAGTTGGAAAGCAAAGCTGTAAACGACAATCATATCGATTGCCCTTGCGACGTCGCTTAAATTCACTCACATCGCTCTACAAATAGTAAAACCAGAGAGAAGTGAAATGCACTTAACCACACCATTTATTACTTCAAAGAGATATTCTTGGAAAGGTTAAATCAATGCATGATGCATGAACGGTATTTGGTTGAGTTGTATTGGTGTAGCACATGAGTGGAAACTTTTTTGATAAAATTAAGTAAGCTCCAACCCGGTGTAAGACAATCTGACTTCTCCGTCTTTGCGCCACGGACGGAGGCGACGAGAGAAGGAACAGGAGGAGGACGAAATACTTCAGTGCAGATTTCTGAACGGCCCAGAGTGCAGCCCTGGGGAGTTATTCCTTCTTGTGTGGGGCCCATATGCATTCCGCGCGGCCTGTGTTCTGTCCACCCGCAAAAGCTGGGTAGGTAGAGAGGGCCTGGACAGCAGCATCACCCATTGCTCTTGTTGGGTTGTAGAACGAAAGGGGAGAGGATGCTCAGGGCTAAAGTCGCACACCCCGATTACTGGGCGGAGTGTGCCTACTTCTGAACAAAATTTACATTCAGCAACTTAGCGATACGGATGCATTAAGTGAACACGCGTAGGCTGTGGGAAGGAGCCCGGATTCTATGAGCCGTAGGCCAGTTTGTTGTTCTCTCGAAAGGTGAGGGTAAGGCGAAGGTACGCTCTGTATCAGAAGGCGATAATGCTGGGTTATCTCCCTGAACGTGACAAGCGGGTGACTCACCTCGTGCAGCTCGATAGCACGGGACGTAATAGCGCAGGCTTGTTGGGTGGGCGTATTCGTTGCCCTCCATTCAAGTGTGAGGGGGTGTCCAGATGAGCTGAATGGAACCGTTTGAGGAGTGGATTGGCGCGATTCACGGGGTGGATTGGCGCGATTTTTTTTTCTCTTCCTTCCAATCGAAAACCTTAGCGGCTAAAGCTAATCAGAGATTATGACAGAGCTGACTTCGAGGCTACAAACGCTGAACTTTGCGCTTTTATGGATACTTTGCTGCCATCCGGCATGGAACAAAGCAGTGAAGACTTATGGTCCTCTTACAGATGTAAGGTTTTAGAAAATAATCAATAAATACATACCTTTGAGGAATGTGTACATCAATACTAATGCTCCTTGGTATACGCGATATCTTAAAAGGTTATCTAATAAGAGAGCCAGGCTCTCCCATGCGGATAAAAAATTGTCAAGTCCGGTGCGGTGGCCTACCTATAAGCTAGCAGCAGCATCCTACGCAAAAGCTTTAAAAACGGCTAAAAGTAGTTTTTTCTACGGAACCTTACCCTCCTTATTGAAAACTAACCCTAAGCGTTTTTGGAGCACTGTGAAGCCGAAGCAGGACTGTAACATTTATCTGGTAGACATGTCGGGAGAACCAATTCCGAACCATTTCTGTGCCTCTGTACTTAACAATAGCTTGGCCAATTCTTTTAAAGCAAAGCTTTCTACCTCTACCCCCCAAGGATTCTTTCGCGACCGTTGGTGTCACCAGAAAACTCCCGGAAAGAAATAAAAGAATTTACTGCACCGCCAGGGATCGAACCTGGAACTAACAGAGTAACAAACCAGGAGCCCGTAGTCTTACCGATTTAGCTAAGAGCCCACGCGGAGGCGGGGAAGACAAGTGATGCACTGACAAAGCACATCTACGGCTTTAACCCCTGCATTCTCGCTAAATGCTACGCGATAGCGATTAAACGAAGCACACACTAACCCATGGCGTCTCACTTCTAGTACGACGCCACTGGGCCTGTGGCTTCCAGTGTTCGCGTAAACAATTTCAAGTCCCTTGTCCGCCCTCACGCCAGACGATACCTCAAGAAACACATTCAAATACTCCTTGATGGCCAGGCCATCACTCCATGCCCCAGCATCAAAATCCTGGGCCTACATCTTCAGGACAACACCAGGAGTAACATCTCCTTGCAGTGCGTCAAACACAACATTAATAAATCATACACATGATCCGGCGAGTTACCACCAAGAAGCGAGGCCTCAAGGATTACGATACCTTTCGATTAGCTTTCGTCTTCTCCAGAATCACTTACGTCAACCCCCTGTCTTCTTCTCGGCAAGGAGGACATAAAGATGCTTTATATAATGATTAGAATGGCGGTTGAGCAAGCCATTTGTCTTCCCATGAGGGCGCCCAGAGAGGCTGCTTAGCACGGGGCTCTAAAAAACTGAGATGTGGTCATCTTTCTATCCAGAAGCTCCGAATGAGCAGAACTCCGGCGGGTTGCCAAATCTTTCACCAGATTGGCTTGGGAGCACAAAATATCACTCCGCTTGATGTACTCCTGGGCTTTTGGCGACAAGAAAAAAATATGCTCCCTTTGCTTAGAAATATGAACCCCTCAGACGACGAGGGTCACCGACAAGCACGGGCTCAAGCGCTCAACACCACCCGCGGTGGGGATCATACAGTTGTCTACACAGACGCCTCCAAACATACAGTGTAGCAGTACGTCATCATCGTGTCTACCTCCACAACCAACCTCCTTGCTGTGCCTCACTCAAGACCGAAGACATGATGGCAGCAGAAGAGGCAGCCATCGCCTTGGCTCTCAACCAGGGGTTTGTAAAGTAGTCACAAACTCCAAACAAGCCCAACGGAACTACCTATCGGGTTTGGTGTCCCCACCTGCACTGCGTGTGCTAAATAACCACTCCCCAAATGGTTCCATTCAGCTCATCTGGACACCTGCTCGCGCTTCCATGGAGGGCAACGAATACGCCCACCAAGCCTGCACTTTCACCCCCAGTGCTATGGAACTGCACGAGGGCAGTCACCCGCTTGTCTCATTCAGGGACATAAACCAGAATTATCGCTATCTGAGGCAGACTCTACCTTTGGCTTACCCTGACCTTTCCATAGGAGAACAAACTACCCTACGGCTCATATAATCCGGCTCCTTCCCACACCGGACGCGTGTTCACTTAATGCATCCGAATCGCTAAGACGCTGCATGTAAATTTTGCTCATAAGTAGGAACACCCTGCTACATAATCGGGGTGTGCAACTTTAGCCCTGAGCACCTCCTTTCCTTCTGTCAACTACCTAACAAGAGGAATGGGCGATGCTGCTATCCAGCCCCTCTCTACCTACCCAGCTTCCACTGGTGGAGAGGGCACAGGCGGTGCGGACTGAATATGGGCTACAGTGAAGAAGGAACCACTCCCCTGGACCGCACTTTGGCCATTCAGAAGTCCTAATAGAAGTGTTTCGTCCTCCTCCTCCTCCCGGTCCTCCTCCTCCTCCACCGTCTATGCAACCGATCTCATCGCTTCCGTCCGCTACGGCAAAGACGGAGAAGTGAGATCGTCTCACACCGGGTTTGAGTTTTTATTTTATAAAAAAAGTTTCCACTGATGTGCTGCACCAATACAACTCAACCAACCACCGTTCATTCCTCATGCAATAATTTAACCTGAGCAAGAATATCTCTTTGAAGTAATACAGGGTGTGGTTAAGTACATTTCACCTCTCTCTGGTTTCACGATTTGTAGAGCGACGTGAGTGTATTTATGTGATGTCGCATGGGTAATCGTTGTGGGTGCCGTTTACAGCTTTGCTTTCGAACCACATTCACCGAGTGGATTGGCGCCAATTTTTTTCCGACCCCTTTGTGAGTGATTTCCCCCACATGCAAGAGTCTAATTTTTTCCCTATGGACCCACTGGCTCTTGATCCCGCTGGTATTGCAGCCATAATATCTAAACTAAAAAGGTCGTCATCCTGCGGTCCTGACGACATTAACTCTAAAATTCTTCAGAATGCTAAGGAGTACAGCTCAATTATATTGTACTTCATTTATACCAAATCTATTGACTAGACTTACTTGCCCAGGGAATTCAAGACCGGCAGGGTGGTTCCACTCTACAAGTCAGGTGTCGCGCATAACCCTTCAAACTACCGTCCCATATCCATTACTTCAATCCCTTGTAAAATCCTCGAACACATAATATTCACTCATTTGGTTAACTTTCTCGAGTCTAATCAGTTTTTTTCATAGTTCCCAACATGGTTTCAGAAAAAACTTCTCTTGTGAAACTCAACTAGTTACGTTTACCAATGACTTGCATGCATTTCTTGACTCCTCTTTTGTAACTGGCTGTGTCTTTCTAGATTTTTCCAAAGCGTGCGATAAAGTTAATCATCAACTTCTCCTATTCAAATTACGTAATTTGAAAATTGATCCCTAAGTCTTACAATGAATAGGAGTATTATTTTCTAACCGAACTCAGTTTGTGTCTGCCAACCAAACTAACTCCCCTGAGGTACCTGTACGCTCAGGTGTACCTCAGGGCTCTGTTCTAGGACCCTTACTTTTTCTAGTATACATTAACGACTTACCTAGTAATATTTCTTCTCTCTTTGCCTCTTTGCTGATGATTGTGTGCTTTATCGTAAGATTACTAGTTTCTTTGATGTTCAATGCCTACAGTCTGATCTTAATAATATTTCTACTTGGTGCAAACTCTGGCATATGGAGCTCAACATAACTAAATGTAAAGTGATGAGGATATCCCGTAATCAATTAATTTTTCCTGGTTATTTTCTTAACAGTGCCCCATTAGAGTCCGTAGTAGAGTATAAATACCTTGGTGTGTACATAACTAACCATCTCTCGTGGTGCCGACATATTGATTTTATAACATCTAATGCTAACCGCATGCTTGGATACTTAAAGCGAAATTTTACCTTAGCACCTTCTTCTCTCAAAAATAGCTATATGTTACTTACGTGCGCCCCATACTTGAGTATGCTTCGTCAACCTCGGATCCTGGATACACTAATCTCACTAACCAACTTGAAGCTGCACAAAACCGTTCTGCGAGATTCATACTTTCTAACTATCATCGTACGGCCAGTGTAACTTCTATGAAATCCAGCCTGAACCTAACTCCTCTCGCTAGACGTAGAAAACTGTCCCGTCTGTGCATATTTCAGAAAGTGTATCATAACAACCATGTACTCAAATCACCCTGGATACAACCCGCACGTTTCATATCTGAACGTCTTGACCATCGTCACAAAGTTCATATCCCGCACCAAAACACTGTCACCAACTCCCATTCTTTTTTACCGAAAACGTGCCGTGAGTGGAACCACCTGCCTTCTTCATTAGCTTGCATTACTAACCCTGACCATTTCCGGGAAGCATTGTCAAATTCAAATTTGTTGTAAGTTTTTTTAGTTGTTTTTTTTCTTCTACTTCCTAGTAAGGAGTGTTTTTTCGTTTTCGTTGTGGATTGTTTCTTTCTTTATTAGTGTATTGTATGCCTGTGTCGAACGGCCGTTTCTGTGTTCTTTTACGGCGAATGATGTACGTTTACCATTTGCTTTTCTTTTGCTCCAAAAGTGTTTGCGTGTACGGCTGCGTTTAGTGCAATTGCTCTACTTTCTTTACTGTATTTTTTTTTGTGTGTTTACAATGGTTAAACAGTTGTCGCGTGCTTCTGACATCAACTTTGCTCTTTTATGTGAGCCCCTCCCCTCTACAATGCTTGTATTCCCTGAGGGTAAAATAAATAAATAAATACATTTCTTCAGGTCAGAATTGGCATCGACATCACAAGCTGATTACGTAACGTTGATCCAAAAGCGAGCGAAAGGCGGATGTTCAGCTAAAGAACATCAGAAAATATTTTTTTACCGTATCTGTTTATTTCTTTCAATCGCTTTTAGTAACATAGTCGAACTGTCTACTTCAATGCAAGCTTTGTTGCGTTATCACCTTAACGGCCGTCCCCACCGCCACGATATTGACTGCTGATGTTACATGATTATGGCCTGATCACAGAAAAATTTGGCCATGGCCATCAATTGAATGACGTGGTAAGGACAGCGGAGCGTACCGATGCCGTACATTAACTCATTCGTCAAGCCCGACCTTACTCAGCGCCGTAATTAATAAAATAGTCAATTTTTTTCTTATTTCTTTCTTGAAATCAATCATGTGACTCACGAGCCTACTAGAAGTATGAAGAAATACCATGTTTTGGGTTCGTTGTAATGGAGAGGCTTCTACTGCCCTCTCATGCTACTGTTAGGGCAAAAAATAGTTGCTATTTTCATGCCAGATATAAAAAAATTGTATGGGCCCTTTTCGATGACTTAGAAACAGTCAAATATATTATTTCTTTCACTAGAAAAGACTTTTAAATCAGCCGTCGGGCAAAACTGCGCCTGGTGCAATATTCACGGAGCTTTCACAGCACCTATTTCACGGTGACTGTAGCCGCTATTTTCAAGCTCTTACTTAAAATTGCGTCACTCTTACGCAGGCTCAGTTTGCCAATGTGTGACGTACTCGTTCATACCAACTATTTCAATTACATCATGCCTTTTCAGGAAGTCACAGAGAGGGAGTGACATACAATCCATATTGTTGTTGAATAGCAAAGACAGGCCTACATGGTCATGTCCGGTGCATTTCTTCTAGTTTTTCATTGCCGGCCAATAATTATGCACTTTCGGTAAACAGAAACAAGGCAAGCGTTAGAACTTGTGCCAGTAGACGTCATGAAGCGAAAAAATGACGAAAGCACACACAACCGTTTTGTCAACCGGAAGCATGTCACCAAAATTGAAAGCCAATCAAAAAAATTCCTGCGAAATCACAGCTTACTGTGAATTTTGCCCGTCGAGAATTGGGCCCCAAGACGTTTGCGTGGATAAATTGGTCGCATTTTGCACAGGATCGGGATAATTGGAGATCTAACGAAGAGGCCTTTGCCCTGCAGTGGCGTAGACAGGCTGATGCTGCTGCTGATGATGATGATGCAAAAAGTGAATGGTGAATAGTCTCTGGTTGACTCCACGTGCAGTAATTGTCAGAACAAGGGACCAACAACACTTTTTCACGCAGCCGTAATTTACCTGGAAGCGCTTGCGAATGAAGTTCAACGAACTAGCTGGCTTCATTCAAGAAATACATTCATCCGTAGACGCTAAAATTAAAGTCGACGCAATTTTCCTAGACTTTTCAAAAGCATTTGATCGTGTTCCTCACCATCGACTTATTCAAAAGCTTGCGCTACTGAACATCGACTCTGCTGTTATAACATGGATAAAAGACTTTCTTTCTAACAGGATGCAATTTACATCAGTTAACAATCACAACTCCTCTCTAGTCCCCGTAACATCTGGTGTTCCTCAGGGAAATGTACTCGGGCCCTTGCTTTTTCTAGTTTATATTAATGATCTACCAGACTGCGTTAAATCTAATATAAGGTCATTTGCGGATGACTGCGTATTATACCGTAAAATTCAATCTAACCATGACCACGATATTCTACAATCTGACCTTAATGCTATAAACACATGGTGCTCAACCTAGCTAACTCCTCTAAACCTTGCTAAAAAAACTAGTGTCCTTTACTAATCACGCCTCCCAAAATTCAGCATCCTACATAATAAACGACAGCCTCGTGGACAGACCTTCCACCTATAAATACCTTGGTGTACATCTAACCAGTAACTTGACATGGAATAATCACATTAACCATATCCTCGCGTCTGCTAACCGTTCGCTTGGTTTTCTTAAACGTAACCTCAGACATGCACCCGCGCGTTTACGAAAGTTAGCATATATTACACTAATACGCCCTAAACTAGAGTACGCGGCAGCCATTGGGACACTAATCAGGCATATCTAATAAATGACTTAGAAGCTTTACAAAACCGTGCTGTCCGCTTCATCTTTTCTGATTACTCACCCTATACCAGCGTAACCGAATTAAAAAATCGTGCTGAACTTGACACCTTATCGAATCGTCGCCACATATCTCGCTTAACATTATTTCATAGACTGTACTACCATGCATGCCTTCATAACGAATTTATGTGTGAACCCGCCGCCATTTTTTCGCGTCGAGATCATTCATGAAAAATCAAACGCATCACATGTCATACCGTTGCTTTTGCCGAATCATTTCCTCCTCGTACCACAATAGACTGGAATATTCTACCATCAAACATTGTTACTGAACCGAATACCACGAAATTTACTAATGCTTTGAGCAAAAATATCAATGTATAATATGTATCATTTCACTGCCTCATTTCATACAGTTCTTGCGTTGTTAGATGACATGTTGTAATATACCTTGTGGTTATAATCGGTGTAGTTTGTTCTAGCTGTTCTTATTGTTCTACCGAATTTTTGTATTTGTTTTGAATTTGTTTTCTACCGAATTTTCGTATTTGTTTATCCCTAGGCATTGGCTCCCTCAGAGATCCCTTCACGGTGGTAGCAAATATGTCCAAAAGAGCAATACCCCAAAGAAGTAATATTACTTATAGAGAACGGTACATACCGCAGCGATCGCTTTCTGTCGGTCGGGAAGCAGAGCCCGCCCGGGGTACCTTGAGTAATCCCCGAGCCCCGAACATAAGCTGTAGTCAACTGTAACGATGTGTTTATAGGTGGATGGTGAGAAACCACGAATGGTGGCCGTCGGAGCCATGGTCAAGCTCCGGCGGATGGGCTCCCCGTCTGTTTACCAGGCAGAGAGCTCCGGGGCCTCTCAAGCTATCAGGGTAAGGTTTGAGATGGAAGTACCCCCACCCCTGCTTCATATATATGCCATAAGGTATCTAAATTTCCTAAATCCAACCATCGGCCACCTAAAACGGGTCGCACCGAATTACCCTTTCCTCCACTGCCAACCACGAGTTTTCTAAAGCCGGACGACTATGCTAGGTTTTAAAGCAAAGCATTTACCTCTACCCCCCAAGGGTTCTTTCGCGACCGTTGGTGTCACCAGAAAACTCCAGCGAACAAATAAAAGAATTCACTGGCACTGCCGGAATCGAACCTGGTACTAATGGACTAACAAAGCGAGACCCCGTTGTCTTACCGATTTAGCTACGAGCCCACGCAAAGACAGAGAAGACAGGTGGTGTACTCACCAAGCAAATCTACGGGTTTACCCCCTGCATTCTCGCTCAATGCCACATGGAAGCGTCACGCGACCACTCACGCCCGTCAAGCGGCCCTGTGCGCAACTTGCTCATGTGAAAAGAGTTACAAAAATTAAATGAAGCTCACACCAATGCATGGCAACTCACTTCTAGTACGCCAATGTGCTAAAACCTGTGGCCTGTTCGCGTGTTCGCGTAAAAATTACAGCTTCTTGTCGTTCGCCCTCAAGCCAAACGAAGGAATACATTCAAATACTCCTTGATGGCCGGACCACCACTCCAAGCCCCAGGATCAAGATCCTGGGCCTACATCTCAAGGCTAACACCAAGAGGGACGTCTCCTTGGAGTGCCTCAAAAACAGCAATAATCAAATCATACACATGATCAGGCGAGTTGCCACCAAAAAGCGAGGCCTAAAAGAATCCGCTACCTTTCGATTAATTGAAGCGTTTGTCCTCTCGAGCGTCACTTACGTCAACCCCCTGTCTTCTTCTCGACAAGGAAGACATAGAGATGCTTCATATAATGATTAGAAAGGTGGTCGAGCAGGCCATTGGTCTTCTCATGAGTGCATCTACACATAGGGTGCATAGCACGGGGCTCCACAACACAGTGGAAGAGCTGATAGAAGGCCATCTTTCTAACCAGAAGGTCCGACTCAGAACTGCGGTGGGTAACCGCATGCTTCACCAGATTGGGTGGGCAGCCCAGAATGTCACTCCGGTTGACGTATTCCCAGACCCTTGGCGACAAATCTAAAGATCCTCCCTTTGCTTAGAATTATGAACCCCTCACATGATGAAGGTCACCGAAAAGCATGGGCTCAAGCGGCAAATGCTACCCTCGCTGGGGATCATGCAGTTATCTACATTGACGCCTCCAAACATCGAGGGCAGCAGTACGCCATCATCGTGGCTACCTCCAGAACGTCGCTACCTCCATCGTGGCTACCTCCAAACGTGTACCTCGCTTAGGACGCAAGAAATGACGGCAGCAGAAGAGGCAGCCGTCACCTTGGCTCTCACTCAACCAGGGGTTCGGAGGGTAGTAGCCGATTCGCAGCAAGCCTACTAGAATTACCAGTCGGGTTGGGTGTCCTGACCTGCACTGCGCGTGTTAAAAGCCACTCCCCAAACGCTTCCAGTCAGCTCATCTGGACACCCCCTAACACTTAATTGGAGGGCAAAAAATGCGCCCACCCAACACGCCTGCGCTTTTACCTCCAGTGCTATGGAGCTGCACGAGGACAGTCACCCGCTTCTCACGTTCAGGGAGATAACCCAGCATTATGCCTTCGGAGACAGACCGTATCTTCGCCTTTTCAGAGGCGAAATTACAAAAAAACACGCCTTTCCAGAGAGCAACAACCTACCCTACGGCTCATGCAATCCGGGTCCTTCCCACAGCCTACGCGTCTTCACTTAAGGTAACCGAATTGCTACGAGGCTGAATGTAAATTTTGCTCAGAAGTAGGAACACTCCGGCCCGTAATCGGGGTATGCTTCTTTAACCCTGAGCACCCTCCTCTCTTTCCGTGAACTACCCAACAAGAGCAATGGGAGATGCTGCTGTCCAGGACCTCTCTACCTACCCAGCTTCAGCAGGTGGACAGAACATAGGCCGCGCGGACTGCATATCGGTCCCACAGAAGTAGGAATCACTACCCAGGGCTGCACTCTGAGCCGTTCAGAAATCTGAACAGAAGTATTTCTTTCTCGTCCTCCTCCTTCTCTGCCGCAAATCTCGTCGCCTTCGTCCGCGGCGCAGAGACGGAGAAGTCAGATCGTCTTACACCGGGTTAGAGCTTACATTAATTTTATAAAAAAGTTTCCACTCTTGTGCTACACCAATACAACTCCACCAAACACCATTTATGCATCATTAATTGATTTACCCTTACCAAGAATATCTCTTTGAAGTGATAAATGGTATGGTTAAGTGCTTTTCACTTCTCTCTGATTTTACTATTTGTAGAGCGACGTGAGTGATTTTAAGTGACGTCACATGGGTAATCGTTAAGGCTGCCATTTACAGCTTTGCTTTCCAACCACATTCACGGGGTGGATTGGCGCGATTTTTAAAGCAAAGCTTTTTACCTCTATCCCCCAAGGGTTCTTTCGCGACCGTTCGTGTCACCAGAAACCTCCAGCGAACAAATAAAAGAATTTACTGGCACCGCCGGGAATCGAACCTGGAACTAATAGACTAACAAATGGAGAGCCCGGTGTCTTACCGATTTAGCTACGAGCCCACGCGAAGACGGGGAAGACAGGTGGTGTACTCACCAAGCACATCTATGGGTTTACACCTTGCGTTCTCGCTGAATGCCACGTGAAAGCTTCACGCGACCACTCACGCCCGTATAGCGGCCCTGTGCGCACCTTGCTCATGTGAGAAGAGTTACAAAAATTAGAGGAAGCTCACACCAATGCATGGCATCTCACTTCTAGTACGCCAATATTCTAAAGGCTGTGGCCTCCAGTGTTCACGTAAAAAATCACAGCTCCTTGTCGTCCGCCATCACGCCAAATCAAGGAATACATTCAAATACTCCTTGATGGCCAGGCCAGCACTCCAAGCCCCCGCATCAAGATCCTGGGCCTACCTCTCGAGGCTAACACCAAGAGTGATGTCTCCTTGCAGCGCCTCAAAAACAGCTATAATTAAATCATATACATGATCAGGCGAGTTGTCACCAAGAAGCGAGGTAGTCCAGGGTTCGACGGAATTCCGTCTGGTCAAGTACCTTGTGATTAATTGAAGCTTTTGTCCTCTCGAGAGTCACTTACGTCAACCCCCTGTCTTCTTCTCGACAAGGAAGACATAGAGATGCTTTATATAATGATTAGAAAGGCGGTCGAGCAGGCCATTGCTCTTCTCATGAGTGCGTCCACACAGAGGCTGGTTAGCACGGGGCTCCACAACACGGTGGAAGAGCTGAAGAAGGCCATCTTTCTAACCTGAAGGTCCGACTCAGAACTGGGGTGGGTAACCGCATGCTTCACCAGATTGGCTGGGGAGCCCAGAATGTCACTCCGCTTGCCGTACTCCCAGACTCTTGGCGACTAAAATTAAAGATGATCCCTTTGCTTAGAAATATGAACCCGGCACATGACGAGGGTCACCGGAAAGCATGGGCTCAAGCTCTAAACACCTCCCTTGCGGGGATCATGCAGTTATCTGCACAGACGCCTCCAAACATCGAGGGTAGCAATACGCCATCATCGTGGCTACCAGCAAAACCACCCTCAATGCTTGTGCCTCACTCAAGCCCCAAGACAAGATGGCCGCAGAAGAGGCAGCCATCACGTTGGCTCTCACTCAACCAGGGGTTCGGAGGGTAGTCACCGATTCCCAGCAAGCCTACTGGAATTACCAGGCGGGTTTGGTGTCCTGACCTGCACTGCGCGTGTTAAAAAAATAGCGCCAATCCACCCCGTGAATGTGGTTGGAAAGCAAAGCTGTAAACAGCACCCATAACGATTACACATGCGACGTCACCTAAATTCACTCACACCGCTCTACAAATAGCAAAATCAGAGAGGAGTGAAATACACTTAACCACATCATTTATCACTTCAAAGATATATTCTTGTTAAGGTTAAATCAATGCATGAAGCATGAACGGTGTTTGATTGAGTTGTATTAGCGTAGCACAAGAGTGGAAACGTTTTTTTATAAAATTAAAGTAAGCTCAACCCGGTGTCAGACGATCTGCCTTCTCCGTCTCTGCGCCGAGGACGGAGGCGGCGATATTTGCGGCAGAGAAGGAGGAGGAAGAAGAAATACTTCTGTTGAGATCTCTGAACGGCCCAGAGTGCAGCCCTGGGGAGTGATTCCTTCTTCTGTGGGGCCCATATGCAGTCCGGTGTTCTGTCCACCTGTGTTCTGTCCACCCGTTGAAGTTGAGTAGGTAGAGAGGGCCTGGACAGCAGCATCTCCCATTGCTCTTGTTGGGTAGTTGACGGAAAGAGAGGAGGGTGCTCAGGGCTAAAGTCGCACGCCCCGATTACGGGGCGGAGTGTTCCTACTTCTGAGCAAAATTTACATTCAGCGTCGTAGCGATTCGGATACATTAAGTGAAGACGCGTAGGCGGTGGGAAGGAGCCCGGATTGTATGAGCCGTAGGGTAGTTTGTTGTTCTCTGGAAAGGTCAGGGTAAGGCGAAGGTACGGTCTGTCTCAGTAGCCAACAATGCTGGGTTATCTCCCTGAACGTGACAAGCGGGTGACTGTCCTCGTGCAGCTCCATAGCACGGGAGGTAAAAGCGCAGGCTTGTTAGGTGGGTGTACTTGTTGCCCTTCATTGAAGCGTGAGGGGGTGTCCAGATGAGCTGAATAGAACCGTTTGGGGAGTGGTTTTATAACACACGCAGTGCAGGTCAGGACATCCAACCCTTCTGGTAATTCTAGTAGGCTTGATCGATGACTACCCTCCAAACCCCTGGTTGAGCGAGAGCCAAGGTGATGGCTGCCTGTTCTGCTGCCGTCATTTCTTGGGTCCTAAGCGAGGTACACGCAAGGAGGTTGGTTCTGGAGGTAGCCACGATGATGGCGTATTGCTGCCCTCGATGTTTGTAGGCGTCTGTGTAGATAACTGCATGGCCCCTACCGAGGGTGGTGTTTAGAGCTTGAGCCCGTGCTTTTCGGTGACCCTCGTCATGTGAGGGGTTCATATTTCTAAACAAAGGGAGCATCTTTATTTTAGTCGCGAGGAGTCTGGGAGTACATGAAGCTGAGTGACATTCTGGGCTGCCCAGCCAATCAGGTGAAGCATGCGGTTACCCATCGCCGTTCTTTGTCGGACCTTCTGGTTAGAAAGATGGCCTTTTATCAGCTCTTCCACCGTGTTGTGGAGCCCAATGCTAAGCAGCCTCTGTGTAGAAGCACTCATGAGAAGACCAATGGCCTGCTCGACCGCCATTCTAATCATTATATAAAGCATCTCTATGTCTTCCTTGCCGAGAAGAAGACGGGGGGTTGACGTAAGTGACTCTCGAGAGGACAAAAGCTGAAATAATCGAAAGGTACCGGATTCTCTGAGGCCTCGCTTCTTGGTGGCAACTCGCCTGATCATGTGCATGATTTTATTAATTCTGTTTTTGAGGCGCTGCAAGGAGACGTCACTCTTGGTGTTAGCCTCGAGATGTAGGCCCAGGATCTTGATGCTGGAGCTTGGAGTGATGGACTGGCCATCAAGGAGTATTTGAATGTATTCCTTGGTTTGGCGTGAGGGCGGACGACAAGGAGCTGTGATTGTTCACGTGAACACTGGAGGCCACAGGCTATAGCACATTGGCGTACTAGAAGTGAGGTGCCATGCATTGGTGTGAGCTTCCTTTAATTTTTGTAAGTCTTAGCACATGAGCAAGGTGCGCACAGGGCCGCTAGACGGGTGTCAGTGGTCGCGTGACGCTTTCACGTTGCATTCAGCGAGAATGCAGGGGGTAAACCCTTAGATGTGCTTTGTGAGTACTCCACCTGTCTTCCCGGTCTTCATGTGGGCTCGTAGCTAAATTGGTAAGACAACGGGCTCTCGCTTTGTTAGTCTATTAGTTCCAGGTTCGAGTCCCGGTGGTGCCAGTAAAATATTTTATTTGTTCGCTGGAATTTTCTGGTGACACCAAAGGTCGCGAAAGAACCCTTGTGGGGTAGAGGTAAAAAGCTTTGCTTTAAAAACCACTCCTCAAACGGTTACATTCAGCTCATCTGGACACCCCCTCACACTTGAATGGAGGGCAACGAATACGCCCACCCAACAAGCCTGAGCTATTACGTCCCGTGCTATCGAGCTGCACGAGGAGAGTCACCCGCTTGTCACGTTCAGGGAGACAACCTAGTATTATCGTCCTCTGAGACAGAGCGTACCTTCGCCTTACCCTGACCTTTCCAGAGAACAACAAACTGCCCTACTGCTCATAGAATCCGGGCTCCTTCCCACAGCCTACGAGTGTTCACTTAATGCATCCGTATCGCTACGACGCTGAATGTATATTTTGCTCAGAAGTAGGAACACTCCGCCCAGTAGTCGAGGTGTGCGACTTTAGCCCTGAGCACCCTCCTCCCTTTCGTTCGACAACCCAACAAGAGCAATGGGAGATGCTGCTGTCAAGGCCCTCTCTACCTACCCAGCTTCAGTGGGTGGACAGAACACAGGCCGCGCGGAATGCCTATGGGCCCCACAGAAAAAGGAATAACTCCCCAGGGCTGCACTCTGGGCCGTTCAGAAATCTGAACTGAAGTATTTCTTTTAAGCGCGAATACACTTTATAAGCGACCCTTAATTCCGTCGACCGCCATCCGTCCACATAGCAAAAGCTGTGGGTGCGCGCGCTCCTCGTCTTCCTTGGCAACGGGGGGAGATGGCACATACCCACGTGGGGGATTGGCCAGGAATCTCCTCGTCTTCCTTGGCAACGGGGAGAGATGGGCGCGAGCTGCCTGGCCGCTGACATGGCACATACCCACGTGGGAGATTGGCCAGGAATCGGGCGCGAGAAGGGCTAATGCACCCGCTTAAAGGAGTACTGACACGAAATTTCAAAGCTGAGATCCGCTCTAGCAATCAAGTACAACGACAACACAAATAGGTGTCTGTGAATAAATGCATCTTTCTTTCTTTGTAGTTGTGTGTGTGTGTGATCTCTCTTTCGCGAACATTACCGAACCGCGCAAATTCAACTCGTGCATTCGCACTTTCACATTCTTCCCCTCGGGGAAATGCGGGAAAATTTTCTCGTCCTCCTCCTTCTCTGCCGTAAATCTCGTCGCCTTCGTCCGCGGCGCAGAGACGGCGAAGTCAGATTGGCTTACACCGGGCTGGAGCTTACATTAATTTTATAAAAAAGTTTCCACTCTTGTGCTACACCAATACAACTCCCCCAAACACCGTTTATGCACCATGCATTGATTTAACCTTACCAAAAATATCACTTCTCTCTGGTTTTACTATTTGTAGAGCGACGTGAGTGATTTTAAGTGACGTCGCATGGGTAATCGTTAAGGCTGCCGTTTACAGCTTTGCTTTCCAACCACATTCACGGGGTGGATTGGCGCGATTTTTTTGGCATTCAGAAGACTTACGATACTGCGTGGCACTACGGCATTCTTAGATACCTTAAGTGTTTCGGTTTGTCAGGCAACATGTTGAATACGTTTGCAAGCTACATGTCACGAGAACGTCCCTGTGAGGGTGGGCTCTGCACTTTCATGGGTTCATGTCCAGGAAGACGGGGCGCGTCAAGGTGAAGTTCTAAGTTGCACACTGTTTACAGTAAAAACGAACTCGCTTGGGAAGGCACTGCCTCCAATAGTCTCTTACTCTATGTATGTAGACGGTGTTCAAATGTCCTTTAAATCCTCTATCTGTTATGTGTGAGCGCCAAGTCCAACTTGGTGTTAACAAACTTGCTAATTGGGTCGACAAGAATGGTTACAGCTTAATCCAGAAAAGGTTAATTGCGTTGTATTTTCAAGACGGCGTTGCATCCATCCTGAACCTGTTATTAAACCTAAAATTGTTTCCATTCCTCTCAAGAAAGAACACAAATTTTTGGCGTAGTTTGTGACGAAAACTCACATTCAGTCCATGCATAAAACATCTAAAACATAAATGCTTAAACACACTGAATATCCTGGAGGTCCTCTCACATTGTTCTTGTAGAGTAGACAAACAAATACTCTGTGTTTTCACCAGCCTTGTTGGCCCACGATTAGACTATGGGAGTGTCGTCTATCGGATTGCCTGTAAAACCGCATTGAAAATGTGGGACCCAGCGCTCTTCTTGTGGCTACGCCCTGCAGCAGGAGCTTTCCGGACGCGCCCCATTGAAATTATGTATGCAGTGTGCGATAAGTGGAGCCTTGAACACAGCTGGACTTTCATTTCACAGCGGAATGCCATTAAGGTGACCTCCATAAACAATTACCCTTCTAATGTTACTCTCAACGACATTTCATCCGCTCATTTGTACGCAGCACGTCCGTCTTCACGTGCTCCATTCCCCATGACAGTGAGAGCCCATGTGGAAGAAGTAGGAATTTCATTTGCAGAGAGCATGAAGTCCTCTATTGCTGACTCAGTTCCGCCTTGAGACAGGTCAGCAATCTCTTGTGACATGTCTTTAATTTCTATTGACAAGCCAACCGCCCAGAGAGATAATAACGCAACATTTTTTAAAGCAAAGCTTTTTACCTCTAACCCCCAAGGGTTCTTTCGCGACCTTTGGTGTCACCAGAAAACTCCAGCGAACAAATAAAAGAATTTACTGGCACCGCCGGGACTCGAACCTGGAACTAATAGACTAACAAAGCGAGAGCCCGTTGTCTTACCGATTAAGCTACGAGCCACCGCGAAGACTGGGAAGACATGTGGTGTACTCACCAAGCACATCTACGGGTTTACCCCCTGCATTCTCGCTGAATGACACGTGAAAGCGTCACGCGACCACTCACACCCGTCTAGCGGCCCTGTCGCACCTTGCTCATGTGCTAAGAGTTACCAAAATTAAAGGAAGCTCACACCAATGAATGGCATCTCACTTCTACGCCAATGTGCTAAAGCCTGTGGCCTCCAGTTTTCACGTAAACAATGACAGTTCCTTGTCATCCGCCCTCATGCCAAACAAAGGAATACATTCAAATACTCCTTGATTCCCAGTCCATCACTCCAAGCCCCAGCATCAAGATCCTGGGCCTACATCTCGAGGCTAACACCAAGAGTGACATCTCCTTGCAGCGCCTCAAAAACAGAATTAATAAAATCATGCACATGATCAGGCGAGTTGCCACCAAGAAGCGAGGCCTCAGAGAATCCGGTACCTTTCGATTATTTGAAGTTTTTGTCATCTCCAGAGTCACGTACGTCAACCCCCCGTCTTCTTCTCGGCAAGGAAGACATAGAGATGCTTTATATAATGATTAGGAAGGCGGTCGAGCAGGCCATTGGTCTTCTCATGAGTGCGTCTACACAGAGGCTGCTTAGAATTGGGCTCCACAACACGGTGGAAGAGCTGATAAAAGGCCATCTTTCAAACCAGAAGGTCCGACTCTGAACTGCGATGGGTAACCGCATGCTTCACCGGATTGGCTGGGCAGCCCAGAATGTCACTCCGCTTCATGTACTCCCAGACTCCTCGCGACTTAAACTAAAGATGCTCCCTTTCTTTAGAAATATGAACCCCTCACATGACGATGGTCAACGAAAAGCACGGGCTCAAGCCCTAAACACCACCCTCGGTAGCGATCATGCAGTTATCTACACAGACGCCTACATACATCGAGGGAAGCAATACGCCATCATCGTGGCTACCTCCAGAACCAACCTCCTTGCGTGTACCTCGCTTAGGACCCAAGAAATGACGGCAGCAGAAGAGGCAACCATCACCTTGGCTCTCGCTCAACCAGGGGTTTGAAGGGTAGTCATCGATCAAGCCTACTGGAATTACCAGAAGGGTTGGGTGTCCTGACCCGCACTGCGTGTGTTATAAAACCACTCCCCAAACGGTTCTATTCAGCTCATCTGGGCACCCCCTCACGCTTCAATTGAGCGCAACCAGTACACCCACCTAACAGACCTGCGCTTTTACATCCCGTGCTATGGAGCTGCACGAGGACAGTCACCCGCTTGTCACATTCAGGGTGATAACCCAGGATTGTCGCCTTCTGAGACACACCATACCTTCGCCTTACCCTGACCTTTCCAGATAACAACAAACAACCATACGGCTCATACAATCCGGGCTCCTTCCCACAGCCTACGCGTCTTCACCTAATGTATCCGAATCGCTACGACGCTGAATGTAAATTTTGCTCAGAAGCAGGAACACTCCACCCCGTAATCGGGGCGTGGGACTTTAGCCCTGAGCACCCTCCTCTCTTTCCGTCAACTACCCAACAAGACCAATGGGAGATGCTGCTGTCCAGGCCCTCTCTACATACGCAACTTCAGCGGATGGACAGAACACAGGTGGACAGAACACAGGACTGCATATGGGCCCCACAGCAGAAGGAATCACTCCCCAGGGCGGCACTCTGGGCCGTTCAGAAATCTCCACAGAGGTATTTCTTCTTCCTCCTCCTTCTCTGCCGCAAATCTCGTCTCCTCCGTCCGCGGCGCAGAGACGGAGAAGGCAGATCGTCTGACACCGGGTTGGAGCTTACTTTAATTTTATAAAAAAAAGTTTCCACTCTTGTGCTACGCCAATACAACTCCACCAAACACCGTTTATGCATCATGCATTGATTTAACCTTACCATGAATCTCTTTGAAGTAATAAATGGTGAGGTTAAGTGCATTTCATTTCTCTCTGGTTTTACTATTTGTAGAGCAACGTGAGTGATTTTAAGTGACGTCGCATGGGTAATCGTTAAGGCTGCCGTTTACAGCTTTGCTTTCCAACCACATTCACGGGGTGGATTGGCGCGATTTTTTTTATTTGTTCGCTGGAGTTTTCTGGTGACACCAACTGACGCGAAAGAACCCTTGGGGGGTAAAGGTAAAAAGCTTTGCTTTAAAAAATTCGCCGCGAATCTGCTCCTTTCGTTGCAAATGTCGACAAAAGACGATAGCCTTTGTCGACATTTGCAAAGTAAATGCCTCCCTTCGCTTTCCCGCTTACCTCTTATGTTGTTCCTCTTGCGTCGCGCCCCTCCCAAGGTAAGTACGCTAACGGTTTGCTCAAGTCAGTTTAAGTTTACCGCCTTCCACTGTTCCAGGCCGGGTGCCTCGATGCCAGCGCTGCCGTACGGCGGATACGCGCGTGAATCGAGGCGCCCTACTTAAACGTTTATAGAGCCACGTTTCCCTAGTCCACGTGCGTTCCAAGCAAAACGTGGAACCTCTCTAGTGGAACCTCTCGTAACTGTGGCCGCTTGATTTCTTAAAAGTCTGCCAGAAGCTATAGTTGTGCGTGCGACAGTAGGCGACATTGTTAATATTTTTTTCTGCAGTGGATGTAGACTTCAGTGGACTGCATTTCGCAAAAATCAAGCGACCATCAATTTATTTGTAAATAAGCACTGTAAACATCCCTTGTGTATTAATTTTCTGTCTTATATTTGCGTAATGCCTTGTTCTTGTTCTACAATGTTGACAAGTATGAACATATAAACAGGACTTAGGCGTTTATATTTGGCTGTGTGTATATAAGACTATTGCTCAGACTTAGTTTCACTTTGGCCGGGTCACAGACAGACAGACATACAGACAGACCAAAATTTCTGGGTGTAAGTAGCCCAAGAAAGACTATGGTCTTTAAAACTCCAGCGCTAATGCGAAGGATGAACAGACACCCTGCTTGGGGGAGCTCACCGCGGCTGCCGCATTCTCTAGAAGCCATTATGGATAGTTGAAGACATGGCTACGAGTGTGCCACTCCTTTTCCAGACGACTAGCAGATCCCGTTGCCGCTGCTTCGAGCCGATGGCGAAGAGTCGTTGGAAGTCTACAGAGCAGAGGATGACTTCGCATCCACCACTCGCCGCGAAGAAGACGACGACCTCTTCTATGCATATGACGACGAGTACTAGCCCCACCACAACTGCGAAAATAAATATTGATACTGAAACTTAACTGTGTGTCCGCCAATGCTCACCTCAAACAGCTTCGCCATTGAACTTTTGAGCATGAGGGCAAGCTTACCTCAATTTTTTCTTTGTCTTTTTTTTGCTCAGCAAAAGGTGAAAATTGCGAATGTCCGTTTGTCCGAGTGCACATGAAACGCATCTGTTCAGTTTACCACCTAGTCCCGCGCCCATGGCAACGACGCATGTTGACATCAATTCAACTTTGATTCACACGCGGTTCATTGTGGTACTTCGTAATTACTGGGGAATGTAACGGGCGTTTAGTATATACAGCCCTCTAATAGAGAACGAGTAAGCTATCCCCGCACGTGCTCATCGTGCTGCACTGCGCTACAAGCATAGAACCTCAGGCATCATCAGTCACAAGCATCTTCGAGAAATGAGCTGTCAAGAGAGACCAGCATGTAGCATTAGTGAAAAAAGACATGCGCACCAGACGCGCAAGAATGAAGGCAACCCATCACGCTAGTTGAACAAATGCATGCTGCGCATGATTGCAAGGAGCAGTGTCCGTTCATTGTTTATTATCAAGCACATAACCACTTGCTGGACGGTGGTAGTCATGCCTGCAGAAATAAATGTTTTGAGCGAGCTGCCGTTCTCAGATCCCCTCTTACTTATTTGCGATTCTGAGGTTCGGCATCATCCCCAACGATTAGCGACACCTTTCGTGTGCAACTCGCGGTCACTGTTAGCAGCGTACTCTGGGTATTTCCACCTGGCGGAGCTACTCAAAAGGGAGTACTTTAATTGCTGCTAAATAAAGTTTTATTGGCCGAAATTATTATCAAAGACGAAGTTATTGCACTGCTATGCAACTATTTAAAAATGTTTTGCAAAAAATGTAAATTTTAGAGTATAATGTGCCTCCAGTACTTCAGCCTTCATGACTAGCACAGTGGCTCTCGTTGCAGCCTCACCTTATAACCTGTCTGATCTAAAAACCATAGGACCTCTTAACCATTTTAGACCAAAGGAATGACCATTTCAGGGACAGCCATTGCGTACAGCCGCCGAATTTTTTATTAATATCGCAGGAGCGTCGACCGGTGGGTGGGTCAGCGCCTTATAACAGTAGAAAGCGGAGAAATGAGTGAGAATGTAGACCGCTCAGTTGGAACGCAAAGACTGGTTCCTCCGGTGCAACCGTTGTCTGCTTGGGTGTTCCCGCAAGTGTCATGCAACCCCTTTCCTCTTGTAATCAGCCGCCTATCTCCATGCCTTGAAAAAGAGCACTAGAAATCGCTGTCTTCTTCATTAAGATAGGTGACTGATTACAAATGGAAAGCGGTTGTGTTGTGATTGTGGGAACAGCATAGCAAACGACGGTTGCACAGGGGGGACCATTCTGGGCATGTGAAGTGTGCCATCTATTTTTCCTCGTTTCGCCGCTTTCTGCCGTGATTCGGCGCTGCCCGTTTGGCCGCTCCAAACGGCCCCGATATTATAGAAACATTCGGCGGCTGTACGCAATGCCTGTACCGCGCATGGTCATGCCTTTGGTCGAAAATTTTTATGAGGTCGTTATACAAGTCAGAGGGGAAAAAGCTCCATTTTTTGGCCTATATATGCGAATTCTCTTCAACGCCCTGAATACAACAGCAATTGTTAAGGTTAATTAACTATGTACCTCCACTGTGCGTGCTGTTAACGCAAGAAAAAAATTGTTCAGGTTAACATTTCTAAACAAAGACTATGAGCACCGTGTTTCGCGAAAGCTGGCCTTTGCTTCACATAGCTGTATTCCTCCTTTCGCTTGCGCTGAAGGGCGCGCTCGACCGCGAGGCTGATAGGACCAAGCGCCCGCAAGCACCGCTTTCCTGTGCGATCTTGTATTTTCGTTCCAGTAAGTTCAGTCAGCGTACTGTTTTTATATATCAGGCGTTAGGACCTCGCCTAGTCACGTGACCCGCTAGCGCTGAGCTGCACGCGCCGAGGGCCCAGCCACCTGTCGATCTCGCAAGCAGATGTGTGAGCCTGTTCGTTGCCCTTAAACCTTTCGTGTGCAGGAGTCCAGATGAGTTTAATTGTCCGGTAATTTGCTGCTCGTAGCTGTTGAGGTATTCTTGCGGTGACTTGTGATATCCGTGCTTTCCTGTATGTACGTACGGCGACCTTGGAGTCGCTGGTTATGTATCGGCTAGAGTTGTGAGGGATCGCTAGAGCGATTGCTGCCTGTTCTGAATATGTAACTACACTTCACTTTTTTTTTCGCCCACACCTTTTTCGAAAGTTCCCACGTGTTAGTGCGGTTTTAGTTTGAGGCGAGTTTTGAGGTGCGTCCTGTTGGCGTTTAGTCGCGCGTCTACACCGCTATCTGTGGTATCAGTTCATCGGTGGCGAGTTCTGATCGCCCATACCTGAAACTACCATGAATTCCTCCGTGTCAGGGCGGTTTCGGTTCGAAACGAGTTTTGAGGTGCCAGGCCGTCCTGTTGGCGTTTAGTCGCGCGTCTACACCGCTATCTGTGGTATCGGTTCGTCGGTGGCGAGTTCTGATTCCAGAAAAGAAATATGTGTTTTTTTTTCAAGGCAAGCGCACAATATTAAATGCCGTCTCCACCTGCGGGAAAGAAGAACATCGCCGCCTGGTAATGTATCCCAGGTACCATCCTCTACACAACTAAACGTTGTCTTGAGTGCGGTAAAGAGCATCAAGTTTGGGAAAAAGCACCCTTTCAGCATCTTTGGTTCTTTAAAAGCGTTAGGGCGCCGAAATGTTTCGGAAGGCAAACGTGATACTTAAGTTACGTTTGTTAATACGGGGGTAATTTTCCTTGCTTCTTTGGAGCACCGTGTAGTACCTAAGCTCGTGCGAGCGCAGCAGGCGCAACTCAAGCAGTTTTTTTTTCGTCAACTAACTTCATGAAGGGTTAGTTAATCCTCACTGATGCCTAGCGTTTTGGCTTTGTTTTTGATTAATTCCCGCGAGCCTAAACTCGAAACCTGCATGTAATTAAAATCTGGATGTAAAGAAAAATTGCGAACTTTTGTCAACTTCGTTAGATCCAGGTTTAACAGTATCTCTTCTTTCGCCGCGGCCGTAGATTCATTGCCTTCCTTTTACAGTTGACTTGCCGCTACTTTGTACTCCTGATTCGGGCGAGCCCTCGTACCTGGCTACTGCAGTTTTAGTTTCCTGTTAGAATCGGTGACCTACTTCCGCAGACGCTTGATGGGCAGGGCTGATAGCGGATGGCTAGCAGGCACGAAAAAAAACTGAGAAATGAGCCTAATAGCTCTATCGCGTTAAAAAGTGTCATCTTGCGTAGTAGTGCATGAGGCGAACCAAGTGAATGAATACGGTCCGCGGGGGCGTTTGCAATTTGCCAGAGTCACCGTCATGGACAACTTCGTAGATGAGTTGGCGAACACGTCGTTGATTTTGGTAGGGCCGGAAATACAGTCGCAGGACCTTTTGGCTTAGTACGCGTCGTCGGATTGTAGTTGAAACCCACACAAAATCACGTGGGTGGTACCCGGCGACTCCACGTCAGTAGTTGTAGCGTCCGGCATCTGTCAGCTGCTCGTCCGTAGTATGTTCGCGAGCAATCTGGCGGGCTTCCTTCACCCACTCTCGGTATCCTTGAATGTCGGCGTTGAGGTTATCGTCTTCAACGTGCGGTAGCATGGCGTCGAGCATCGTTGCCGGCTTTCGGCAGTAGACAAGCTCGAAATCAGCCATCTGCGCGGTTTCCCGGATTGCCGTTTAGGACAGGAACGTGTTATTTCATCCCATGTTAAGTTCAGCATCGAAGACGGCGAAACGAATAACGCGGCGCTCTGCCCAGCGAGAATTTATCTTTCTGCGTGATTGTTTCTGGAACAGTCGAAGTACTCCGAGAACACTGGAGGTCAAAGATGGTTATTCCAGCCAAGTGACGACAAGGCGAAACACTTTCCCTATGAAATGCGATAGCCTGCGCGGCATACAATAGCAACGGAAACGGCCGCTTCCCTCCTAACTTAAATAGCACAGCTGGCAACCAGAACACACAAATATACAAACCAGAGGGTGTAGTTCGCGGCAGTATACAAAACCATGCGTCCTTTGTGACTGAGTGAGAATATATGCTACAGCCTATACATATTCCAAGTAGGGCCAGCAGGCTACAATGTATGAGCTAAGAGTGAACACCACCATCCCCTCGCTTTGCTTCGTGAGTCTGGGGTGGAGTCGTGCATTTGAACACTCAATCTGGTTTTATGCCGTTCGGGAAGCTTAATACCTCCCGTACCAAAGCCCTAGATGTTGTTGCTGTGCCCGTATTCAATACAAAAACAGAGGAACGGAAAAGAAACATGCGTGTCCTCAGAGGTGTAATAGCAATATAGAATTATCAAACTACTAGAAACTACTCCAAGCGTATTCGGCCACGCGGTCTCCTTTATACCTTCCGCTACGACAAGCACTGAATTCTTCCTTAACAACAAAACCCCTTATACAAGAGCCTACAAAATTGTGCTGCTTCACACCGCAGCTTCATTTGTATTAATTTGCGGCCTTCATGACGAACAAGGTAGGCGTTCTTTCAATATGGCAGGGTACAAGATTTCGTGACTTTTGCAGTGCTTAGGGAAGGTTAACGTGTAGGCCTTTGAGATGATGAAAATGTTCGCACGCCTTCATAGTTCTGGTCTTTCAATCTTCTTGAGGCGTATTCGTGTAGGTGGTGCCGAAGGTGGCAGCTGCCAAGCTGAGGGAGGAGAATGTCCTTCTGGAAGGCATTACAAAGGTACGTTGAGGGTTGGAATTTCAGTACCAGGCAAAGCTTGTGTTGATCGCGAGAGGTTTTTTCAGCCTGAACCAATGTGATCGAGCACTCACGCTGGGGTGACTTCTCTGTTGGGTTTTCCTAGTCCAAATGTCAGGAAAAATAATTCCTGAGGTCTATAAAACGTGCAACGCCGTCTTCCTGTACCGCAGCTTCACCTGAATCGGGATGGCGGGAACAGCAAGCACGGTCTTCACTACTAGTTCCATTGGATCCTTCACTCGGCCGCATGGAAGGACCTCAAAACTTCTTAAAACCTTGCACAACGCCGCCTTTAGTTCGAGCAAGGCGAACCTGTTCCCAATGCAGGACTTAGGCCCAATACCAAATGGCATGTAGGCTCCTGGGTGGTAATCCTTGGAAACCTCCGGAGCGAACCTCTCCGGGCTAAAGCAGAAAGGGTCGGGCCAGTGTTGCGCGTCGTGGTGGACGTGCCAGACCGGCGCGAGGATCTCGCATCCAGCGGGGGAAAACTGACCGAGGATGGTGGTGTCGGTTCGGCAGTGGCGGGACACGAGCAACACCACGGGTGGGTAGAGTCGCAGCGCTTCCTTAACGAACATGTCCAGCCGCTGTAGCTCCTACAGGTCGCCGTAATCGAGCTCTTCGTCCGAAGGGTACCTCCGTATGAGCTCCTCGTAGACCTGGATGAGCAGAAGGGAGTTCCAAATAAAAATGGTGCTCTGTAAACCTCACCTTGGACGTGCAGAGCTCAAGTCTTATGTAAACCATTTGCAATGTTCATCTCGACTGCAGAAATACGCACGATTTTAATCCCATTCCCAGTTCTACAGACGTGACTTGCGATTCGGCCACATGTCTTTACCGTAGCAATATTCCATTCAAGCTATATTGCGCACCTTAGAAACAGAAAAGAGACGCCGACAAGTTGAAAAAGTTCAAATACTCTGCGCCTAACTACGACGATGTTTGAAACGCTGTTTTCTTCCGTGCGATAATCACATAGCAAAGTGTCAAAGCCCAAGCCATTGCAATCAAAGTCAAAGTATCAACGATCAAAGTGCAAATTGCCTGCCAGTCAAATTCCACACTCAGACGACATCAAACGCATCCATCACAAGAAGGATGAGCGCCCACCCTTCATCATAGTCGTTACACGGAGGGTATTTGAACTGCTTGAAGAGAGAATGCACTAGAAGTGTAGTTTGTGTTGTTTTAAAGGACTTCAATTTTATTGCCTTCAACTCAGCCTCAGTCCAAACAAACCAAACACCAGTGCAGCGCTCCGCAAGAAAATGGCGAGCGACCCCAATGCAACGATAGCGCATTCGGATGGACGTCGGCTTCATAATGATAGAGGTACTCAGGTTTGATTACGACCACAGGGAGCATTTTATCTTGTTTCATTGTCATTATCATCATCCTCTGCCCTCCCATTGTGTAAAGCTCCCTTTCCTGCAGTGCGTTTTCGTTACGACACATGGACCACTAAGTTCAAGAAAAGTTCGCTTTAACAAATGCCATTGTCTGGAAGAAAGTCCAACGCTAACCTGATGATATGCTATGATTTTGTGTGTACTAGTTTGTGATTGGGTCGTCTGGATGCGTTGATTTGGTTAACTCTGCGTTGTCCTTGATTTGGGCTTCCTATTGGTTAAGCATGTGGCGTGATCTGCCAGTTGGATTTCCTGCAGTAAAGTTGACTTTCCTGCAGTGAGTCATGCATATAAAGACACGTCATTGTTTATGCGGTGTGTTATTGAAGTGCGTTTTGTGGAAACGAGTTGTTGGTAATTGGCTTTCCTGCAGTAACTTTGGCTTCCCTGCAGTGCATTTTCCCGACACCGCCACAACTAAGACATAGAAAGCTTGGCTTTAGAAAATCTTTTTTGACATTGCGCATCCGGCAACGGTGTTTATATCGGGTGATTAAGAAATTTCAAGACATGACTGCAGCAGCATGCTTGTATTGTAAAGGGTAAGAGTGCTCGCAACAGCGCTTTAGCGGAACACGTGTTCACGAACGACGACTAGCTGACTGATAGATTGCTAAAATTCTTGCAACAAAACACAATGACACCACGCAGCTAGAGCAGGAATCCCTAATGATACAGACCACATCCAACACAGTTATCGCAAAGGCGGAAATCTAAACCTGATCTATGCACGCCATTTGCAGCAATTACTCAAGCCCATTTAAACGAACCACTTCTGTTGGCGTCCTCATTGTGAACAAGGCTTCCGTGCTGGAAACCGAATGTCAAGAACGTTTCTTTTAAATCATCGCCGCCTCTTTTTACTGCGCAGCAGTATATGTCTAAGTTCCCAACCCTCACTCCCTCAGTTTTCATTCCAGTGAAGCCGATTTACTCAGCGCCACTCGGGCGCTCCCTCGCCCCCGCCGACGCCTCTTTCACAACTTTTATCGCAACTGTTATTCCCGTCGCAACACCGATGCGCCTTTCACAAGTTGCGCAATCGGCTGACGTTAGCAAATGACGTTATCAAAGCGCCGTTATCAAATGATTGCGGATAATACACAGAAGCGCGAATGGCAGTAAAGACGACCAAAAGCCGCCGCCGCCAAGGCCGCCTCAAATTCCACATCGCCCAGAAGCTGCGAATCCTTCCGCTTAAAGAGCAACCTTCCCGGTTGGAACGATGGCGTGAGCCCAAAATTTTTCTTCAGCTTTTCTTCATGTCCATTGTGCTGGCGGGAGGTTTAATCGTGGACGTCCGTTGGCCCAATGCAACCTGTCCGGTGTGCTCGGTAGTCGAGCGGATTGGGTGGCTGTGTCACACAAACAGTAAGATTCCTACTACGCGGGAGCGAAACAGACAGTATAGATAAAACAGCGCTATGGCGACACAAAGATAAGGGTGACAGGCACGAGCGCTTACTAACAACTGTTTATTTTTTGAAATAAAGAATATTTACGGGGGGAGAAAGTCAGCATGCCTGTCTGGGTTCTCATGGCGACACGTGGAATACAGATAAAACAGGCTGTGAAAGCTCTTGAGTAACACGGACGCGGTCTTTACGTCAAACATGAACTTCTCCTATGTGGCCAAGTCAGTTATTTCTTTATCTAGCAGTGACGCAGATGGTGTGATGATCCTCTGTTACCAATTAAGAATGCTTTGCACACCTCACGCGTGCGCTGGCATCTGCGTAACAGACAGCTCCATGTTTTCCGCTAGTATAAAGCTAGGGTCCACCCAAGTTTGAATCAGTTAATTGGCTAGGAAGTATGGATAAGCTGAAATTACAAACAAACGTGTATTGTTTCATGTACTCCATGTACTGCGTTCACTGCAGCTTTGAGAGCTTCGCAGGTCATCCATATTCATATAGTGGAAGGGCACTAGTTTTTTATTCTAATCTCCCTCCTAGTCATACAGGATTCAGTCCACCAATGAATTCGGCTTAAGCGCCAAGCACAACTTAAGGAAAACACGATATTTTGACAGGACAGAGGTGCGCTAACAACTGCGCTCTATCTCGCACTGACAGCGAGTATAAAGGTGGGAAAATACAAGTCACAATGCTACTGAAAAAAAGAGAAAGAGATAAACAGAAAAACAGAAGGAAACGTGTCAAAGCGCGACGGCAGTGGCGCGCACAAATCATCAATATTGTCAATCTCGCAAGCAAACACACCATGGAAGGATTGCTAACGCATCTCTCCCCTGTCTTGTTAATAACATAGGCCTCGAAAATTTCCCTTTCTCACTGTTTGCTGACTTTTTTAATACTTTCGTGTGTTCCAATTGTGGCGCACAGGCTTCGGTGGTGCATTGCGTCTTGCAATATAGCGCCAAGTTGCTTCCTATGACGCTTTTCGCTGTCGCGCCATGCTCTAGCAACCAGTAATTGAAGCACCGCCTTCTTTGCCCAATATAGGCACTCCCAAAATTCAAGGTAATTTTATAAACCACGTTCTTTTAGCATTATAGAAACGGAGTGCGATGCGCTTTTGCACAGACATGTGGCCTTGCCTCACAAAGGTAGACCTTCCGGAACATAGCATCCAGTTTATTAGGTGCGCTGAAAGCTATACGCCCACCGGCACGCTGCGCACCCTACTTGATGGAGTGCGAAATGCCATTCAGGTAGGAAACAGCGGCAGTCTTCAATCATCAATCATACTTTATTCCAGTTTTCTGCTACAGGGTAACAAAAAACTGAGGGCGGCACGGAAAAAGCAGTCCTAAAGACCACTTGACAAGCCTCGCCACCCCTGGAACTCACGAAAGTGGCCCTGTACGACAAGTAGGAACCGAAACTAATAACACCAATTTATGCACATAAATGAAAAGTCACACTTCTACATACAATTGAACATGATGTGGCACGATAGAAAACTATATACAGGAATTCATGTACAAAAGCTCATGTAAAAAACATACATTCGGCTGGTCTTCGATGTGCTCTCCCTTTCCACGGCTCCAATATGCTGCTCACCCAACCGCATTCTCGATAAAGCACGAAGCATCGATACGGGCTAGCCTTCCCCCGACAGCCTCTCTACTTGTGACACAAAACTTTCGTGTATCTTGTACCGGCATGACCTTACTAGCGCGTTCCTTAAGGCCGCTGCTGCTATTCCTCTCATCACCCACTTGGGGTGGCCGGAGGAAAACGGAAATAAAGCCTTCTTTGGGTGGGGAGAGTTCAGCCAACAGACGTAAGCCGCTGAGAAGGTAAGCTCCAAGTCGAGGAACCACAGCCGGGGATCATTTGGCAGCTCCATGGTTAATGCAAGGCAGTTTACAGTCACCTTGAGCACATCCGGGACCCCTCTTGGGGACACTTCATCCAAAACGTCGGGAGCCGACTTCAAAAGGACAAGAAAATCGTCTACAAACCGGAACACGCGCACATGAAGGTCACCGAGGTTGTCTTGTAGGTGCCAGTCGAAACGGGACATCAACATATCACTCAGTAATGGAGCAACGCAAGGCCCGTTACAGTTGTATAACTATTGTTTATAACCTCGGATGGAAAACACTGGCAGTACGTAGAAAAATATTAGGTGAAATTTATTCATACTATTTGTGGTGAAAAAGTAGGAATTAAAAAAAAACATCTACCTAAAGGCGCATCATTACGTAAATTCGAGACGGCATAACCCAAGAAAAATTAGACCATATCAGCGGCGATTCAATGCTTATAAGTATTCTTTTTTTTTCAAACAGAATAGAACACTAGAATACTCTCCCGAGTGGCATAGTCACGGCAAATAATTTTCAGACTGCCATTGAGGACGTTGTTTTCTATACTGTAATAGCAATCCCTCTCCAACTGTGCTGTTTCGTAACTTGCTTTTTCACTGTTATGCCGGTTTTTTGTAACTGTATGACTCATTTTCAATTGTGAACCCCCTAAAAGAATGTCACAATGGCGCTGCAGGTATTCGCTATAAATAACTAACCAATTAACTAGCTAACTCACTTCATTTTTCATTTTTCTGGTAGAAGGTACCATCAAATAAAACAATCGACGACTGAAGATAAGACTTCAGAAGCTGGCAAAAGCCTCCCACACTAACGCCAATTATTCTGGAAGCGTACAGCTCCATGCTATCAATTCCTTCACTGACTACCTCCATGAGCATTTCTTTGCAAAAGGAGTAGTATAAATCCTTAACATCGAACGATACGCCGCTCGCCTTCGAGCAACGCACGCCACCAAGTAATTCTCAAAGCTGGGGCGGGCTACGCACCAGGAATGGATCGTCAACGCTAACCATGTTGAGGCGCCGCTGTAGGTAGTAATTCAATACACGCCGCCAGGTACCACATTCTGAGATGATAACCCGAAAAGGGCTTTCTCTGGATTTTAAAATCTAGTCTTCAGTCGTCGATTGTGCAATTTGATAGTTCTGTCTACCATCAAAAGGAAGGGGTATTCATTAGATCTTGCCTTGCTCCAATACTGGATAATATGCTGATGTCCCGTTTTGACCGGCAGCTACAAGACAATCTCGGTGTCCTTGATGTTGTGCGCCTGCTCCGGTTTGTAGACAACTTTCTTGCCCTTTTCAAGTCGGCTTCCGGCATTTTGGATAGAGAGTGCGCAAACCAGGTCCTGGATGTATTCAAGGTGACTCTAAACTGCCTGACAAATGGTCACCGGCTGCGGTTCCTCGACTTGAACCTCGCATTCTCAGCGGACCTTGTCTGTTGGCTGTACTGTCCCCGCTCCTAGAAGGCCTTCTTTCCGTTCTCCTCCGGCCCCTACAAGTGGGTGATGAGAGGAATAGCGGCTGTGGCCTTAAGGAACGCGCTAGTAAGGTCCTGCAGGTACAAGATACACAAAAGTTTTGTGTCACAAGTACAGAGGCTGTCTGCGGCGGGCTAGCCCGCATCGATGCTTCATGGGTTATCGCGAATGCTGTTGGTTGAGCCGCATGTTGGAGCCGTGGAAAGGGAGAGCACACCGAAAACCAGCCAGAAGACTGCCGTTGTTTCCTACCTGCATGGCATTTCGCACCTCATCAAGAAGGGTGCGCAGCGTGCCGGTGGGCGTATAGCTTTCAGCGCACCTAAAATACTGAATGCTATGCGCCGGAAGGTCTACCGTTGTGAGTCAAGGCCACTTTTCTGTGCAAAAGCGCATCGCACTCCGTTTCTATCATGTTAAAAGAACGTGGTTTAAAAATTTCCGTGAATTGTGGCAGTATCTATATTACGCCAACGGGGCGGTGCTTCAGTCACCAGTTGCTGGAGCATGGCGCGACAGCGAAAAGCGGCACAGGAAGTACCTTGGCGCTATATTGCAAGACCCAATGCACCACCGAAGCCTGCGCGCAATAATTGCAACACACGAAAGTACTTAAAATTACAGCAAACAGTGCGAAGGGGAAATTTCCGAGGCCTACGTTATTACCAACACAGGAGAGAGATGCGTTGGCAAGCCTTCCGCTGACCTGTTTGCGTGCGAGTTTGACTATCTTGACGATTAGAGTGCGCCCGCTGCCGTCACGATTTTAAATGTCTCTTTCTTACTCTTTTTAAAGCAAAGCTTTTTACCTCTACCCCCCAAGGGCTCTTTCGCGACCGTTGGTGTCACCAGAAAACTCCAGAGAACAAGTAAAATAATTTACTGGCACCGCCGGGACTCGAACCTGGAACTAATAGACTAACAAAGCGGAAGCCCGTTGTCTTACCGATTTAGCTACGAGCCCACGCGAAGACCGGGAAGACAGGTGGTGTACTCACCAAGCACATCTACGGGTTTACCCCCTGCATTCTCCCTGAATGCAACGTGAAAGCGTCACGCGACCACTCACACCCGTCTAGCGGCAGTGTGCGCACCTTGGTCATGTGCTAAGACTTACAAAAATTTAAGGCAGCTCACACCAATGCATGGCATCTCACTTCTAGTACGCCAATGTGCTAAAGCCTGTGGCCTCCAGTGTTCACTTGAACAATCACAGCTCCTTGTCGTCCGCCCTCACGCCAAACCAAGGAATACATTCAAATACTCCTTGATGCCCAGTCCATCACTCCAAGCCCCAGCATCAAGATCCTGGGCCTACATCTCGAGGCTAACACCAAGAGTTACATCTCCTTGCAGCGCCTCAAAAACAGAATTAATAAAATCATGCACATGATCAGGCGAGTGGCCACCAACAAGCGAGGCCTCAGAGAATCCGGTACCTTTCGATTATTTGAAGCTTTCGTTCTCTCGAGAGTCACTTACGTCAACCCCCCGTCTTCTTCTCGGCAAGGAAGGCATAGAGATGCTTTATATAATGATTAGAAAGGCGTTCGAGCAGGCCATTGGTCTTCTCATGAGTGCGTCTACACGGAGGCTGCTTAGCATTGGGCTCCACAACACGGTGGAAGAGGTGATAAAAGGCCATTTTTCTAACCAGAAGGTCCGACTCAGAACTGCGATGGGTAACCGCATGCTTCACCAGATTGGCTGGGCAGCCCAGAATGTCACTCCGCTTCATGCACTCCCAGACTCCTCGCGACTAAAACTAAAGATGCTCCCTTTGTTTAGAAATATGAACCCCTCACATGACGAGGGTCACCGAAAAGCACGGGCTCAAGCGCTAAACACCACCCTCGGAAGGGATCATGCAGTTATCTACACAGACGCCTACAAACATCGAGGGCAGCAATACGCCATCATCGTGGCTACCTCCAGAACCAACCTCCTTGCGTGTTCCTCGCTTAGGACCCAAGAAATGACGGCAGCAGAAGAGGCAGCCATCACCTTGGCTCTCGCTCAACCAGGGGTTTGGAGGGTAGTCATCGATCAAGCCTATTGGAATTACCAGAAGGGTTGGGTGTCCTGACCTGCACTGCGTGTGTTATAAAACCACTCCCCAAACGGTTCTATTCAGCTCATCTGGACACCCCCTCACACTTCAATGGAGGGCAACAAGTACACCCACATACAAGCCTGCGCTTTTACCTCCCGTGCTATGGAGCTGCACGAGGACAGTCACCCGCTTGGCACGTTCAGGGAGATAACCCAGCATTGTCGCCTTCTGAGACAGACCGTACCTTCACCTTACCCTGACCTTTCCAGAGAACAACAAACTACCCTACGGCTCATACAATCCGGGCTCCTTCCCACAGCCTACGCGTCTTCACTTTATGTATCCGAATCGCTACGACGCTGAATGTAAATTTTGCTCAGAAGTAGGAACACTCCGCCCAGTAATCGGGGCGTGCGACATTAGCCCTGAGCACCCTCCTCTCTTTCCGTCAACTACCCAACAAGAGCAATGGGAGATACTGCTGTCCAGGCCCTCTCTACCTACGCAACTTCAGCGGGTGGACAAAACACAGGTGGACAGAACACAGGACTGCATATGGGCCCCACAGAAGAAGGAATCACTCCCCAGGGCTGCACTCTGGGCCGTTCAGAAATCTCAACAGAAGCATTTCTTCTTCCTCCTCCTTCTCTGCCGCAAATCTCGTTGCCTCCGTCCGCGGCGCAGAGACGGAGAAGGCAGATCGTCTGACACCGGGTTGGAGCTTACTTTAATTTTATAAAAAAAAGTTTCCACTCTTGTGCTACGCCAATACAACTCAACCAAACACCGTTCATGCTTCATGCATTGATTTAACCTTAACAAGAATATCTCTTTGAAGTAATAAATGATGTGGTTAACTGTATTTCACTTCTCTCTGGTTTTGCTATTTGTAGAGCGGTGCGAGTGAATTTAGGTGACGTCGCATGGGTAATCGTTATGGGTGCCGTTTACAGCTTTGCTTTCCAACCACATTCACGCGGTGGATTGGCGCGATTTTTTCTTTTTTTCCGTGTCATTGTGACTTATATTTTCAGAGCTTTAAAATAGCTGTCACTGCGAAATAAAGCGTAGTTGTAGTGCGCATCTCTCCAGTCAAAATCCAATTTTTTTGTTAAGTTGTGCCCATCGCTTAAACCGAATTCATTGATGGCATACCAACGAGGTCGCATCGACACATTCATTCAGTCCACTCTCGACTTCATCGCGAAGTTTGGTACTGAGTGCATGAGATGAGTTAAAATAGTAATGCATTTGAAATTGGCAAGACCACCTCCGATTGTCGTCCTAATATACTTCACAGTTTATGTACGCTTCCGTGTTGTTCTTCGCCTTTTCAGCACGAGAAGACACAGACGGGGGGAAAGAAAGTGCTCAGCCCATGCTGGTTCGACACTCTTGTTTGCGTCGCAAATCAACCCTTCTTTCATTTTACTTGCTGCGTCTCGTGTCATGCGCTATGGGTACAGGGCTTGGACGTACACGCTGAGCACCGTATGCGAGATTCATTTATATGTGGCTCGAAGTAAAGCTTGCCAGTTGTGCCGCCCAGGCGTCTTTCTACCTCCTATTCTACCTCCTATTTTTGTATATCACATATTCCCTTCCATGCTGCAAAAACGGTCACTCGAGGGCACAGGTCAGTGTACTCATTCATGAGTATACTCATTTCTACGCATTGGTACTCAAACTCCCGAGTGAGTAGGATGATAAGTTTCAAACTCCCGAGTGAGTAGGATGATGATGAATAGACAAGCAGAAAAAAAGTGAATGCCACGACGAGTGAGAACAGACGTGAGTACATGTACTAGCGATTATATTACTCATGACTGCTACTGAATAGTGCATGTAATCGTGAGTACAATGCTCGCGAGTGCTGGACTTATGAGTACTGTACGCATGAGTACATTCTCTAGCTAGTAGTACTCATGAGTACAGTACTCGCGCATACTGTGCTCACGAGTATATGCACTACTGGGAACTACTGATGAGCACTGTAGAATGGCTCTGATCTGTGCTAGTAGGTACATTTTTGGAGAGAAGCAGCTCGAATTTGAAACAAGACGAAGGACAAGAACACACAAAACACTGCTGACTAAAAAAAAGAAAAAATCGCGCCAATCCACCCCGTGAATGTGGCTGGAAAGCAAAGCTGTAAACGGCACCCATAACGATTACCCATGCGACGTCACCTAAATTCACTCGCACCGCTCTACAAATAGCAAAACCAGAGAGAAGTGAAATACACTTAACCACACCATTTATTACTTCAAAGAGATATTCTTGTTAAGGTTAAATCAATGCATGAAGCATGAACGGTGTTTGGTTGAGTTGTATTGGCGTAGCACAAGAGTGGAAACTTTTTTTTTTATAAAATTAAAGTAAGCTCCAACCCGGTGTCAGACGATCTGCCTTCTCCGTCTCTGCGCCGCGGACGGAGGCGACGAGATTTGCGGCAGAGAAGTAGGAGGAAGAAGAAATACTTCTGTTGAGATTTCTGAACGGCCCAGAGTGCAGCCCTGGTGAGTGATTCCTTCTTCTGTGGGGCCCATATGCAGTCCTGTGTTCTGTCCACCTGTGTTTTATCCACCCGCTGAAGTTGCGTAGGTAGAGAGGGCCTGGACAGCAGCATCTCCCATTGCTCTTGTTGGGTAGTTGACGGAAAGAGAGGAGGGTGCTCAGGGCTAAAGTCGCACGCCCCGATTACTGGGCGGAGTGTTCCTACTTCTGAGCAAAATTTACATTCAGCGTCGTAGCGATTCGGATACATTAAGTGAAGACGCGTAGGCTGTGGGAAGGAGCCCGGATTGTATGAGCCGTAGGGTAGTTTGTTGTTCTCTGGAAAGGTCAGGGTAAGGCGAAGGTACGGTCTGTCTCAGAAGGCGACAATGCTGGGTTATCTCCCTGAACGTGACAAGCGGGTGACTGTCCTCGTGCAGCTCCATAGCACGGGAGGTAAAAGCGCAGGCTTGCTGGGTGGGCGTATTTGTTGCCCTCCATTGTAGCGTGAGGGGGGGGGGGTCCAGTTGAGCTCAATGGAACCGTTTGGGGAGTGCTTTTTTAGCATGCGCACTGCAGGTGAGGACACCAAACCCAACAGTTAATTCCAGCAGGCTGGCTGGGAATCGGTTACTACCCTCCGAACACCTGGTTGAGTGAGAGCCAGGGTGATGGCTGCCTCTTCTGCTGCCGTAATTTCTGGGGTCCTAAGTGAGGTAGGCGCAAGGAGGTTGGTTCTGGAGGTAGCCACGATGATGGCGTATTGCTGCCCTCGATGTTTGGAGGCGTCTGTGTAGATAACTGCATGATCCCCACCGAGTGTGGTGTATAGCGCTTGAGCCCGTGCTTTTCGGTGACTCTCGTCATGTGAGGGGTTCTTACTTCTAAACGAAGGGAGCATCTTTAGTTTTAGTCGCGAGGAGTCTGGGAGTACATGAAGCGGAGTGACATTCTGGGCTGCCCAGCCAATCTGGTGAAGCATGCGGTTACCCATCGCAGTTCTGAGTCGGACCTTCTGGTTAGAAAAATGGCCTTTTATCACCTCTTCCACCGTGTTGTGGAGCACAATGCTAAGCAGCCTCAGTGTGGACGCACTCATGAGAAGACCAATGGCCTGCTCGACCGCCTTTCTACTCATTAAGAGGGTTGATGTAAGTGACTCTCGAGAGGACAAAAGCTTCAATTAATCGAAAGGTGCCGGATTATTTTAGTTCTCGCTTCTTGGTGGCAACTCGCCTGATCATGTGTATGGTTTGATTAATGCTGTTTTTGAGGCGCTGCAAGGAGACGTCACTCTTGGTGTTAGCCTCTAGATGTAGGCCCAGGATCTTGATGCTGGGGCTTGGAGTGATGGACTGGGCATCAAAGAGTATTTGAATGTATTCCTTGGTTTGGCGTGAGGGCGAACGACAAGGAGCTGTGATTGTTTACGTGAACACTGGAGGCCACAGGCTTTAGCACATTGGCGTACTAGAAGTGAGATGCCATGCATTGGTGTGAGCTTCCTTTAATTTTTGTAACTCTTAGCACATGAGCAAGGTGCGCACAGGGCCGCTAGACGGGTGTGAGTGGTCGCGTGACGCTTTCACGTGGCATTCAGCGAGAATGCAGGGGGTAAACCCGTAGATGTGCTTGGTGAGTACACCACCTGTCTTCCCCGTCTTTGCGTGGGCTCGTAGCTAAATTGGTAGGATAACGGGCTCTCGCTTTGTTAGTCTATTATTTCCAGGTTCGATTCCCGGCAGTGCCAGTAAATTCTTTTATTTGTTCGCTGGAATTTTCTGGTGACACCAACGGTCGCGAAAGAACCCTTGGGGGGTAGAGGTAAAAAGCTTTGCTTTAAAAATGTTGTGGCGCCAAAGATCGATATACACTTTTGTAACGTCAGAGGACAAACTTCTTGCCACGTGTGCCAAAATGCATTGAAAACTCGGTTTGGCCTCATTCGTGGCGCCTCATTCAGTGGTGGCACGTGAATACAAGTGCACGGGAGCCGGGGATAACTCGCATTCTGGAGAAGCTGTCGCATAAGTGCAATTAGCTGCCTTCCGAAGTAATTGGCGCTGGAATACGAAGAAACGAAAGCGAACAAAGAGAAAGGAACACGTCGTACCCGACATGAAGTAATTAATAATCGCTAGACATAAACACTCCAAGAATTTAACGCTAATCCTGAATACAGGCTATAGTTATTAAGGATGTATTTTAACTGGCGTTTCAATGGAAGCCGCGCTCACCCAATGTAATTTTACTAATGGCGAAGCGGCGCTATTTATTACCCTTCTAGTTGAGACACAGTATTGTAGTCGCGGTTCTTGGCCTACACGAAGATTGTTTTCTCTAACCACTTTTATACACACAGCTGATTCTCGCTTACTAAACAGGGACACAGCTGTTGGCTGCTACTCAAACGACTGTGTAAGCCAGAGATGGTGCACGTATTGCAGGGTAAATCCACTGAGCGCGAGAACGAGTAGTGCCATGCACTGAGCCGGTTGAAACATGTGTTGGCACAACATTCTACCGCGCTTTGTTGGTCCCCTTTGCCCCAATACACCTTAGTGACCGTTCATTGCCTCCAAAGAAGAAAATGTTTCTCGGAAGGACATTTGAAAAAAGGGAAAGAAATACACGGGCTCATCACGTGAGCGAAAAACGTAAAACCTTCGCAATACACACTCAGTCTTTCCCCCAAGGTGAAAATTAGTCGTGTTATTGACCTGGACAAAAATAGAGTGAGTGCACTTTTATGTCTGGCGTACTGATGTCAAAGACAGGTCAAGAATGAGTGCTTGCTAATTTCACACAGGAAGAAGGGGGCCCCGTCATCGGAAATGGATAATGCAGCTCCTATCTCATTCACAAAAACCCCGAGACTTCAGAAACGAAGCTAAATCTTGATGCTTTTTGCCGCCACTTATTTCGGACACGAGACTGTTGTGATTAACAGAATGACTCAGTAGTTTTGCGATCACAAGGGTACAAAACATATTTTTAACAGTGGAGCTGTTTAAGCTGTTACTTCCGCCTTGTAGAGTTACCACTAAACTCAGCCCAGTTTTGCGCCGCCTCGCGTTGCCTAGCAAACACCTGTGAGAACACCCAGCCACGTTACCTCCTCGCACCCCACGTGTGAAGGGTGGAGTCCGCGGCATGTGAGCGCTCAGCCTTCCTCTCTCCGAGCCACGGACGAGAAGTGTGAAGACGAAGCTTGGCCGTTACGTCCCAGGCAAGTAAAAGCTCGAAACAGCCGGTGCGGCGACAGACCTCTCCCCTCCTCTACTCCATGCGTATGTGCTGCTGGCATGGGAAGACTGAAGAAAGTTCTGACGCCCGAAGAAAAAGCGGCTTACCAGGAAGAGTGCCCTAGTGCCAAGACAGAAGCGATGCGCCGCCGCCGAACTAATTTGGTGAAACGTCAGCGAGTTGCAGATCTGGAGCTACCAGCTCGCGTACATTGTAGTACATATTTAATGACCGAGTGTTCTTTGTTCTTTGGGGGGCTACCGACGACACCACGCAGAAAACTTGAAAGGGTCTGGAAGCGTTATAACCGCGCATAAAACTTTGCCTAGTCTCCAATCATGACCACGCATGAGCTTAGCCGAACCCAGAATAAGCTTGATTGGTCCGCCGGATTCGCTGCTTACCCAGTCTTCGCACCACTAGTGCGAAGGTGTCGCAATTTTTTTAGACGGGACTTGATGGAGAGGAAGCGACGTTCTCGTAACGCTCAGGAAGAGATTAAATTGATCTGTTTAGAGTAATCTGGCTCAATTGTTCCGGCACTACAAAGCACTCACTATTCATGGCAATAATTCCCTTTATGGCGTTTCGTACCGGCCCTTGGAAGAGAATGAATCACAGTGTACTCCCTTTTGTTTGATGTATCCTGAGGATGACATGCTGTGCCAATACCACCCATTCGTTCTTTGCGCTGACCTAACTTTCACTTCGATAACGTCATTTCATTCCACGCAAAGTTGTGCAAGTGCCTGACATTAGATGGACTCGATGATAGTACAACGCTCCAACGCCAGTCCTGGGTACCTCATCATAGTTAATTAGTGTTTCAACGCGGAAGCAGAAAAAAACCGGCCCATTGAGTGAGAAAGCCGGCCTATTAGAAAAACTTCTAGGATGCCTGAGCACTTATGGGTTGAATGCGATAGCATGAATGTAGAGCTGAACGCCTGAGACGCCTTGTTTGGTTTCATATTCTTGAATGGCTTTGCAATCTTGCCCCTGAAGGAGCTTTTCGAATCGCTCCAATCGTGTCTTACGCGTGGCGCTGGTGCCCCTTTATGCCGCCCTGTTACAGAAGAGTTTATTTATCTATTTATTTATTCATAGTCCTAATCCTCTGAGCGATAATTGCAGGAAGGGCAAAACAATAAAAACTTCAACATTATTTAACATACAACATTTTACAACGTGCACCATTATACAAAATTTGATGAATGCAGTGCAGGTTTGTATAATTAAGTGTGTAAGCGCTCAGTTTCGAACTTTCGATACATCACAACAATCATGCAGCTGTAGAGTAACGTCAGAAATACACCAAGAAATATGATTTGCAATAACTAGATGTTGTAATGATTCATTTATATCGAAGTGCGCAGTTGACTTTCCAGCAGAGGCGAAAACGTTCCGTAAGTTGGACTGCTTGTTACGCAGAAAGGCAAGTTGTTCCATTCGTGAATGGCGAGTGGCAAGGAGGAGAACTTAAAAGACCTCTGCAATGCTTTTTACAGGTACTTTTCTGACCCTACATCGGTTCTTCGTGTCGTTCAGACACAGACACAAAAATAATTATCAGGATCGGCGCGCAAATAACAAAGCTATTCAACATTTACAACCTACAAATACAAGCAAATGCGAAACTGCCTACGTCACGCACAAAGCCTCCGGATATGACGACGCAACGCGGGGACCATTCACACCCTACGATTTGCTGAGCTTGCAACATTTTGTATATGCCATTGTATCAACCAAATGAGCCTAAATGAATCTTTAGTCCGAATTGTTTTCATTAAAGAAAGCATCGAACTTCACCGAGGATACTAACAAGGGCATACGCCACTGCCCGCTTCGAGCGCTTGTGTGCCCTTTCAAGCCACGCTACGATGAGCCGCTTTCTATGCCCTCACCATCGCCCTATGTCTGGCATTTGTGCGCTTGGCTAAAGTGCATGCTAAATCGTCCGTTTGAGTTCCATATGACGATGTCTATGCTCGGCAGAGGTCAGCGTCGACGCCAGAAGTGGCCTAGTTAGTGAAGATGGCAAAGCGGACGGCAGATTCGGTATTTTCAGCCCGCTAGCTCAAGCGTCCCGACCCTACAGCGACCCTACAACGAGAACAAACTACCTTCTCGTCATCCCCGCCGGCCTCCACGGCGAAATCTTGGGTGCGTGTCACGATGAACCGTCATCAGGGCACCTCAATACGGCACATGCGCTCCAAAAGATCAAGAGAAAATACTACAGGCCCGCCTTACATCCGACGTCACGCACTACGTCCGGAGCTGCCACGACTGGGCCAGAAACGGCGCCGACGAGACCCGCCGGCGAGACCCGCCAGACTCCTGCAGCCCATGGCCATTGCGGTACTTTCAACAGATCGCAATGGGCCTTCTAGGCCCGTTCCCTACGTCACGAGCCACGAACAGGTGGATTGTTGTGGCCACCCACTACATGACCTCCTACGCGGAGATCACTGCTCGTCGCAAGCAAACTGCACAAGAGGTCGCCAAGTTCTTCATCAACCAGGTTGTACTGCGACTAGAGCACATGAAGGTGTAATCACGGACCGCAGAACGGCCTTCACTGAGAAGCTGATGCAAGGAGTCTTGTGCTAAAGTAGCACGGGTTACCGAAGAGGCACAGTGTGCCACCCCCAAATGGACAGGCTAAGGAAACGCCTGAACAAGGCGATGGCAAATATGCTTTCTATGTACGTCGATGTTGAACATAAGAATTGGGAAGAACTCCTCCTTATGTCACGTTTGCGTACGGCACAACTGCCCAAAAAACTACACAGATGACACCGTTCGAGCTGCTTTGTGGAAAACAGTACACCACAACGCGATGGGGAGCAAGACCTCTCAGGCGTCCAACTGGATATTAATGCTTTTGCATTCGCAACCCATAGGAAGTGCTTTGGTATTTTCAGAATTTTTTGTTATGCATATTACGAGCGGTACCAGCTTTCTCGCTCAAAATTAAAACCTCTCGGGAACCTAAAAAAACCACTTTAGGAAAATTATATTTGGCATAAAGCTAGAAGTCAACGTGAAGATTAACACGCTAAAAGTACATCATTTCAGGTTTCTGAATATTTTTTGTGTAATCCGCTGTCAAATCTAATTCCCTATGCATTTATATTGGATAGTTCCCATGGCTCAGGAACCCAGTCGCGCAGCGTGCGCGACTTGAAACTGTGCACAAAGCAAGCATTCACCCCAAATATTAGCTGTGCAAAAGAACTTTTCATTTCGCTAAAAATTGCAGAGTAATCACTGTTGAAAGGACTGCCATGAGCGGGAAAACTGCACGTGCTATGCCTAACTGATGGCCACCGTCCAGTCACCAAAGCGCACTGCAGGAAAGCCAACATTAAACGATGTGTTTCACAAAACAATGACGACAATATGATTGTCATCATTGGCTTTTGTCCGTGCTTTACTGCCTTTTGCCCGTGCTCCCGACTTATGTAAGTGCGTGGATGCCAAATAAACAGCTTGATTGATTGATTGATTGATTGATTGATTGATTGATTGATTGATTGATTGATTGATTGATTGATTGATTGATTGATTGATTGATTGATTGATTGATTGATTGTGATAAGCGAAGGCACATCAAGAGCCTCAAGAAAAAAACCCTTTCCGTGGTCGATATCAAAGCTGACGTCTGTCCGATTGCGTCATTCGGACACGGTGAAAACAGTTTGGATTTCGGACATTGCCGGAGATTGCAAGGGAGAAAGCTTCGAGTTTTAGTCATCTTTCTCTTTAGAAGGAGCTTTGATTTACCACTCCTGCTTAGGCCCATTCGTGGCCCGCAGAATTGTTTAAATAAATTAAATGAATAGGTAACAAAACTTAGCAACACCGGAAGAAACTAGGTCGATCCCCAACTCCGCTGTTCTTTTTTTGCAACTGAACACCTATTTCACACCGTTTCAACAACCTATAGACGCTATTCATTCAAAAGTTTAGCGGGCGATTTTCTTCGCTTGGCCACACTGAAAGGCGCCATGTCTGTGGCCACTGTGCTAGCGCATGCGCTGTGCGCCCGCATCTCGAGAAAAAAAAAACACCGGTGTCCCGTTTATCGTCTGCCGCGTTTCAACCCATATGTTTCAACCCAATTATCGGTAGTGGCGTCAAGAGATATATTATTAATCGCATTCACATTATGTGGTGGCGCTCTACCTGCCATCGATAACTTCGCACCACCGGAGGATGAAACCGCGGCAGCGAACGGCCGGAACGGCGCGCAAAAGTCCGACACTGCAGTTGGCTGCCGCCGTGGATGCCGACGTAAGTGCACCCGCACCGTATCCACGACTTTGTCTGGTAAGTTCCCTCTAATGCATGGTTGGGCACAAAAACCGAATAATTTCTTTGGAGAGGTGTTTCACGCGTACGCCGATTTAGCGATGGTAGCGAATGCGAGGCCGCTTCCCGAGCCGTGGTGTCTCCCGAGCGCTGACGGATCGCAAGCGATCTTTGAACAAATCCCTCGAGTTTGGCTTCCGTACGGCAACATTTTCTGCATATGCCTTCGGGCGATCGCTTTTCCGCGAGCATACGCGTGACTTGGTCTATCGCGACGCAGTCGTACGCATACGTGGGCTCTAACGTTTTTACCGCTCTGCCTACTCGTGCACGCCCCCGTGTGCCAACATGTTTTCAGTAGATTGGAATGAAAACTTAGGCAGGCAGCAATGCGCCACCATCCGCTTCGCAGTCACCAGTCGCGGTCGCACGCTGGATGCCTTGTCGGTTGTTCGTACGAGGGATAAAAAACAGGCGCGCTCTTGTTTTTTATTTAAATCGCGGCAATCACTGACACTGACAATCGCTGACATCACTGAGATTTTCTTCAGACTCCAATTCCAGAGAAAATCTGCTGTTGCAGTGACCAACCCGTTCCGCTGGTGCCGTGTAGATTCAATGCGCAAGTCTTGACGCAGAAAAATTACTAGGACCCAGATTTCGGAAGTACCTTAATTTGAGGAATGAAAAAAAGTTGGGCGTTTTGATTAGTGAACAAAGCGGAGTAACGCTAGTTCTATCTTTGCATCGTTCCTTTTAACTGCGCTATTTTTACTGTGCACCTTAAAACACCCGGTTATTCCTCCCTCCCCTTCTGTGCTTTTACTACATAGCTGCATTTATTACATGGAATGGCGAGTTGATTTTTAAGCAATGCCTTGGGCACAGATGGTATCTAGCATGTTGCTTTATGCACCATTCTTTTTTTAAGCAACCAACCTTCCCAATCGACAAGCAGACCATTCATATGCTTGCAGGCTCTGTTTTCACCATCCTTGCGTCTGCACATATGTGTATTTGTTAAACGTTGCCTTGCATACCTTCTAGTCCAGACTTCATATTTGAAATCATTTCAAACGCGGGTTCGATTCCTGGCCACAGTTGCCGCTTTTCAAATGGAGGCGGAAAGCAGAAATGCCCATGTTCGAGATTTTGGAACACATTAAACGATCCCCAAGTGGTCAAAATTAACCTTAGTCCCTCACTACAGTGCGCCTCATCGCCTGTGTAGTGTCAGTGTGTTAAACCTCATCGTCAATCAAAGTGTTCGTACAAACCTTCTACAAAGCAAGCACAAGCCGTTTTCAACTTTATGTGGTCACTGGTGAACTGACTGTTGTAAGACTGTGCATCGCAGAATGTTTAAGTTCACATGTTACAACTCACTGTTGCAGGTCCGAAGCATGAGATCAACCATTGGCTCTCAACAGCCACTCCCCAAGTCCGGCGAAGTCAACAAAAAGCCATCCAGCCACCACTAGGCACACAAGGCTGCAGAAAAAACTTGGCATAGCGTATGCATGTTTCTGGCCTATTTTTGCTTCTGTTAAGAAGTTAAAGTTTATGCAGCCTGTGTTGCTTTTCAGTTTCAGTTGTACAACTTTTTTTTATGTTGATTATGCATTTTCGTGTTGAAACGTATAAAAATGTGCAGTGCCAAAGGACACTGCACCTCCAAGGCAAACTTCATTTTAGATTTTTTTATCCTTCACCTCCGTAAATGCTGGCATCATTACAGGAGTACTTGTCGAACGTTTTGATGTGTGGGTGTTTGCGTCTGCCCCGAATGCAAGATGGTGTGCCACTGTCCCTTAAAGGGGCTGGACCTACCCCACTTCTGATAGTGATGAAAAGCATGTTATAGTCTTCACATAAGCCATATGATGGCCAATTCTTTAAATACGTGTGAACATCCACTGCCTGACTATACCTTGCGTCCCAACTTTCAGCCACTCATCAGTGCTAATAAACATCCTACGCGAGGCTGACCCCTTTGCTAAGCTGCACAGAAAAAAGGTCAACCCAACAGCTCAGCCAATTATCAGCAGCTCACAATCTTTGTGAATCCTCAGTTGCTGTCAAGTGCACAAATAACTCCGCCATGTGCTCACCTTTGTGAGAGAGAAACGAGCCAAGAATGCCCCAGCAACACATCAGTGATGGCCTCCCAGATGGCCGATAGGATTCTCCAGGTACAGCGCGAAGGGGTTTTGAACCCCCTCCCCCGAACATTTTACTATGCTGCACATCAGCAAGTGCTAGCATTCGTTTTGGCAAGGCTCCTTCCGTTCTCCCATACCTCCATACACCCCCAACCCCTAAAAATATTTATGACTGTACCAACGGTTGATGGACTGTGAAGAATGAGCACCCTGGAAAGAACTAAAGGAGGTGTTTCAGGTGTGCATTTGGAGGTTGTCAGGTGACACACTGTTGAGTTGAGTTGATACGTGCAGCATACCTCGGTAGCAATGCACCAAGCATGTGTGATCCTGCATTCAAGGCCAGTGCACTGCAGGCGTATTAGTAACTGCACTTGCATTGGGTCAAATTAAACTACGCAGCTGTTGAGAAAAACAATGGGGTGTACTCACGGGAGCAAAACTCTAGATTGATGCAAGCAGCAGCTGAAATGCATTACATGCTGCCGCATGAATAAGTGCCTCCTGCCAAGAAGACACTGGCTGTACGGCCTAGTTTAACAGTACGATGTTCATTTCGTGCTTGTTGCTTTGGCTACATGTGGCTTCGGCCTTGTTGAAGCGTTTTAGTGATTAGCGGTCAGTAATGCATTGAACGTTTTTTTTTCTTGACCTCTGATTGGGAGCTTAAGCATGCGACAGGCTTCATTAAAATCAGGTCCTAGCACTTCGGGATTTACACTCTATACGCAGATTGTGACTATTCGTGAAGGATGAGGACAATAGAAAGGAGCAGTAAAAAATTCTTTAGGGCCTCATCTGGGGAGAGTGACCATTTGGGCTCCTTTCCTCGGTTGCAGCAAAGCCAAGGGAATGTGAGCTGTGGACCGGCGACCAAGGACAACTCCACCCGGAGCTGGGATTGTGTGCGCTGGACGTTGCGTCGTCGGCTGTCGAGCACTGAGGGCCAAAACCATCAAGGACAGGCGGCCATATCCATGCCAACAGAACCAACCTAAACAACAAGGTGAGCTGGGCAGCTACGGTCTCCCACGGCAAACACACTCAGAGACACATGGTCCCCCAGAGTCAACACACTCGCGGCAGACATTCCGAATAATGCTCAGAAATTAACAAAATCCATCACATGCTTGAGTCCATTATCGTTGGGAAAAAAACTTTTAAAAGCAGCCCTAACTGAACTTAAGGGAGTGATTGGTCCACGTATGTGATTGGTCCACTCGGTGATTGGTCCACATATAATAACTGACATCAAGGCAAAGGCGGATCAACTAGGCCGAGATGCTGAGCAGGTAACTAATTATATATTTGAAGCAGGGAACCAATGCCAGGTTGACTTGCAGCTTCCCCACATGTGGGAGGCCAAGAGTGGTTTGCAACAGCGGCTCCGCAAGAACAAAGTCAGTTGCAACGTATTTTGTCGCCTGGATTGGCTTGACCAAGACATTAAAGAATACTCAGTTATTGCGACAAAATTGGCATGCAGCTTGCGATTGCAGCGTGAGAAGCAGCTACCCAAGACATGAAACGTCGTCTGATGCTTAATCGATCTCGGTAAGAGCCAAGCCACACATCGATGCAACCTAACGGGGAATTCCATTGAGAGAACAGGAGCAGTGGTGTCGTGCAGTGAGGAGTAGGGGACAGAACACTTGGGGGCCCGCGGGAGCAGGGCCACTGCACCTTCCATGAATGCGGCACGCACCCGGAGAGCAGGTGGGAGAGGAAAAAACGACGAGGGGAAAACACGGTCCCGACCGGCTGTCCTGGCTTGTGTCGCCGAGATGGGCATACATGATAGCATTTATCAGGTTAAATAAGGGCGATCCGGCTACATTACTTGCAGTAGCAGCAATATGAGGCCTGTCTGCAAGATTGACGAGTGAGGAACAGGCGGTATCACTACGAGGGCCTCTAAAATACGACAAAAACAAGTAACAGAGGCTATTTTGCTCATATGCACCATCTCTCGGGGTGAAGTAGAGGTTAAACTGCTGGCTACTTGTTCTTGTAGTCGCTGGTTCGAATCTCCCCGGCGCCGTTCTTTTTTTCTCTCTCTCTCTCTCGCTCTCTCTTCAGCCTTTAGCGTTTTTGAGAACTGAGAACGAATATTTTAGTAGAATAAACACCCCCGCCCCACGCAGAATCGTTAAATGACGTACAATCAAAGTGGGAAGCTCCTTCACTGGGTCTGTTTACTGAACGGCACCGTTGATTCTGGGCATGGAGTTCAGTGAGAGTAAAGCCCCTCCATTAGGGGCAGGGCCGCGGCGTAGGGGCTTTAATTTAGAGCAGCCCAGCGGCGGCGCGGCGGCGCGTGCCATGTCGTCACTCCATGTACCGTAATTACCCGATTCTAACGCACACCCTTTTTCCGGAAAAATAGGCCGAAAAATCGCATGCGCGTTAGAATCGGATACGAAACCGGAACTGCCAAAACAGCGAAAATTTCGTCCCACCCATCGCCATCGCCATCTCAAGATGGAGCCAAAGCCTTTAGCAACATGGAGGAAGACTTCCTCCATGTTTAGCAACAATTTTTTGAACGGAGGAAGCACAAGCGCCTATGGTTTTCTATCGGCGTTCACACAAATCGTCAAATCATTCCACTTGTGCACTTGTGCAATGGCAGCAGCGGCTCTCACGCGTTCAAAACGAGCGGTCAGCTGAAGCGTGCGGCTCTGGAGAAGCTCGCGGGATGGGCGTGCGAGGCATGGGCCACGATCCCATCGACCATGGTTGAACATTCGTTCAGAAGTGTGGCACCGCGAACGCTCTTGGCGGCACCGAGGACGAGATGTTGTGGTCAGCGGAAAGCGACGAGGAGTGAGATGACTGAGATTACTTTGGGAAATAAATCGCCCATTTCTCCGGCATTCGTTTGTCTGGGTTATAAAGTTCCGTGTGCGTTACAAACGGTGGTGCAAGTTTTTTGTTTGTTTTTTTGCCAGGAAAATCGGGTGCGCGTTAGAATCGGGGGCGCGTTAGAATTGGGTAACTATGGTAGCTCAGCCCGGCGAATATACAGCGTCCTGCCGAGGGAGATTTCGCGCTGCGCGAACTTCGTCGGGAAAGTTTGCTCCACGTATTCCAGCCTTTAGGCATCACAGCAATCTCTGCGGAAAAGCATGTGTGAGCAAAGCCGCGTAAAGCACGTGAGGCGGTGCGAAGCATTCGCATGATCGTAGGGCTGGCTGCCCATTCCACAAAGTTGCAAATGCACGATGGATACCGCCGCGCTCCCCGATACAAGGGAGCAAAACACACACACACACACGCACGCACGCACGCACGCACGCACGCACGCACGCACGCACACACACACACAAAAAGGGGGGAGGATATGACGTTAAAGGTCATGTGACTTTCTTCGTACTGTGCTCACTCCGCTTTTCAAGCGGGAGCAGATCGAACTGCTCCCAACTGCTCTCGGAGCACCCAAAGTGGTGTCGCACTACCACTGGATGACAGTGCTCCTACTCCTGTTCGACCGCTGAAACACGCCTGCTCAGGAGAGAGCACTTTCAGAGTGCTTTTGAGTGCTCCTGCTCTCCCAATGGAATTCGCCATAAGTGTCATTCCCTATCCGTTTGGTAGCACGGACAAAGAACTACTGAAGGTTATTCAGAATCTTCATATTGCAAGCTGTGCTGCCAAGGTACTGCCCCCCTACTAGAGCCGGAATAATGCCCTCCTCAACATTACTTCGGGCAAGGTACGCGGCTGCCATTACGGCCCTTTGCACAAAACAAAATGTGCTTTTAGGCAAAATGACATCAGGAACAAATGCTTGTGACCTAGGTTAAGACATTTTGGAAGCCCTCACTCATTAGCTCAATATGTGTTGGGATAGAGGCCGCATTCCGAAACAGTGGAAAAGAGCAAAAATATTTTCATCCCTAAACCTGAAAAAAAGCTTACGATTGAAATTCTCCAGCCATTATCTCCCATTCCATGCGTGGGAAAGGTTCTTGAACATGGAGGAAAACTCTCTTTCTGCATACCATGATCAGTTTCAAAAGTACACTTTCTACAAAGGTTAAGGCAGCACAAGCTTTAGCGAACAGCCAAACAAGGAGTCGCATTTTAAGCACATTGGACATTAACCTTCCTTGCACCACGACTTTACAAGTAGCTATTCCTACAACGCTCAGATTGCATCCTCATTCCCCCTCTTCTCGTGAAACGCACCCCAATTACAACGACGATCGACGATAGGCCAGGGCCCAAGCCCTGCGCAAACGCTAAGCTAAATGTGAGGATGTGGTTTACAGGGACGCAGCCAACTATTTTCTTCTCGACGTAATATTAGTGGCTGTAGTCAATAACCAGAGAAACTCCATTGCCTCTGGCCCGCCCCACATGACCTCCCCAGTGGTGTATGAAGCAACAGCCATTGCACTGCAATTGTGGCCTTCACAAAAATCAGAACAGTAAAAAAAATCAGGGAAGCTTGCGCTCACGTGCAAGACTTGATCATTGACGGACACAAAGTTGAGTTTTAGTGTCGTTGTGGTGCCGTGGTTGACGTCGGCGGGATGGCATTTTATTACGTTACGTTGAGCAACGCCAGAGTGAGCTCGTCGTTTTGGTCGACGTTTTCTTGTGCCGCCCTGTAAGCATGACTTATCGTCTCTAGCAGATGCTTTGCACGCCGAGCCTGTCGAAGCACACCGGCCTCTTCCTTTCCTCGGCCATGCCAACTATCTGCGGCCTATCCACTATCCGCGACAAACTATGCACACGTATCAAGGCACGCGGGCATGAATTGGTGTGCATTTTTGTAGTATTTTAGAAGCTGCGGACACCATACAGAAACGATTTTCTCAACAGCATCGCTGTTAATTAAAACCTCCAAGTCTGCAATCCTAAATTTCTCCCAAGGGCACATTTCCGAAGAGGCGTCCGTACCTCTAACTTTTGGCTTCGACCCCGGAAAACGAACCAGCAAGTTACATCTAATCTGGACCGCTGCCCTCTTTGGCATGGCCAGGAGTTAATCCGCACACAACGCCGCTTGCGGCTTCACCGACCAAGCGCACGTCAATCTGGACGGTGGCTTTATCTCACTGTCGGGCAGGAACAGAGCAGTGTCCTACACGGATATCTCCAACCACTGTCGGCTGACCTGAGCCTGTATCCCTCCCGGGAATCTGTGGTTTGGAGACACCTCCAGACAAATTCGTGTCAGAGCTTATTTGTCTACAGCTACTGTTACCCAGGACAGGTAACAGTAGCTGTCCCCCCCACCCCCCTTTCAGAGTGCCACAGGTGCCAGGAAAGAGCAGGCCTAGCACACATGCTATGTCATCGTCCTCGCACAGCCACACCAAGTTGCAATGTTAATAGCCGTGAGCAGTGGGAGACCGAACTGCACAGCTCCTACTTGGGGAGAGTAGAACAAGGGTAGGAGCAGTAAGCACCCTGGAACTATCATCACATCTGCCTCTGGCCCTCCAACACCTTTCACCGTATGAATTGTTCCAATTTTTACTGCCCCATTTGCTCAATTCTTAGTCCCCACCCCATTTTAATAAAAGGTGTATTGAATGTTAAATACTCCAAATCTTTGTGCATCAACCGCAAGTGCATCTACCGTAAGTGCAAGGGGCGTGAGTAAAAGGGGATGCTTAGAATAAAAAAAATTACAATGTAGCAGTGAGTCTGTTAATTTTAGCATGTTTTAGCTATGATGGGCATGTAAATTGCTTTTCAGTGATGCTGTGTGCCAGATACTAAGTTCCCTTCTATGTACACAATTTCGAGTTTTTCCCAGCAGAGTCCTGGGTATCACGTTTACAATAGTGAAAATTCACTATCTGCTACTTATTTTTTTTTGTAGGTCTCTAAGCAAAGCCTGCAAAGCTCAGGTTAGTGGGCAACAGCAGAAAAAGTTTGTTCAGCACACAGTATGTCATTTGTGGTGTCACTGCTTAAAATGATATTTGCATTTTCCTCATGCTAAAAAAATCTCAGCAACTGGACAGTATCATACACAGAAAAGTGTTGAAACAGTTCAAAGAAATAGGCATTTAAAGGCATTATACAGACAGGTAATAGTTTTCTGGTAAATACACAAAATAATGTCACACTGTTAAATTAAAATGATAATTGAGATTGATGTGATTTCTCTAACATAGCACGTTAATAACAACTGAACAAGACGACGAGCTGCAGGCTTACAAAATTGCATCACCGATGCAGTTGTTGGAGTGAGAAAAGAAATCTGTAAATACAGTATGTGTTGATGACAAATGATTATCAATACGAGACGTGCCCAGTAAGTGCAGTCTTCTGCTGAATGGCAAACACGCAAAAAAAATGACTTGATACACTTAATTTACAACTAAAAACAAACTGCAAAAAATTCGAGTATAATCAGATTGCAAGGTAAAACTGACAGGACTAAATTCCTTGGCAAGTTGCAGTATTCCAAAATGGTTTTACCAATGCTGCAAATATAACCCGCCGCGGTGGCTCAGTGGCTAAGGCGTTGCGCTGCACAGCACGAGGTCGTGGGTTCGATTCCCAGCCACGGTGGCCGCTTTTCTGATGGAGGCGAAAACCAAAAACTCCTGTGTGTGCGAGATTTCGGAGCACGTCAAAGATCCCCAGGTGGTCAAAATTAATCCAGAGCCCTCCACTACGGCGTGCCTCATCGCCTGCGTTGCGTCGGCGCGGTATACCCTACAATCAAGAATCATCAATGCTGCGAATACAGGAGGTAGTGACCATAATGACCACTGGTACTAGACATATCCACTGGCTGGGTTATGGGTGCACATTAACGTTCCTGTAAATGTCTTTAGAACAAGAAGTAAGGGACTGTTTCGAAGAAAATGACATCCATTGTTCATGCCCATCACTTTAGCTGACACTACTGTGGAGAACAAGAAATTAAAAAATCCACGTGCAGTTCCACATATCATTCAACAGACTTGCAGCTACTTATTATGAAGATTCCCTGCAAACTAACAAGGGTTATGTTTACAACTATGACCAAATTTAAGACATTACTTGAAAAAGTGAAAAGTCTCTGAGACTTGTCATAGTAAATTGTTTTGTTGTTTTGCTTACTCTGCTTAGCTGCAAAAACTTTTTAACAGATTGCAATACAGATTCTAACGCGAGTTCAGCATGTTTGTTCCAATTCTCCAGGCTCTTCTGAAATAAAGTTGCATCGCAAAGGTGGTCAGTCTCGTATTTTACTTTCCAGAGTACCTAGGCCTGCAGTCCTTGCAAAGCCAGTTTTTCTTTTTTGGTACACACTTTAGTTTAGTGCATGCAAGGTGAAAAAATTTTCCTTTGCACCCTGCAGTCTGGCACTCTACCATCGTTCCCAATCTGGTGCCACCACAGTAGCAGAACCCCACGTCTTTGTCCTCGCCCCCCTTTGGCTGTTGCCCCATCCCTGTCCAGTATTTGAAGAGGATCTCTGGAAGCAACACTTGCTCAAAAAACTGCTGGCATTTGTTCACAATCTCGTCGCAAAAGGCAGAGTCAAACTGTATCCTTTCAATGTGGCAGTCTTGTACTGTCCACACTACAAAGTCACAATAGCGCAGCCCAGTGGCAAACATCTGTACCTGTACCTGATAGAAGTACTGATGCCCTCGGTTTAGTTGAAGGCGGCCACCTGAACCCTGGGTCAAAATACCCTGCGTCCCGCTACAAACGTCCGCAACACATTGTGCTGTGTAAGGGCACTTGATCTCGAGTGCACCCTTGCCACAGCACTCGCAGGAAATTACCCCATCAGGTGATGCCGCCAGGAAGGGGTACTCCGAACAGATGTGCAACCCAGATGCAGTGCACTCAAAGTTGATGTGAGAAGATGACACAGTTGACACATACTGCCTCCTGGCTACATCCTCCCTGGAGTGCCCCCATTCAGTTGCCCGAGAGGAAAAGGTAGAAGCCTCCGGATAGCACATCTTCTTGACGAGACTTAAATATGGTTGCGTCAGTGACGTGTGGCATGCAGCTCGAGCATTGGATGCGGTTACTCTTCCTGCTCGGAAAGCAAACCATATCGTCGATTTGGCTTGCTCTCTTGTTGCTTTCTCAACAGCACGGCAAACCTGCACATTATTAATAAGTACCCAAAACTGTAGCAACTTTTCTCGCTGTCAAGCTAGTCTTTTCTTTTTTTAACATTTCTGCAACAAGCTGGCTTTTTCCGAAACTTTTAGCAAGGGTTTTATTGACAACCAAGGAAGCCAAGAACAGATGGTGGTACCTGATAGTAGTCCAAAGCAAGCATACCTCGTGTATGAAAAACCAGATCATTATTCTGCGTGAATATTGTTGGTTATGATACCAACAAAATAAACTTTAAGCACTTGAATAACATCACCTCCGCTCTTGCAACATTCCTCTCACTGCCTACCACATAGTGCTTTCATGCCCAGACAACCCTAAACTCTTCCTCAACCCATCTCCTGAGCAGTGCGAGTCTGTGCTTACCAGCTCGGCTCCGGAGCGAAAACAAGCTATGGTCGACCGGGCACCGGAATCAGCACGGACTCCTGGACTTGGGAGGCTGACCGCTACCAGTCTTACTCATTTCCCTTTACGATAAATAAATGTTTATCTCCCTCTCCCTTGGGTGTCAAAATTATTTATACTTCTTTAAGACAAGTGTTTTCAAGAAATACTTTCTTCACTGCCACTATTTTGGCTTCTCCTAGAGCACGAAAAATCGTGCAACTGTTCCCAGTCACTTGCACTGTTTTGTTGCTCACTTCAGCCTTGAGGGGTCCATTTTAAATAAAACAGTTCGGATACTGCCAAGCAGGCTGTTGATGTGCTCATGGCCAGTAGCTTTATTTTCCTACTCTTAACAAGTAAACTTAAAAAAACTGAAATCGATATCCTGTTTCAGGAAGGGGATGTAGTAGCATTTAATCACTTCTTCAGTCCATTTTCTCCGACACTGATCGGCGACACAGCATCGACCAGATATCTATTTCTACCGACGCGAGTCCAAATTTTATTGGTTACGAGGAAATCGTTTCCATGCTTCCCAACCTAAAGCTAAAGTAATCACCAGGGCCAGATAATATTCCAATTTTTTTTACCGTTACGCAGAATCACTTGCTCGATTTCTGGTAATTACCTTCCACACTTCCTTCCGTTTTGGTGTTGTACCCACTGTGTGGCGGATTGCACGTGTCGTCCCAGTCTTTAAAAAGGGTGATCGCGCCGTTCATACAAATTATCGCCCGATTTCACTTATCAACTTATGCTGCAAAATCATGGAGCACGTTCTTTCGAACTACTTGACTGATTTCTTGAACCAGCACAATATTTTAACTCCATTTCAGCACGGCTTCCGTAAAGGTCTTTCAACAACCACCCAGCTTGTTAGTATCGTGCACCCGCCGCGGTGGCTTAGTGGCTAAGGCGTTGCGCTGCTGCGCACGAGGTTGCGGGCTCGATTCCCGGCCGCGGCGGCCACTTTTCTGATGGAGGCGAAAAGCAAAAACACCCGTGCGTGCGAGATTTCGGCGCACGTTGAACATCCCGAGGTGGTCAAAATTAACCCGGAGCCCTCCACTACGGCGCGCCTCATCGCCTGCGTTGCGTCGGCGCATTAAACCCCACAATCACTTTGTTAGTATCGTGCACACATTCTCATCAATTGTCGATCAGTCAAGCCAAATTGATGTCATTTTCTTAGATTTCAGCAAAGCATTCGACGTAGTTTCACATTCAGGCCTTTTATTTAAACTAAATCAGATCAAAATTCTCTATCAACTAATTAATTGGACTGCCTCGTATCTAGAAATGCGCAAGCAATTTGTTGACAAAAGTGGTCATATTTCAGAAAAAGTCCCAGTAAACTCAGGAGTACCTCAAGGAAGCGTCCTAGGTCCATTGTTATTTTTGTTATATATCAATGATATAACTACATGTGTCGACGAAGGCATTGGTATTCATCTATTTGCCGACGATTGCCTTTTATATTTAGCTGTAAATTCTAGAAATGACAAACTACTCTAAATAACAGCTTAAATGCCATAACTAACTGGTGCGACACCTGGGATATGAAGCTAAATCACGATAAGACAGTAATGATGCGAATAACTAATAAAAAGACCTATTTTATACCAGTACTTAATTAATTAGAGGCGTCCAAATATCCCAAGCTAGCAGTTTTAAGTACCTCGGCGTCACATTTACTAGCAACCTTACGTGGTCAACACGCATAGATACCATTTGCGCTTCGGCCCAACGTAAACTCGGTCTTTTGAGGCACAAAATCAAGAATTCACCGTCCAATGTCAAGACCCCTTCCAAGACCCCTTCTAGAATACGCAGCTATTGTTTGGGATCCTTACATAAAACAGGACATCAATAAACTCAAGAGAATTCAGAAACTTGCTGTACGTTTCTTTTGTAACCGTTACTGTCGTAATGATTCCCCAACCAATTTAACGAAACTAAACAACATAATGACACTGCAAGCTCGCCGGAAATTAGCTAGACTTAAGTTTCTCTACCAACTCTGGAACCGCGAATTTCTACTTGATCCTTCATTGTACTTGCAGCCTCTTTCATCCCGGCCAACCAGGAACTATCACCCTTTAAAATTCACTCTGATGTTTGTCAAGAAATGCACGTTCCTTCATTGAACGGTTACAAGATTAGTTCTTTCACTAGATTTGTATAATGACCCCTCACCCCAGCACCCCCCCCCCCCCCAACACACTTTTTCTTTTGTTTTTCTTTTTTTCTCTGGCGTGTTTAATCACACGTCCATCTCTTGGTGTTTCCCCCCCTTGCCTTTGCATTTTTGTGCAATGCACTTCTCTATGTTTGCTCTTGATGTGTATTTTTATCTCAATGTAACAATTCATGTACACCCCCACTCCTGCTTGGGCCACCTGTGGCCTGCAGTATTGAATAAATACATAAATAAATAAATAAATAAATAAATAAATAAATAAATTTGTTGGTGATACATAAGCACTTACATCTTCTTCAACAGCAAAGCTTGCGGAGAACTTCTGGCACTCTTCAATTACGGCATCCCGTTCTTTTGGACTATCTCTTGACAGGCCTCCAAGTACAGCTGAAGAGTACCTGACGGTAGTTGGTATGAATTCGTCGTTGTAGCTTTCAGTCACTGAGAAGATGGCTGCCCTCGGTTCTGCACTGCTGACTTCCTTCAGGAATGAGGCGAATTCCTGGTCTGTTGGCTTGTCCACCAGTTGCACCTTTTTTTTTGTTGCAGGCTGGCTGCTCGTGTCAAGGCGTCTCTTCTTGGACTTTGCAGATGCAAAGTCTATGCTTAAAAGTGGCGTGCATGGCACATTTTTTTATGAATGCAGGAAGCCAAATGTTTTCCACATCAGTGCTTGCTTGGCCACGGTTGAGTTTTGAAACGGCTTTTACGTAGTACAGCACAGCTCCTATGTGTGAGAATGCCTCACCAAGTCCAGCCATGCATGTGCAGTGGGCAAGCTTCACAAGACCATCACGCCGAATCAGAAGCCACAGCTCAAGTTGTCGTGCAGAAAGGGCCTGGGAATGGTTGACCTGGTTAAAGAGAAACAGAAAAAGGCATAACATCGTCGTCTTTCATTCCAATAATGTTTATCAACACAATAACATCGAATCATTTTGCATGCAACACATATGACCAAGTGACTGCAGCATGGCTTGCAGCATTCTGGTGGATACCAGAAAAATAATGTGACAAATATCTCACGAGGTCTGCTGGCTTTAAAAAAAACAGAGGCAAGGCTGCAGTCCTACAAAGCAATTTTTATGAAGCTCCTCTTCCGCTAGTAAATGAGCATATTTGACTTAGCACACAGAACATGCAAAATTCGTGAATTTACTGACAAGACAATGTAAAGGAAGGTCCACCAGTGCATAATTTCTCGTTCCTAGGGGTGCACAGCGGAACGCCTGCTGATGTGAAAAATTAAGGGGGAGAAGATACGGGAGGCAAAGGAGAGATAGACAACAAGATAATAAAACAATGTATTTCAGACAGACGTGTTGCTTGGCGAATTGGTACATATGAAAGAATTAAGATTTAGCGCTGCGAAATACACGGACGTTGTCGCTGTGCTAAATCTTAATTCTGTATTTCAGAGCCTCCAGTCCACGAAGATGATCAGTTTCGTGGACTGAGGGAGCGAACACCATTTCCTCTCGCAGTGTAGATCTTAAATGCCAAAATAGTTACCTTGGTGACCACAATGACGTGCTCTGCAACTTGACGCAGTTTTGGTTCTTGCACGAAGCCACTGGTGAGGTAGTTGTGCGATTCAAGCGACTTCACAGCTTTGAATTCTTCATGCTTCAAGTAGCCGGTGGCGTGCACTAAGTAGTCCTTAATGTCTGATTCGTCCACTTTGGGTACAAGGTGCCCGCTCACCGAAATCAACGAAGTTTCCTCATCCGTGAACAACAGAGGGTATACGCCGCCGCACTCGGCTACTTTCGCTTCGTAGCGCTGCCGGGCCTCCTGGTCCAAACTCTGCCCGTAAGAGCTGAGCAGTACAGCTGGTGGACTAGCCATTAAGCCAGCAAACCCCCATACGGTCTACCGCATTAGTGGCGCACCATCAACCGTTCAACGATAGACGAGAGATAGGCACCACACAGCAACACGCGAAAGGCGAAACTACGGAACGCGCATGCGCGAACGGGAGCGCGGGAAATACGCGCTTGCTTAGAACGCCGGCGCGGGTTTTCGGATATCCCGATGTGCCGTTAGTTCTGAGCGCGCTATCCTTCGCCCGCACACTTGCTAGCAGTGCTCGAGCAATTATTGTGCAACCGTTCTTGGACGTCGCCAGCGGTCATGGTTAACTGCATCGTCACTGGATGCAAGAACAGGTCGCATTCAAAAAAAAAACAGAGTGAGAAGGTGAGAAACGTCGGCTTCTTCCCTGTGCCAGCGATCATCCGTGGGCAATGCAGCCGGACGCTGGAGCTTTCTACAAAGCGCCGCGACGAATGGTTTCGCCGCCTCGAACATGCCCGCGACAGGACGGCTACTCATTACAGAGTATGCAGTGACCACTTCGTCTCGGGTAAGTGCAACCAGAGTCGCTGCTTGGAACAAAGCGTTAATAGTTGTCCCAACAGTGCCTGTTTTGCGACTCGATTTATGAAAATGTTTCAAACCGGTCCGCGCACTTTCGAAGCGGCGTTTAAACATTTGGAGCTTTCAGGAGAAAGTGGAATAATGGTCAGTTGTAATTCTAATACTTGCAATTTTTAGGGTGCATAAGTGTAGTGTTTCAGCAGCCTGTTTCAGGCGCCGCTCTGGCTTGGGGTTGAAATGGAGGCCGTGATAAATCCCCGTCTACGTCGGCATTTTCTGGCTTATTAGCTTCGGCGGGAAGTCTCGCGGTGTCTTCTTTGGAAACCGGCGTGACGTCCGCCAACACTTGTAGTCAAGTCAGTCGTAGTTGTAGTCCTCAAACGTGCCATTGCGTCCTCTTCAACAGATGCGTAGTCGGAATGCCGTTCGATTTTTTTTTAACGAAATCCAAATGTAAACACTTGCGGCAGGAGCGATGGCGCGTGATGCGCGGAGAAGTGAAAGAAGCGACAGAAGCGCGCTCGCGCTATGTTGTACGTTTACTGCTCGCTTCCAATAAACCAAGGATTTGGCCAACTATGTGTGCTTAATACGCAAGAATACTACAATAACGTAATGAAAACCTGGAATTGTCACGGAAATCTTAAGGTCCTTGAAAATTTCGGCATCGCTTGTGTTGTCTTTACCACATGTCGCTGACGCCGTGCAGAGAAGCCACACATGTGTTAGGAAATTTAGAACCAATTCATTTGAACAGATTCAGAGGGTCCGAAAATGAATAAGTTCATGAATTTAACTTCACTTCAGGCTTAGTTTGCAATTGCTTCTTTTTTTTTCACTGAACATAACTGGCCACACACCCAGAGAATAGTATTGAAGGGGCACTCGGTTGTACAGTGGGGCCGATACCATGACTCGTACTCGCTCTCTAGTAGCCAGGTGTGAGAAAGACTTTACTTTCATAAAGCAGGTTGCAGAGCACACTCCTTGCAGTTAGTGTTGCGCATAACTCACTTGGGGCAAACATTTCCAGTTTGGCACAGTTAAAAAAAAAATTATGGTAGCTTTCTGGCTACGAGGAGCGACTGTATTCCTCCATCACCCTGTTACAAGAGTGTGCTATTGTAAAAAGTTCTGAAGCATTACTTATTGCAACATGCAGGGAAGCCAGCATACTTGATGGACTGCTCGCATCCAGACTGGGTACCAAGCTTGCGTATGGGCCGTGATGTAAAGTCAACAGCTCTTTCAGAAACAAGGTACGTGTACTTATGCAAATCCTACTGGGCGATGTTTAAAGTGAAAAAAAAACAGTGTCTCTATATTGCACTAACAACAATATTGATGATCTCCTTCAACGTGTGGCTGTCTTTCACATCAGTTTCCAAGAGTTAGTAGAAAAACCAAAGGGGCTCTTTCCAGCTTATGTTGCAATTGCACAATAATGAATGCAGAGAGCTGTTTCACTAAGCCTTCAAATGACATACAGTAGTGTGTAGTATTATGCTGAGAGACTACCACAGTTTGGGTGACTGCAATGTATGTGGAGAACGTTAGCAGTTGCTGCAGTGCTAATGTTCCAGCACAGGAAAGGTCAAGTCAGCTCTTATTCCTAATGCACAGGGTAACGCTGATGGAGCAAAGGTTTCAGGCGTTTGCAGTTACCAAAAACTTGTGTCCTTTTTCGGGAGCAAAAGTAACGCTCTCACAAGAAAAAGAAAAAGGAAGCTGGGAAATTTACATTAGTAGGAGGCCTCTATGCATTGCTGTCCACACATTGGTGTTAGACAAAGAATTTGTTTTATCAAGCAGTTTACTTTCATATGCAGAACACTGTACTCACGATTTTCATTTGTTTTAAAAAAGGGTTCCACTTTTAGTATGGGTATGTGTGTGGTTGTGACACCGCACACACATTCTCCTCATCGTGGAAATATTTCTTCCCGACAAAGCTGGTACAGTTTTAGCATTGTTATCTCCCTTATCCTGCAAATTTTTTTTGTCTCGACAGTAAAGGCCAACTGCACTCAAATTTCACCTCGGCCAAATTTACTTTGAACGTACAGTTCGTACCATTGAACCAACTGGGACATGACTGGGACAGATAGCTCCATCGCAGGTCGATCGTGCAAACAGCTAGGAAGTTGAAGTGGCATTGCAGCCAGCCCTGTGCCTTGTACGCTTAGCATGGCCAGCGCATAAGGTGTTTACCCCTGCTTCCCCATGGACCTATTACTGTGTAAACGTTCGTTGTAGCTGCGTACAATGAGCCATGCTCATGGACTACCTGGAGCTGGAGCAAAACAAAGCTACGACAACCTTAAATAGCTATTTTATCACACTAGCCAGCCTTGTTTACTGGTTTTAGATTTTTTTCAAGGCAAACACAAAAGGTTTGGTTATCATCCATCACACACTTTGGCTGCTTCACTGTGGATTTGCAGCCTTCATGATGTCACTTTGTCTGCCGGTACTGGTGCTACATACCCTACAGTCGTCAGATCTCGATTCAAGAGTGTGCTAAAGAGAATGCAGTGCAGGGACTAATCTGTAAAAGCAAGGAAAGGAATTCCATTTACCCTAACTTACCTAATATATGAAGCCGTGCACACATACGTAACTTCAAGTGGCCTGAAATAGGAAAGTCAGATCCAAAATACGTGGGGCCCTTGTGCCACTTTGTTTAGCCGAATCAATCTTTTCCAAGGAAATATAAACAAGGAGATGTGGCCCCCACTAAATTAACTTTATTGAGACCTGTCAATCTTTGTTTCCCTCCACTGGCTTTTTGGGACAAGCATAGGTGAAATTAATTTACACAATGAGCTTAGTTATTGGTTTTTAAAACAGCCTGTGTTTCTATCAAATTGCTGCATGTTCTTTTTTCTTGAGATGCACCAAACTGAACCAATGTGCTTCAAGGTGCTTGGCCACAGGATGGACACTTGTCGTGCATTCTTATTTCGTTCGAACGTGTTTTTGTGCTCTGTAAACTGAGTCACAAAGAGAGGCACCAAGAAAGTATGAAAGGTAAAGGTGGAGAGTGGTCCACCGGCGCAAGCGGCCACGGCCTCATTTTTCTTAATCCGGCCTTAAAAATTTTCACACTTTGGCACCTTTCAGTGGCATTTTCCTTTTCCTTTCAGACTTGGTGAGCAGCAGCACACAAGTGCAATTGGCGGAGTGCACACCTCCAGCATCACTGTGCTGCAGCCACTTGACACCAACCGGATGACCGAAACGGCTGCCAACGACTCTGGTAAAAGAACTGCCTGTATCTCCTTGCTTTCCTTCCCATACCAAATGCCTGCTATTTTTCCACAGGCATATCATTGGAACAACTTGTGGATATTGATTTTTCCACGGCCACTATCGGTGAGTCTTATTTTGCGTGCATGATTTTCAACCGGTCATACATGCATCCATGTAAGCAGACACAGTACCACTGTCGGCTGCTTTGTAGTTGGAGTGCATCACGTAGTGGTAGTGAAAAATGTTCCGCTGCTTGCAGATGACCATGTCGAGGCATTAAGCGTTCTGCCCAGACCACACTCGCCTGCTGCTCTGAGTAAGTATGATAACATTCATATAAGTAAAAACAAGCTATGTGCTCTCAAAAATGGATTAAAAAAAAAAAAGAACTGTTATGTTGCTATACCACTTTGTTCCAGGCTTAAGAGGGAGTGAAGCCCAGCCAGACACTGTGTGTACAGCTGGTGCAGGAGTAAACACCGTGTCCGGAAAGGAGCTCCGAATTAGTCATCACACGCCACAAAATAATTCGACCTAAAGAATTGAAAATGGCACGCAAAGTGATTTGTGCCCTCTTTCAGACACGCAGGAAACCGGTACACCAACTGATTTGACCGCTGACTGCATTGACCACCTGGAAACAGAGAATGCCGCATTGAGGAAAGCGCTCCAGTACACAGTGGGGCGTTAGAACTTGCTCGAAATGACAGAGGACTCGCTGGCATCCGACGACAGGCGGATCAAGTTCTACACTGGAGAGCGAACCTATGCCATCCTGCTTACCCTGTTCAACTTCTTGGAACGGGGCATTTCTCATGGGCCGAGGAACTCCCTGAGCAAGTTCCAGGAGCTCATGCTGACCCTCGTCAGGTTGAGGCTTGGAGTGCCCATCCAGGACCTGGCCTTCCGATTTGGTGTAAGATGGAACCTAGAAACCACCCCGTGGCATGAAACTGACTTTTTTTAAAGCAAAGCTTTTTACCTCTACCGCCCAAGGGTTCTTCCGCGACCGTTGGTGTTACCAGAAAACTCCAGCGAACAAATAAAAGAATTTACTGGCACCGCCAGGACTCGAACCTGGAACTAATAGACTAACAAAGCGAGAGCCCGTTGTCTTACCGATTTAGCTACGAGTCCACGCGAAGACTGGGAAGACAGGTGGTGTACTCACCAAGCACATCTACGGGTTTACCCCCTGCATTCTCGCTGAACGCCCCGTGAAAGCGTCACGCGACCACTCACACCCGTCTAGCGGCCCTGTGCGCACCTTGCCCATGTGCTAAGAGTTACAAAAATTAAAGGAAGCTCACACCAATGCATGGCATCTCACTTCTAGTACGCCAATGTGCTAAAGCCTGTGGCCTCCAGTGTTCACGTAAACAATCACAGCTCCTTGTCGTTCGCCCTCACGCCAAACCAAGGAATACATTCAAATACTCCTTGATGCCCAGTCCATCACTCCAAGCCCCAGCATCAAGATCCAGGGCCTACATCTCGAGGCTAACACCAAGAGTGACGTCTCCTTGCAGCGCATCAAAAATAGAATTAATAAAATCATGCACATGATCAGGCGAGTTGCCACCAAGAAGCGAGGCCTCAGAGAATCCGGTACCTTTCGATTATTTGAAGCTTTTGTCCTCTCGAGAGTCACTTACGTCAACCCCCCGTCTTCTTCTCGGCAAGGAAGACATAGAGATGCTTTATATAATGATTAGAAAGGCGGTCGAGCAGGCCATTGGTCTTCTCATGAGTGCGTCTACACAGAGGCTGCTTAGTATTGGGCTCCACAACACGGTGGAAGAGCTGATAAAAGGCCATCTTTCTAACCAGAAGGTCCGACTCAGAACTGCGATGGGTAACCGCATGCTTCACCAGATTGGCTGGGCAGCCCAGAATGTCACTCCGCTTCATGTACTCCCAGACTCCTCGCGACTAAAACTAAAGATGCTCCCTTTGTTTAGAAATATGAACCCCTCACATGACGAGGGTCACCGAAAAGCACGGGCTCAAGCGCTAAACACCTCCCTCGGTAGGTATCATGCAGTTATCTACACAGACGCCTACAAACATCGAGGGCAGCAATACGCCATCATCGTGGCTACCTCCAGAACCAACCTCCTTGCGTGTACCTCGCTTCATCATCATCATCATCACCAGCCTGTCTACGCCCACTGCAGGGCAAAGGCCTCTCCCAATATTCTCCAATTACCTCGGTCCTGTGCCAACTGTGACCAATTTATCCCCGCAAACTTCTTGATCTCATCTGCCCATCTAACTTTCTGCCGCCCCCTGCAGCGCTTGCCTTCTCTAGGGATCCACTCTGTTACCCTTAATGACCAGCGGTTATCTTGCCTTCGCATTACATGCCCTGCCCAAGTCCATTTCTTCTTCTTAATTTCTACTAATATGTCTTTAACACCAGTTTGCTCCCTGACCCACTCCGCTCTCTTCTTGTCCCTTAATGTTACACCTATCATTTTCCGCTCCATTGCCCGCTGAGTCGTTCTCAATTTAAGTTGAACCCTCTTAGTGAGCCTCCAAGTTTCTGCCCCGTAGGTGAGTACCGGTAAGATGCAGCTGTCATACACTTTCTTCTTCAACGACAATGGTAGGTTGCTATTCATTATCTGATAATGTCTGCCATATGCACCCCACCCCATTCTGATTCTTCTAATTATCTCTGCCTCATGGTTGGGATCTGGGGTCACAACTTGGCCTAAGTATATATCTTCGCTTACCACTTCCACTGCCTCGCCATCTATCTCAAACTGCTGTGCTGTCCCGGGGTTATTGATCATTACTTTAGTTTTCTGCCTCGCTTAGGACCCAAGAAATGACGGCAGCAGAAGAGGCAGCCATCACCTTGGCTCTCGCTCAACCAGGGGTTTGGAGGGTAGTCATCGATCAAGCCTACTGGAATTACCAGAAGGGTTGGGTGTCCTGACCTGCACTGCGTGTTATAAAACGACTCCCCAAACGGTTCTATTCAGCTCATCTGGACACCCCCTCACGCTTCAATGGAGGGCAACCAGTACACCCACCTAACAAGCCTGCGCTTTTACCTCCCGTGCTATGGAGCTGCACGAGGACAGTCACCCGCTTGTCACGTTCAGGGAGATAACCCAGCATTGGCGCCTTCTGAGACAGACCGTACCTTCGCCTTACCCTGACCTTTCCAGAGAACAACTACCCTACGGCTCATACAATCCGGGCTCCTTCCCACAGCCTACGCGTCTTCACTTAATGTATCCGAATCGCTACGACGCTTAATGTAAATTTTGCTCAGAAGTAGGAACACTCCGCCCCGTAATCGGGGCGTACGACTTTAGCCCTGAGCACCCTCCTCTCTTTCCGTCAACTACATAACAAGAGCAATGGGAGAGGCTGCTGTCCAGGCCCTCTCTACCTACGCAACTTCAGCGGGTGGACAGAACACAGGTGGACAGAACACAGGACTGCATATGGGCCCCACAGAAGAAGGAATCACTCCCCAGGGCTGCACTCTGGGCCGTTCAGAAATCTCAACAGAAGTATTTCTTCTTCCTCCTCCTTCTCTGCCGCAAATCTCGTCGCCTCCGTCCGCGGCGCAGAGACGGAGAAGGCAGATCGTCTGACACCGGGTTGGAGCTTACTTTAATTTTATAAAAAAAAGTTTCCACTCTTGTGCTACGCCAATACAACTCAACCAAACACCGTTCATGCTTCATGCATTGATTTAACCTTAACAAGAATATCTCTTTGAAGTAATAAATGGTGTGGTTAAGTGTTTTTCACTTCTCTCTGGTTTTACAATTTGTAGAGCGGTATGAGTGAATTTAGGTGACGTCGCATGGGTAATCGTTATGGGTGCCGTTTACAGCTTTGCTTTCCAACCACATTCACGGGGTGGATTGGCGCGATTTTGTTTCTCTCTCTCTCTCTTTTAGGTAAGTCAACCCACAGCCTCGCGAATCTTTGAGCGTTGGATCAACGTCATGCATGTACGCCTCCATCGCCTCGTACGTTGGCCAGAGCGTGAAGAACTTCGCAAGACCATGCCAGTCTCATTTCGCAATGCATTCAAAAATCATATTGCCGTAATTATTGATTGTTTTGAGATATTTCTGGAGCGGCCCTCTTCCATTCTTCCTAGAGCGCAAACATGGTCGCGTTATAAGCACCATAATACTGCCAAGTACCTAATTGGAATCGCGCCGCAAGGTGCAGTCACTTTCATTTCCGAGGGTTGGCGAGGTCGGACCAGCGACAAGCGCCTTACCGAGTCTTGCGGCATCTTAAATAACCTTGTACCAGGTGACACAGTGTTGGCTGACAGAGGATTCACAATAGGTGATGCTGTTGGCATCCACTCAGCCAAGCTAGAAATGCCAGCTTTCACTAGGGGGAAATCGCAGTTATCGGCTTGGGACGTCCAAAAAACTCGAAAATTGGCTAATGTTCGCATTCATGTAGAACGGGTGATTGGGCTACTTAGAGGACGATACCGAATCCTGTCAAGCACTATTCCAATTGATCTCGTGACTGTGAAGCACAACGAGAGGCTCACCCAGCTAGACAAAATTGTAGCTGTGTGCGCAGCTCTAGCAAATCTGAGCCAGTCAGTTGTGCCATTCGAATAGGCACTTTCCAGCAAGCCGTGTGCATCAGTTTGGCTGAGACAACAATGTCTAGCAGTTTCCCTCATTGTGTGGGAATAGGTGGGTGAGGCACGCCGTAGTGGAAGGCTCCGGATTAATTTTGGCCACCTGGGGCGGGGGGGGATCTTTAAGGTGCGCCGAAATCTCGTACACACGGGCGTTTTTGCTTTTCGCCTCGGTCAGAAAAGTGGCTGGGAATCGAACCTGCAATGTCCATGGGCCCAGCAGCACAACGCCTTAGCCACATAGAAGAGGATGGAATGGGAATGGCCGCAATGAAATGCCGATACTGGGCAACAGTGAAAAGAGCAGCAGGCATCCAATGCCTGTGGTTAGAAGGCGAACATGACCATTAAGACGGCCAGGATGCAACGCATGGTTAGTGTGGTGTGTAAAAGGTGTGCAAAAAATGTTGTGTGGTGGGCATTTAAAATCGCCGCAAACCATGTGTATTTATTGGAAGTATGATTGAGGGACTACCCAGCGATGGGCATAACAGCACACTGCACAGGCTACTGTACCAGGTAGTGCAATTCGTGATGATTGACTTATTGATGCAATTTTTGTTTCGCTGTAGTATCTAAATGCACAGATGTTTTGGTTTTCATTGTGTGATTTGCGGTTATGTTCTGTCATGAAGATTTTAGCCCTGGTCATCTGTATGAATGCACTCTTCTGTTCAAACAGAACATTATGAGGATTTTGCTCCTGTAGACATGAAAAGCTGTTTCCTGGACTGTTGACCGACGATTTACCTCATATCTTGGCGGTGAAAGTTTTGATGTGCCGTAATGTGTAAAATAAGCCCTCTGAATTTTCCATAATGTGAAAGTGATGCTATTCCACGCAGTGAATGGCAGCACCCATTGCGAGCTTAAAGCAATGGAAGTCCAGATGCAGACATCAAGCCCAATTTTGAACTGTTACGCTCGTGATTTTGATTCCAATGGTTTAGGTAGGTTATTTTGTGTCAGTTGTTACACCACTGTCCAGTTTATGCTGCTGCTGCTGCTCTAGTAAACGTTCTTCAGCTTAGTTCTGTGTCTTCACGAAAAATACAGGGTGTTTGTAATGCTGCCCAATGTCAGTATTTCTTTCTCTTTTTTGTCAAAACTGACATTGATGATTGTCGTCGTAGTATGCAAGTTTTAAAGAGTTGTTAATGTTTTGTGCAAAAAAAATTGTGTGTCTTAGTGACATGAGTGGTCTCCAATGAGCAAGCAAGCCACAGTCAAGAAGTTCAGTCCCGCATGGGAAGGTTGCAATGCAAGAAAGGCTGGGCGGAGGGGGGTGTAACAAATGGTCACCTAATGCTGCCGTTCGAACGAAACAAGTCCTTTCCCACACATTGTAAATATGCTTGGTCATTTCTGTATGGAATTTGGTGTTACCATTCGAGAAACATATCAGTACTCATCTCCAGGATGACTAAAATCTAGGCACTGATATTTGTTTTACGGTGATCCTTTAATACATCAAAAGGTAAAAAAAAATCAAAAGGTCTGCAGGCCACATGTGGCCCGGGTGTTTCACACCCTTGCTTTAGATTAACTGTGCACAATAGGGCATGGCTATGTGTATCAATCGTAACACAAAGAATGGAAGGTTACAAGTGGAAGCACCCACACACAAAAACAGAATGGAATGGGAAAAAATGGTGTTTCCGTGTTTTAGATGCGGAGTGTCTTATGCTCGGGGGTATGTCACTTGTTGACCGGTGGCGACCGTCCGCACACCATCTGTGCATGCGCTCCTCTCCTCCTCTCCTACCGTCTGCGCGCGCTCCTCCTCCGTTCGCTTCGGCTCTCTCGTGCGCATGCGCGGCTCTCTCTGTCGTAGTCTCCTCTCCTACAGCTGTGAATATAAAGGGGAGCGCGCGTTCAGTGCTGCGCTTGCTTCGCTTGACTCCATGCTTCTTCAGATGAAGTAGGATGGAAGCAACAGTCCTGTCAGCGAGTGCGCTGACGCAATCAAACATAACAGAAACGCAAACGGAACCCCCATGACGCTCCGCATCCTACTCATGGTTCCCTTCGGGGAGATGGGTGTACTTTTTTTTTGTACCCCAGCAAGGCTCCTTGTCTCTGTTTAGCTCCAAGTAGTAGTGCAGAAGTGACAACAACAGAGAATCGACAGACTGCATCGGTGCTCCTGTGACCTACTGCAAACTATCACTAATATTTAACTGATGGGTAATTACATTGTGAACTGTTGGGGGGTGTTTTATTTATATGTAATAAAATGTTTCTTGATATACAAGTTCTCATCATGCCATTTTTAATAGTGTCCCAAGCTGCTGTTAGCAGTTACCGTAGGTGTAAGTAAAACAAGTTAACAAGCCTTGCTGCTGATGCCCGGAAACACCAGTGTTAAGCTTTGGTGGTGCACAAAGAAGATGGGTTGGTAAGCTAGTTGGTATTGCATAATGAAAAGTGGGTCTTACAAAGCAATATTAACGAAGGCAGGACAAAGCACTGAACTGTGACTGATTGTTTATTCAAGGAATAAACATACCAATGTGATTACAACCAATGAAAAGGCTAAAAGCACACCGAAACCAACACGTCATCTCGCCCCTTCCCTGCTACATAGCACGGTTTCGATACTCGATTTCTTTTTTTGGGAGTGCAACTGAAGGGTCTCTAATGCATGTATCATTAAACATTCAATTTCAAGTACGCCTATCAATTCATGTGTGAACTTTTCCTTTTCTAAGCAATGAACGCACTTCCCAAAAAGTGGAACACAAGCGCAACTTTTCGCAGTGTGACAAAATGTGGCCCGATAAGTCAATGAAGTCCTTGTGCTCACTGTACAGATCACCATTTCATAACAGTTGAATTAGCCAAAATGAAGGCGATAGCCATGAGTTATCATTTCCTGGTTAGAAACCACGTCTCGCAAAAAATATTGTAGCACATGAAGAGCATGACTAAAATGTTTTTTTTAATGTTCTAGCACATGAAAAGCGTGAACAGAATGTTTTTTTTTTCATTTTCCACAGTCATAGTAAATTGAAATAGCAGTAGCTGGAAAGGCACCTAAATGCACATAAAAGGGCACCAGTCGACCTCGCTATTTATTTCTGAATATTTCTGTAGATCAGTTTCGAAGTGTGCTAAACACCATCACTGTATTTAAACCTGCTGCTGCTCACGGATGCCACAAAAAACGGCACTCTTGAGGCTTGCCCCGCAGGACGCACACCAGCTCTGTGAGGGCCCCGTATTTCTTTTCTAGCAGCTGCATATGCCTGCAATGAAAGAGAAAGGAAAAAACGGGCTAAATAGCGGGGTGAAGCAGAAAGGCACAATTAGTTTTTCTAAACCAAGCAAAAGCTACAAGTTTTGTCCGGAGACTGAAATGGCAGTTCTGCTGCCCCTAAAAACACATAATAGTAAGTTTCGCTAAGCGCTGCTGGCGCAAAACAACAGCTTGAGACGACGTTCGTTTCCGGACGGCGTGATCGAACAGCAATTTCTTTAAAAGATAGCGGCCTCAAAAGTGCGCAGGATAGAAGTACCCGAGGTTTTGACCTTTAACTGATGCTCGCCGGTTTCCTCACTCCACCCAAGGACAATCGAAACACAGGGCTTCATGCCCTGCGCTGAGATCGACAGAAGTAAATTGATCGCTGCATGCGATCCAATCACCGCACGAGAAAAAACAAAAAGAAAACACGTTGCTGCTTATGTTCGAGTCGTTACCAAAAAAACAGCACAACAAGCGGCTTCCCTCAAGATGGCACGGGTGACACATTGGCACTGGGTTTCTCGTGCGCTAAATGTTTCACACTCAGCAAAACAACTCACCTGTGACATTAGAGCGCGGCGGCTGCCCATCAGCTGATCAGCGGCGGTGACTTGATACGGGTCTGGCGATTGGTAGATCGCACTGTACTCAACAGTACTTAGCGTCGAGTTATTACTTTGCGTTCAGTGGGCATCAGTTTGAAATGATGCAGTTCATGCTGACAAACGACCAATGCGTTTACGATGCAACCTTTGAGCCCCGACCGACTCGCACTCGCACTCGCTCGTAGGTGTGCGCAGAGGCTGGGGTTGAATTGCAGATAAGGTTGTCACACTCATGAGCGGAACCATGAATTTTTGCGTCACCAACGCTATCACGGTGCAACAGACTATCAAGCCACTCGCACACGCCTTGCACGAAAACAAAAGCTCATATCGCGGACCGCGACCTGCCTGACCGCCATGAAGGCACGGAGGAGAAGAGGAGGGCCTGATCTACGGGCCGTGCGCACAACGTCACCTAGCAACAGACGCTTGGCCACAGATATGGCGGCACACGCATGGTTGCCTGCATGCATATGAATACGCTCTATAGCTTAGTCGTCTTCGCCATCTAGCCATCGAGAGGTGGAGCAATGCAGGTAAATTGGCGGGTCCCGCGCACAGATGGGAATCGACGTGAGCGAGGGAGCAGCGAGTACGTCGAGAAATACGATACGCAACGGTAAATGTATCGATGTCCCAGGCAAACACCCCGCAGGGGGCATCTGCTAAAGCAGATGTTTGCGTGTACTGTGCGACACCACGGACCCCAAGCACCCCCGTCCAGCCGTGCGTGGCAGCGCCGTAACCGGGGACAAGAGGATCCTGGTGGTTGAGCCGACGCCGAGTGCTTGGATCTTTAAGGCCCCTTGGCAAAGGCAGCACACCACTTTGGCTTCCGCTTCTGTAGACGGCACCTCCGGTCTGACCCGCCCGGGGGGAATCGGCAGTTGCCTTTTCCTGTCCTCCCCTTCACCTTTCTCTTTCCTGTCTTCTTTCTAACAACTTTCCTGTCGACTTGTTCTTTCCCAGTTTCCCTTTTTCCTGGCGGCAAGGGTTAACCTTGTGTAGCGGACAACCCTGAGTTCAGCCATATTACGTTATAGTCGTGGTGTGCAGCTGGCGTGAGCAGGACTTGCTCGCGAGTTCCTGTCGCGTCCCCTTGTTGGGCTCCATAGTGGGTGGTTGGCACCATGCCCAAACAAATTTTTCATTTTACCGTTTCTTTTTTTCGCCCACCTGATCCATCTCGTAAAAGAGAGGGCACCGATGCAACCGCTAAGTTTTTCGCAAAAAACGTCAACTTCCCTCGATTCCACGTGGTGCACACCAATCACGCAGAAAAAACTGCACGACTCGTCTCACCGTTTCTAGTTTCAAGACTCTAACATACACCCTAGGCGAAGGCTACAAAGTCAAGAAACTAGCTATGGAGACCTCCTACTCGAACTGCTCTAAAACACCAGTGTGACAAACTGCCCGGACTAACACCGTTTGGATAGATCCCTATAACTGTAAGCGAACACCGATCACTCAACACGGTCCGCGGTGTCATCTCCGATGACGCCCTAAAGTACGTGTCTGAGGAGGAACTTCTGGAAGGTCTGAAAGAACAGAACGTCACAAATGTGTATAAAATGAAAATCAAAAGAGAAAACAAAGAAATCCAGACTAAACACATCGTCCTTACCTTCGCATCCAACATACTTCCAGAATCCGTGGAGAGAGGCTACACAAAGATGAAACCGAGACAGTACAGCCGGTAAAACGCTTGTCTATAACAGCGATTTCAACTTCAACCAGCTACATCCGAAAACTCCCGAAACATACTCGTTCCAAACATGTCGGAGGCAAAAGCGAAGGGCTAAGACTTCAGAATTCCGCAGTAGTTTTATTCAAATCCCGCTCCGCCGGGGCAAGATAGGGCTGAGAGTACGAAAGCTGTGTTATAGACAAGCCTTTTACCGGCTGTACATACCAAATCCCCACCGATGCTACAAATGCCAGCGATACGGTCACGGCTCGCTAACCTGCCGGGGCCAAGACAACTGTGCAAAATGTGCCTCCCATGAACATCCTGCTGAAAACTGTGAAGCTGAAACACCCTTGTGTGAACTGCGAGGGCAACCACGCAGCGTACTTTAGTGTCTGCCCAGCGTGGAAAAAAGAAAAAGAAATCGTTACATTGAAAGTCACTGCAAAAGTAACATTTCGCGAAGCACGGAGGCGACTGTCACTAGCGCATACCCGTCCATACTCCACTGTGGTGCAACAGGGCGCAGCATCACAGCGGTCATCGGCCCCTGCTGAGGCCACACCAAGTGAGGCTGAAGCAAGGCCCCCCGCACCCCCGGTGGAAGCAGCTAGCGCTGAGCCACCACCACCAAAGAGGCATGCACAGACCCCCGGTTCGGCAGCCTCACAGGCCTCGTCCCACACGGCGAGGTCTAACACTACCACACCTGTGCGAGCCGCACGAGCCTCTCAAGAGACGATGGATACGAGTGAAGGAGGGTCTGTACCATCTACGTCGGATGGCGGCGGAACTCCCTAGAATATACAAAAAGAAACAAACATTGAATCACGGGGCCAAAAACATGATCTTTCACCCCATTATTCAAAGAAAATAACATGGCATTCATAGTTCACAGGAACTGCAGAGAACTTTTAAAGGGACACTGAAGTGATTTGTAAACAATGCGGTATTACTAGCGCAAATTGTAGTCCGGAGTCCATAGGCCATGTTTCGACCACTCTGGGCGCTTTTACGCGAAATTATTTAGTACAAAAATCAATTCAAAAATTCTGTCCTCCTCTCTGCACCCTCGCCCATTTTCTGGGCGTTTTCGTGTGACGTCAGGAGGAGATGAGCTGGCAGTTGGCTGCACTACTGCACGGCTCGCCGACCTTCCGACCGAGTCAGTCGGCCTAACGTTTAGTCCGCCGGCCGCCGACGGGTCGTCGCAATTCGCTCGCTCAGTTGAAACTAAGCCACAACACGTTTGTGAATGGAAGAATGTGCATTTCTTTACTTTGCTAGTTTGTACACTGTATCAAACTCCGAGTCCGGGCCGCTCCACGCAAGCGCTGCACAAGCGCACATGCGACGCTTCGCTGACTTTAAGCTAGTAGAAAAATATAATGCCACTTGAAGGCGGGAGAAGAGTCAGCGAAGTCAATATAGGTACTAAGGAAATAAAATCAACTGAAACTTTTACTGTACAGCGCAAAACAAGAGAGCCGGAAGCATTTTTTTGTGCTGGGTGAACAACAGCGGTCAGCAGCACGACCACACATCTGCGAACGCTTTTCCATCTAAGAAATGCAATTTCTAGACGTGAGATATTGTGGAAGTTTGGGGGAAGTTTACTGCACGAGCGCTATACAAGAAATAGTCACCTAAAGTACTTGAAATGCTAAAATTAAATAAAAGTGTAAACTGGTTGTTCATTATATACCTTATATATCCCACTTCCGTAGTGCTGGCTCGTGGCCGATGTTCGCAGTGTGCGTGAGTCACGCGTTAGGGAATTCCGCAGGCTGTTTTTTATGGTTGCGTAAGTCTGTTAACATGATAGTTCAATATGTGGTGTCTTGTGTATTGGGGCGCTTTGTCGTGTGTGATTTTTTGTTGGGAGACAAAGAGTTCAGGGCGATTTGTGTGTGTGCCCAAACAAAGACTAAGTGCCGCTGGGACTTCTTCGCTGAAGTGACAAAGTTTTTTTTAATGTGAAAGAAGCATTATAGTAATGGGCGACTTTAATTGTGTATATCGCACTTGTGACAGGGCCAATCCGAACGCGCTAGCAGATGCAAGTGCGGAGTTCCTAGAGGCGCAGATCGCTGAGCAGAGCCTACACAACGCAAACAGTATTCTGAGTGGTGCAGGGACCCTGGCTTTCACACACTTTCAGGGGTCCAGCCATGCGCGTCTGGACCGAATATACGTGTCATCAGAGCTTGTACCACTATGCCATAATTATGACGTAGAACCACAGTCATTCAGCGACCATTGCCTGGTTACGTTGTCGATGTGTTCTGAAAAAAAAAGTCAAATTTTAATTGGGAGCTGTGGAAACTGAATGCCAAACTGCTTCAGGGTGGTTCATTTGTAAAGAGAGTTAGAGAATGTTTGATGCGCGACAATTATGACAAAAGCAGCGAAAATTGCTGGGAAGCGTGGGAACGTTTTAAGCAGAACGTCAAGATGATAGGTATCGAACGCTCTAGTCAGGTCTGCCGCGAAGAGAGAAAGGAGGAAAATGAGCTTAGAAACCTCTTGGCCCAGCTCACCAAGGAAGAAAAAATAAGATGCCCGGAAGCTTCACTTCGGACATCAAAAGTGTCAAAATTGAGATAGAAGCCAAGGATGCCGAGAAGTACAAAGGAGCGGCAATAAGGGCGAGAGGGGAAAAGTTATGGGGGGGGGGGGGGGAGCAGCCCACTAAACGCGCACTGGTAGATGAGAAGAGTTACGCACGCAAGCAAGAGATAAGCCGAATAGTATATTGTGGTGCGATAAAGAAAGAACAAAAGCTATCATGAATGCATGAATGCGTTCACTGGACACTACATGGAACTTTTTGGAACAAAGAGCCACCAAAGGATAAATTCGAGACGGAATTCTTAAAGTTTTTACCTCAACTGAACAATGACACTACGGAAAGACTACAAGTACAAATCAGTCAGGCAGAGATCGAGCAAGCGATAGACGAACTAAACAACGGAAAATCGCCTGGACCAGATGGATTGAACGTTAGTTTCTATAAAATGTTCAAAACCGAACTTTCGGGGCTGCTGCAAGTAGTCTTTGAAGGCAGTTTACAGAGAGGCATTCTGCCACCGTCGTTTTATCGAGCGCACACGGTCCTCATACCAAAGAGCAAAGAGCTAGAACAACTGATAAAGGTGATGGGATATCGCCCCATAACATTATTAAACATCGATTATAAGGTGCTAATGAAAGTCTTGGCAAAACGTGTCAAGTCGGTAGTTCAATTGTTGGTAGGCCCACATCAAACATGTGGCATAAAAGGAAGAAGTATTTACACGAACATTCACACAGCCCGGAGCGTTCTTGAGTGTGGCGATGCTGACGACCGGAATGTGGCAATGTTACAAATCGATATGGAAAAAGCGTTTGACAAAGTTAACCACAACATTCTTTTTTCTGTTTTGGAATACGTGAAACTTGGGTCGGTAATAACAGAAGGAATCAGAGTAGCGTATAAGCATTGCACAACGAATCTCATAGTTAATAAACAGTTATCAGAGCGAATACAAGTTAGGTAAGTCGTCAGTCAGACAGGGTTGCCCCATTTCCCCACTGTTGTTCGCGTTATACCTAGAACCACGTGTGTGCAAAAATTATTCAAAGCGAGCAAATACGTAGATTCCGACTAGGGGCATGTGAGGTGAAGGTTTTGTCGTATCCGGATGATGTGGCCGTATTTTGTGCCGATCGGGAGAGTGTGTGTAATGTTCTGTCGGTCACGAAGGGATTTTGCGAAACCACAGGCAGTAATGTAAACTTGAATAAATGCATAGGGACATGGCACGGCGAATGGCAAAATATGCCCGGCGTGTTCGAAGAGGTCGAGTGGACAATCACGCGCACAAAATATCTGGGAGTACCGCTCGATAGGTACCGCGAGAACACGCTTTATTGCAAGAGAGAGCGCGCGATATGAAGGCGCAAGCGGTAGTGTGGACCGGCCGGCATGCATCCATTTTCGCCCGAGCGACAATTTGCAACACGTTTCTGATAGCAAAGTTATGCCATGTCATGCAAGCGCTGTATTTTACACGGGCTAACATCCAAAAGTTTCATAGGCTGCTTGCCATGTTCGTGTGGCAATCATGCTTCGAGCGAACGAAACGCAGCAACTTGTTTCGCATGTTAAAAGGGGGCGGGCTGGGGTTGTCGAACCTGTTCGTTAGACAATTGGTGTCGAGATTTTGATATTTGCGCGACGAGACAAACCCATTTCTTCGAACGTACATGCAGATCAGATTGGGTTCTGCGGTGCCAAATTTCATTGTAACTACGACAGATATTAAGAGATACGCAATGAGTGGGTTTTTGGGCGAGGTGGTAATGTCCTCCAGGTTTTTAAGGTAGGTCACCACCTTCAAAAAAAATTTACAAGTGCAGCCTAAACGTTACATTTATATATTTTGCGTGTAAAGCTTATACAGTTAGAAACTTTAAAATAATAAAATGGCTAAAAATGTGTAGCAAACAATTTATATAAATCAAAATGCGCGAAAATATGCATATTGCGGGAACAGCCATAACTACAAAATGGTAGGTGCGATTCAAACGCGACTTGGCAGGAACGTAATGATGACAATAACCTGTACAACTAACATCCACGAATATCACATATTCAAGCTAAGTTGCGTAATCATAAAAAGACTGAAAAATTTCATATCCGGCACGTTTGGGTTTCACACAACTGGCCATAATATAAAAAGTTCCCAATAATTTCCAGTCATTCTGCTTCATTGCATTGACCTATATATAAAGAAACAGCACGCCAGTTGTCATACTAACATAATTACTAGAGGCAAAGTTACCACTGTTCGCGTAACTGACGTATGAAAAAAATCGACTTTTGAGAAAAATGGCTTTGAAGGTTTAGATCTATCGTACGTATAATCAAAAACAGTCCATGCGCCTAAAATACGCCAGGCTCATCGCTTGCTCCCTCCTTGTAACCGGCACGATCTCCTTTTGACCGAGCTGAAGCGCACATATTTTTTTGCCTGTTTTGTGTCTTACACTTGACTCACATGCGGCCTTCATCACACGGTGACAGTCAGGGGTCAGGCACGCCATCCTGGTACTATAACTGCAACTGCAGACTATAAATACTATAACTGTCTCCTTGCAAGGCCATAACTAAATCTACGAGCGTAAAACGGTATACGAAAAAGCACGGACAACCAGACACAAACGCAAGGCAACGCAAATGCGCGCAACGTGAACAAGAGCGTGCCAACCACTGCCTTTTGTGGAAATTTGAAATAAATCAGGTGTACAATATCCCGCAAAATGTGCCCATAAGCTTAGAGTGTACCTAAGCAAATTAGCATTCCGTAACCTATATAAGAAGAAATATTTATGACGATATGGCAGATGCTGCGGAATCGAAAACCTTCAGTTTCGGTTTCGGATGCGTCTCGGAGGGGTTAAAAAATAATCATAACTTTTGAACCTGTTAGGATAACAGCACATTTTTTTCTTATTATTCTTCAATAGACAGGAATGTTGAAAATGCTAAATTTCAAAAAAAAAAATTCTCTTTTTCAAAAACGATTATCGTGTGATGTGGTAGAACTCCTGTGTCCCGAACCAGTGTATATGAAATATCTCGGAGGTCATAAGCATGACGTGCTCAAACGCGTCAAGAAAATGGTCATACCCGCCGGAGTGAAAACATTTTTTTTTAATATTGCACACTGAGACCTTACCAGTCCTAACGTGGCTTGACGCGAGTGGGTTGTTTTTGCCGTGGGGCAAAGATTGTCGACTGTGTAAAAAGCCAAAAAGCGAGGAACATGTTTTTTGCCGATTGCTGGGACGCCGTCTTCTTCTGGGACGTCCTCCAGAGGACTCTAAAAAAGGACCTCCCTCTGACACCGAAAGGCATACGTTTTCTTGAAGTTGAATGTGATGAGGCTCCTTACGATGTATTCTTACTCCTCGGCCTTCATGCTATAGGGCGTAGCAGAATGGATGTCAGAAACAGTGATGAGAATGCCAGGCCAGTGGATTCTTACTTTGCAGAAAATGTTAACAAACTGAAGGCAGGGTACGCCAAACAAGATTATGATGACGCGGTTTTGTCGCTTATGGGTGCATTAAGCGTAATTAAAGGGACACTGAAGTGAATTTGTCAAGCTCCCGTTTTTGCTTGGACTGCGTAGACTGGCTCAAATTAGCACACTTTTCATCGTTTATCCGGTTGACAAATCGGTAATTATTTTACAAATCGCGAAAGAAGAAAAACTACCATGCGCGGTTTGCGGCGGCCGCACCAACTAAAGCTGTGACGTTAGGAGTAGCGGGCACCGTGATTGGACGATGCCCAAGGTGAGCAACCAAACAAGTTTCGGTTTCGGTTTCGGTTCTGTAAAACACAACTGGTGGCGTTGTTGGATGGGCATTCTCAATAACTCAGTAATCATCGTACCGCGCTTCTGCCATGTTGTCAGCTGTGAAAATGCATAAAGATAAACCTCCCAGGACGGCTTGGAATCGTAGCATTCACTAGCCGAGGCCTACGCAGTGCATGGACGCCCTCCGCGCACCCGCACACGCCCAAATGTCATGCGCTTTTCCCCCATATTTGGAGCTTGCCTCACTCATGCCTGTACCGTAAAAAGCGTGTTCGCACCAGGCCAAGGGTCTGTTCATTCTGGCCTGTGCCCACTGCCCGCAAGCAGTCGGTGCTTATGGCAACAGCACGCCAACGAGAACTCGCTAGCGCACCAGTGCCAGCCTGCGCGCGTTCTGTGAACTAGTTCGTGGAGCCATGAACGTTTCGGCCCCAAAAAAAGGTGAACTCAATGTAGAAAACATCGGCAGAAAACGAAAAAGTTAACTTACAAAAAAAAAGCACGTACCCGCGGGGACTCGAACTCGTGACTTGCAAAACACTAGCGACTACACACCTAGCGCCCCCGACCACAAGGCCACGAGACCGGCTCAGCCGACCTCGGTAATATAAGGTATATATTGTACAACACGTTTACACTTTTATTTAGTTTTGCATTTCAAGCAGCTTAAGTGACTATTTGTTGTATTGCGCTCGTGCAGTAAGCGTCGCCCGAGTTTCCACAATAGCTCACGTCTAGCAATTGCATTTCGTAGACGGAAAAGCGTTCGCAGATGCGCAGTCGTGCTGCTGACCGCTGTGGTTGTTCGCCCAGCGCAAAAAAGTGCTTCCCGCACCCTAGTTTTACGCTGTACGGGAAAAATATCAGTTGATTTTATTTCCTTAGTACCTATATTGACTTCGCTGACTCTTCTCCCGCCTTCAAGAGGCCTTATATTTTCCTACTGGCGTACCAGTCAGCGAAGCGTCGCATGTGCGCTTGTGCAGCGCTTGTGTGAAGCTACCTTGACTTGGAGCTAGATACAATGTAAAAACAAACCAAGTAAAGAAAGGCACATTCTTCCATTCACAAACGTGTCCTGGCTTCGTTTCAACTGAGCGAACGAATTGCGACGACGCGTCGGCGGCCGGCGGACGAAACGCTGGGCCGACTGACTCTGTCTGAAGGCCGGGGAGCCATGCGGTAGCGCAGCCAATTGCGAGCTCGGCACCTCCTGACGTCACACGAAAACGCCACAGAAAATGGGCGAACGTAAAGAGAGGAGGACAGCATTTTCGAATTAGTTTTTCTACTAAATAAACTCGCGTAAACGCGCCCAGAGTGGTCGAAACATGGCCTGGGGACCCCGGGCTACAATTTGCGCTAGTAATCCCGCAATGTTTACATATCACTTCAGTGTCCCTTTAAAGCCCACAAATATTAACTACCAACTAAAGGTTCGGCAGCGTTGTTGTGCCAACCTGAAGTGTTTTTGTGGTGTGTGAGACCAAACCAGGCTCAGAAAGAAAATGTGAGAGTAAGGGTTGTGTACGACTGTTACAACACGCAGTTGTGAAAACAAGGGCAAGGGCAAGCCGGAGTTCGGTTGGCCGCCTTATGCATAGCATGTTTTGAACCAGATTTCGTTGTTGGTACCTTTTCTTGTCGGTACCGTGTTTGTTTATTTATAAATGACCAGCAATAAAGAAAATGAAGGGCTCGTGGCCGAGTGGTCTGAAGCGCTAGGATTTTTGTTTTGCAAGTCGCAAGTTCGAATCCCCGAGGGTGCCTGCTTTTTTTTGTAACTTGATTTTTTCGTTTCTGGCTGACGTTTTTTCTAACCTGAGTTCACCATTTTTGGGACATAACGCTCACTGTTCCACGAGCGAGTTCGCAGAACGCGCGCAGACTTAAGGCCGAACCGCATGGAGCGTTTTTTCACGCGATTCTCGCGCGTCGGCGTTGCGCGTGAGTTTTTCCGACGGCCGTGTCCGCGATTCCGCGCCCACGGCAGCATCTGCCTTGGCTAGATTTTGACGCGCGTCGCGCGCGGCAGTGGGAGGAGCCTGGCAACTTGCGCCAATGTAGAGCCGCGCGCCTCATGGCGGCGGTTTCGAAGCGCTCGAGACAGCCGACTGGCTCCGTCCGGGATGTTTAGGCTTACCACCCCAGCAGATATTCAATGGGCGTTTTCACTAGCGGCGGGGATGATGTTTCATAGTACCGTTTTCACCCACATTATAAGCTCTTTTACTGCACAAGCAACTTAGTTCGTGCCTTGAGCGAAATTTTAGAGAGGGCTTAGAAGTGGTCACTCAAGCTTCCGACACCACTTCGCTGCCAAAGCCGCCGCCATGTTGCCGCCGCCGGCCGCAGCGCGCGCAGCGTGCGGACGTGGCAGCGTCAACGCGCCTGTGGCGTGCGCGGCGCATTTTCGCGAGCAGAAAACGCTCCATGCGGTTCACGCTTTACACTGACGCGCTAGCCAGTTCTTGTTGGCATGCTGTTGCCACAAGCACCGACTGCTTGCGGGCAGCGGGCACGGGCCAGAATCAGCACACCCTTGGCCTGGTGCGAACATGCTTTTTACGATACAGGCATGAGTGAGTAAAGTTCCGAATATGCGGGAAAAGCGCATGGCATTTGAGCGTCTGCGGTGACGTGGAGCTCCTTCATTCACTGCGTATTCCTCTGCTAGTGATTTCTACGATGCGAAGCCGTCCTGGGAGGCTTATCTTAGGCATATTACCGCCGACAACATGGCAGAAGCGCGGTACGACGATTACTGAGATATTGAGAGTGCCCATCCAACGCTGCCGTCAGATGTCAAGCATGTTGTTTTACAGAACCGAAACCTAACTTTGTTTGTATGCTAACCCTGGACATCGTCCAATCATGGTGCCACCTCCTCCCGACGTCACAGCCTTTAGTTGGTGCGGCCGCCACAGACCGCGCTTGGTAGTTTTTCTTCTTTCCCGCTTTATAAAATAATTACCGACTTATCAACCGGATAAACGATCAAAAGTTTGGTAATTTGAGCCAGTCTACGCAGTGCAAGTAAAACCGGGAGCTTGACAAATTCCCTTCAGTGTCCCTTTGAATAACCTAAATGTCATCAAGGACATAATGGCCACACACTCACCTGTGACCTTATGCGTTCAAGAAACAAACTTGGGCACTAAGCACGAAACCGTACTAAAAAGGTACCAGGTCTTCCATTGCGACCGAGAGCAGGCGTGCTGACTCTCTGGGAGTGTTGCAATAATTGCCCAAAGTCGTATCGCACCACGAGAACCATAGGTCGGCGTACTCACTCGTGAGTACACTCATTTGTACTCATTTGTACTCAAACTCACGAGTGAGTACGATGATGAGTGATCACACACCCAGAAAAAACAGTGAGTACGATGACGAGTGAGTACAGGGGTAAGTCCACTACTCGTGAGTACAGTACTCATGAGTACACTACTCATGAGTATGAGTACTCATGAGTACAGTATTCATAGTTTGAGTACTCACGAGTTTGAGTACTCATGAGTACACAGTACTCATGAGTTCACAGTACTCATGAGTACAATACTCATGAATTCTGTTTTTGCGAGTGCTTGCACTCTTGAGTATATGCACACCTGAGTACAGTAGTGCAAACAGTCGTGCAAACAAGAAAACGGACGACAAAAGCTGCCACCCGAAGACACGCAGAAAAACGCAGTTTACGGCCACGGCTGCACCGTTAAGCCCCGAGCTCCCCTGAGTCCGACCCGGCCTGAGAACAAGAGGAGACGCGAGACGCAACGCGAGTGCTTACGTTCCGTTTCGCTTTCTCACATGTACTTGCCTTCGCGCAGTAAGTCGCCCAACGACAGTGCACCGCGTCAGACGTTTTCTTCCTCTGTCCTGATTTATATGTAACCTGTGTTTTTCTAATCAATTAAACAATTTATTTTTTCTACTTAGTTTTTAATTCGAGCTACGACCTAGCTAACAGTGCAGATGAGTTGATTATTCGTGAGTAATACAAATTGAGTACTCATGAGTACAGATTGAGTACTCATGAGTGCAGAATGAGTAGTACTCATGAGTGCAGAATGAGTAGTACTCATGAGTGCAGAACGAGTAGTACTCATGAGTACTACTCATGAGCAGCAGTACTCATTGAGTACTCATGAGTACAGATTCAGTACTCATGAGTGCTGATTGAGTACAAATACTCGTGAAGACAAATGAGTTTGAGTACAAGTGAGTACGATTACAAATGAGTATTTGATGATTGAGTACGAGTGATTTTGTGAACAGACGAACTTTTTGAGTCTGAGTTTAATTGAGTACAGCATGAATAAAAAAAATTGTGATTGAGTTTGAGTGAGTTCTTTCTGTTTTCCGACCTATGACTAGAACACATACTGAAAGCTAGGTTAGCAGCAGTGGCTGCCACATTTTTAGCGTTCAAAACAATTACAGTGTGCTGTGTGTATTTCCAACCAACCCTCACAATAACATTGCAAGGTTTAGAAGACTTACTAAACCAATTGCCAGAGTCGTTTTTATTAGTTGGCGATTTTAATGCCCACTTTTCTTTTTGGGGAAGTGAAAAGACTGATGCGAGAGGCCAGATTTTAGAGAATTTTACTTTGTCCAAGAACGTATGTCTTCTGAACACTGGCCAACCTACATACTGCTCTCCGAGCTCAGGAAAGATGAGGTGCATAGATTTGTCTTTTAGTTCACCCTCTGTTTTTAGCGCTTTTAAGTGGGATATCATTGACAATGCATAGAGGAGCCCTCGGAAGAAAAGTGTGAGGATCTGAAAGCAAAAGTACAGGAATATATTTTTCAGTAGAAATTAGAAATAACGGTAACGGGCATTGAAAGATGTCACAGGCTTGGCAAAAAAACAAATGACAGGCCACGACCGGTGATTATAAAATTTCTTGACTACCGGGAAAAAACTAACGTTTTGTCGAGTGCATTTAAATTAAAGGGAAGCACATTGTCACTAGGAAGACTTTTCCAAACGAGTTCGAGAAACACGGAAGCAATTGTGGAAAAGTTCAGAGGAAGAAATACTGTGCGGCTGTAAGACAAGACTAGTTTATGATAACCTTAAGGTTGATGACGTCTTGTTTGCATGGAACGAAGGAAAAGGGTCACGCTTTAGGCTGAACAAAAAATCGAATTAACAAAAAAACAAGCACTCCGCCCCATTAAAAATACTAAATGTAAATTGTAGAAGCGCTCATAATAAGGCGACTGAATTAGAAGCATTAATCCTTTCTCATTATCCAGCTATTGCTGTTTTGACGGAAACGTGGCTAAGCGACTCGGTTTACAATAGTGAGTTTGTTCCGTCTTGCTACAGCGCATACAGAAATGAGCGGGGTAGTAAAGGCGGCGGTGTTTGTGTACTTTTTAATGAAAACCTTAAAATATGTAGAATGGCAGATATACCAGGAATAGAAGGTATTTTTTGTAAAACTTACCACAACGACGTCCGTTACGTTATAGGAGGTATTTATAGGCCCCCAAACGCTGCTGTTGATGTGCTGAATGAATTGCAAAATTATTTGAAATTGAATATTAAAGGGGTCCTGAAATACCTTCCGCCGATGCACGGATGTACATGTAACCAAATAAGACAATGTATTAGCAATCTCCTCCCGCAAGAATTTTGTTAAAGCGATGAGTATTAGCTGAGAAATCGTAAATCAAAAACCGCGCATTATCGTCGCGCCGCGTTTCCTCCATCTTTCAACTTACTCTCCGCTGTTGACGGCGTGCCAGCCGTCCCTCCCGTGATGCTGCGCTCCTCGGCGGTGACGTACTTCCGCTATCGCGCTGTAATACTACCGTCTGCAACGGGCAAGCTTTGTTGACACCTTGAATCCCTCACTCCGCTCAAGGCTGGAAAAGCGAACGAAAAATCTGGCCGCATTTGTGCGGCGGCCTCGCCTTGCCCTTTCGCGGTGTGCGTTGCTGCAGGGCAGCACGTGACTTTTAATCGGCGGCGAACTCGCAGCCGCTCGGGGACGATCGTGCGCTCGGTCCCTCATGCCCCTCATGCACCGCGCACTGTTTATCCAAAAAGCGCAGTATCAGGTGTGGTCCCGCTGGTGCCTTGTCTTATGTAGCGGTGGTGGTAATTCCTGCTGGCGGCATGTGAAAAAGACATTTTAAACCAATACAGAACCGTGCACAAAACGCTTCAATCAGGTGACCAGTTCAGCTGGGGGCGACGCGTTGTGGAGAGCGGCAACGTTGGCAAAACATGCTCCGGCGCGGCTCTGAGCTTTCTAGCGCTGGAGCGAGCGCCATTTCTTTGACAATCTCAAACAGCGGTTGCCTTGGCAACAAGGCACAATCCGCCCCAGAAGTCAGTTACGGTTGCGTGATCCCGGTTCAGCTCGGGGCCCCACCTCGCGACATGTGGGCACTGCAGGCGTACCACTCACTCCCATTGGGAAGTGTGAGATGCGTTTGGCATTACAGGAGGCGATGGTGTGTGGGTTGTGGACGCCTTTGTTTCGCGATGAAATGCGACGTTGTGCTTCTGCGGGTGGATAGTGCTTCCCATGGTCTGGATTATCTTTCTCGAGCGACGTACGACTCAACCTCGCATGGCGTATGTGCAGTGTGCGTGGCTAAAAGCCATCTCGGCTTGTGCGCCACAGTTGTGACTTGCTGCTCGTCCCCGCAAACCGGGTGTGAGGTGAGTGCCGAATTTACGACGGGCAGGAGGGGGCTACCCATCTTCTGTCAATCGCGGTCCAGACTTGCAACGCATGTTGTGACGTTGTGTTCGTTCGAAACGCATCTCTGGATTGTTTTGAAGTGGAATAAAATGTATCCGTCAAACCCGGGCATTCGGCTCAGGGCGGTCTCTGCGATTGCACGAAAGTGCCACGGGGCTTCAACGCTTTCTTTATGAAACGTACTCAGGTAAGAGAATATCCATGTCGTGTTATGGCCGGTTGCATTCAATACGAATGGTTAAGCGTTTGTTTACACTTGTTTCGTTTGTCGTAAAATGACCAAGCACTCCGACACTCCGCTGGCAGATGAGCCGGCGAGCCGACGCTGAGCAGACGACTCATCTCTTTGCCGGAAGTGCGTGAAAAAGCCGCCCAATAGCAGGATGTCTAGCTCATGACGAACATCTGGGAATCGATGATGTAGACATGTGAAGATGGCGGCGTCCAAAAACACGAAGGAAAGGGTGAGAAAAAAGCGACAAACTTTGCAACAAAAGTGTGAGCTTTCCGCTGCGCGTAAAAGAGTAATACTTAGCCCAGATGACCTTGACGACCCAATCTAACGATTGCGCCACTTCATTTAGTGTGCTCAACACGCCTTTCAGGGCCCCTTTAAGCATAATGACCGGATTATAATGACAGGAGGTTATAATTTATCTAATGTAGATTGGAAAAGCTTTGCCTTGAAGTAGCGCGACCGTTACGGTGAAGCTATGCTTGATATTTGCTACAGTTTTGACCTCCTTCAGTTAGTTGAAGGCTACGCAAAATTCAAGGTACCGCTCAGTCAACCCTAGATCTTTTCTTCGTTAACCAGGCAATTACACCTAAAGCAAGTACTGAGATATTTCCTGGAATTCAGATCATCATGCTGTGCTATTTACTCCAAATGACACAGTTTTAGACAAGAAATTAACCTTTTTATATTTCCCCAATTTCGATCGTGCAGGTGATACTGCTATTATAGATTTTCTTTCAGTCAACTTTGACGATTTTGCGAATAATGAAACTGATATACATAATTTACGGAACTGATTTAAGGACATTTCAAAGAATGCATAGAATCATTTGAGCCTTTGGTAACTAGAAACCCGAAGCGAAAAAATCCGTGGATTTCTAGGGTGACACTGAGGTGAAGGGAGATGAAGCGTCTAAAGAAAAAACGAAGTCTGGACGTAACGTATTCAGAACAAATCGCCAAGCTTTCAGTAAAATTGAAAAATCAAATTCAAACAGCTAATCAGCGTTATTTTGGGGAGCCCTTGCCAAATTACTTGGCCTCGTGTCCCGAGAAATTTCGGAGGAGCATTTCGCCCACGTCGAAAGAGTGTGATGTTTTTAATGTTGGCGGTATTCTCACGCACGGCAATGCTCGAATTGCAAATGCTTTCAACGATCATTTCAAATCGGTTTTTTCTTGTGACAACTCTGTATTACCGCTGTTTGAATCTATTTCGCCGCGAATTCCCGATATTGTTGTTAGTGAACAGGGCATATTGAACATGCTTGTGAACCTTGATATCAGAAAATCTTCTGGACCGGACAATATCCCTAACGCGTTCTTGAAGAGATACGCTGAATGGATGTCGAAGTACCTCCATGTTCATTTTACAAAATCGGTGCGCGAGGGCCAGGTTCCGGACGACTGGAAAACAGCCAGAGTCAAGCCTATCCATAAATCAGGAAACAAGCTGTGTGTCAAACATTATCGTCCTGTCTCGCTGTCACGCGTCTCACGCGGCAGAGAAATGAGGCTCGGGTTGAGGCATTCGATGTCCACACAATATATTTACAAAACAAAACCTCAAACGAACGGGATCATAGCGAATGAACACACATATCACACTAAACAAAAAAACAGGCACGACCTCACACTCCAAAAATCTAGCCAAAAAGTCACTATAATACATGAACTGTCTATTCGCCCCGAGCGCCAACAGAGTCGGCCTCTGGCGATGGCGGGACGAACCGCTCCTAGTGTGGATGGCGCTCTCGCGTCGTCTGCTTTTTCACGTTGCGTGCGTCGCAAGACGCGTGCTGCACACGACAAAACAACCAATATGTGTGCTCGTTTGGCAGTAAGCAATGACATAGTTACCCCAGCTTGCGCTTGCGCATCTCCTCTAGAAACGCTATAATCAGCGGCCGTTGTTTGCGTCTGTCATGTGGCATTCGTGTGTCATTTTCAGATATATCATTTTCAAATCCCGACATCACCTTGTCCAGAAATGTGTCTCACTCAGCATAACCAAATGTCTAATATGGTCACGTCTTAACCTCGTAAGGTGGACCGAAGTTTAATCGCGTAATATAATGCACGTTGTTCCCCACATGTGGGAGGGGTGTGCGCCATGACTCGCTGTTTTTTAATTTTTTCCCACAATGCTTGCTTTCAATACAATTTTTAAAAAGGCGAGCCACAATTCCTGGACAATATCGGACCAAAGGGCGGTTAATCAGTTTGGAAAATACGTGTTAAAGTACTGCTTTTTCACCGCAACCGAACAGGGCGCCTAGCGTACTTTCCATTGTAAGTAATACTGATAACCATAGTTTCGCTTTTCGCGTTACATGCGTTCTCTTCTCGCTGCTCCTGCAACGTTGGCAGACCCCCCCCCCCCTTCCCGAAAAACAACAACAACAAAAAACGAAATGCACAGAATTGCGTTTTTTAACCAATCATCGAGAATTAAATGCCAAGACAAAGGCGATGTTCAGTTTACAAAACAAAGTACCTACCGGGAACCCCTTGCGCTGATTCGCAACGAGAAATAAAAAGGAAATGTTTTACTGCATCTGCAACAGGGCAACTTCATTTTCCATCTTTAGGGTTCGTGAGTGACCTTATACGTAAGAATGCTAACAAGTCTCGCTGTTGCAGGCACCTGCTAGATTTTAAAAGGAACGCAAATGGTCAACAGAGCAGCCGTAACAGATGCTCACTGTGAGGTCCCAGAAGCTTGGTTTGCACTCTGTAAACCTGCTTGTCACTTTGCGAAAACCTAGCTAAATATGAGATGTTGATTGCACTGCGTGCGTTGACAATTCAATTCGCAAGTTCACTTGCGAAGAAAGCCGTAAATAAGTGATCCGACACCATTATTAATCAAACCTTCCTTCAGAGTCCCTAAATTTTATTTAAAAGACCCGTTAGAGTGGTTACATTTATATCTCTGCGCTGATCAAAATTCAGTAATTTTATGTTGCCTTTTGAACACACAAAAAACATCGCAAGCTCTTAGAAAGAATGTCGGGCCAGTTAAGTAGTGTCACCATTTCAGGGCACCCCGCAAATGCAAGAATGCGTCATACCAGTGAAAGCGATTGAGGTTGCCGTTGTAAACTAAATTTCAGAGATCGAGGCTTCCTGATTTATTTCTTTTTATGCTTTTATTGATGGCTCAAAGCCATAGCACAAGTTCATGGTCACTTTTTCGGCCATTCTGAGATTCCCGATGGGTCGTCGCTTTTTTTTTTTGGCGTAGTAATGAAAACTTTCTGCCGCTTCCATGCTACGCACTGAACGTTGAGGAACCGAACTACAGCATATCACTCTTGTTTTCACCTTTCGAGCCTACATACGGCGGGAAAAAGGCACGAAGCGCGCCCACAGTGTGCGTTCTTACGGGCCCGCTCAGCGCAGCATCCACACTAGCAGCGCGACGCTGTCGCCACCTACATGTCGATCTCGCGGCGAATAGGGACCGGGCAGCTGGACGGGTGGCGCCACCACTCAGCGCTCCCCTCGTCAGTGAAATGAGCCGGTGCATTGGACTACACAGCCTCCTGTTGTTATTGTCTTGTTTGCTTCGGCGCTTTGAATGTTTTAGTGGTGTTGTGGGCGGACATGTGAGATGAAACGAGGTCTAGACAGATGTGTTGGGTTCTTAGATGCAGCAACGGCTACGTAAACTTGTCGGGCCCTTCTAAAGTTGGGTATCGGCTACAATGACATGAGCGCTTTTTGCAGCGATCTACGCTTGGCTCCACCCGTTCTGAGAACGAATAAAACTACTATATTAGTATTCATTTCTTCTTAAATGCACTAACGGCTACACAAACATATTTGACGCTTCTAAGTTTGGGAATGGGCTACATTGACACGAGCGCTTTCTGCAGCGCTCTGCACCTGGCTTTGTGTGATCTGAGTAGGAATAAAACTATTAATATTAGTATTCATTTCTACCACTAAAAATTATCTTCACTGGTTTAAATGGCCATGTTTTTCACGCCAGCCTTAACGATGGAACACCTTCTTTCTTTCTTTCTGTAACCGTGAGCTTTGTGCCTGCGGTTTTGGTGAGCGACACTGTGACAGCATGGGAGCCTGAATGCAGAAGTGGAACTCCCACGTTTGTGGTGGTCATTTTATCAGCCAAAGTTATTCACCCACCCAACTGCCCAAGCTACAAACCATCCCTTCTCCCCTTCCCGTTTTACCACCTGCGTGGAATAAATGCTAGCACCGGTAGTTAAAAAATGTGGCAGTGTTAACGTCAGCTGGTGTTTTTTTATTGCTTAAGTATTCTTTACAGAGTACCTAAAAAAATCTTGCAATGCCTTGTGAAGACGCTAAAAACGCGCTATTAGTTGCCTCAAATATGGGTGCATCAGCCCGAGTTCTCCAGCACAGGCGAATTTCCGACACGCTGGAAAAAGCTTAGATTTTGAGATGGGTGCATGGAAGTTTAAAATTAAACAGCAAAATCATCTAGCCCTCCGTCTAATGATTACAATAGTTGAACGCAAAGCTTTCTTCGCGCGAAATCGAATGGGAATTGGCAAAGACGCTGCGGTCAAAAGACCAAACTGCGTGCTGGTCAAATTCGAAGCTTGGGAAAAGAAAGTGAAAGTGTTAATCCAGAAGGCAACCAATGAAACCCACACGAGAAAGTTTTGCGAGAAACCATCATCGTCGTTAGACGGAGAAGTGCATGATTTTTCAAGGGTACGTGGCAGCTTGTAAAACGACCGCAGTATTCAGTTGTGAAACTGAGTACAGGTTTTCGGCACCCTCCTGTCTATCGTCCTTCGGCCACGCAGGAATTGGTTTTTGAAAAACCACTGCAATTCTTGTAAAGCAATGCTTCTCCACGACAATAAATAATGTTCTATCATGCGGTATTTATTCTGTAAACGATTCCCGATGACTGTAGTAAGAGAATTTCTGTGAAATTAAACACGTTTAAGCCGTAAGTAATGAAGTTACGGAAGCGTCGTCCATCACAATTTTGGTTTTGAGGTAAATCTTAGAAGGCACCCCCAACTTTGTCTTTCGCTTGTGCACGACGCCGTTTCGTCATCAATTGTCAAAGTCCAGCGCCGTAGCATTCCTGGATCGGTTGCACACACCGGCTTTGTGGGAGCATTTAGCTGATACTCCTCGATACGTGAAACTGCATGCAGGCATGGAAAAATTGCATGAAGGAAAGGACTTTCACTGCCAGCTTGACTTCCAGCTTGGCGCATATCGTCTGCTATTTGTAAAAGCTGAGCATGGGCGTAAATCACACACATGGCATGCCTCGTAAAGGTCACATCCACGCTCAAGATTTACCAATCTGAAAAAAGTCCCTGTCGTTATCTACGCTTTGCAAGCCGTACCGCAGAAAAACTACAGAAAGCCATGCACACTAACGCTGCGCTGACCGCCACCGGCATTCCACCACTGACGAGCGGTTCGCCACGGGCGGCGCTATTCGCTGAAGCGACGGTGGTGCCATACAACGGCCGCCCGGTCCCTATGCCGAAGTCAAACAAGTCCTACCACAGAACAGGGAGGATTTTAGAGAAGCAAAGGTCTAGCTTTGCCTGTAGTGCCAGAAAAAGCGTAGTGGCGGCGTAGTGAACTACCGAGGCACGCCCGCTTGATGGCGCTGTAAACACGGCTTTGAAAACATGGCGGATGCTTTTAGCACATGCCGCTTGAGCTCCTTAATAATATGGCGGCCATCGCACGGCGGCCGCCGGCTCGCTGCTCCACGGCCGGACTCGACTCTCCTCCTCCCGCGAGCGAAAGGAGCGTCAAGTCCGGCCGTGGCTGCTCCTGCTGTTTCCTGGCTGGCACGCTGGCCGCATGTTTACTTGCGCCGCGCTAGTGAAGTGGTGTTACGCCAGGTGACCAGATGGCCTCGACTGGCACAGACCACAGTGAGCAGCAAGTGAGAACAAATCGTTCATTGACATCCGCAAGTTTACAGAGGACAGGACATCATTTCATTTCGATCGCTGCAATTGTACGTCGCTTTCGTGACAACATTTTTTTTTGTCATAAGAACTCGTTCACTTGCGCTAAGATTTCGCAATAAGGGCACAAATGAGGTATTGACGGCGACAACGGTTTCGTTTGCACCGTCTTTCTAGCGGAGTGCATAATACTCACCTTCTGTTGGAAGAATCAAATATTCTGGCCTCGACAGCTGTCTTCTGATGCGGAATTTCCCACATTTGTCACTCCACAAGCACTGAATTCCCGTGTTTTGCCAGTCCTCTCAACAACTGATGGACGCAAAAGCACATACCAGCAGTAACAGTCACGAAACAAGTGCCCCGCGCACATAGAAACGGTGGGCCGTTGCAGCGGTTTCAATTTGAATTGGCGGCTTTGTGGTTGCGAATTCAGAAACGAGGTGGTGCACCAGTCGGCTGTTCGTAAAAAGTTGCGTACATTTTTGCTCAACGGATGTTTGATGCAGAACTCGTTAATAATATTTTTAAACAACACATTAATAAGCGAACTTTGTTGGCTTTCTGAGTCACGGAATGAATGTTTTGTATTCTCTACCAAAAGTAACCTTTCGGTTGCACCGTCTGGTGGACTTAATGGTCGAAAATTGCGCTGTAGGTTGGTCACGTGGGGCGTCGATTTTTACGCCGCCTATAGGGAAGACAGGAACGTCCGAGCTTGAGAGGCCTGGGGCGGTATTCCCGTGTTTTGTCCCTTTTGTGTCCCTTTCAAAAGTGTCCCTTTTGAGCGAGCCCTGATTGGCTAAAAGCGAACACCCGGATGTGACGCCATGCAAGCACGGCGGAGCTAGGAGCCGTGGAGACGATTTGGAGCAGATGATTTTTCGTCGCAGTTCGCTGGCGGAACAATAAACACATAAAAGATACTCTGATACGGTTTCACTTCTTTAAAATGCGTTTGCAAGAACAGTTACGCTATTTGAATAAAAGGCCCACTGCTTAACCGGAAGTACGTCACGATGAAAGGGACGCAAAAGGGACGTTTTCGAAAGGGACAGTTACGAGAATACCGCCCCTGGTCCTACCCTGGCCGCTGGCGACAGCTCTGGCGAAGGCCCGCCTGAAAGAGACAGTCACAGAGCAAGATATAAAGAGGAGCGCCGACTGTGGCCCAGAAAAAATCATTTGCTCGGGCCGATAATGTCTACGCGCCGCCGGCCGCCCAGCTTTCCCTTTGCTCTCTTCCTCCTTCGTTCGCCCTCTCGTCGCTGTGCCTATGTACATGGCTCTTCCCTTCTTCGCTCTCCCCAGAGGCGTCTTTTCTTTAGCAGCGACGTCTGTCTTATGTCTGTGCTACTATGCAGGAGGAATGAGTTCACGCGCGGAATTTAAACACCCGTGCTCAGCCGCAATAGATGGCGCAGATATTTGCAGGCCACCGCATACGTGGCGATCGCTTATTCCCTATCAGGGAGTGTTTATTCCGACATTATGAAGACCGGCTAAAAATATTCTACTAACCCAGCAGATATGAGACGCAACTGAACGACGACGACTTCAGAAGCACCAAAGAATGAGCAAGAGTAATATGCAACGCCACAACATACAGTCTAGCGTGATTCTGCTTACGACAAATCGATGCAGCTCAAAAGTTACCCTCTGTTGTTAGCCCGCTCTCCGGCCGCATTCTTAATTATTTATGCTGCTTCTGCGCACGAACAATGCCTCGTGCGCTGGTATGGTGGCGCCACTGAATTGCAACCAGTGGCGCCCCCTCCCGCACAGCGCCGCATTTTTTGCGCGTACCGCCGTCGCCGCCGGTTCCGTGCAACGCAGCTCGGCGGCCCGGCCAGTCTTTCTCTATGGCTCGGCCGGCTCCGCGCGAGGCCAGCATGACGGCGCCAAGCGGATCGTGCGTGCTGTATTGCGGCTTTAGAAAAATAGAGAGCCCTGAGGACTATTTCAAGGGCAGTTGCTTCAGGCGCGGCATCAAACTTTACGCCAGCAACCACGTGTACGGCGTTAAAGAAGATATTCTCAGCGAGACGGCGCCGTCTGAAATCGTGGCCAGGTGCATCCCTCAGATGAAGAGCAATTGCAACTACGACGCGCGGCTGGAGGTGAGTGAATTGTATTGGAGATACCTTTATGTGTTTATTTCCCGTACATGGTGATTTGTTTTGTTTATGTAGTTGTCGCCGAACTCAAGGCACATTTTGCGAGGCAGCTGTTCCTGCAAGGCTGGCTGCCGCGGTTGGTGCAAACACGCGGCGGCGGTGGCCGTTTACATAAACAGCCACGAAGAAAAATCCTGCACGGAGTTGCCGCGTGCTTGGGGAAAACCTTCTGCGCGACCGACCCTGGACACGAAGAAGGATATAAAGGAACTGTTTGCAAGTAAGCACAAGGCGCGCTTTCTTGAATAGTTCAAGTTATTCAACATTGAAGTACGAGCGCTTTTTTGTATTGCATTATTCAACTTGAGAATGATTTGTGCAGGTCGCCCCTTGCCTGCACCAGTGCTCAAACCACTGTGCCCGAAAACGGTACATGCACAATTCCCGGGCGTGAGGTGCGCGTTCGCGGACATGATCGCGTGCTAGGGCAGCAACGACGAAAATGCAAAATTCAACCAGCGCTTCGACGGACGCTGTAGACGAAATTTGTCTCAATCTCGGCGTCGAGGTGGTCAGATCGCTGCTCGGGGAAGTGCGAGAGACGTATTTAACCATGCAGGTGGTGAGCACGGTACCCCTGAAAATAAACAGGTGTAACCTGCTCGCTATAGTGGAGCAGAGAGAGAAAACGTTTTACAAAACGTTTGTGGAAAAAAGCGTGGAGGAGTTAGCGGAGATCGCGCTTTTAACCCGGGGCCAGGGTGCTGTAGACAGGTTTGTTATATCTGCAACCTTAATATGCTTCACAGCGTGTTGTGTTTTTTATACAAAATGGCATATTTTGCTGCAGATGGCACCAAGAGCGGAAGTACCGGATCACAAGCACGACGGCCCACCGCATCAAAACAAGGAGGCAAGCATTTGAAGCACTTGCAAATGCACTCGCTGCACCACGCCCATTCTGGGCGCAAGTATACGGTAAGGATTCACGTATGGGCTCACAAGCTTAAACATTTGCTCTATCCGTCCCTTCTACTTGCAGTAAATAAGGTTCCTAAATGCACGTAAATAAACTAACTTTCATGAAAGAGGTCATATTACCAAGAAGAGGGAAGTTTGCTGAACAAACTTTCTCACGCGGAAACTCCTCAGTCCACATAAACACATTTCTTTTTTTTGCAGGCAGAGACACCGAAGCCGAAGCCAGGAGGGAGCTGTCCATGGCCATTGAACTCCCTATACATAAGGTAATCATTCCGCACACTTCTCAACAAATGTGAACTTATCTTGCCTCACTTTCCTCGGCAGGTCGGACTCGTGGCAGAGCAGCCGTGGTTGTGTGGCAGTCCCGATGGGCTCGTTATCACCGGTGAAACAACCCGCCTGGTCGCAATTAAGTGCCCATTCGTTTTGCAGACAGCATGCTCATAGACTATAAGAAAGGCATCAGCCACGTAAAGTTCATTCAATACGTGGACGACAAGCTGACACTTAAGAGCAGCCACGAATATTACACCCAGCTCATGGTGATGCTGTACGTATTAAACCTCACTGATGCCTTGTTTTTTGTGTATTCCAAAAAACAAAGCATCACCGTTGAAGTTAAACGAAATGACAAATTACTGGACGAATACATTCCCAAGCTGGAATGTTTTTATTTTACGCACCTTCTAAAAGCCCTTGCAAAGAAGTAAAACAAGACGCAGGGAGCAGATTATGAGGTTTAACGCGTAGAAGCTACACCTGGGCTCTGAGATGCGCCGTAGCAGAGGGCTCCAGATTATTTCTGACCACGTGGGGATCTTGAACGTGCGCTGAAATCTTGACAGAAGGGCGTTTTCGCTTTTCGCCTCCTTCAAAAAAATCGCGCAAATCCGCCCCGTGAATGTGGTTGGAAAGCAAAGCTGTAAACGACACCCACATCGATTACCCTTGCGACGTCGCTTAAATTCACTCACATCGCTCTACAAATAGTAAAACCAGAGAGAAGTGAAATGCACTTAACCACACCATTTATTACTTCAAAGATATATTTTTGGTAAGGTTAAATCAATGCATGATGCATGAACGGTGTTTGGTTGAGTTGTATTGGTGTAGCACAAGAGTGGAAACTTTTTTGATAAAATTAAAGTAAGCTCCAACCCGGTGTTCGACGATCTGACTTCTCCGTCTCTGCGCCGCGGACGGAGGCGACGAGATTTGTTGCAGAGAAGGAGGAGCAGGAGGAAGATATACTTCTCTTCAAATTTCTGAATGGCCCAGAGTGCAGCCCTGGGGAGTTATTCCTTCTTCTGTGGGGCCCATATGCGTTCCGCGCGGCCTGTGTTCTGTCCACCCGCTGAAGCTGGGTAGGTAGAGAGGGCCTGGACAGCAGCATCTCCCATTGCTCTTGTTGGGCTGTTGAACGAAAGGGAGGAGGGTGCTCAGGGCTAAAGTCGCACACCCCGATTACTGGGCGGAGTGTTCCTACTTCTATGCAAAATTTACATTCAGCGTCGTAGCGATACGGATGCATTGAGTGAACACGCGTAGGCTGTAGGAAGGAGCCCGGATTCTATGAGCCGTAGGGCAGTTTGTTGTTCTCTGGAAAGGTTAGGGTAAGGCGAAGGTACGGTCTGTCTCAGAAGGCGATAATGCTGGGTTATCTCCCTGAACGTGACAACCGGGTGACTCTCCTCGTCCAGCTCGATAGCACGGGACGTAATAGCGCAGGCTTGTTGGGTGGGCGTATTCGTTGCCCTCCATTCAAGTGTGAGGAGGTGTAAAGATGAGCTGAATGGAACCGTTTCAGGAGTGGTTTTTTAACACGCGCAGTGCAGGTCAGGACACCCAACCCGCCTGGTAATTCCAGTAGGCTTGCTGGGAATCGGTGACTACCCTCCGAACCCCTGGTTGAGTGAGAGCCAAGCTGATGGCTGCCTCTTCTGCTGCCATCATGTCTTGGGGCTTGAGTGAGGCACACGCATTGAGGGTGGTTTTGATGGTAGCCACGATGATGGCGTATTGCTACCCTCGATGTTTGGAGGCGTCTGTGTAGATAACTGCATGTACCCCGCCGAGGGTGGTGTTTAGCGCTTGAGCCCGTGCTTTCCGGTGACCCTCGTCATGTGCCGGGTTCATATTTCTAAGCAATGGGATCATCTTTAGTTTTAGTCGCCAAGAGTCTGGGAGTACGTCAAGCGGAGTGACATTCTGGGCTGCCCAGCCAATCTGGTGAAGCATGCGGTTCCCCACCGCAGTTCTGAGTCGGACGTTCAGGTTTGAAAGATGGCCTTCTATCAGCTCTCCCACCGTGTTGTGGAGCCCCGCGCTAACCAGCCTCTGTGTGGACGCACTCATTAGAAGAGCAATGGCCTGCTCGACCGCCTTTCTAATCAATATATAAAGCATCTCTATGTCTTCCTTGTCGAGAAGAAGACAAGGGGTTGACGTAAGTGACGCTCGAGAGGACAAAAGCTTTAATTAATTGAAAGGTACCGGATTCCTTTAGACCTCGTTTCTTGTTATAAACTTACGACTTGACCAGACCGAATTGCGTCGATCCCTGGACTACCTCGCTTCTTGGTGGCAATTCGCCTGATCATGTATATGATTTCATTATAGCTGTTTTAAAGCAAAGCTTTTTACCTCTACCCCCCAAGGGTTCTTTCGCGACCGTTGGTGTCACCAGAAAACTCCAGCGAACAAATAAAAGAACTTACAGGCACCGCCGGGAATCGAACCTGGAACTAATAGACTAACAAATCGAGAGCCCGTAGTCTTACCGATTTAGCTACGAGCCCACGCGAAGACGGGGAAGACAGGTGGTGTACTCACCAAGCACATCTACGGGTTTACCCCCTGCGTTCTCGCTGAATGCCTCGTGAAAGCGTCACGCGACCACTCACGCCCGTCTAGCGGCCCTGTGCGCACCTTGCTGATGTGCCAAGAGTTACAAAAATTAGAGGAAGCTCACACCAATGCATGGCATCTCACTTCTAGTACGCCAATGTGCTAAAGCCTGTGGCCTCCAGTATTCATGTAAAAAATCACAGCTCCTTATCGTCCGCCCTCACGCCAAATCAAGGAATACATTCAAATACTTCTTGATGGCCAGCCATCACTCCAAGCCCCCGCATCAAGATCCTGGGCCTACCTCTCGAGGCTAGCACCAAGAGACGTCTCCTTGCAGCGCCTCAAAAACAGCTATAATGAAATCATATACATGATCAGGCGAATTGCCACCAAGAAGCGAGGTAGTCCAGGGTTCGACGCAATTCCGTCTGGTCAAGTCGTAAGTTTATAACAAGAAGCGAGGTCTAAAGGAATCCGGTACCTTTCAATTAATTAAAGCTTTTGTCCTCTCGAGGGTCACTTACGTCAACCCCTTGTCTTCTTCTCGACAAGGAAGACATAGAGATGCTTTATATAATGATTAGAAAGGCGGTCGAGCAGGCCATTGCTCTTCTAATGAGTGTGTCCACACAGAGGCTGGTTAGCGCGGGGCTCCACAACACGGTGGGAGAGCTGATAGAAGGCCATCTTTCTAACCTGAAGGTCCGACTCAGAACTGCGGTGGGTAACCGCATGCTTCACCAGATTAACTGGGCAGCCCAGAATGTAACTCAGCTTGACGTACTACCAGACTCTTGGCGACTAAAACTAAAGATGATCCCATTGCTTAGAAATATGAACCCGGCACATGACGAGGGTCACCGGAAAGCACGGGCTCAAGCGCTAAACACCACCCTCGGCGGGGTACATGCAGTTATCTACACAGACGCCTCCAAACATCGAGGGTAGCAATACGCCATCATCGTGGCTACCATCAAAACCACCCTCAATGCGTGTGCCTCACTCAAGCCCCAAGACATGATGGCAGCAGAAGAGGCAGCCATCAGCTTGGCTCTCACTCAACCAGGGGTTCGGAGGGTAGTCACCGATTCCCAGCAAGCCTACTGGAATTACCAGGCGGGTTGGGTGTCCTGACCTGCACTGCGCGTGTTAAAAAACCACTCCTCAAACGGTTCCATTCAGCTCATCTAGACACCTCCTCACACTTGAATGGAGGGCAACGAATACGCCCACCCAACAAGCCTGCGCTATTACGTCCCGTGCTATCGAGCTGGACGAGGAGAGTCACCCACTTGTCACGTTCAGGGAGATAACCCAGCATTATCGCCTTCTGAGACAGACCGTACCTTCGCCTTACCCTAACCTTTCCAGAGAACAACAAACTGCCCTACGGCTCATAGAATCCGGGCTCCTTCCCACAGCCTACGCGTGTTCACTCAATGCATCCGTATCGCTACGACGCTGAATGTAAATTTTGCACAGAAGTAGGAACACTCCGCCCAGTAATCGGGGTGTGCGACTTTAGCCCTGAGCACCCTGCTACCTTTCGTTCAACAACCCAACAAGAGCAATGGGAGATGCTGCTGTCCAGGCCCTCTCTACCTACCCAGCTTCAGCGGGTGGACAGAACACAGGCCGCGCGGAACGCATATGGGCCCCACAGAAGAAGGAATAACTCCCCAGGGCTGCACTCTGGGCCGTTCAGAAATTTGAAGAGAAGTATATCTTCCTCCTGCTCCTCCTTCTCTGCAACAAATCTCGTCGCCTCCGTCCGCGGCGCAGAGACGGAGAAGTCAGATCGTCGAACACCGGGTTGGAGCTTACTTTAATTTTATCAAAAAAGTTTTCACTCTTGTGCTACACCAATACAACTCAACCAAACACCGTTCATGCATCATGCATTGATTTAACCTTACCAAAAATATCTCTTTCAAGTAATAAATGGTGTGGTTAAGTGCATTTCACTTCTCTCTAGTTTTACTATTTGTAGAGCGATGTGAGTGAATTTAAACGATGTCGCAAGGGTAATCGATATGGGTGTCGTTTACAGCTTTGCTTTCCAACCACATTCACGGGGTGGATTGGCGCGATTTTTGAGGCGCTGCAAGGAGACGTCTCTTTGTGCTAGCCTCGAGAGGTAGGCCCAGGATCTTGATGCGGGGGCTTGGAGTGATGGCTGGCCATCAAGAAATATTTGAATGTATTCCTTGATTTGGCGTGAGGGCGGACGACAAGGAGCTGTGATTTTTTACGTGAATACTGGAGGCCACAGGCTTTAGCACATTGGCGTACTAGAAGTGAGATGCCATGCATTGGTGTGAGCTTCCTCTAATTTTTGTAACTCTTGGCACATCAGCAAGGTGCGCACAGGGCCGCTAGACGGGCGTGAGTGGTCGCGTGACGCTTTCACGTGGCATTCAGCGAGAACGCAGGGGGTAAACCCGTAGATGTGCTTGGTGAGTACACCACCTGTCTTCCCCGTCATCGCGTGGGCTCGTAGCTAAATCGGTAAGACAAGGGGCACTCGGTTTGTTAGTCTATTAGTTCCAGGTTCGATTCCCGGCGGTGCCTGTAAGTTCTTTTATTTGTTCGCTGGAGTTTTCTGGTGACACCAACGGTCGCGAAAGAACCCTTGGGGGGTAGAGGTAAAAAGCTTTGCTTTAAAAGGCAACCACCTGTGTGTGCCCACTATTTTGCTGCTGTAGCACACTTCATGTTCTCTATCTTGTCTTTTTATAATGATTGTATAACGTTGCTCCTGTTCTCATCTTTCTTTTTTCTTCTTTGATTTGATTGATTGTAGGGTTTAACGCGCCGACGCAACGCAGGCGATGAGGCGCGCCGTAGTGGAGGGGTCCGGATTAATTTTGACCACCTGGGGATCTTTAACGTGCGCCGAAATCTCGTACACACGGGCGTTTTTGCTTTTCGCCTCCATCAGAAAAGCGGCCGCCGCGGCCGGGAATCGAACCCGCGACCTCGTGCTCAGCAGCGCAACGCCTTAGCCACTGAGCCACCGCGGCGGGTCTTTCTAAAGCAAAGCTTTCTACCTCTACCCCCCAAGGGTTCTTTCGCGACCGTTGGTGTCACCAGAAAACTCCAGCGAACAAATAAAAGAATTTACTGGCACCGCCGGGAATCGAACCTGGAACTAATAGACTAACAAAGCGTGGGCCCGTTGCCTTACCGATTCAGCTACGAGCCCACGCGAACACGCGAAGACAAATGGTGTACTCACCAAGCACATCTACGGGTTTACCCCCTGCCTTCTCGCTGAATGCCACATGAAAGCGTCACACGACCACTCACGCCCGTCTAGGGGCCCTGCGCGCACCTTGCTCATGTGCTAAGAGTTACAAAAATTAAAGGAAGCTCACACCAATGCATGGCATCTCACTTCTAGTACGCCAATGTGCTAAAGCCTGTGGCCTCCAGTGTTCACGTAAAAAATCACAGCTCCTTGTCGTCCGCCCTCACGCCAAATCAAGGAATACATTCAAATACTCCTTGATGACCAGGCCATCACTCCAAACCGCAGCATCAAGATCCTGGTCCTACATTTCCAGGCCAACACCAAGAGTGACGTCTCCTTGCAGCGCCTCAAAAACAGCATTAATCTAATCATACACGTGATCAGGCGAGTTGCCACCAAGAAGCGAGGCCTAAAAGAATCCGGTACCTTTCGATTACTTGAAGCTTTTGTCCTCTCGAGAGTTACTTACGACAAACCCCTATCTTGATGATGATGGTTGGTGTTTAATGGCGCAAGGCCGACGAGGGCAAAGAGCGCCAGAGAAGTTATTTAATGAAAACAAGTGATTACCACAAAAGCTAGGTATAAAATGTGTAAACTGGACATAGTAAGATCAATAAAGATAATGGTGATGGCTGGTGTATAGGGCCAGATGTGATTACGCATGATAGGAAATGAGGTTTAAAAACTTAACATCTGACAAATATTTAAAAACGCGTTTCACAGAAACCATGGCATCGTCACCTAGAAACAGAGATGGGTGTAGGGGAATATGTTGTCTGTAGAGTTCTCTGAAGTGTTTGTGTCGTGTTGTGTCAAGTGCCTTGCATTGTATGAGTATGTGGACTACGGATAGGCCCTCCCCACACCTGCTACACAGGGGTCTTGGAGATCCCGTGAGCAGGTGCGAGTGCGTTACATGCGTATGGCCTATCCGTAACCTAGCTAAGGTAACTTCAATGTGCCTGTTGTGTGAGTCAGTAGTGTATTGTCCCAAGTGTGGTTTTATTACGTGTAGTTTGTTGTCTGTCTGTTCGCTCCAGTCTGCTTGCCAAGTTTTACGGAGTTGTTGTCTAATGTGTGGCTTGAGGTCTGTGTAAGGTAGTGTTGCCATGTCGACTGTGTTTCGGAGTGCAGCATTGGCGGCCATTTCATCCGCCACTTCATTACCGCCAATGCCAGAGTGGCCTGGCACCCAACACACAGTCACCCCAAGGTTCGAAGAATAAGCTACCATAATCGTTTTGAAGATAAGATTAATGACATGGTTTTTTGATGACTTTCCGGATGATAATGCACGGACGACGCTCAACGAATCTGTATAAATGACGGATGTAGGAATATGATGTTCAACTATGTGACTAACAACTAGAAATATGCCATACGCCTCTGCTGTAAAAATACTTGTATTAACATTCATTGTTTTACATGCATCAAAATTGGGCCCATGCGCAGCACAAGACACCGCAGTGGACGTTTTAGATGCATCGCTGAAAAACTCTGCAGCCCTGTATTTATTCTGTAGATGCATGAAATGCTGCAAAATCCCACTTTTTGGTGTCCTGTTCTTATTGTATTGTATGAAAGACAAGTCACATGCCACAGGACGAAGATGCCATGGTGCTACAAGATCAGTGTGAGATGATTTGAATGTGTCTAAGAGGGAGACGTCATGAATAGTCATCTCGTCCCTCACTCTCTGCGAGAAAGGAACAGCAATGGATGGGCGGTTTAAAAAGAGTTTAGTTGCGGACGTATCATTAAAAACCGGTTTAAAGGGATGGTTATTCATTGGTGAGATTTTAGAGGCATATAGGAGGTCAACATAAGTTCGCTGGTACGCTAAGCACCATTTGTCGCACTCTGCATAAAGACTGTGGACAGGACTGGTACGGAACGCCCCACAAGACAGGCGAAGCCCTAAGTGAAGCACTGGGTCGAGCATTTTAAGTGCTGTTTTTGTGGCTGACCCATACACAACGCTTCCGTAGTCCAGCCGTGACCCTACCAACGCGGCATAAAGTCGAAGCAGGAGTTGTTTGTCTGCACCGTACGATTGGTGAGACAGGACTTTTAGAATATTCATTGTTTTTAGGCATTTTTGTTTAAGTCGTTTTATGTGGGGTATGAATGAGAGTTTCTCGTCAAACACCACACCCAAAACCTTGTGTTCTCTTTTTACTGGAATCGAGTCACCAAAGAGTTTTACGTCGGGATCGGGCAGGATGCCCCGCCTTTTTGAGAATACAACGCAGGTACTTTTAGAAGGATTAAGTTTAAATCCATTTTCATCTGCCCAGCGAGAAAGTTTATTTACCCCAAGCTGGACCTGACGTTCCCAAATGGATATGTTACATGATTTGAAAGATATTTGAACGTCATCTACATACATCAAGCAGGATATGGTTGGCGGCAGTGCCTTTCGGAGAGAGTTCATCTTAACTATAAACAAGGTGCAGCTCAATACGCCACCTTGAGGCACGCCATTCTCCTGCACGTGAACATTTGAAAGTGCCGAACCGACCCTGACACGAAATGTTCGTTCAGACGGGTAACTTGAAAGAGTATTAAGCATGTTACCTGTCACACCATAGGATTTTAAGTCTGCAAGAATGCCATAACGCCATGCCGTATCATAAGCTTTCTCGATATCAAAAAATACGGTCATGCAGTACTGTCTGTGTATAAAGGCATCCTTAATGTAAGATTCCAGTGCAACTAATTGATCGTTTGTGGATCGCCCTGCCCGGAAGCCTGCCTGGCAGCTCTCGAGAAGACCATTGTACTCAAGAAAGTACACGAGCCTACGGTTTATCATCTTCTCGAGGAGCTTGCACAGGCAGCTTGTCAAAGCAATGGGCCGGTAAGTGGAAGGAGAGGAAGAGTCCTTCCCTTCTTTTAGGAAAGCCACTACTATGGCCTCCCTCCAAGAGCGAGGAATGTGCCCCGAAAGCCATATCTTGTTATATAGGTGGAGGAGTGTTAGAAGAGTGTCAGAGTGTAGGTTCTGTATCATTGTATATGTGATGTTGTCTGGGCCTGGAGCTGAGGGATTACAAGTGCTCAAAGCGGTCCTCAGCTCATGAAGTGAAAACTCCGAGTTATAAGAGGAGGTTGCCTTATCATTATCAAGTAAAGACTTCTTTTCAGCCAATTGTTTGTGTTTAATGAAAGTGCTAGTGTAGTGTGCTGAGCTGGACACGTGTTGGAAGTGTTGTGCGAGTGTGTTAGCCTGGTCTTCCAGTTTGTCCCCTGTTGTACTAACCAGGGGCAGGCTGTGTGTCTGTTGTCCTTTTAGTTTGCGTATTCGTGTCCAGACTTTGCGGGAGTCAGTGTAAGAGTTTATGGATGTTACGAATGAGCGCCAACTCTCTCGTTTTGCCTCACGGCGCACACGTTTTCCTAATGCCTTGGCCCGTTTGAACAAGAGGAGGTTTCCCGACGTGGGGTACCGACGAAGGATACCCCACGCCTTGTTCTGGGCCTCTCGCGCCCGCCTACAGTCCTCATTCCACCACGGCCTCCGCTGGTTGCGCGGGGCACCAGAGACGTGGGGAATGGACTTTTCGGCGGCGTCGAGGATATGCGCCGTGAGCAGTTGGGTAGCTTCTTCAACGTGTAGGTGTCCTATGGATGTGTGGTGTAGTTTGGATGTCTCTGTAAATGTATTCCAGTTAGCTCGTGCTTCATTGAACCTATTATGGGAAGATGGACTGCATGGGCCTTTACCTATGTATGTGAGTGAGGTGGGGAAGTGGTCACTACCGTATGGGTCAGTGCCCACAGCCCACTCGAGGAGAGGAAAGAGAACTGCGGAGCCAATTGCCAAGTCAAGACATGAGTATGTGTTGTGTCCTATGCTATGGTATGTAGGCTGTTTATTGTTGAAAAGGCATGCTCCTGAAGATGTAAGGAATTTCTCTATAAGGCGACCTCGGGCATCTGTGCGAGAAGAGCCCCAAAGAGTATTGTGAGCATTAAGGTCGCCTGTCAGGATGTATGGTTCGGGCAGCTGGTCAACCAGCGCCTCGAAGTCAGAACTTAAAAGTGAAACATCAGGAGGAATGTATATGGAGCATACCGTTATCAACCTATTAAATATTATCAAGCGTATTGCTACAGCCTCAAGGATTGTGTTCAAGGTGACAGGGTGGCATGCTAAGGACTTGCGGGCGATTATGGCCACACCGCCAGAAGAGTGTGTGCAGCCAACCCTGTCCTTTCTGTATACCAGGTAACTATTCAAGAAATTTGTGTTCTTGGAATTCAGGTGTGTTTCCTGAACACACATTACACTTGGCTGATTAGCATGCAGGATCTCATAGACGTCGTCAAGATTACTTAGAAGGCCTCTGCAGTTCCATTGAACGATATTTTCTCTTCCCATTATTATGTATTAGAGCTACTGGAGTGTGACTATTTATGTAGGGTCTTTCGGGGCTTGGACTCTTGGACGGGGTTTCTTTACCTCCTCTGGAGGTTTAGATGGAGGGACCCGTTCCTTCCGCTGCGAAGCAGACAGGAAGGGTCCCACATCCAAGTCATCATCTGATTTGGAAGGGGTACCCGCGGTACCGGACCCCCCGGACCTGGCACCCTTTGCGGTGCCCTTCGTTCTGGCCGCGACCGCCGAGGGCGTCAGGAGCGCCCCAGGTGGCACAGGCGGTGCGCCGGAGGTGGGAACTGCTGCGGTTTCATCCAGCTCCATCTCCTCCGGGCCCTCGCATGTGCTTCGGGCCGGTGGAGAGGAGGAAACAGAGGGTGCAGCAGCATCCCCAACGGACGTGGATGCCACCACAGCCGCTGCTGACTTAGCAGGCGGTGCGGTGGCGGGTTGGGTCGCCAGAGGCAACCCAGGGGGGGGGCGGAGGCGGGACCAAGTCCGACTCGTGGTACTGGGTCCCCGCCGAAACAAGACGCCGCTCCGCCCCCCGGCGAGCTGCGTCGGCGTACCTCCCCAAGGGGAAAGAGGCGAACCTCTTTCGCGCCTCGGGGAAGGAGATGTTCTCAGTTACTTTCACGTGGATGATCTTTTTTTCTTGGTGAAACTTTTCACAGCTGCGGGACCATGCTGCGTGCGGCCCCTGACAGTTTGCACAGGTGAAGGTAGTGGAGTTACAGTTTTCAGTAGGGTGGTCATGTGCGGCGCATTTCGCGCAGGTCGTTTTGCCGCGACAAGAAGTTGTAGCGTGCCCGAATCGCTGGCACTTGTAGCAGCGGCGCGGGTTAGGTATGTACGGTCGTACACCACACCTAATGAAGCCAGCATTGATGTGTTCAGGAAGTTTTGATTTGTTGAATGTCAAGATTATATGCTTTGTGGGGATTTCCTTATTGTCTCGTCTGATGGTGATACGCCTCACTGCAGTTACACCCTGATCTTTCAGGCCTTCCAACAGATCAGCTTCGGTCTCATTCAACAAATCGGTCTCCGAGATCACACCCTGAGAGCTGTTGAGGCTACGATGGGGAGTGACTGTGATGGGCAGATCTTCCATGCAGGTTTGCGAAAGGAGGTTAGTGGCTTGTTGCTGCGTCTTGACATTGACTAGGACTTCACCGGTACGGAGTTTCTTAGCATCGAACGATTTTCCGATGATGCCTTCCAGGAACTTAGTGATCAAGAATACGGACATGGATGAAACAGGGTTTGTTTTGTCAACTGCCTCGATAACCAAGAATCGAGGATAGTTGTCAGGTTTCGGACTGTGGATTGTTGGAAGGGATGGAAAGGGAACTTCGGTGCGGCCCCTTTTCGGGGGCCGATCACGTCTGGGGGGGGGGGTTTGATTTATCCATATGGCATAGGAAAAAGCAGGGAGACGGGGGTACTTTCTTCTTTGACCTTACCCTGGTAGCCAAAGAGGTCCCGGAGCTCCCTGCCTGGTGAACAGACAGGGAGCCCATCCGCCGGAGCTTGACCTGGGCTCCGACGGCCACCGTTCGTGGTTTCTAACCCTCCACCTATTAACACATCGCCACGGTTGGATCCAGCTTATGTTTGGGGGCTCGGGGTCCGCGGTATCGCCAGTACCGTCACCAAGATTGCTCAAGGTGCCCCGTGCGGGGCCCACAAACCCCTATCTTCTTCTCGTCGAGGAAATCATAGAGATGCTTTATATAATGATTAGAAAGGCGGTTGAGCAGGCCATTGGTCTTCTAATGAGTGTGTCCACACAGAGGCTGCTTAGCACGGGCTCCATAACACGGTGGAAGAGCTGATAGAAGGCCATCTTTCTAACCAGAAGGTCCGACTCAGAACTGCGGTGGGTAACCGCATGCTTCACCAGATTGGCTGGGCAGCCCAGAATGTCACTCCGCTTGACGTACTCCCAGACTCTTGGCGACTAAAACTAAAGATGCTCCCTTTGCTTATAAATATGAACCCCTCACATGACGAGGGTCAACGAAAAGCACGGGCTCAAGCGCTAAACACCACCCTCGGTGGGGCTCATGCAGTTATCTACACAGACTTCTCCTAACATCGAGGGCAGCAACACGCCATCATCGTGGCTACCTCCAGAACCAACCTCCTTGTGTGTACCTCGCTTAAGACCCAACAAATGACGGCAGCAGAAGAGGCTGCCATCACCTTGGCTCTCACTCAACCAGGGGTTCGGAGGGTAGTCACCGATTCCCAGCAAGCCTACTGGAATTACCAGGCGGGTTGGGTGTCCTGACCTGCACTGCGCGTGTTAAAAAACCACTCCTCAAACGGTTCCATTCAGCTCATCTGGACACCTCCTCACACTTGAATGGAGGGCAACGAATACGCCCACCCAACAAGCCTGCGCTATTACGTCCCGTGCTATCGAGCTGGACGAGGAGAGTCACCCACTTGTCACGTTCAGGGAGATAACCCAGCATTATCGCCTTCTGAGACAGACCGTACCTTCGCCTTACCCTAACCTTTCCAGAGAACAACAAACTGCCCTACGGCTCATAGAATCCGGGCTCCTTCCCACAGCCTACGCGTGTTCACTCAATGCATCCGTATCGCTACGACGCTGAATGTAAATTTTGCACAGAAGTAGGAACACTCCGCCCAGTAATCGGGGTGTGCGACTTTAGCCCTGAGCACCCTCCTACCTTTCGTTCAACAACCCAACAAGAGCAATGGGAGATGCTGCTGTCCAGGCCCTCTCTACCTACCCAGCTTCAGCGGGTGGACAGAACACAGGCCGCACGGACTGCATATGGGCCCCACAGAAGAAGGAATAACTCCCCAGGGCTGCACTCTGGGCCGTTCAGAAATTTGAAGAGAAGTATATCTTCCTGCTGCTCCTCTTTCTCTGCAACAAATCTCGTCGCCTCCGTCCGCGGCGCAGAGACGGAGAAGTCAGATCGTCTAACACCGGGTTGGAGCTTACTTTTATTTTATAAAAAAAAGTTTCCACTCTTGCTACACCAATACAACTCAACCAAACACCGTTCATGCATCATGCATTGATTTAACCTTACCAAGAATATCTCTTTGAAGTAATAAATGGTTGGGTAAGTGGAGGGTGCCGTTTACAGCTTTGCTTTCCAACCACATTCACGGGGTGGATTGGCGCGAGATTTTTTTCTTCTTTGATTGTAATGTCAACTGTAGGCATAGTAGACCGCTGTCAGGCACAGTACGCCTGCCTGTGGCCTCTGTACGCCAGACTACTTCTGTCTGAATAAAGTTTCAAAAGTACTTCAGCCTATTCTTTTAAAATGCACGTACCGCTTTAAGCCTCGTTACAGTGGTTTGATGCATTGACAGCGAAAATGAAAACAAAAGTAAATAATCACAACACCTGCAATGTCGTACTACACCTTGGTGAGTTTATTTCACTGAATGTATTATACACAACAATTACTGGGGCAAAGTGTGGAAGTTTATTCTGGTGTATGCATGGTCAAGTACTGTTTACATTGTCGAGCTTGTTAGAATTCAGGATTGGTTGCTGCAGGTTGGCGAGAATGCAGCAGAGGCCAAACGCGCTTGTTTACCTTGCACGACGAATAGCTCTAATCCAGCGCAGCCGGCGCTCCTCTTCATACGGCTTCCAGGGAAACGAATAAAAACTGATTTTGGGCAACTTCCCAGCAGTGTTGGTGTAGCTGTTATGGCATCCGAAGACGCAACAGTACATCGATTTGCTTTTTTTCGCCCGCACAGGCGCCATTCCGCAACACTTTGTTACCGGCGGCGGCTGACTTCGCTGGGGCCCGTACGCGCAAAATATGCCGCGAAGGCTGCCAGGTGGCGCTGCATGTACGGCCAAAGCAGCGGCGCACGAGCCCTCGAGTCTCCATCGGCAAACGGCAATGATGCACATTTCTGTGCTATTGACTGAATTGGACGGCTGCCCTGTTGTATTAAGTATACAAAAACACTGTCCGCTTGACAAGGCACCCAAGAGTATCAAACGCATTCTTCACTGTAACTCGTGCCGCAACTTACCGCCCGATGTTCACTGTCGCTCTACAATCGTGTTATCTCGTCGATAACGCCGCGGACTCCAAATAAAATGCTGCGATTTGAATGGCTGCAATTTTGAGCCTACCAGGGTTCCCAGCGTTTTTTTTTTTTTTCTTTAAGCGGCTGACCAGCAAAACAACCGGCTCCTTAAACCTTTTCTTTCTGCGAGTCATCACCACAGAGATATAGGGTCCGGACGAATTCAAATATCGCGAAATGAAGGCTTGTGAAAAGACCGCACTGTCAGGGCCTTGATCTTGAGCAGATTGCTACGTCGCGGGCTGTCGCGGGGGGTGTTATCGCGTTTCTGTTATTTTCTGATGAGCGTGTGAGTGCTGGTTCGTGTTCTAGCACATTTTGGACGTAAGTTGGAGAACTGCGAGAAAGCTGAGGGAAGTTTTATAATTGCTATTGATCAGAACCAGTTGCTCCTTTCGCCTTTTGTAAAACCTGTTAAAACACAGCTGAATTGGGGTTCACAAATTTACAAAACGGAGGCGCATTTTCGGCAAGCACTGCGCAAAAGGTAGTGTTTGTATAGCAGCCATATGTCTATATGTGGTCTCTACATTTTGTTTTCCCGCCATTCAAACCAATCCTTAACGTATCATTGCCGTACGACCACTCAATTCCTTCGGGTCCTGGTTACACAGAAGGTGCTGTCGAATAAGTTAATCAAGTCGTGCGAAGTTAATCAAGTCGTGCGCAATGAATGCGAAACGGCGTCAAAGCAGGCCCAAAGCACTGAGTGCCCAAAACTACCGTCGCCGAAGGAGACGACAAAAGCCGACGGAATGCGTTCCGCCAACGCGCCCGCCGGCGCACGGGGAACGCCGGGTCTGCGTAGAGTTCCTGTATAGAGTTCCTGTATAGTTCCTGAGCTATATAGCTCCCGCAGGGAGCTATATACAGGAACTCTAGCTCTGCGCCATTCGCTGCGCCATCTACATTGTGCTCCGCGAGTGAAGGACTTTAAAGGAGCCATGAAGACAAAATGCAAGTTTGTGTTATTCGAAAGATTTCGTGTTTTATAGTGCCCCCACCGCTTGTCCGAATGCAAACGATGCTTTATTCACTGAGAAATTAATAAATTTAGGTAAAAAATTTGATTTTCCCGCTCAATCATGCGTTTTCATGGTCCCAAATGACATCACAGGAACCGACCGTTCTGCAGCCTAGGGTCCCTCAATTTACGCATCCGCCGTACAGGGTGGAGACACGTATGCGCTGGCGCCGCCATTTTGGTCCACTCGCTCGCTGCCGAAACAAGTCGAATCAAAACTGCGCTAAAATTATCGCAGCTACGGGGTAAACTGGCAAAGTTTGAATCATCTTATCTGTTTCGCGTTGCTGGGTCTCGTGGGAAACGAGAACAACGCGTTGTGCACGTTGACCCAACTGCAGCGGCACGGCACCGTTCAAATGGTGTCTCCACCCTGTACGTTGGCGCTGGCACTGAGGTACTCGCGCGTTTGTTTACGTTACTGAACTCAGATGGCGCCACCATACCGTGGCGTGTCGTTTTCTGCCTTTTTTTTCGTTCTGGGAGAAAATGGTTTAGTGAAACATAGTGCTCGCTCGACAAATATGTTCACGTAAGACACCGTCGCGTCAATCAATCGGCCAGTGTCGTCTGAGACAACCCCAAAGCCCCGCAGTTCTGTGCAGCTAAACAAGCATAGTGCGCGCAGTACCAACAACAGCAGTACGAAGCGGTACTTCTATGTTTACATTTGCTTTCGTAACTTACACTTACCACCATTCTTACGGCTTTAAAAAGAATGTGCCCTAAATTTAAGAGCAAATAGCTCGTTCGGCAAGCTTGTATACGATCTGCCTAATTTGCGTTTACTTTCGGTGGCCTCCGCCAATCGCAGAACTGGCTCGAATGACATCATAGGTTCTGTTGCGGGAAATGAGCTAGTGGGTCGCATGGCCATTCCCTTGTTTCCTAATTATGTAGCTTATTTGAGCGAAGTTTACGTTGAAAGTTGTGTCAGTATGATTCTAACGAGGCAATCTTTTGAATGAACCAAACTTGTGTTTTCTCTTCATGGCTCCTTTAAGAGCCCGCCGGAGAGAGGGAAGTCGGCGCTCCTGTTTGAGACAGTTGTGCAGCAACAAACCGGCATGAGACAGGAGAGCATCACCTCTCCCACGCAAGCTGCGCTCCCTCGCATTTTTGCCATGACAATTATAACGCCTTCAAGGCCAATTAGGCGGCAGCGTTGCCATGGCAATAATAACGCAACAATGTTCCTCTAGCCTCACCAGGGGACAACATGGCGCTAGCAACACAATTAGCCCAGGGGCCCTATTCTCGACTGCACAAATTGCCGGCAATTCAGGCAATTTTCTGGAAGTCTTTTCTGATTGGCTTTCAATTTTGGTCACGTGCTTCCGGTTGACAAAGCGGTTGTGTGTGCTGTCGTCATTTTGACGTTTCATGTCGTTTACGGACACCAGTTCTAAAGTTTGCCTTATTTCTCGTTACTAAAGGCGCATAATTCTTGGCCGGCAATGAAAAACCACACTAAATACAGCGGACATGACAACGTAAGCCTGTCTTTGCTATTCAACAACAATACTGCTTGTAATACACACCCCCTCTGTGATTGGCTGAGAAGGCGTGACGTAATTTAAACACTTGGCGGGAACAATTACGTCATGCATTGGCAACTTCAGCCTGCGTAAAAGTGACGTAGATCTACGTAACAGCTTGAAAATGGCGGTTGTTTTTGTCGCAAAATACAAGCAAAATAGGGCAAACTATTGCCCCGGCTTACGGCGCCGCGAAATGTGCAGCAATTTGCAGCAGGCGCAGTTTCGCATGCGCGCTGTTTAAAGCCTGTTTTCTACCGAAACAAATTATAGTTTCAACTGCTTCCAAGTCAGCGATCATGGAACATACAAATAACATGCAGTATTTTGCTTTTATGTTTGGCAATAAAATAAAAATTATTTTTTTGGCGTAACCGCAACATAAGAGGGCAGTACAAGCCTCTCCATGACAAAAAGAGAACCCAATGCATGGCATTTGCCCATACTTGTCCTAGTAATTAAGCTGTTGGGTCACATGATCGAACTCAAGAGAAAAATAACAATGAAAAGTGACTATTTAGTTCATTACAGCGCTGATTGCAGTCGAGCTTGACGAATGAGTGAATCGGCGACATCGGTGCGCTCCGCGGTTATCAGGCGTAGCGCTTCGCTGCTATTATGTGTCATAGAAGCGATGGTCGCGGCCGTCTTTTTCTGTGATCACGCCATTAACTTGTAACATAGCAGCAGACGATGGCGTGGCGGCGGTGGCGGCAGGGAAGGTGATAACGCAACAAATCTTGCATTGAAGCAGAGAGCCCAGCTATGTTAATAAAAGCGATTGAAAGAAATAAATAGATACGGCAAAAAAATTGTGTGATGTTCTTTAGCTCGACATCCGCCTTTCGCTCGCTTTTGGATCAACGTTACTCGATCGCCTTGTGGTGTTGGCGCCAAATTTGACCTCCAGAAATGTGTTTTTCTTGTCAGCCTCAGGCACCGTCTTAATTTTTATAGTACATGCCAAGTGTTTTTATATCTTTCTTGCCCAATATTTGATACCTTGGTAGCGATATTTATGAGTGACTCGTCAAATTACACTGCATGTCGTCATAGCTATATGTGCAGCACGTCACTGATTGCTTACGTCGTGCTTACGCAAAAAAACATGGGCGAAATGCCGTAAATTTGTGCAGTCGAGAATAGGGCTAATAGGGCCCCAGACGCTGGGTTGAAGGCTGACACCGCCTCCTGATGTAATGTATTCTTTTAATCAAGCTCTGATTTTGGAATGACAACTCAGGGCGCCCTAGCTTCGTATAAAAACAACACTAAGGCGCCCAGAACTACGTACTAAGTCCAAGTGGTACTAAAAGGTGAGGAATATTTAGAACTCATCGGAAGGTTCATCCCATCAACCACTCTTTTGAATTAGAAAAATTGCCTTTCGAACACATCATCTTGCTAGAGTACCAAACTTCTTGTATGCAATTTACTTGCATCTACAAAAAAATGTCTAAAGGGCACATTTTTTTTTCTTAAACAAGAATTTAGTGCTATAAAATATTTTAGGAGAATCAAAATGGTCATTTTTGAAAATCAAGTAGGCAGAATATATACGTCTCCATGGGCCCTATTCTCGACTGCACAAATTGCCGGCATTTCGCCCATGTTTTTTTGCGTAGGCACGACGTAAGCAATCAGTGACGTGCTGCACCTATAGCTATGACGACATGCAGTGTAATTTGACGAGTCAATCATAAAAATTGCTACCAAGGTATTAAATATTGTGCAAGAAAGATATAAAAACACTTGGCATGTACTATAAAAATTAAGACGGTAGCTGAGGCTGACAAGAAAAACACATTTCTGGATGTCAAATTTACCGCCAACACCACAAGGCGATCGAGTAACGTTGATCCAAAAGCGAGCGAAAGGCGGATGTCGAGCTTAAAGAACATCACACAATTTTTTTACCGTATCTATTTATTTCTTTTAATCACTTTTATTAACATAGCTGGGCTCTCTGCTTCAATGCAAGCTTTGTTGCGTTATCACCTTCCCTGCCGCCACCGCCGCCACGCCATCGTCTGCTGCTATGTTACAAGTTTATGGCGTGATCACAGAAAAAGACGGCCACGACTATCGCTTCTATGATACATAAGAGCAGCGAAGCGCTACGCCTGATAACCGCGGAGCACACCGATGTCGCCGATTCACTCATTCGTCAAGCTCGACTGCAATCAGCGCTGTAATGAACTAAATAGTCACTTTTCATTGTTATTTTTCTCTTGAGTTCGATCATGTGACCCAGACAAGCATGGACAAATGCCATGCATTGGGTTCTCTTTGTCATGGAGAGGCTTGTACTGCCCTCTTATGTTGCGGTTACGCCAAACAAATAATTTTTATTTCATTGCCAAACATAAAAGCAAAATACTGCATGTTATTTGTATGTTCCATGATCGCTGAATTGGAAGCAGTTGAAACTATAATTTGTTTCGGTAGGAAACATGTTTTAAACAGCGCGCATGCGAAACTGCGCCTGCTGCAAATTGCCGCACATTTCGCGGCGCCGTAAGCCGGGGCAATATTGTGCCCTATTTTGCTTGTATTTTGCGACAAAAACAGCCGCCATTTTCAAGCTGTTACGTAGCATTACGTCACTTTTACGCAGGCTGAAGTTGCCAATGCATGACGTAATCGTTCCCGCCAACTGTTTAAATTACGTCACGCCTTCTCAGCCAATCACAGAGGGGGTGTGTATTACAAGCAGTATTGTTGTTGAATAGCAAAGACAGGCTTACGTTGTCATGTCCGCTGCATTTTGTCTGGTTTTTCATTGCCGACCAAGAATTATGTGCCTTTAGTAACGAGAAATAAGGCAAACTTTAGAACTGGTGTCCGCAGACGACATGAAACGTCAAAATGACGACAGCACACACAAACACTTTGTCAACCGGAAGCACGTGACCAGAATTGAAAGCCAATCAGAAAAGACTTCCGGAAAATTGCCTGAATTGCCGGCAATTTGTGCAGTCGAGAATAGGGCCCCATGACAAACCTTTGCTGGCCTATATAACCTACTGTGCCTGCTCTATCGCCCCAAAACCCATTGCAGCAGCCCGTTCGCTTTGGGGGCGCCAAGTTCCCAGGTTTTTTGATGGCCATGCCGATGCGAACTACTGTTTTAGGTGGAGGTGAACTGAAACGCACCTCGGCGTCGTCTGCTACACGAAGGCGTCTTCGAGCTACAAAAGTCCGCAAAACGGGGAGCTTGAACTTCATGAGCCAGTATTAAAGACCAAAGCTTTATGGGCGGCGTCGCAAACCTACTAAACTGCGTTCAGTGTACTGTTTCCGCCTGCACGCTCGCCCTTTTGGGTTCGCTTCGGCCAGAGTTACTGACTACGGCAGTTTCCCAACGAAATGTATGCATGACCTAATGGTTGTCACTCCGATAAGAGCCAGTTAACTTTTCTCCCGCTGATAAGTGAACAGTTGATAAGTGAAAAATAATGATTTTCTAGATTCGATGTTAATTGAGTCATACTAATTCAATTTTGTTTCAATAAAGAGTCCAAACAGTTGAGCTCCCTTTTTTTACTTACAAGTCCATTAAGTCTTGTTCTGCGGCTAATACTTTTTGGGTCCCCGAAAAAATACGCGCCCACCCTCCTCCATCCCTTCCCTATTTCTCCGTCGCTGCTGCTCCAGGAAATGTTGCCATCGCGCATGTAGTAGATATATTGACGACGCGGTAATCGGCAATGCCTGGAGCTGCTGCGCAAATAATTACGACTTCAAGCTTTAGCTCAAGGCGATTCTCAATATTTGAGAGCCCCTGTATACGCTTAGGATAAACATTCAGCATGCACTTAGCTTGTTTCTCTCGCTACTTCTCCCCGGTACATTCATTCTTACCTCACCAATCACGTACCGAATAACCGATCAATTCCCAGTGGGTCACAAACCCACTAGTAAACTCACCCGTAACATTTGTGGCCTAAGCGAGGGAAACGCAGAAAAAAAATTTTTGCATTAAATTATTTACGAACGAGCAAGATAGCCTAAAAAACATCATCTCTTTTATAATTACACTATTAAGTTCTAGTGTCACCCTAGCTAGATGGCTTTATTTCTGACCTCGTGAATTTCAGAGCCAGAAACACCTTTATACAACACGTATTTTTTTGCAAAGGGTCTTGACAACTTCTTTTTAAACCACTCATTGTTGCCAGGTGCGTAGACAAATGTTTACTGTGCCCTCGCCAACACAGGAAAACCTTAGGGTGCCTCGATGCGCGCCCGCTCCGCTGAGGGTGAGGACGACCGCGTCGTCTGCTAGCGCGACCGCCATTTTCTTGCATACGCTAAGCGCGGGGCGCGCGTTTGCTGCGTGACGCGCCTTGATAGTGCTGGTCTCGCTAACAGCGTGAGCTTGATTTGGCTTTACTTTTGATATACATTCTTTTTCTAGCGTAGATGAACAGAAGAGTAAGGTTTTGGTGAAGGATTCTCTATTTTGAGGTGATAAGCGAAGGTATGGTGAATGCCTTTCTTTTTTTACGATAGGTGACACGGCGGAAAACTTCACGCCGTCGTGTCATACCGGCGCCGTGAACTTGCTGTCGTTGCGTTTATATATAAACATAGCAGAAAGTAGGCGGAGTACACGGAGGAAGGTAACTGCTGCATATTCAAGTGTGAATGTCCGGCACGCTTACAGCCACTGAAACTATTATTCGGTACTCACATATATAGGATTGCCTGGCGGCAAAGTGTGTCATGCATGCACTGTGCAATCTGAACGTGATTGATTGATTGGTGAGGTTTAAAGCGCCTACGCTACATGGTGATGAGGTGCCGTAGTGGAGGGCTACGGATTAATTTTGACCACCTAGGAATCTTTAACATGCGCCGAAATCTCGAACAAACGGGCGTTTTGTATTTTCGTCTCCATCAGAAAAGCGGCCGCCGCGGTCGAGAATCGAACCAGCGTCCTTGGGCTGCAATCTAAACATAAAGGCTTACACGGATGTAGGAAAATCATTTAATACCTTGAAGCAAAAATACACTATGCACAAAGTTATGAACGACATCCTCCACTGCTGATACATAATACATTATGTACAAAATGATACGAACACACTTCACTGCAGTTATAATACAGGTAATGATGATTACGCTCGAATGTTTTCGAACTTGCTCTTTGAGGTTTTGAATTGCGTTCTCAGCATGTGTGTGATGTTCTTGAAGTGCGGTGTATCTTCTTTCCAGGTCTGCCAACTGCTTTTTCAACTCAGCTCAATCCCCTTGTGTCTCACTAGCTGTGAGAGTTTTATTTGTCGAGTTTGGAATTTCGACATTCAAAGCTTCGACACCTGGGCTGTTGAGTTGGAGGTTTACCGATGACGTCTCTTGTGATACCGTCTCCTGTGATACCGATCGCGTCTCTTATGAGTTGACTCGGGGAGGATTTCCGCTGTCTGATGATGCGTGAAGTTTTTCAGCGGGGTTGTCCACCTCTTCATTGTTGGATGTGGGCTCAGGCTGCGTTCTGTCTCCGGGTGGCTTTCGCTGCTTTGGACCGATTTTTATAGTAATGTACGCACTTATACGAAAACACGCAGTGAATGAAATGGTAAATGCCGACCTCTGATTGGGAAAGGCGTTAGCACAGCATTTGGCTTCAGCTTCTTCCATCCATCTGCACGGATTTGTTCAAAACAGGATCTTTCAAAGTGAGCCTGCACGCTAAATTGTCAATATAGGTGCCTTTTGCTCCCGAGAAATAAGAATAAATGACGTGAAATCAAGCCAATCAAACAAACCGGCATCCACGCGTATCGGCTCACATCCCCACATGATTCACATAATAGAGGTGTAATTAACACATTTCTTTTCACCTCCATGCGCTACTTTTATGGCATGATAAGCGACAATAAATGTCTTAAATATTATAATTTTTGCGCACAATAAATGTCCTAAATATTATATTTTTGCGCACAACAAGATTTATAACAGAACTTAAGTTGAGACAACACGGAGAAACACGAGCATAACGCGTCGCATGCAGTTTTACGCTTTGGGATATATCATTCACACTGCCAAAAATGGGCTTTTGGGGAAGTAAGCGTGATGCACCTGGGGTGACGCTTCGGGACTGAGAAAGGTCGCACACCTTTTTACAACGAGCGCCTTATTTCGTGATACAAAGTGAAATGACTAAAGATGCAAAGCGCCACACGTTTTATATCGACCCCCCGCTTTAAGAGGCCACGTCCGTTTGCATCGATCAAAATATAAAAAGGCCGCAAAAGCATGATGAAACCTCCAACATAAACACGTAAAACCGTGCGTCTGGTATCGAGAAACAGCCACACAGACAAGCTTACAATAGCTTCAAATAGATTTTGCACTGCTTGGAAGCCGGGTACTGGCACTGCATATGCAGGAGTGCTTCGTCGGCTGCCACTTGTCCCGCTTGATCTTTACCGTCCACAGAAGCCGCCTTTTTGGGTCTCTAGGAAACGAAACATGCTCCAGAGATTTTTAGCGCTGCTAGAACACAAGAGAACGCAGCACCCAGACATTCTGCAAAGAGATTTTGTGAAGAGCGCCGCTTTTCGCGCGCCTAGCGCGGGAGTCGGCGGGGGCGGGATGCAAGAAAATGGCGGCGGCGCCTCCCGAGAACCGGTCTTGGCGGCGGCGACCCCTTCAAAGAGTGGCGCCACCCTCCGCAGAGCGGGCGCGCATCGAGGCACCCTAGACAACCGGGGATTAGGGCGCCGCCAGAGAGAACGGCGGAATTTCTGGCACTGAGGTAGAGTGTACTAGAAGTTTTAGAGTGGCCCGAGCGGCGGCCTCTCCCAATGCTCCGCCGGGTCGACTTTCCCCATAGAGTTAATACTACTGACTTTTTTCGCGCAGAAAATAAAGCGGTATAGCGGCGGCGCTGCTGTCCTCAACCACTGAACAGCCGCCGCTTCCCGGCCCCTGCTCCTAGCCTGCGCGCGGCAAGATTTGCGCTGCTCGCTGCGGTGCTGGGCGCTTGGGCAGCTGATTTATTGATCGATTATGAAGTTTAACGCGCCTACGCAACACAGGCGATGAGGGGCGCCGTTGTGGAGGGTTAAGGATTAATTTTGACCACCTGGGAATCTCTAGCCTGCGCCGAAATCTTGAACACACGGCCGTTTCTAGCTTTTCTTTTCCATCAGAAAAGCGGCCGCCGTGGCACGAAATCGAATTTACGCCTTTGGGCAGCTAATTTAGAGAGTAAACGCCGTACGTTGTAATTCCGCTTGTGAAAATTTTAAACTAGTATGACTCAACATCATATTATCGACGCCTTCCACCTAACGATACTTTCACATTTCCTGATGCGTATTCTGAAAACGCTCTTGATATACAGCTCCCGTTAACTCAAAGTCGGAAAATTGTCTGAAAATTTTAAGATATGTGGAATGCCAAAAATTTGTGGCCAGGTCACTGATATAACAGCTGGTGCTCCTTATAGCTCCACTGCAAATAGTATATGCTTTCCTAATAAAGTGAAAATAATTCGCGGGGAAATAATATTGCAAAAGAAAGAACTTATATGATCCTCGCCTTTTTTCGTTCGCGTCTGCATCCCAAAAATTCCCCCGCATTTCCCCGAGGGGGAGAATGTGAAAGTGCGAATGCACGGTTGTCGGCCCGCTTGCGGCGCTTGCGCTCGGCCCCCGCAGCCCACCGCCTCGCCGCCTTCTCTTCCATCTCTTCCATCGGGTTTGTAGTATCACGTGTACACCACGCAGTTATCAAGCCGCTATAACGCCGCTGAGTCGCCAACGCACGCCGCTGACGACGTAGTTTGAATGCGTTAAAGATATAAGGCGCGTCACTAACACTGATATCACCGTCGCGTCCGTGGCTTGGTCGGTAGTGCGTCGCGCTGCGGCCGCAAAGTCCTCGGATCGAAACCTGGCGCCGGATGCTGTTTCTTTTTTAAATATAGAGGAGCACTGCGGATGCCGCCGCCGCCGGCGGTGGATGGTTTGGGGTCGCTTATAAAGTGCATTCGTTCTCAAGCTGCACAATGCATCACATCGGTTGTTGGTCGCCAACGCTACTTTCTATCGTGCTGTGAAACAGACGTTGCATGTTTGGTGTTTCTTCTGTTGTAGGCACTTCTGGAGGCTCCTCGTCGCCCGCATGATCAGCTGCGTTGTCCACATGTAGCTATCTCAAAACGATGTAAGCGACAGACAGCATTCCGGTAACGGGGAGGTCGGTTTTGCACAGCGCGTACTTCGCCTAAATTTGCCATTCACGACCGCGTTTGGCGCGTAGTAGTGGGAGCTAAGCGTTCGAACAGGGAGCTGCTTGTGCTAACTTTGCCTTGTGTCCTCTCTGTCAAAATTTCAAGATATCCGTGGTCCTAGGAAAAAAAAAACTTTTCGAGAGAAATGGGGGTAATTGCGTACCGCCTATGGGAGGTAATTATATATGCACGGAGAGAAAAAAGTTTCGATTTGACAGATATTTCGAGATTCCAAAATCGAGTTAATCTTTCACGTTCGGTATCGGGAAAGTTTTCCCCTTCACCGGTATTGGTTGCGGCCAGCACAGTGATACCTTGACTGCAAACTTGGTTGGGTTCTACGTCGTGACACGGATGCATTTCTATGTAAAAAGTATAAACAAGTCCTGTGATTACATGCGAAGTTCTGAAAACGCGTTGGCCCCAAAATGTAAGCAAAGTATTTTTGTCCCAGATAAATCTCTATGCTAGCGTTCTTGTACTTTTCTTTGTTGAATAGATTTTGTGTATGATTATTTGCGTTACATTTCATTTTCGTTGTCATCGAAAATGCAATATAAATGTGTATTTAGTACTAGTTCCGTTTATTTGAACTTTGAACTTTCTTTTATAATAGACTGTGTATAGTTTCCCGCATTTTATTTTATTTTTGTCGCGATGAATATATAAAATTTGTTAATGATCTTAGCTATGTCTTGCTTTGGTTTTATGTGCGTGTAGTTGTTCTCTCAGTATACTTGTGAATAAAATTTCTGTTTCTATGATTCGACTTTTCTTAGCTGAATTACGCTGTTGAACTCAAGGACGCGGCTTTGATTCCCGGCTGCGGCAGCCGCTTTTCTGATGGAGAAGAAAAGCGGAACCCCCTTTTGCTCGAGATTTCGGCGCAAGTTAAAGATCTTCAGGTGGTCGAAAAAATTAACCTGTAGCCCTTCACTACAGCGCGGCTCATCTTCTGTGCTGCGTCGGCGCGTTAAACCCCATAATCAATCAATCAATCAATCAATCAATCAATCAATCAATCAATCAATCAATCAATCAATCAATCAATCAATCAATCAATTAATCAATCAATCAATCAATCAATCAATCAATCAATCAATCAATCAACCAATCACTGCAATCAATCAATCAATCAATCAACCAATCACTGAACCAGGTTAAAGGCAGTACGAAAAATAGAATGTTGGGAGAATAGTTGCAAAAAAACAAGGTTTTGGGACAACTGGGCTAACAGCTAAGATAATCCTTAAGTAAAACAATTTTTCGCTTGCGTGTGTCATTTTCTGCTGGGTCAGGCGACAGCATGATTAACACCACGCTAATCCCTAATTATTACAAGTGGACCACTGCTCACTGCTATAACAACAGCTCACGTAAATTACCCCACAATAAAAAAAAACTTCTGAAAAACCATCATTCCAGGCCTCATATTTATGTCCATCCAGCAGCATAAAAAGGACAGGATCCTAAAGCAATCATGAACTCGTTCATATTAGGCCGTTTCACGCAAAAAAGTTTTATTAGGGAATTTGTAATAGCGAAAATGTCGCTGCAATTACTTAATTTACAATCCGCTACGAATACTGCCCCAAAGGGTAGATAAAACCGTAATTTTTTTTATTGTTGTCGATCGGAAAGGGCAAAATTAACGGAAAATGCGCCACAGCCTTCATTTCTCATTTCGCTACTCACACTCCACTGCATCTGCAATATATTTAAACAGTCGGACGTCCCTCGGAACTAGAGTTCTTCTATATAGCACAGGAACTCTACTCGCAACAAGCTTCAAGCGCTCCGCGCGTACAGTAGCAGCGTTTCCTGGCCGCCGACAATACGGCCGGGCGCGCGGCCGTGCGCGCGGCCAGCCGCCGCTTTCAGTTGTCGTTGACTACAGCGCCGCCGCTATTTTCTACGCGAAAGGAGCACCGCTCCGGGCCACCGGTCGGGCCACTCTAAAACTTCTAGTACACTCTAACTGAGGTTAGAGTGTTCTGTGGTTAGAGTGAACTAGAATACTGAGGTCGCTAGACGCACACCACGTGACCTTCTAACGTCACGTCTAGGAAGTTTTTAATTGTTTATTTGTTGTCATAGCTACAGTCACTTGGTTAATGCAAATGGCTGCGCCCACTAACTCGGCGTGCTCATGCTCGTTGCTACGCGGCTAGATTTAGAAGAATACAGCGTGAAAAAGAAGCACTTTGCGCCGCACCACTGCTCTCTCAAGTATCCTTACATCTTCATCGTGTTGTTATGGTGGTACTTTGTGTTTTTGGTGCTACATACGCCACGCAAATCGCTACACCGAAGCGTCCACCAGCCCCCTCCAAAGGCTTCGGAGTCTTCCTTGCCGTGTTTTCGGTGTTAGGACCCACGCTACGCAAGTAGCTTTTGTTGCAGCTTCAAGGCGTGCACGCCAGCCGAGACAGCACTCAATACGCTACGCAGTCTGCCGTCTTCATCTGCGCGAATGCCGAAGCCCAGACATACGAACAGGTTGGTATCACACGACTTGGATGTCATATCACAGAACAGGGAGGATTTTAGAGAAGCAAAGGTCTAGCTTTGCCTGAAGTGCCAGAAAAAGCGTAGTGGCGGCGTCATGAACTACCCAGTACGCCCGCTTGATGGCGCTGTAAACACGGCTTTGTAAACATGGCGGATGCTTTTTGCACAGGCCGCTTGAGCTCCTTAATAACATGGCTGCCCTCGCACGGCGGCCGCCGGCTCGCTGCTACAGTATCGCTGCTCCACGGCCGGACTCGACTCTCCTCCTCCCGCGCGCGAAAGGAGCGTCGAGTCCGGCCGTGGCTGCTCCTGCTGGTTCCTGGCTGGCACGATGGTCGCGTGTTTACTTGCGCCGCGCTAGTGAACTGATGTTACGCCAGGTGACCAGATGGCCTCGACTGGCACAGACCACAGTGAGCAGCAAGTGAGAACAAATCGTTTATTGACATCCGCAAGTTTACAGAGGCCAGGACATCATTTCATTTCGATCGCTGCAATTGTACGTCGCTTTCTTGACAACATTTTTTTTTTGCCATAACAACTCGTTCACTTGCGCAAAGATTTCGAACGAAGGGCACGAATGAGGACGGCGACAACGGTTTCGTTTGCACAGTCTTTCTAGCGGAGTGCATAACACTCACCTTCTGTTGGAAGAATCAAATATTCTGGCCTCGACAGCTGTCTTCCGATGCGGAATTTCCCACATTTGTCACTCAACAAGCACTCAATTCCCGTGTTTTGCCAGTCCTCTCAACAACTGATGGACGCAAAAGCACATAACAGCAATAACAGTCACGAAACCAGTGCTCCGCGCACATAGAAACGGTGAACCGTTGCAGCGGTTTCAATTTGAATTGGCGGCTTTGTGGTTGCGAATTCAGAAACGAGGTGGTGCACCAGTCGGCTGTACGTAAAAAGTTGCGTACATTTTTGCTCAACGGATGTTTGATGTGGACCTTGTTAATAATATTTTTAAATAACACATTGTAAGCGAACTGTGTGGGCTCTTTGAGTCACGGAATGAATGTTTTGTAATCTATACCAAAAGTAACCTTTCGCTTGCGCCGTCTGGTGGATTTGATGGTCGAAATTTGCGCTGTAGGTTGGTCACGTGGGGCGTCGATTTTTACGCCGCCTATAGGGAAACCAGGGAACGTCCAAGCTTGCGAGGCCTGGCCATATGCTATAGGGACCGGGCGGCCGTTGTATGGCACCACCGTCGTTTCAGCGGACAGCGCCGCCCGTGGCAAACCGCTCGTCAGTGGAATGCCGGTGGCGGTCAGCACAGCGTAGTTGTGCATGGCTTTCTGTCATTTTTCTGCGGTGCGGCTTGCAAAGCGTACGTAACCCCACGGGCATTTTTTCAAATCGGTAAATCTTGAGCGTGGATGTGACGTTTACGAGGGATGCCATGTGTGGTATTTACCCCCATACTCGGTATTTACAAATAGCAGACGACGCTCAATGCGCCAAGCTGGAAGTCAAGCTGGAAGTGAAAGTTCGTTGCTTCATGCAATTTTTTTCATGCCTGCATGCAGTTTCGCGAATCGAGGAGTATATTGCCGCTAAATGCTCCCACAAAGCCGGGGTGTGCAACCGATCTAGGAATGCTGCGGCGCTGGCCTTTGGCAGTTGATGACCAAACGGCGTCGACGTCGTGCACAAGCGAAAGACAAAGTTTGGGGGTGTCTTTGAAGATTTACCTCAAAACAGAAATTGTGATGGACGACGCTTCCGTAACTTCATTACCGACGGCTGAAACGTGTTTAATTTCACAGAAATGCTCTTACTACAGTCATCGGGAATCGTTGATAGAATAAATATTAATACCGCATGATAGTAGAACGTTATTGCTTGTCGTGGAGAAGCACTGCTTTACAAGAATTGCAATGGTTGCTGGCTAGTTGGTAAATGGTTTTTCAGAAACTAATTCCTGCGTGGGTGAAGGAGGCAAGACAGGAGGGTGCCTGAAACCTGTATTCAGCTTCACAACTGAATGCTGCGGTCGGTCTACAAGCTGCCACCTACGATTGAAAAGTCATGCACACCTCCGTCTAACGACGATGATCGTTTATCGCAAAGATCTATCGTATGGGTTTCCTTGGTTGCCTTCTGGATTTAAACTTTGACTTATTAAGCGTCGAATTTGACAAGCACGCAGTTTAATATTTTAATCGCAGCGTCTTTGACTTTGACCATTTCCCATTCGATTTCACACGAAGAAAGCTTTGTGTTCAACCATCATAATCATTAGATGGAGGGCGAGATGATTTTTCTGTTTAATTTTGAACTTCAATGCCCCCTCTCCAAATCTAAACTTTTTCAGCGTGTCAGAAATATGTCTGTGGTGGAGGACTCGGGCTCATGCACCCATATTTGAGGCAACTAATCGCGCGTTTTTGGTGTCTTCACCAGGCATTACACGATTTTTTAGGTGCTCTGTAAAGAATACTTTAGCATTAAAAAACACCGGCTGACGTTAACACTGCCACATTTTTTTTAACTATCGGTGGCAGCATTTATTCTACGCCGGTGGTGAAACGGGAAGGGGAGGAGGGATGGTTTGTAGCTTGGGCTTTTGAGTTGGTGAATAACTTTGGCTCTTGATAAAATGACCACCACAAACGTGGGATTTCCACTTCGGCTTTCAGGCTCCCATGCTGTCACAGTGTCGCTCGCCAAAACCGAAGGTACAAAGCTTACGGTTACAGAAAGTGCAAACTACTGCAACATTTCTACGTACACGGTAATCCATCTCGTATGCAGGTGCCTTTCTATTTAAAGCACACGTATCGAGGTATCCCAGCGCTAAGGCTGGCGTGGAAACCGTAGACATTGAAACCAGCGAAGATAATTTAAATTGGTAGAAGGGAATTTTAATATTGCTAATAGTTTTATTACTACTCAGATCGCGTGGAGCCAGGCGCAGAGCGCTGCAAAAAGCGCTCGTGTCAATTTAGCCCTTCCCCAACTTTACTAGCATCCAATAAGTTTGCGTAGCCGTTAGTGCATTTAAGAAAAAAATAATACTAATAATAGTAGTTTCATTCGAGCTCAGAACGGGTGGAGCCAAGCGCAGGTCGCTGCAAAAAGCGATCATGCCATTGCAGCCGATACCCAACTTTACACGCGTCTGACAAGTTTACGTAGTCATTACTGCATCTAAGAACCCAACACACCTGTGTAGACTTCGTTTCATCTCGCATGTCTGCTCACAACGCCACCAAAACATACAAAGCACCGAAGTAAACACGACAAAAAGAACGGGAGGCTGTGTAGTCCAATGCACCGGCTCATTCCACTGACGAGCCGAGCGCCGAGTGGTGACGCCACCCGTCCAGCTGCCCGGTCCCTATATGGACGATGCTATATGTTCTACGTAGTGGAGCCCCACCGGAAATTGCTATACGGGATGATGATAATGATGATTAGTGGCTTACCCTTTGAATCGGGGCGTCGGTTGTCAGCAACCGACTTGCCTGTTTTATTACGCTTACTTGCCCTACTCCCAGCTAACCTATAGATTTGCTTCCTCCCTCCCATCTCTCCCTATTTTCTGTTTTAAACTCATCGCCCCCACCCCCCTTTTTTCTCCCCTCGCTGTTCTAAATTCTCGTCCGCATGATTACTCCGCCTGCGTACCCATCCCTTCCCTACTTTTCCTCCACCACCACTCCAGTCGCCTCTTCGTCAACTCTATGGCCTTGAAGTTGAGGTTCCCCCTCGCCCCAAATCCCAAAGCCTCCGCCAGCGTCGCTTCCCCCTCACCTCCCGGTGGCTGTATCTCTGTGCAGCTCCTGACAATATGGTCTATAGTTTCCCGATCACTGCCGCAGCATGCACACGTTTCATCCTGCTGCCTGTAGCTACCCGTGTATGCCCGGGTTCTCAGGTACCCTGCCCGTGCCTCGAAGAGCAACGCACTGCCTCTCGTATTGCCATAGAATCCCTCCTTCTTAATTTCCCGTTTCTCTGCCCTATAAGTCTCCAGGGTTTTTTTCGCTTCCATTCTCTGTGCCCACTTCATCGTCTCTGCTGCCTTTACCTGCTTTTTAACTGTTGTGTAAACCCCACTTTCCCCTACCGACTTTCCGTACCGCTTGGTCAGCTGTCTGGTCCTCCGTATCCACCGCGTGTCCACGCTCCTCAAATACAGGTACAGTTGAACCTCGTTATAAGAGACAAATGGGTATAAGACACACTATTCACCCACATGGTTGGCTGCCCTATCTTTCCCATTAAATTGATCTCTTTTATAACAGACATCAGATGTAGAAGACAGTTGGTTATAAGGGACAAGTCATCCTTGAACTTTAATCATCAACCTCGCTTGTAACAGACATTTTAACTTCAGATGCAGTGCCACCACTCACTTTGCAGTTGCTTCCATTGTGGAAACACAGGTGGACAACAGACTCCTGCAGTCGCTATTTATTATAACTTCAGCAAACACACAGTGGTTCAGTCAGCTATGAAATGACGATGAGAAGCCCTGCCAGCGGAAATGCAACTTCCAGAAGTGGTTGAAGCTTACTGCCATCCATTTGAGCGCGACCGCACGTGCGGGCTCTCCCACTCGCGTAGCTCCCAATCAAGAAGCATCGCGGATGTTGAGTCCTGCAGGCGTAATGAATAGCATGAGCACACAGCGGAAGAAGCTGTGCACTCTGGCTATTCATCAGGCTTGTGAACTCAACATCCACGATTCATCTTCCAAAAACTGTGAAAAGAAAAAAAGCTTGAAGAATCGGTTGTAAAGAACGGTGTAAATACAGTCATTCATGAAGCAAACAAAGGTTCAGAACTGTTTCATAAATTCTGGGGGCCAAACATAAATTAGAATGAGCCTTTTGCAACATGCTGTAGCATTCTTTTCAGCTTATTTTAGTCATACGGTGCCCACATTGAACTTGGGTCTGATTAGTAAGTGAAAACACGGTTCCCTGCTTATAAGAGACATCTCATATAAGAGACAGAAACCGGTCCCCGGTACGTGTCTCTTATAAAGGGGTTCAACTGTACTTAAACACCCTCGCGGCCCATTTTTCGTCCTCCATGTCACGAAGTCGCTCCTCAAACTTTATCTTGCTCTGCGCCTCCCTCGCCTCGAAAGACGACCAGCCCATACCCCCTTGTACCGCTTCATTTGTAGTTTTACTGTGGCCCCCTAGGGCCAATCGGCCTACCGCTTTCTGATTTACTTCCAGGCCCGCTTGGGTCTCTGGCTTCATGCACAGCATCGAATTAACGAAAGTTAATCCAGGTACCATGACCCCTTTCCAGACTCCCCTTACCACCTCGTATTTGCTGTATCCCCAGAGGGCTCTATGCTTCATTATAGCCGCGTTCCATCTTCCTTTCGTCTTAAGGTGAGCCTCATGCGCCTGCGTGTAATCTTCGCTGTTGTTCAGCCATACTCCTAAATATTTATACTCTTTCACCAATGGTATTTCTACTTGCTGCACTGATACTGTTTTGTGCTCTTCGCCGTCATTAAAGACCATGATCCCCCGATTTTTCTCTGCTAAAGGATAGCCCTAGGTGCGTCGCTTCTTCACCGCATATATCCATCAAGCCCGGCATACTTATCCGGTTGTACGCCATCAGCAATATGTCGTCTGCATACATCAGTCCCTGAACCCGTTGTTCCACCACCTGCCCTTTTTTCATGTAGGATAAGTCGAACCCCATCGTGCTGACTTCTAGCTTCCTTTCTAACCACGTCATGTAGATCATGAACAGCAGCGGAGAGAGTGGACATCCTTGTTTCAAACCCTTGTAGGTGTATACAGGCCTATTGTATGTTACCCCCTCCCACACTATTTGCACTTGGTTCTCCCGGTATAGCTCCCTGAGTAAGCTAATGAATTCTGCCCCAACTCCCTCGTCCTCCAGGATACTCCAAAGCCGCTCCCTGTCTACATTATCATACGCCGCTTTAATGTCAAGAAAGGCTAACCACAAAGGTCGGTTTTGCATCTTCGCCACCTCTATGCATTGGCTTACCACGAATAAGTTGTCGTCTAGTCTTCTGCCCTTTCGAAACCCATTTTGAAGCTCCCCTAATATCCTATTTTCTTCCACCCACTGCTCTAGTTCGAACTTCACTGCCTGCATTGCTAACCTGTACAGCACTGACGTGACGGTTACTGGCCTATACGAGCTTGGGTTTGTCCTGACTCCTTTGCCCTTGTACACTAAGTTCATCTTGCTCATTTGCCACGCGGCCGGTATTGCCTTTTCTTCTATCCTTGTTCTGATGGCTTGAAGTAGCTTTCCCTTGCTCTTTGGTCCTAACTGGTTAATCAACTCCATCGGTATCCCATCCGTGCCTGCCGCGGTATTCTTGGGGACCTTTTCCTCTGCTCTTTTCCATTTCAGCTTGTCCCCATCTATCTCCACACATTTCGGCCTACCCGCCGCGACATCTCTGTGTCGCTGCGGGGCCTCTTCATACACCTTACCGAACTTCTCCGTGATGATTTTGTGCAGGTATTCTAATGCTTTCTCTCCCTTGAGCATCTGCCCCTGCTCGTTTTCCATAGTACCGCCTTCTGTGGGACTCGTACGTTTCCCTAATGCCTGCACATGGTTCCAAAACCTTTTCGGCGCGTCTCTACCCCTTCCTCGTATTTGCGCTACCCATCGCTCGCTGTCCCCCTATATTTTCGCCTGCACTAATTGCTGCACTTCCTGTTTCATTTGCTTATACTGCTCCCATTTTAGGTCCACCTCCTCCTTATGTCTCATCATCCTCTTGGCCTGCCTGTGCTCTCTAGACGCCTGTTTACGCCTCTCTATCGCCGCCTTTATTTCTTTGTTCCACCAGCTTTTGGTGTTTTTTTCCTCTCCATCGATTGGCCCCTCTGCCTTGACTATTTTTTCCTGCATAGTCTTGATGAGCCTGTCATATTCCCACTCTTCTCCAGGATTTCTTTCTATGTCAGCCTCTATGCTTTTGGCTATATCCGCCCTTTGTTTGCTGTTTAACTTTGTGCGCTGCCCCGGTCGACCCTTTTTTTCGCCCCCCAGTTTCCCAAAACTCAGGTTTATGCGCTTGTGGTCACTGCCCAGACTGTGGCCCCCTTCCTCATCTATGGCCATTCCGTCTAACCATTCATAAATTCCCTCTGAAATAAGGCACTAGTCAATACTCGACTGTCTCCTACCACACTCCCACGTTATTTGACCCTCGCATTTTTGTTCCCTATTTACTATGATCAGCTTCTGGTACTCACACATATCTAGCATTAGATTTCCATTGAAGTCGGTGTACCCGTCTAGATCTTCAATGTGGGCGTTCATGTCCCCTACCAATAGTACCTCCCCGGAACATTTCAAATCGTCGATGTCCTTTTTCAGACACGCCACCAGTTCTTCGTTTTGTTCTTTGCTATCCTTACCCGTCCACAGGTAAGACACCCCTAAAGCCATCTCCCTACCCTCCACTATCCCTTTCATCCACACATGTTCTTTACAGTCTTCTTTCACTCTCTTCCAATTAGTCCCCTGCCGTACCAGCATACCTACTCCTCCGCCTTTTCTCAATCCAGCCGTCCTGTTACAACCTTCCCATACATGCTCTCCGATTACCGGAGGTTCCTCCAAGTCCCGTAGGTGCGTCTCGGTCACAGCGTATACCTGGATATCTTCCTCTTCTAGCTGCTTAGTAATCTCCATCCACTTCTCTCTTTTCCTGCCACCCTGCATGTTTATGTACGCGATATTCAGTTTCCCCCCTATCTTCTTTACACGCCATCGTCGTCCCTTTCGTTTACCTGCACCGATCTGCACCGACCCCGCTATCTCCTTTTGCTCCTTGCATTTGTCTACGCCATCTTCGCAAAGGCCTGTGGGCCCCCCTAAAAAAGCCACAGTTCGCGCCGCGTGTCGTCTTCCGATGGCTGCTCCCACCTGTCCGTTGAAATGCACTCTGTCACGCTGGAACGCCACGATCACCATGCACCTTTCTTCCTTTTCCTGGCTGCCACCCGGCGCGGCCACCTGCTCCCGCGCCGGCTGAGTCAGCGCCAGTCCGAGATCGTCTTCCGGCGTGGCGTCTTGGTCCTCCTCCTTTCCCTTCTCGGGGTCAAGCACTGCCGACACATCTGTCTCGTGACCTGCTTCATCGTTTGTTGGGATGTCACCCTTCGTCGCCAGTTTGACCTCCATTTGCGCCAACCTCGCTTCGAGTGCCTTCCTCTGCTCTTTTTCATCCTTCAACTCCTCCTGTAGCTCGCCTACCTGAACTCTGAGCTGCTCCTTTTCTTCCTCGAGCCGGTAGAGGCGCGATGCTAGCACACACACTCTGCACATCAAGTCCTGCCTTTCCGCGTCCTCGACCGACTCGAATGTCGTCTCCTCGAGCGGGTATTCGTGTTCGCACCCCGTACACATCACACCCGGCTTCTTCCTCTGAGGCGTGGTACTGCCCGTCCAAGGCGTGCCCAACTCTGGCTTACTTCACTGCCGCGTTCTCGCGCGCTCCCCTCCAATCTAAAAGTAAGCCGCCACGTGCGATTCTTTCCTACAGCATCAATTCTTCTTTCACGAATTACCAACGCTTACAAACCGCCACGTGCAACAACCGCGCGACACCTCTGATTCGGTCACTTCCCTACGCTAACAACTACCGCCCGCAGTTTGTGGATTGCTCGGAAGGCGTGGTATTCTCAATACCATTATGCAAGAAGAAGTATATAGGGCAAACAGGACGATGTCTAAATGACAGATTACGGGAGCATTGCAATAATGTGAAGAAAGAAGATAAAGGACATCTAGGCGCACACTGTAAAGTATGTGATTGCTATATAATTCATAAAAGCAATAATCGACTGACGAGAGAGATAGTTGAAGCCTACGAAATCCTCTCCAACAAAGACGTGTGCGTCAGCTGCCTGTCTGTAATGCTAACCGACAAAGAAATCGCCTTTTTATCTTGTTAGTGAACGTGATCCGCCGTGTTGGCTCGAAAAATGGATGTGTATCTTTCCTCTACCCCCTTCCCCCATGTGTATCTTGCCCACCCCCTTCCCCTCCTTTGTTGCAACGGAGATAAGTATTTAAGTATTTTCGTGCAATAAATCGCCTGTTGTTAGTCTGCGCTGTGTCCTGTCCACTTCTCGTTCTCGTCTACTTGCGCTGTTCAAAAGAATGTCGTACCAACACGCCCAAGCTTCTACCTTAGTGTCACGTTGATGTGACCGAATGATGTAAGTGAGGCTTCAGTAATATGCACACAGGGAGAATTCAGAAAAGCGCCTTGAAGTTTCCTGTCAGGCTGATGTGACGTAGCAGTGTGTCATGTGGTTCCTGAACTTCTCTGCCGCAGCACGAAAAGTTGGGCTAGTTGGAATTCATCTTGGTGGGGAAAGTGCTCGAGCGTTGACTGCTTTTTTCTTCGTCCCTGCTATTTCAGCGGTTTTTCCACCACAACAAGCTTTTTTTGTTTTTCTTTGTCGAAGCAGTATTTTGCACTTTTTCTTTCAATGTATGTGCCACCCTTGCCCTGTTTTTCTCCTAACATAGAGTTTGGGAAAAGGAACGTTTTCTTTGTTGTGAACAAACCAGGCCAGTGGTTGGAAAAGAAGCTTTTATTTGCGCGATGCAGACTTTGCAGAACATGTGACTAGTTGGAAAAATTGCATGTTATATACATGTGAATACTTTCTCAATCCTGAATGGTGAGAAAAGCTCAACCTCAAAATTCAAGCATGTTCAATTCTTCGTACTAGAGTGCTATGTTGAGCTAGTTAGTGTGAACTGGACACACCGGAAACAGCGCGAATGAGGGACGGGCAGTGCTCGTGTTTGTCTCTTCCTTCCACTCCGTCTTTGAGCTGCTTTCAGTGTTCAATGTACTGAAAGGGCACATACATGAATACAGTACGTTACCACTTGCAAAGTGAAATCACGCGACATGAGCATTCATAAGGGCTAACAGGGGGCATGCGAAAAGTTACACACAGATTTCAAGACTGAGTTCTCTGCCGTAAGCAACTGTCGAAATCTAGTAGTGTTGCATGCTAAGTGTAGCAGGATATTAGTGATGCAGCATTAGTGATGCATCATTAGTGATGGATATTAGTGATGCAGTGATGCAGGATTAGTGATGCAGGTTCTACACAAAAGATCTTGCAGCCTGGGGAGAACAAGCACAGCCAGGACAGGGCATGGTTGGAATGGCGGATCTCGGTGCCACATGTTTGATCGATGAGCCACGGGATTCCGAGACGCTTGCCATTGGCCACCTGGGCCTGGCCTCCTGGATGGGTCAAGTGACTTCAGGGCCCTGCTGTTTCATCCCGCTCTGGCTTCCTGTTGTGGTGGGACCTGAGTTCGTGGTGCCTTGCTTGTTTTTGCTCAGGCTCAAACTGCTTTGCTGCTAACTCTTGTCCTTGACATTCTGGCTCGTCCTTTCTGGCGCTCGAGGTGTTCCTGAGTGTCTCGTGTCAGCTAGTGGCTGATCCTGCCATGCAAGACGCTGCCAAGCCTGAGAACCTTCACCTGCGGTGAATGGTGCGACTGATTGCACCACACACGAGCTGTGGTACACCGTGAGTGGTTCATGTGTCCAGCACTAGCCAGCTCCATAAACCACAGTAGTGGGCCCTGTTTTGCGAATGTTCTCCCATTCACCATTATTTTCTTTGTCGTCTCATTGGTGGGCGTCCTTTTATTTTTTGTGCTGTCAAATGCACCTCATAGAAAAAAAAACAGATACATTTCAAATGCATTTGTGTGCACGTCCAGCATACGGCTTTGATCTTTTCCTTCGGCCGTAGCATTACAATGAGTTTAACAACTGCATTTCTTTACAGTTGCACTTATAGACTAAACACGTAGTGTTTTTTTGCAAATTCTTTGTATGTGCATCTCATACGCAGACGCTTAACACTCAGTATTACCGACACCTCCATGATGCCTATACATGTACCACAGGATATCCCTTGCAGGTAAGCTCCCTGCCGAGCTCAAAATGTCCCTTGTGCATTTCCTTTCCTTTTCCTCTCCCGGCAACCACAACCACCCATACAACCGAGATGTGTGCTCTGATAGCACCACAACAGGGTTCTACAGCTACGTGGGGAAGCTCTTTCTTGGTGGGCCTAAGTTGGTCTCTTGTACATACAAGCCGCGGAAAACCTGGAGGCAGTGCTTAGATGACAGGGTGAACAGGATCGCTGCCAGCTGTGTGTCTGACGTCGGGAAATGCGACAGTTGAAAGCCAGTGCAATATTTTGTCGCTACTTTGAAAAGCCTTGCCTGTGGGCTGCAGTTTTGATGAAACATTTGGTTGTTGAGCTTTAAGCGATACCAGTCCGAAACCTGAGTAGTTAGGATGGCGCCTTCTCAAGGTGTGCACAAAAAAGAAACAGCTGGGGTACTCAACTTTTGCAAGGCTAACATACCCGTCTTGAAAAACAGATTTTTGTTTAAAATCAACTGTGCAGGGAAGCAGTGGTGACTAAAGTATAGTGTATAGTATAGTCAAGCAATAAGCACATCGACTATACAGCCTATGCAGATGCCGTTATTAATGTTGGCAATATTTTGTCACCTTAAAAAAACAAGTCCATGATTAAAGAAATGTATAGAAGTGGCTATCACTTGGTAAGGGAGCTTTAGAGTTTGGCAACAGCCTTTGAGTAACTTTAAATTCCATTACCTTTTTGCTTAGAAAAGCAGTAAATTATTCAAGCACACTAAATTTGGGTGTACAACAGCTTCTTTACATGGACGCTGATGCAAAAGGCTTTTTGTGCCTCAAATCTGTCTTGGCGTATTACAGGGGGAACCAGCACCTCAACACTTAAGGGTTCCAGCTCTCGTGCGAGAACGGTCCCATGTTGAAAACCAAATGCTGCTTTGAGAAAAGTAAGTGTTGTTTGTGTTTTTAATAGATCTAAACATGTTAACGTAAAGTATCCCGAGAAGTTAGGAAAGTTTATCTATAGTTAAAGCTTTTAGATGTCCCTGTTTCACTCGACAGTCTTGCTTTTACAGTAGGTGTCCGGTGTGTTTTCTTGCATGTTCTTTCGCTGCAGTTTCGTTGCACCTAATTGTATATTGCAAAATGCCTTGGATACAAGTTGTGGTAAAGGAACAGTGCAATGAAACGCCATTGGTGAAAGCAAAACAATACCGCAGGGTTTTGTGCCCTAACCACGGTCTAAGAAAGCCCCAACATATGCTGGCTTACTGCTTGTTGCATCTATAATTTGCAGTCCTATGATCTCAAATTGAAGACTAAGCCAGCTTTTCATTCTCACTCCCTGATTACTTAGGGTGTGGCTCACCGAAATCCCAATACATAAGTGCAAGTTTGTGAAGCAGGAACAGGCACAGTACAAAGGAACAAGCAGTGAAAGAGAACAGAGGAAAAGCAATGGTTATTACAGTAAAGCCCGCTTATATCGAACACTGATATATTGAATTATCCTATATCGAACCCTTGTATATTTTGGTAAAAAATCCAACTCTTCCGCGTGGGATTTTTCGCTCTCCTTAGGCATGTGGCAGGCTGCCCCGCAATACATCGGCGCGCAGTGGTGGCGCGGGTGTCGCTTGCGACTCCTGCGCGAGCTCGGGCACGTCTAAACCGGCCGTGGCCAGGCCGTGGCAAAGTGGACCAGGTCCACGCATGCATGCCATTGGAACCAAAAGCTATACATTGGGCGCTGCGGGCTGCGGTGTCACCGAACTTCAAGTCCGTGCCACTCGCTGTGCGCACTTCTTGCTCGGTTCGCGGGGTTCGCCGTTATTCGCTTGTATCCATGCTTGTCTCCGCTCTGTCGAAGATGCCGAGGACTCCGTACTGCTTCTGAGCACGAGCAAAGCCGTCGCTGCCGTGGCCCTGCTACGGCGATACTACAGTGCCATTGAGGGCAGCAGTCTTGTGCTTGTAGACTGTTTAGATACCGTGGAGCAAGCAGTCACCAGCAACGCGTTGCGCTCCAAGAAGCAGGCTGCACTCACGCAGTTCTTCTGCCCCAATAAATGATTGGTAAATGATTGTTTTCTTTCCAAGAAAGTGTCGTATCAATAGTGAACTGCAGGGTGGTAAGAGCTCAGCGTTAGCTCTTGACTCCGTTGGCAAGATTGCCCTCATATAAGTTTTTTTTGCTTCACTTTCTTTATCGAATTTTTGCTATACTGAACTATTTTACAATCCTCGCACAGTTCGATATGAGCGGGCTTTACTGTAGGCTTCGGGTCCCTACTAGCAATGCCTTATGTGACAAAGCTTCACCTGGGCTGTGGGGCATGCTGTGGTGGAGGGCTTGGAAATATAACTTATGCCACCAATCATGATCAACCTGAGAAATTGTGCTCAAGGTCATTGTGTGCATGATTTGAATGTGTCTGAAAAAAAAAGCTTTTTTTCCTGAGGATGTGTTGTATAATTTGAGCAAATAGTTGAGCATTCGTGTGTGGAATGTTAATAAGGCACCTTGTCTTTCTCCCTCGTGAACCTGAGGCTCGGCCTGATGCACACGCTTTGCTCTGGCTTTGCAAGTCCGCAGCATGTGTTTCTCACGTGCCCTTTGTACATCATGCTTAGTTCTCTAACCGTCTTAGTGGTCATGTTTTTACTCGCTTTATCTGCGTCGTAGACTGCCTCTCGCTCCTTGTGTTGTCCGCCAGTGTCGGAGTTTCGTCGACGCCAGTCTCATTCCTTCCTCTTTTGATGCCATGCACTGGCTGCACACTCCATGTGACAATGTATACAAGCAGCAGTGGGAGTCATAAGACCCGTTGAGCCAGTGTGTGACGGGCACATCAGCAGAGGCATGTGCTTCAACCTGATGTCCCCTTAGCAATGCTGGCAGTGGACTAAAGGCAGTGCCACTGCTCATTTCTGTCGCTCTGGGCATGAATCAATTGCAAAAATTTTTGTCAGCCTTCCCTGTCTATCGCTCACGCTGTAGTCGAGTTCAGAGGTATATGTGGCGAGGTGCGTTTCCTTAGTGGCGGCATACAGTTATGTTTACATGCCACATGTTGAAATTCTAGCAGTTGAAAAAAAATTGAATGAATGAATGAATTAATTTATTCATACAGGAGAGGTCAAACGCCTCATGTTCGGGAAGAGGAGAAGAGAGGAAAAAAGTTTGCAGGTGGTATGGGTTCATTTCACACATCTGCCCCGCACATGAACCACTTAGTGAAGGTCATTTGGGGGAAAGTAATTTTCCAAGGGAATCGACTGGTGACTTGGTGGTGTCTTTATGTCTGCCCCGCAAGTCCACTGAAGAAAGTTGGCACCTTTTGTGAAAGACCAGAGGGACATGTACGTTTTCTTTTGGTTTTGCTGTGGCTTAATCCACTCTTCGTATGTCCGAACATAGTGTGGTTTGTGTCTCCACCTTTCTTCATCCATCTTGTCGCATTCCCATGTAAGGTGCTTAACGCTGGGTCTGCTGTTGTGACATAGCATTCATGGATGGAAAGGTGGTGGTGTGGGTATGGTGCGGTCTGGTCTTTCTTTGCCAAATCGTCGCATCCATTCCCACCGGTCTCTTATGTCTGGCGTGATGGCATAGCCAGTCTGCACTTTGCAGAGTAGGTCTTGTAGGCCCTGCAGAATGTCCAAAGGAATGGGTTGGTCGGGTCGTGGCGTACTTTCCTTCAGTGCTTGTTGCCTAATTTTATGGCGAATTCTCCCCGCAATGGCGTCTTTGTCGACATCCCGAGGAGGCAATTGGTCAAAGAGAAGATTTTTTTGAAATAAAAAAAAACAGAAACCAAGAGAGCTTCTTTGAGGAATTCTGTTGTGATGCGACTCCTTTTGACGGGCTTGAAGGTTTTTAGTTGAACTTGTGAGAGTGCCGTTTTCATTACCTGCTTTTTCTTATCTCTCCTATCTATGTCGCGTAAGTGCTTGCTAAGGAGGGGGTAGTGTAAGGGGCCTTTAACAAAAAGCAGCAGTCAGGCACACCTTTCAAAATCTCAGTCACGAAATCCATGGGCAATGAATACTTTCCGCTCTATCCCTCCCCAGAGCCACCCACGACCCCTTCTTTCAGAGAAAGGCCACGGAAGCAGGTGAGCCGTCCCGAGACTAATCTGCAGGGACGGAAGAGCTATTTGAATGAATGCCTCGATATGAAATCGTGCACCGACTTAGGCTTTTTTTTGTGATGCAGCGTGCAACAGTTATATTATTTCCAGTTTTAATGAAAAAATTTACTGGGCGCTTCAGACTCGTAGCGTTTATAAGGCTTTTGCCAGCTATTATGAAAGTGATCATCAACACTGCTGCATGAATGAGCGTGAAACTTTCCGGGTGATTTAGGGGCCTTCGTAGCCCAGTTGGGGAAGAGGAAAAGCAGGAAGGGTCGTCTGGTCAGGCCTGCCTCGCGCAAGAACTCGAACGAAAGGAAGGACCGCGCTTGCTGCATCCAGCTGAGGGGGTGGGGATGTCCATTCCTCCAATGAGGTAATGCCGGCACCCTTGTGCATATTCCTCGGTGGTGAAAGACTGGGAAAGTCATACAGTAGGCACTGGACCGTTGTACAGGCACGGGCGTCACACTTGCAGCATGTCACAGTGGCTGTGTGGTCGCCCTCCTCGTCTTGATCGGTGTCGTCAGCATCTGCTGTGCGGTCAGTGCCACCAGTTCTTTTTGAAGCGGCGTGTGCTTACCGCTTAGCTGGAACATCTTTAGTCAGGGAAGCAGCTGTCCTCGCCTTATAGATTAACTCTTTCATACCACGTGGACGCCCTTTTGGAAGTGGAAGGGGATTGTGCGGCACCTTCGCCCCCAGTTCCCATGTCGCTTGCTCTTTTAGCCGCTTGCGTTGCTCGTTTGGGTCAAAGAGCAGCTTGGAGGGCTACAGCAAGGGGGGACGAGCGGAACGTACCAGGTTGCTGCCTCCTGTGCGGTGCCATTACCGATGCCGCGCGCATGCCCTGGGACCATGCGCAGGTGACTTCGACGTTACATGCCGAATTGCCAGCTCTAGGCTCCTCATCAGATATTTTAGAGGCTCCAATGAGTCGGTGAAAATGGTGAAGCTTTTGCCTCGCACAGAAAGTGGGCTAGTCCTTGCACATTCCATTAACTTCTCTCGTGCATAAAGGGCCACCTCTCATGCTGCACGCATCAGGCTAATTCTTGTTTCAATATTGCACAGTTGTCCATTCGTGAGTAATGAGACTGCAGCATGACTCTTTTTCTGACTGCAAGCATTGTCTCTCCCCTAGAGCCATTCCCTTATTAGGCTTGTTACGCCAGTCTGTCCTGCAGATCTTACGAACTTTTGTAGCATGCTTCGACATAGCAGCCTCAGCAGTTTTCTTTCCCACACCTTACCGTAACCGTTACAGGGGCCATTTAGACAAAATACAGTAGAAGTTTGTTTTATACGAAAGATTTCGTGTTTTATACTGCCCCCCGCACTTGCCCGGATGCAAACGATGTTTTATTCACTGAGAACTTACTCAATTTAAGTTAAAATTTTGATTTCCCCGCTAAATCGTACGTCTTTATGGCCTGCAATGACATCACAGTAACCGACTGCTCTGAAGCCGAATGTGAAGCCTTGTTTACCGTTAGTGAATCTAGATAGGCCACCATACCGCAGCAAGCCGTTTTCTGCCTTTGGTTTGTTTTTGACCGTATTTAAACCTGGCTTGTTTTTGTTCAGGGAGAAAATAATCGTTTCGAAAAACATAGTGCTCACTCGACAAATATGTCATGTAAGACACCGTTGCGTGCGTCAATTGGCCAGTGTCGTCTGAGACAACCCCGAAGCCCCGCAGTCCTGTGCAGCTAAACCAAGTACCAACAGCAGTATTCATAGGTACTTCTATGTTCATGTGTGCTTTCGTAACTTCCACTGTTTGTCCCACCATTCTTACTGCTGTCTAAAAAATGTGCCATAGGTATAAGCACAAATTGCTCGTTGGGCAAGCTTTTAAGCTCTGCCTAATTTGCGTTTGCTTTTGCCGCCAATTGCAGGGCTGGCTGGTATGACATCATAGGTTCTGTTGCGGGAAATGAGCTAGTGGGTCGCATGGCCATTTCCTTTCTTCCTAATTATATAGCTTGTTTGAGCGAAGTGGGCGTTAAAAGTGGTGTCAGTATGGTTCTAACGAGGCCATCTTTTGAATGAACGAAACTTTTGTTTTGTCTTCATGGCCCCTTCGACAACACACATTCCCACAGTTGGCCGCACCTCACCGATGTTGATAATCTGTTCGACAAATTCCGCATTCCTATTTCCTCCTTGTGCGGATTCTGAAGGGTCTTTAGAGCTTGCACAGCCCGGTTGTCCCCATATTGCTGAACTGTTTTTCCAAGCACTTGGTTAGTCTCTGCACTTTCACTTCGAAACAGCGTGTTTTTCTTCCGTCTCTGCAGTTCATGTAACCAGGTCAAATGTCATCTGGCATTGTTCAGCTTTCAATTCACTTTCCAAGTGTTTCTGACAGTCTGAAGGCTTGCCCGAAGCTATATTTTCTTAGTGGTATCTACTGGCTGCACGTTCAGTGTTGCGTTGTTCTATACAAAGGCATTTCTCTTTTTCTCTTATATGCCACTAACACTGGTTCCCCTGATATTCTGGCTTACGTGAACTGATGACGTGAGAGAGCACTAAACAGAGTTTTGCTCTCCTTGGCACGAGACGGCAACATGTAGGTTGGATAGGACGGAAACTGAGTCGGCACGGCAGCTGGAAGCAGCAACTTGTGTATGCTTTCTACCGTGTAATTGTCTGCGGTGAAGTAAAAGAAAGACGCAACGGTCCTGGAGCTAAGAACAAATTAAACCATCAGCGGAGCAACAAAGCACCCCAAACGGGACATTCGAATGAATTCCCCTAATTCATTGAATGTCCCATTTGGGGTGCTTTGTTGCCTCTGCCTGCGTGAATTTTAGTGCAACATGTAACGCTTTAAATAATAGTATTACTCGGCTTAGAATGCTTTCTCGCAATCTCAACCTCTTGTCTTTTTTACGTTTCGATATCCCCAATCACCCCACTTCCTTGTCAAGAAAATGTCTCGCAGCCGGTCATATTGAAAGTTTTCTTTTGATAGCAGCTCATGGTAGCACAGTTCCGCATTTTGTGAGGCATCTCACTTGAACAGTGGCGTGCAACAATTCTTAGGCATCCACAGACTGGTAAACCTGACACCATTTCCGAAAAAAAAAAGCTCTCATAATGAACAGACGATGGCAGGGCAAAAGAGTCAAGAGTAGAAAGGTTGCCACCTCCACACGCGGCGGTGCAAGCATGTGCAAAGCGCTTTCTTCGCAGATCAGGGAGTCAACTTTTCCTTTCACAATGTTATTTTGTTCGCTGTGTCTAAAGGTACGTACAGACATACCCGCAAAATTTTTTAGATACGTCGGACGTACCCGCAATATTTCTTAAAGATACATCAGACGTACCCGCAATATTTCTTAAAAATACGTCGGACGTATCCGCGAAACTTTCACGTCGGTTTCACTCGGACCTCTGAGCCACCTTAGCGAGCTTATCCGGGCGCTTTAATTTCAACTGTCACTAAAGTTCTGTCCAGAGGAAACACAACTGATGCGTGGTGACAGCAGTCTTTTTTGATTTTCACCCAACCGGCCAAATGGCTTCTGACCACTGACAGGCCAGAGTCAATGTTAGTTGTTAATCATTATTAACGATTGCAGATGATCTTTAATGATGGCTGCGTTGGCCCTGGCTTCAGTGAACGGTATCAGTTCGGCCGTTTGAGCAAAAATCAATACCGACTGCTCTCAACGCGTGAATTGTAAAACAGGCGTGAAGTATAGCTTTTAAAACACTCCAACAACGTCAAAAAAAAAACTACTACATCATGAGATCTGAACCCACGAATACAACATTTGTAAGTTACCTTTACACAACAGCAAATGGTGTCTGATCAGCTGGTTTCATGCATGCCGGTTTTGATTGCAAAAAAAAACTGTACGGAGCTTTATTCATTCAAGATACGTTGGACGTACAGTGCCCAGAGTGGCTCGAAAGCGGCGTTGCTCAAAACTAGCGTGGTTATCTCGAACCATCGACGGCAAAACGATCACATGTTTGCTGTATAAGCCAAGAATCTAGCGATGCCTAACCTGACGCAGAATGTATTTTTTTTCCTCGTGTTCTCTAGTTAGACCTTATTTCCTTCGCTGAGGTCAGAGATCGAATGCGGACCACTACGGGTTAAGGCAAAAGGGAAACAAAATCATGTGCGATGCGAGTATTTCTTTTCTTTTTTCCCCCCTCATATGTTTCCACATGGACGCGAAGTCGCGCTTCGCACGAGCGTCGGCGTCGTTCGGCGTCAACGCGCGGGCCCGCAGGAGAGGGCGGGTAACCGCATGAGACCAGCAAAGTTGCGCGCCAGTCGCTGCGTCGGCGGGCGTTTGGACACGTATGCCACCCTGTTGAAGTCGTTTATGAGCAGTTATTGTCGCTTGTTGAACTGCAATTATCAAGACTTCAGCTTTAGCAAAAAAAATCACTTGACATCTTTATTTATTGCTAAGTATGTTGGCGGGCAAATATTGAAATGCTGCGAAATGCATCTCGAGCCGTCACGGTCAAATCAGAACAAAATAAGATAGAATGATAAACAAAGACGCACCTCGAACAACTGCTTTACTTGCTACTTGATTTAACCTTCATGTTGCGTACCGACTGCACGTTCGTGAATTCAAATTGTAAGCAAAACAAATTTCAGCGCTGCCTTGATAGTGAGGTTACCATCGAACATCATTTGTTGGTTGAATGGCAAGGTACTCTGGCACCCTGTCTGTACCCTGTAAAAAACAACTGATCAAACCTTCGCCACAAAAAAAAAGAGAGAGGCTTTGCCAGGATTCGAACCACAGACTTTCAAAACAAAAGGCCGGCTCTCAACCGCTCGACCACGCGAGGAGGTGAGGAGCCTCGAAGAATTCGGTGTACCAACTGAGGCTGCCCACGAATAGTGTCGTGTGTGCTTTCTTTTGGTCGTATTTGAAAGATTTGAGCCATGGTAACGCTTGTTTCTTGCGTACTGATCTCTTGGAGCCGAGGACAATAATGCTAGTGCTACAAGTGATGTAACCACAGCTCCATTATTTGAGTCACAAGTGTCCCAAGTCCCAAGTGTACTCTATGAGAAGGCAGAAAAAAAACACTAAGGTATGTGCTGGCACCTGTCACAGCAAAACGACAGTTTGGAAGCAGTCCGCAGAACATAGTGTGTTATATTTGATGTGATTGTAGATTCAGCTGCCTCGGAAAAAGAGCTGGCCCCTTTTGAAGCAAAATGAAGTGAATGTAGATGTGAGTGTAATCAGCAGTGGTGGGAAGTGAGTTGCAGTGAAGGTGCCTGAGAGGCTGCCCGCAAGTGACGAACCCAACAGGAAGACCAGTTTCACGATGTAGAGAGTGCGGCGAAAGGAGGCAGGTACCGTGCCAGTAAATTGGACAAACACAAGGATGCGTATGCAAATTTTCAGAGGGACTAGGTTAGGCAGGCATTTGGAACCCAGTCATACAGTGTGTCAGACTGTGCTTCAAGAATGACTTGATGGTGGTTGGCAACATTAGAGACGTCGTGAAGTGTTAGGGTGCAATGAACATGTTGCTGCGTATTTTCCTGAAAAATCTAATGGTAAAAAGACATCCCCCTCGCGAGGGGCACGATCAAATGCACAGCATTTCCGAGGGGGTGCGCCGGCAAGTCGTATGTCTCGATCGCGGGACCCGTGTCGCCATCTTTCGGAGGCGCGGGGCAACTTGTGGCGCTTTCGAAACAAACCAGAAATGAGTGAAGGATATAAGGCGCGTTCGGTGCATCGAAATCTGTGTCGGTTTCGTGGCTCGGTCGGTAGTGCGCCGGGCACCTTGCGTTCCGCCCGCGGCGTCATGGGTTCGAAACTGGGCGCCGGAAACTGTTATTTCTTTTATAGTGTAGTGGCCTGGCTGCGGACTACGACAAGGCACGCCAACGCCGCGTGACATTGTGAGTTACTAAAATGCTATGCATTTAAAAGATTCAAAGTGTGTTACTTGCCAACGATTTCTTACTCTGCAGTGCTGTGCTGCATCTCTGCACACAATGGACACGCATATATGTACCCCCCAGGTGCTACACAACTTCACTGGTCATCCACCTTTGCAGGGTGGAATGGCCTGTAGTCGGCATCCCAACTTTTAATGAATCACCATAAATCGCACATTACTTGGCTGAATTAGTAGAAAAAGTGGTGTACCCAAAGCTTCGTGGCCAGTCCGTGTCAACCAAATCTGCTTTGGCCACTGTGCTAACTCAGCTACCCAAGCACACCCATCTTGTCGAACTTGCAGCCGCTGTCTTTCTCCTCCCCCCTGGACACTATCATTCATGAGGAAACCAGTCAATCATTCCCCTCTCTAGGTACTTGTTTCTCATAGCAAACAGTAGAGCATTCTTTTTCCTATATTTTGTCATTGCCTTAGTGTATTTTTTCCGCAAGCCTGCAGTGCCTGAAACAACAAAAATTTAAAAATTCACCCAATTGGGTGCAACACTATATTGAATCATTTGCAAGGGTCTACATAAAAGAGGAATAAACAAGATATTTTGTAATTTTGCTTTTCTGTAGGAGTGCTTTGCGCAGAAAGGTATTGGTTTGGCTTTTCTGCACAGCTTTGGTGTCGTACAAAAAGACATCATTTGGTTATGTCCTTTAGGGCACAGCTGTGTTGTCATGCAGGAAAAATGTAGCATTTTGTTTTAGGAGCTTCGGCGTTACAATGAAAAGCAAACATCACTGTATGGAATGTGCTCCCACACAGAATTTTTAGGGGCTTTTTCTGCACTGGCTCAGGGGTCGGCAGAAAGAATGACTGGTTCCTGAGGAATTAGGGCCTATTTTAGCATTGTGTTAGATTGTACAAAGTGACTGAAGATTGCCTGTTTCGTATAAAAAGAATGTCAACAGCGGAGCACTTATTGAGGCCTACATGCTGCTCATTGATACCGGCACGCATTTATTTTCAAGCAGTGATTTTAACTAGAAGCTCAGCATGCGGTACAAGGTCGAAAGCCTTTGATAAGTCTAGGCAAATTGCATCCACTTGGCCTGATTCATTTAAAAGCTTGGCAAAATCATGGATAGTCTGAACAAGCTGGGTTGTAGTTGATAATTTACGTCGAAAGCCATGCTGATTCGGAAAGAATTTACTTGAGCTTTCCAGGTAAGTGAAGATTTGTTTGGATAGGATGTGTTCGAATATCTTACAAATTGTGCAAGTAATTGAAATGGGCCTGTAATTTTTTATATTGAACCTATTGCCGCTTTTGTGTACCGGTACAATTCTAGCTATAAGCCAGTCAGGAGGCAACTTCTGTTGCTTCATTGATGCCTCGAATATAATTAGCAAATATTTAGAAACCCATTCCGCATAACGCTTTAAAAATTCATTCGGAATACCATCCGGTCCAGGAGACTTTTCGGTGTCGTTATCCAATAATAGTGACAATATTCCTTGCTCGGACAGAACAACTCTCGACATATTGGATTGTAGACAACCATTAAGCTCTGAGCCAGTTCCCACGGATGATTCCGCAAGACGATCGAAGACAGAGTGAAAGTATTCATTAAAATTTTCGGCTAATTCTTTCCAATCAGTGATGATGCATTCATTAATGGTAATATACTGGACATTCTCCTGTGATGGGGAAATGTGACGCCAAAAGCGCTGAGGGGAGACGCTCATGAATTGTGTAAGCATTTCTGAAAAATATCTTTCCTTCGCAGTTTTTAATTTTTGCTTAAGAGTAAGCGAAAGATTCCTAACTTCCAATGGATTCCTGTCCTTTTTCTTTCTCTTGCGCTTTATTTTCCATTTTAAATGAATAATTTCACGATTAATCCAGGGGTTATGCTTTCTAACTGTTTTTACTTGAAAAGGAACAAAATTTTCCAAGCAATGGTTAACCATTTCTTTAAAGCGGCTCCACAACCCATCAACGTCAATCACCCCATCGAATGAATACAATGACATCTCTAAGTAATCAAGGATACTGACATCATCAGCCCCTGAGAAGTTTCTATAGGTAAAAGTTTTTCTTTTAGCCACCTTAGCTGGCAACGCATCTTTTATGGAAACCAAAACAAGTTTGTGGTCGGAAAGACCATCATTAATTTCAACGTCAAATTCAGACAATCGACCATCCAAAAACACAAGATCAAGTACTGATTCCGATGTAGTACCAACCCTAGTCGCACCACGGACACATTGTGTAAAGGTCATGTGTGAATGCTATTTCAAACAAAATCTCACTATTCTTAATGTCGGTAGAGCTACTTAAAAATTTATCCCACTCTATACCAGGCAAGTTGAAATCGCCGGCTATAATTAATCGAGTATTACTGGATACACTAGTACACAAGAAGTCTTGGATTGATTTCAAGAACGACACTGGAGCATTGGGTGGCCTGTAAACAGCACCCAGGGTACTCCACACAGAACAGTTGAACACCATATACTCTCATTATCGGGGCTGTTTTGCATGGGTACAAGCTTTATTTGTTCTTTAAAAATAATAGCAACGCCCCATCCTCGCGTATCGCGGTCTTTTCGGATCATACGATAGGCTGAGGGTATGATTTCACAGTCCTGAATTTCTGGCCGCAGCCAGGTTTCCGTGATAATGACTATATCTGGGTTATATTCGAAAAGAAGGTGTTCGAGCCAGGCTACGCCAGGCTCGAACACCTTCTTGCCAGGCTACGCGCCAGGCTGCGCGCATTTGCCAGGCTACGCGCATTTATGTTGATGAAGATTAACTCTCCCGCGTCGTTATCACATCGTCAAGCGGAATCATTTGCCTCAGGGCTTTCCTTGCTTATTTTAACCCTGCAATTCTTGGCTTCGTCCCAAACGAACGTGTCTTTTCCCACTGTAATTCTATCATGCACCACCTTAACTTTAATTCCGCTTGCCCTTTCCACCTTCGTACTTTCCCATAGTTTTCGTTGTTTTTGCAAAGTAACCTGTGAGAGGTCATTTGCAATGGAAATATCACTGCCCTTTAGCTTGCTGCAGTTCTTGAATATCTTAGCCTTTTTGTTGAAGTCGTAAAATCGCATGATTACCGGTCTCGTCTTATCCTCACATTTTTTCCCAATTCTGTCTATTTGCTCAATTGTTTTAACTGTCACATTTAGACGGTTTTCAAATATACCTCTAAAAACTTTCGCTCTTAAGTCGTCATTGGTTTCACTGGGTGGCTCAGGAATCCCAAATACAATTAGGTTATTTTGCCGGCTGCGATCCTCAAAGTCAGCCAACTTACGCTGTTGAGAAGCTAAAACATCTCGCATAGCTAGCTGTTCCTTCAACTGAGCAATCTTTCCCGTATTTTTTCCTACATTTGTGAGGACTGTGTCTATTTGGGAAATTTTTTGGTTGATTTCGTCGAGTTACTTCGAAAACACGGTCTGGTTTTCTTTATTCTTATGGATATCTTCAGCAATCCCCTTCTGCTCCTTCATGAGCTCTTTAAGCATTTTTTCTATTTCCTCGGGTCCGGGATTTAGCTCAACATCTCCGGCTAACAACAATAACATCAAAAGACACTCCAAAGCATTTGTAGCAAGCACTTCGGGGCACGGCACAACGATAATGAACCTGTTTTCACTTCTATAACATTTACCAAATTTACTAACCTGCAAAAACAGGACGAATGGTTTAGTTGTCTTCATCTGCGAAGTTGTGCCGTGCCCACAAGAAGGCCCTGTGAAGACTGGTTTTATGTAATCCACTCCGGGGGGTGTCAACGCTTCCACTGTCTGGGTTCCGCACGCATGCGCCAGTCCATCGTAGATAGGCAAGTCCCATGTAGGTCGAAGCGTTTTAACACCGTTGTAGCTTCCGATAAGGCCCGTACTTGAAGCGTGAACAGCAGCTGGTACATTGCACAGCAAAGCCTGCAAAAACAGGACGAATGGTTTAGTTGTCTTCATCTGCGAAGACCTGTCAGTCAACTAGTAAGCAGGTTCAGGATACGGTGGCAAAAATAGACGACTTAGAGAACCGGAGCCGGAGGAATAATCTTGTCATTTACGGAGTTAGTGAGGATCCGAAGGAGGATACGCAGTCATTGGAACAAAAAGTGAAGAAGAACATTTTTAAGGACATATTAGGTATCGATGTAGCCTCCATAGAACGAATTCATAGAATTGGTTACCCTCAAAGCGGGCGTCAGCAACCTGTCATGCTCAGGCTTTATAACTTCGCCGAAAAAACCAAAATTCTCTCCTGTTGCAATAAGCTCTAAGGTTCCAACATCTCAATTTCTGAAGATATTTCAAAGACAGTTTGGGAAACACCCGCAAAACTTTGGAAATCTGCCATGGGTGATAAAGTAAAAAGAGCAAAGGTATCGCTTGTTTATAACAAAATAAAAATTGACGGCAAGCTATATGTTTGGGATGCTGAAAACAACTGTCGCATTGAACAGACCAAAATTCGCGTGACTTCACAGAAACGCCTAGGAACTCCTGAAGGCAAATGACAGGAAAATATAAAAACTCTCCCAGTTATCAGCCCTAATGCTTGCAGCGTAGTAAATAAATTCGCACTTCTTGAAAGTATAATTTTAACCCACAATCCCCATGTTATATAGTCATAATGGAGACTTGGTTGCACGCCGGTGTGCAGGACTCTGAGCTTGTTCCTTCGTCGTATAAGCTACTCCGCAACAATCGAGGCTCACGGGGTGGTGGTGTAGCTGTTGCCATAAAAAACAACACTAAATTTTCTCGCATGCCTGACATCACCAACCATGAAAGTGTGTGGTGCAAACTTTCGTATTGTGACAAAGCAATTACTTTGGGGGATGTATACCGGCCACCTAAATCTGGTCCAGAATATATTGAAGTAATTCATGATTACTTAGGTCGACACACTAATTCTCACTCAAAAATAATTATTACGGGAGATTTTAATCTACCAGGTATCAATTGGCTTAACCTGATGCATGATGGCAAGGAAACCTCAAGTGCCGATTCTTTACTGTTCACTGCCTTCAGTTTTACTGATAACTTGTTACCGATAACACTAGGTATTCCTCTACACTTGATCTTATGCTTGTTAGTAGTTCGTTAGAAGATTGTACGACCACAGTAGAGACTGGTATCTCCTATCACATGATGCTAAACCTAACCTGCCATTTTTCAACTTCGCGAAGAAGGAAAAAGCCCAAAACCACCTTTTTTAAAAGACTACACCCATGCAAATGATGCAGCTATCTTGAAATACTTAGAATCCTGTTTCGCCCAATTCTATGCTATTGCTGATGTATGCACGATGTGGTCCCGCTTTAAGGCGATTGTCTCGTTTTGCGAAGCACACTTTATACCGGTAAGAAAGCAACGTGTTAACCGGGAATACCCTTGGGTGACGAGACAAGTAATTCACCTAAAAAGAAAGATTAAAAGGCAACTCAAGCGTGGCGACAAAAGCCAGCTTGGAATCCTTATCACTGAGATGCGAGACAAAGTGCGCACCGCAAAGGAGCATTTCTTCATGAACACGCTGCCTTCGTTTAGGCGCCACAAGCCGCATAAGTGTTGACGTTATCTATCTGCTGAAAAGACCTCAGTCACTGAAATAAAATCGCCTAATGCTACAGTGGCTGATCCTGTAACCATAGCTGAAAAGTTTAATAGCTTTTTTCAATCAGTATTTACCTGTTCTTGCTCACAAGTAGCCTTAAAGGGGCCCTGAAAGGCGTTTTGAGCACACTAAATTGACTATCGAAATCGTTAGATTGGGTCGTCAACATCATCCGTGCCAAGTATTACTCTTTTACGCGCAGCGGAAAGCTCACACTTTTGTTGCAATGTTTGTCGCTTTTTTCTCACCCTTTCCTTCGTGTTTTGGACGCCGCCATCTTCACATGTCTACATCATCGATTCCCAGATGTTCGTCATGAGCTAGACATCCTGCTATTGGGCGGCTTTTTCACGCACTTCCGGAAAAGAAACGAGTCGTCTGCTGAGCGTCGGCTCGCCGGCTGATCTGCCAGCGGAGTGCCGGAGTGCTTGGACATTTTACGACAAACGAAACAAGTGTAAACAAACGCTTAACCGTTTGTATTGAATGCAATAGGGCCATAACACGACATGAATATTCTCTTACTTGAGTACGTTCCATAAAGAAAGCGTTGAAGCCCCGTGGCACTTCTTTCTTGCAATCGCAGAGAACGCCCTGAGCCGAATGCCCGGGTTGGACGCATACATTTTATTCAACTTCCAAACAATCCAGAGATGCGTTTCGAACGAACACAACGTCACAATATGCGTTGCAAGTCCGAACCGCGATTGACAGACGATGGGTTGCCTCCTCCTGCCCCTCGTAAATTCGGCACTCACCTCGCGCGCGGTTTGCGGGGACGAACAGCAAGTCACTTAACTCTGGCGCACAAGCCGAGATGGCTTTTAGCCACGCACACTGCACATACGCCATGCGAGGTTGAGTCGTACGCCGCTTGAGAAAGATAATCCAGACCATGGGAAGCACTATCCACCCGCAGAAGCACAACGTCGCATTTCATCGTGAAACAAAGGCGTCCGCAACACACACACCATCGCCTCCTGTAATGCCAAACGCATCTCGCACTTCCAAATGGGAGTGAGTAGTATGCCTGTAGTGCCCATATGCCGCGAGGTGGGGCCCCAAGCTGAACCGGGATCACGCAACCGTAACTGACTTCTAGAGCGGTTTGTGCCTTGTTGCCAGGGCAACCGATGTTTGATATTGTCAAAGAAATGGTGCTCGCTCCAGCGCTAGAAAGCTCAGAGCCGCGGCGGAGCAATTTTTGGCAACGTTGCCGCTCTCCACCACGCGTCGCCCCAAGCTGAACTGGCGTTTTGTGCACGGGTTCTGTATCGGTTTAAAATGTCTTTTTCACATGCCGCCGGCAGGAATTACCACCGCCACAAAATAAGACCCGGCACAAGCGGGGCCACATCTGATACGGCGCTTTTTGGATAAACAGTGCGCTGTGCATCCAAGGGAGCGAGCGCAGGATACTCCCCGTGCGGCTGCGAGTTCACCGCTGATAAAAAGTCGCGTGCCGCCGATAGCAAAGTTCTGCAGCAACGTACACCGCGAAAGGGCAAGGCCAGGCCGCCGCACACATGGGGCCAGATTTTTCGTTCGCTTTTCCAGCCTTGAGCGGAGTGTGGTATTCATGGTGTCAACAAAGCTTGCCCGTAGCAGACGGCTGTGTGAGCAGCGCAATAGCGGAAGTACGTCACCGCCGAGGACCGCGGCATCATGGGAGGGAAGGCTCGCTCGCCGTCAACAGCGGAGAGTAAGTTGAAAGGAGGAGGAAGCGCGGCGTGTCGATAATGCGCGGTTTTTTATTTACGATTTCTCAGCTAATACTCATCGCTTCAACAAAATTCTTGCGGAAGGAAATTGCTAATACATTGCTGTATTTGGTTACAAGGACATCCACGCATCGGCGGAAGGTATTTCAGGACCCCTTTAAAACCTTAAGCTATTAATAACCCTATGCCTAAAATAAATATTGGCGATGAAGGTGTCCTCAGCCTTGTACGCAAGCTCGACTTAAAAAAATCTCCTGGCCCTTACAGCATAACAAATAACTTTCTATTTAAATACGCTGGGTGGACTTCAAAATACCTGTACAATATTTACACAGCCCCGATGAACACCTCCACAATTCCAGATGATTGGCGCTGTACAAAAATAAAACCGATCCATAAATCAAGGTCAAATCAAGATTTTAATAATTATAGGCCAATTTCATTGACAAGCACATGCTGTAAAATGCTTGAACATATTATCTTCAAAGCAATTATGACCCATTTAAAATCTAATTCTCTGCTTTACGAGCCTCAACATGATTTTAGAGCTGGTCTATCAACGGTTACCCAACTTGCTGAATTTACTAACGATATTGCCGACACACAAAATGAAAGAGGACAATTAGATGCAATCTCTTTAGATTTCTCTAAAGCATATGATGTCATTCCCCATCAGGATCTTATAACAAAGCTAAATGCAATAGGAGTTGAAGTTGTCTCATGGATTCAGAGCTATTTAAAAAACCGAAAACAATATGTTGCTTTAAATGAACACAACTCGAAGACTCTAGATGTATTTTCTGGTGCGCCGAAAGGCTCAGTCCTTGCCCCAATTTTATTTTTAACTTATATCAACGATATCCAATTCTCTGTTGACTCATCTATTACAACTAGACTGTTCGCAGATGACTGTGTGTTGTATTCAGCAGTTAGTAACACAGAAGATTTGCTAAAACTTAACAAATCGTTAACTTCTATCCAGGTGTGGTGCAAAAACTGGGGCATGAAACTGAACAAAACCAAAACGTTCAGCATCAGTTTCACCAATAAGAAAACTCTTTTAAATTTCTAATATAAAATTCAGGATACTGAAGTGGTCAAGGTTGGCCAGGTGAAATATTTAGGTGTCCCTTTTTTAGTAATTTATCCTGGGAAAGCCATATTGACAACATATGTAGTAAAGCACTAGGTAAGCTAAACTTCTTAAGAAGGCGCCTACGCCAGGCATCCGTAATGGTTAAACTTAATGCCTATAAATCTCTAATTAAGCCAACTCTAGAGTATGCCAACGTAATATGGAGCCCTCACCAAAAATATTTAGTTAACAAAGTTGAACGCGTAGAGAATCTGGCTTTGCGTTTTACCTTCTCCAACTACTCCTGGTTTATTAGTCTTTCTGATCTACGAAAACAGGCAGACCTCCGAACTCTCTCAGACTGCAGAATGATATCCAGGCTAAAGTTCCTTCATCTTTTGTTCCACGACCATTATAAAATACCCCAAACTAACTACCTCCAAGCTCCCTTCAGGCATTCTTCGCGCACAAATCATAATAAGACTATCAGGCAACCTAATAGCAACATAAACACACATAAGTACTCTTCATTTCCATCAGCCATCGGACTGTGGAACAAATTACCGGCGGACGCCATCAACAGCACATCTGTAGAGTGTTTCATAAGAGCCATTAATGATCTAGAATTTTAACCCGTGATAAAAGTAAAAATTGCATATTTAGTTTTATATAATTTCTTTTTGTGGACTAGACGTTTACACTGTATAGCATGCTTCTGTTCATGTGTATTCTATATTTTTATTGTTTCTTGCCTTTTGAATGCCCACATGTTATCCTTAAGATGAAAACTTAAATTCTTTGTAACCACTCCTGCAATGGGCCCTGAAGGGCCTGCGGTATGTTGAAATAAAATAAATAAATAAATTACAACCCCAAAGCCTTTTTTTTATTTGTCCCATGTTATTCCCCTCATCAAGACCGTAAATTTGATACCCTGCAAGCCCTAGCGGGGTCAGTTCGAATTTTAACCCAAGATAAGACTCGCCATGGCTATGTCATGACTATAACCCGGAAGCATTTTTGTATTTGTCCCACGTGATTCCCCTCATCGAGACCAATAATTTGATACCCAACACATCCTAGGGGCCTCAATTTGAACGTTAGCCCAAACAATCACTAACCATGACTATCTCATGATATAGCCATACCGCACATTTGTACCACGTGATTTCCCTCATCGCAATCTTCAATTTGACGCCCCGCACACCCTATTGGCGTCATTTTGAATTTCAACCCAATTTATGATTTACCATGACTATGTCACGATAATAATCAGGAAGCATTTTCGCATTTGTTCCACGTTATTCCCCTCATCGAGACCTTCAATTTTATACGCCACACGCCTATAACTGAATTCGAATTTTAACCCAATCTATGACTAGCCATGACTAGGTCGTAATATATCCATAACACATTTTTATCCCACGTTGTTCCCCTTATCTATACTCGGGGACAACTTTCTGTGGCAATGGAGTGAAAGCTACGGAGGGAGGGGGAGGGGGAAGCTAACTGCTCTGTGTTACTGCACGAAGTAGTTCCCAATAAACTAGTTTCGGTTTCAGTTTCGGCGTGACCGATACGCAATTGATACAGTTCATTTCTTCGCATAAGCTCCGTAGTTGAGTGCGCTGAACCACGATCACCGAGCATGCAGCAACATTAGCGTCTCCTTCCACACGCTTCATTTGTTTGTAAACACAGGCCAACGCTTTGACTGGACACGGCCCGAGCGGATGTGAACTGGAGAACTCAGACCTACTGTGGACTCTATATCGTTCAGAAAAGAAGTGAATTTTGTAAACGCTGCAGTTTTGACAAAATGCACCGATCTGTAAACTCTTCTATTGGGCAGCAGCACCGGCATGTGCGGCGTACTTACATAGCGCGGTCGCGGTATACTGAAAGAGCAGCGTGCACACATGCTTATGCACACGCTCGCTTACGCCGGGAAACTGGCTAGCCGAACAGATTGCGAAAACGGCGGAGAGTCCCGGTTGCATCAGTCTGACTTGGCCGTACACTTTGCAAACCACTCGCTTCGCTTGTTTAGACAGCGAAGCTTTACAAATCCTATGCAGAGAATGAAGTGGCGAGCTGATATTAGTATGAAACTATAGCTGAAAGCCGTCAACAAAAACGCCATATTTTTTTTTTTTTTCGAGAGGGAACCGTTGCGACGCCAGCGGCGACAGCCGCAACCAAAGATATCCGAAAATGTAAAAAAATGATCTTTGTTTCATATATTCTGCCTAGCAATTTAGTGGCATTATCAATGCAAGTCTAAAACTTAGGAACTAAATATTCTTGAATTGCCGAGGTTACCGCCAGCCAATTATTTTTGTTGAACTACTTCCAGGTGCACAGTGAAAAGGCGTGGTCCGGCTCCATAGCCTTGACTGCATTGCCACAGAAAGTTGTCCCCGAGATAGACCTTGAATATGAATCCCCACACGCCCTCGCAGCATAATTTTGAATTTTAACCCAATCTATGACTTATTATGACTGCCTGATGACTATACACAGGAAGCATTTTTAATTTACTTAGTGTGATTCCGTTAATCGGGACATTCACTTTGATACCTTACATGCCTTAGCGACATCAGTTTGAATTTTCACCCAGTCTATCTCGTAATGCGGTCATTATTCTATCTAAACGGGCGTCACCCAGCCAATTCATTTGACAGCTCATTTGAAACAGCGGAGGGGACAGCCGCTGCACCCCTCTTCCCCCGGCACTCACCTCTTCCTTTTTGACCCTAGCATATAAAACCGTTAACAGAAGCAGGCGAACAACCAGCAAGGAAGCGCCACCGTGTGCTTTCCCACCACCCTCTCCCACCTTCTTAGAGGATCCATCAAGAGGAAAAGGTGCGATAACCATTTTTTATGACCTCACCAGCCGATTACTATTCACACGCCCAGCCGCTAAATCAGACGCCCTCCCCCCCCCCCCCCCCCCCCCCCCCCCAACCTCCCAACCAACCGTTCATGCGCATTGCGAATGCTGCCGTACCCGCAGGTAACCGGAATTGTGAGCCCAAAGTGACAAATGAAACTTAACAGCCAACCATAGGTGCCTCCTAGGCTACTCATTTGTACTCAGAATTCAAAATGTACTCAAAACTCATATGTACTCAGAACTCAAAATGGACTCAGAACTCAAAATGTACTCAAAACTCATATGTACTCAGAACTCAAAATGGACTCAGAACTCAAAATGTACTCAAACTCAAAATGTGCTCAAAACTCAAAATGTACTCAGAACGTACTCAGAACTCAAAATGCACTCAAACTCAATCTCATCACCATATAGTACCACCACCAGCTCGGCATAAATCTTGTTGGCATTGTGTCCCTTCATATGCAGAAAGTGGATCAGTGCTCAGGCTGCAACTTTCCCAATGAATGGCGCCTTTTTTGTTCTGAAGTACTATATTTGAACACAATTTTTATATTCTACCTTAAACTTGAGGGACGGGCACTCATTTTGATGCCTATCACGAAGCCTGTTTCAAATTAATGGTTCCAATAATATGAACTTCAATTTTATCAATGCTTCTCATATTTTTAGCATGCATAGCATGTATAATGCATGTTGCCAGTATGAAGAGTCACTGCTGCACGTTGGGCTACATGCCACAGCCTTGTGACAGACCTTTAAATGCGAAAACACTAGGTAGTGGCCAGATTTAGCTGCCCAATAGCGCAAGTAATGATGATGATATCTTGGAGTTGCAGTCAACTCCAATTCATTGCCCTGATCAAGAAAGGGCATGCTTTAAAGAACAATATGATCTAACGGGACCAGTGAAGCATACGAATACACTCCAGATTGACCAGTGCAACATGCACTTTCTGCTGTAAAGCAAAGAAACTGGCTCTGAAACAATTACTGGAATTGACCATCAGTGCAGAGATCGCTTCATGAATGCTGCCAGGCTCATGTGATCACTCCGAAAGAACTATTTGCTTTCATATATCAACCTTTAAACGACCAATATAGGGAAAATTTGACATCTACAGTGTAGACCATTTATAACGTAACCGCTTATAGTGCGGGACCGGATATAACGCGGGTTTTTGCGACCACCGGTTTGCCTCCCATAGACCTCAATGCATAAGCATACCGCTTAAGATGCGGTTGGCCGAAGCACAATACCGTTTGTAGTGCGGTTTATCGGCGGGTCTGCTGATCTTCCGGCGCAGCTGAAGCATCGTCTTAAGGTCGCAAAAGAAAAAAGGAAGGATGAAATCGGCCATCTGACGCAGCGTGCACCCCTTGCCCTCCTCAAACGTAGACACCCAAAGAAAAAAAAAATAGGCACCCTTTAGTTCGTGCGTACCTGATAACCACATCTACACTGTACTTGAAATGCAGCGACACAACGATGCAGCTTGAAAGAAAAAGCTATGCAGCTTTTTCAGAAGCTTTGCGGTTGAAGAAAAATTCTGGAATTCATCCCTTCTCATAACCTGGCCTATAACGCTTGGCCTTCCAATCATGCTGGCTCCTTTTTAAGACTACTCATAGATGTAAGTCACATTGAACTGCAGCTGAGGCTGCTGTTGGTCTGCCTTTATAGGCAACATAAAATCATAAATTTTGACTAATCAAATTTTTTTCACTTCTAAGAGTTGATACGGTGAATTGCGGATTGTTGTAAAACTTTACTTTAACCAGAGCCTCCGGTGGTTGTCATTTATTTTATTTACATGACAACTTTCACCCATAGTTAAACTGTGTGAGTACAATGCCAACTGCTCACATCTTGTTCACAGAATGCGGACCTTCAGCTACAACGCTGTCGAGGTGTCTGAAGAGGCGTCACAGTGGTTCAGGGACTACCTCCAGAGTGACAGCGCACGCCTCGTGAAAATTCTTCTTGACCAGGATGCCCTCGATCGGGGCAAGAACTGCCCAACCCCGGTATGTGTATTCTCGGCATGTTACGCCACCTATGGTGTGTCTGTCCAATTGAGCCTACCCTTCTGGAGCAAGCTTGATGCTGGGACTGTTACAAGCCAAACCAGCTCTAACACATCTTCTGTGATTGTCCTGTGACTCTCTCTCACCTGTTCTTGCTTGAGTGCAGGGAATGCCCTGAGCCTGGTTCGCACTCACTTGCATACGCACTGATTTCAGCATTTATCAAATGTGCAATCCACATGCCTCAAGCTGCAGTGTAAAAGTGAGTAGGAGAGTGTAGCATCTAGGGGACTGGCCCAGGTTGTGCGGGTGAACTAAATAGACCTCACCTTGCTAAAAGCAGGGGCTCATTCAAGCCTTATCTGAACGCTACTGTAAGGTTTGTGGCTGGTTAGTAATGTAACTTACCACTTCAAAGGACCTGGTTACAGTGCACTGTGGGAAGCAACTTATTCGGTACATTCAGTAATTCTGCAGGTCAAACAGTTTGTTACAACCCAAACAAAACTGTAGCACATCTTTATTTGAGTATTGCCACATGGTCTGTCTTGCCCCTTCACTCAACCCCGCACCACCATTTCTTCGTGTGCGCATGAACGCTCTGCCACTGACTGTGCTGGCTGCAAAGTGCATGTTTTGTTGCTGACCAGGCGATCTGCACAGCAAGTGGATGCACCCTTGGCCACAAGGTGCTGCGTTGACTCAGCCGTTCAGTTCTTCCAGGCCGGAGTCTTTTAATGCTTTATTGGTCATGAAACTGCTCCGTTAACGCTAAGGGTGAGCTTCATATGCTGCCTTTGGCCGCCGCGCGGTGGCACCGCCGTCTGTTTGAGGGCACTCCACGGGTAGTAGAGTGCTGGCCAAGGCGACAAGGACGAGGTCAGTTGGGAGTGTTTTTGGTGTGGAAAGGCCATGCGATGAACTTCTCACGCTGTTTGTTATTATGCAACTTAATTAGTGCGTGCAAAGGACGATGCCAAACACGTGTTGTGTCCCGGGCTTGGCGCCTTGGGTACAAGGTTACAACGGTAGGAGTTTCCTTGTTCTGTTTACCCAGCAACGGAGGACAACATTATAGATGGAACTGGGCCATTCCGTGACAAGAAACGGATGACTTCTGCTTTGGCTCCAAGTATTTGCACTTGTGTGAGAAGCAGTTAGACGCCACTGACGTCATCCGTGCGGATGAATTTGTTGCCAATGGTGATGCAGTGTCACTGTGCAGGCCTCACAGGCAGCCCTCGACTCACGCCAAGAACGCCTGCTTTCCTGGTAGATGACGACCGAACTGATGATTAAAACCGAAACTTTATGAACTGAACTAGAATACACAAGGTGGTTACAATCAACAAGTCCATGCCATAAAAAGGCAGTGGTGTGCGACCAGCTGCCACACCTTAGCTCATCATCTCTGAAGTGCAGGCTGCCACACCCGGGTTCATAGTCCCACCAGGGCGGGGGTTTGTCCCAGTGTTGTTTGCCAGTGGGGGGAAACAAGCCAGATGGCGGCAGGCAGTAGAAAGAAGATGGTTACGGTATCGTTTTGAAGAATTCGGGTGCCCTTAGTAGCGATGGGCAGCACACTCCCCGTCTGGTGCACCGCTTCGTGGGCGCCACAATGATATCAGGTAGTCATCAGACGAACAATGTCTGATATGGAACGGATGAACATCTTAACGATCCCGTTTTTTGCTGTCTTGACTTCAGCCTTTCGACTGTGCCCGTCGGCGCTCAGTATGCACTGAGTGACGACCCCAACCGGCCATTCACACCAATTGACCTGTTTCTTCTTGAGCAAGATGAAGTCTCTGACCTTGAGGTCAGGTAGAGCGATCTGCCACATCATTCGCTGTTGCAAGGTAGTCAAATACCCGGTGCGCCATCTCTTCCAGAACTCACTGGCCAAGTTTTGCACCTGGTGCCACTGACGTTGGTACAGATTGCTTGGTAGAGCTTCCCCAAAGCCTGAAGTTGAAGCTCCCAGCTTCTGCGTCAAGGTCGCCATTGGTGTGAGAATGATGGGGTTTTCCGGGTCAGAGGATACGGGAACGAGGGGCCTTGCGTTTATGATAGCTGAGACTTCTGCCATGAAGGTCGTAAGGGCCTCGTGGGTCAGACGGTTATGGTGCGTCTGAAGCAACATGGAATCCAATATTCGACGAGCGATACCCATCATTCTCTCCCAAACTCCACCCATGTGAGACCCATGCGGAAGGTTGAATACCCACGTACAGCCTTTCCGTTGAGAAACTTCCCCAGTGTCAAGCTTCCCAGATCATTTGGGTTGATTCCCATCTCTCTGCACGCTCCCACAAAGTTTGTGCCACAGTCAGAGTGGATTTGTTTGACGGGTCCCCGGATTGCGAGAAATCTTCAGAGTGCATTGATGAAACTGGACGTGTCCATCGCCTCGATCACCTCGATGTGCACTGCATGAATACTTAGGCACGTGAACAACACCGCCCAGCGTTTAGTGTTGGACATTCCACCTCTTGTACGGCGAGCAACAACCAGCCATGGTCCGAAGACATCGACGGTTACGTTGGGGTAAGGGGGCTCGGTGGTCAGCCGGTCTACTGGTAAATCGGCCATCTTCTGCTCCTGTGACTGCCTCGCACTTTCTTGCACGTGACGCACTTCCCTACGATGGACAAGATGCGTCCCTTGCCGCCGATGATCCACAGACCAGCTGACCTGACTGCTCCTTCAGTAAAGTGTCGGCCTTGTGGGGATTGCGGAGCTCCGCCATCTTTCTGATCTCTCTCGGCCCGCCGCGGAGGCGAGAAGGGTGGTACTTCTCTCTTCGCGGTGGCGCGCTTCCCCCTCCGGGAGGATGCCCGTGAGAGCGAGGGGGCGCGGCTGAACCCCTCACGTGACAGGTTTGCCCGGAAGTTCCGGTGGCCTGGTCCGAGGCGAACGACGGAGGGAGAGTCTCTTTGGATGCGAACCATCGTCGGGAGCGGCCGTAAGTACGACTCGCTCCTTTTTGGCCTTCCTTTGTCCGCCCTCGCGCCTGTCTCTCCCGTCCTGGCTAAGGTGGTCTTGGCGGTGTAGAGCGACGCGCTCGACGTCCCCTTATTGCATTGCAATAAGCGTCGGAGTGGGCGAATTCTGTGTCCTGTGTTCCTTGCTGTTCGCTGCCGCTACGCCAAGTTGTCGATCCGTGGTGGTGTTCAGCGGAGTTAGCCTCGCGGCCGAATCTCGAGAATCAAGCTAGGCCGCCGTAACCCAGGTTCCCACAGCCTTGATGCTGCACTTGCTCGTAGTAGAAACGTGTGAGCAGCGTGGCGACGTGGTGTCGGCTTGGTATGATGAGAGGATGCTTTTCCTCTTTGGGTAGATCCCCTCTGCTGAGGCGGCCACCGAATCGCACAAGGCCGTTCCCATCTGTGATGGTATTGGTGGCTAGGCCATTTATCGAGACGAGACGAGCTACTAACGATATCACAGTACGCTACCGCTAGAAATAGGCTGCAACACTAAAGTCAATCCTACAGACACCAAGCTCTGTATGCGCGTAAAGGAATCAAGAGTTCACAGTTACGCTTGAAGGGACACCCGTGATCGATAAAACGTCTCACTTGTTAGGGCGCACTCAATGATAAGGTGTTGGCCAGTCCCAGTTCTCGGAGGCTGTTGGTAGATCGACACGGGGGGGGGAGGGGGACAAGACGTCACACAGTCGATTCCGGCGATTCAACGCGCGGTCGACACAGATAAGGCACGGGTGGCACTGCAGCCTTGCTGGTTTTCCGGGCGTCCTGACGACGGCCTCGGTGGAGCACGGCTACCGCGTCTTGTGGGTAGCCCTCATAACCGTGTTCTCCCGAATCATCCACTGTCACCCAGACACGCTCTCTTCAAATTCTCCGCCGTCACATTATTGCCTCGGCTATTATGCAAGTTCTCTTCGGGCGACACCTAGCCGGAACATACCCCCGCAAAGTGATTGTCCACGTTTAACGGTTTAACTTCGTCGTCGTTGAGGCTGTCTCCAATGCGCGCACCACCACTGTCCTCTACCTCATCACACCATCAATGAATGGGTCGAGTCTTCGAAGGGGACTTTTCTTGGGAACAGGTCTTTTGTCCTCGAGGAGGCTTATTTCTTGAGAGAAGCAGTCCTGCTGAACAGCACGAATTACTACAGTTCTCACTGTAGAAAGACATTCGGCGGCACTTTCCTGCGCGGTCAGACCCTTGACATGCTGTGCAGCCCTAAGAAGAAATGCCACTGCGCGAACCTAGGTTTTCCAGCTCGAAAACCTAAGGAAGCGCTCCGCACCGACTTGCCTGGATGACGTAACTGCTGAGCTTGTTGACTTCCGGGCGTAATTTTCTGTCCTCACTTGGAGATGGGATTTTCTGATTGGATTGGGTAGGGCTGGTTCATCGCCCTGCAGGAGAAAATGGGGGCCACTGAGCCAGGTCGTGTGCTCGAGCTTCATCGCTGACACCATTCTTGTGCCGTGGTCCGCAGGATTCTCACTCGTGTGGATGTATTTCCACTGTTCTGACCATGTGGTCTTGTGTATACGTAACACTCTATTTGCCACATAAACGTAGAATCTTGTGGTCTCATTGTAGATGTAGCCTAAAACGACCTTGCTGTCGATCTAGAACTTCACTGCATCCGGCTGAATGTCCAGCTCACGTTGCACGAGTTCAGCCAGTTCGACTGCAAGGGCAGCTCCACATAACTCGAGCTTTGGAACAGTAGGTTCGGCCAGGGGTGCCAGCTTTGTTTTTCCCATTATGAAACCCACATGTTGCGTACCCTCTTTGTCAACAACTCTGAGGTATGCTACGGCTGCGACGGCTTTTGTGGACGCATCGCAAAAGCTGTGAATTTCCTTTTGCTCAGCTTCAAGCATTGTTGAAGTTGCGTAAGTCCGGGGGATCTGCAGGTCTTCCAGTGCCCCAAGCGAGCTCTTCCAGTCTTCCCAATCTTGCGCTCTGTGAGCTGGAAGCGGAGCATCCCAGTCGTATCCTTCCGCTGTGATCTCACGCAAAAAGTGTTTTGCCTGTGCTGTCACTGGAGCCACAAAACCCAACGGGTCATGGAGGCCATTAACAGTGGACAGAACACCACACCGCGTGCAGGGTCTGCCTTGAGGAGGAGCATGGTATACGAACGTGTCCTCGCGCACATTCCAAAGGAGCCCAAGACTGCGTTGCGCGGGCATCGTCTCTGCAGTAAAGTCGAGTTCTTAAGTTCTTTGCGTGATCTTCAACCGGAAATGCTTTTAGCACGTTCTCCTTGTTTGAAGCAATCTTATGCAGTCGTATGTTCGCCGTTGCCAGCATCTCCTGTGTGTTTTGCAGCAGGTTGATGGCGTCTTCCTCAGTGGAAACTGACTGAGGCCATCGTCGACATAGAAATCTCTTTCCACGAACTTTGCTGCTTCCTCCCCGTACAGCAGTGAGCCCTGTCGAGCCGTTCGCCGAAGTCCATAGGTAGCCACAGCGGGCGATGGAATATTCCCAGAGACGTGCACTTTCATGCGGTATTCAACAATCTCTTTTGACATGTCGTTGTTCTCGAACCACAAGAACCTAAGAAAATCGCGATGATCTTCACGGACAAAGAAACTGTAAAACATTTGCTGAATGTCTGCCATCAGTGCCACTGTCTCCTTCCTGAAGCGTATCAGCACTCCTATGAGACTGTTTGTGAGGTCCGGACCTGTGAGAAGGACACTGTTCAAAGACACTCCTTTGTACTGAGCACTGGAGTCGAAGACGACCCTGATCTTCTCTGGCTTGTGAGCGTGGTAGACCCCGAACAAGAGCAAGTACCAGCACTCCTTGCCATCAGCGAGCAGTAGAAGAGGTTCTGCATAGCCATTCACAAACAGTTCCTTCATGAAGTCCACGAAGTGCGCGTTCATTTCGGGATTCCTACGCAAAGTGCGACGTAGTCCGAGGATGCGGGACAAGGCTTGTTGCCTGTTTGGCAGCTCAGCTGGGATCTCGGTATGTGAAACGGAAGAGGACCAACCCAGCTGTTAGACTGATCTTGGACGAACTCGTTTTCCATTATGTCAAGGAATGCTCTATCTTCTATAGAGGGAGCGAGCTCGTTGTCCTCACTAGTCGTTTGGAACAGCATACAGGCAAAGTTCTTCGGTTCCGCTGCCAACCCATAATCCAGCGTGGGATCATGCTTGCCGGGTAAAGCCAGAGTAGGGTGCTCTTTCACCACAAAATGGTTGTCACAAGGTTCTAGAAGAGATGGACATCCGTTGCTCAAGATGTGAGTCTTCAGTGCGTTGATGGTACCTGGCTTCGGCGTTCGGCCGATGCAAATATTCCCAACTATCACCCAGCCTAAGTCGTGCTTCTGGGCGTAAGGCGCATCGTGCGGACCGTTGCATGTCTGACACACCTTATGGGCCCTAATGTCCCGGCCAAGAAGAAGCAATATCTCTGCCTCCGGTTCCAGCGGAGGGATGAAACAGGCTATCGACTGGAGATGTGGGGAGCACCGAGCACCTTCAGGTGTTGGTATTTCGCTCCTGCTGTTAGGAATGTCATTGCACTCAAGCAACGGTGGAAGCTTCAGGTCGACGTCACCACTCACACTTTGAACCGAGAAGCCGTTCGCCAACCTTGCAGTGACTTCCGTTATTCCAGAGCATGTCCTCAAAGTGTAGCCTGTGGGTACCCCATCAACAAGGAAGAGATCTAGGAGCTCCGACGTCACCAGTGACTGATTGCTCTGATCATCTAAAATGGCGTAAGCCTTTACTGCCTTGTGCGGTTGACACTCGTGGGTTACGTTCACCAGGCAGATCCTCGCACAAGACTTGCTTTGATCGCCCTTGTCACCCACTTCGGTGCGCGTAGCAGTGACGTTTCCTCCTGTCTCTTGAGTGTTGTCTTCTCCTTCTGCAGTTTTAGAAGGGCTGTATGTGCGCGTAACCATCGGGTGAAGCGCTACATGGTGTTTGGTAGAGTCACACACAGAGCACCCAATGCCTGTCTCACACTGCTTTGAGAAGTGGCCCATAGACTTCAGGCACTTGAAGCAAATCCTTTGCTTTCGCAGAAAGGTGATGCTGTCGGCGAAGGTCTTCCCAAGGAACACACGGCATTTTTCGAGAGAATGTGGTCTCTCATGGATGGGGCACCACTTACTTAGGTCCCTCAATTCCTTTTCTTTTTGTCCGTCGGAATTCAGGGTTGTCGCGTAACAGCTTTCAGGCTTTGAATCCACATCAGTTTTTCTGGAGGACACTGTTGTCTTTCCTTTGACGGCGTTGGAAGCCTGCTTCTTTCTCCTTGGTTGGATGTCAGACAAAGTATGCTGCTGATGGAGTATGATCGGGTCATTCCACATTGCAGCTTCGTCTCTAATGAATTTTGAGGAGAATGAAAATGGTGGGAATGCGGTGTTATTGTCTTTTTTATACTTTGATCCCGCCGACATTCATTTCTCCTGAAGCCCAGGTGGAAGCTGTGCAACGATGGCGTTGACACCTCGTACTGTGTCCAAGTACTTTAGACCAGCAAGGTATGGGTCAGCCTTCGCTGTCTCCAGTTCAATGAGGAGGTCGCCGAGTTCTCGGAGCTTCACGTTGTTCCTATAGGGTATTCTCGGGAAGTCTTCTAGACGCTTCATGAGGGCATCTTCAATGACCTCAGGGCTGCCGTAGGCGTCGTTCAGCCGTTTCCAGACAGCATTTAGCCCTGCTTCGTAGTCTTGCACATACACGGACCGTAGCCTACTAGATTGTGCAGATGACTCCGGCCCAAGCCACTTGATGAGCAAGTCTAGCTCTTCCTGGGCAGAAAGGTCGAGGCCACTCGTCATTGCCTTGAAGGAGGATGCCCATGCCCGAAAACCATTGGGGTGGTCATCAAACTGTGTCATCCTAGTTGACAGGAGGTCCTTCCAGCACAGAAATTTTACGATGCCGGTCATTTCGGAACTGGTGCCGCCTGCGGCCAAGCTGTTCATTGATCGCTGATCCGCCTGCCGGCTAGTCTGGCGCTCCTCAATCGGTGCATGCACATTCACTTCATCATGGACATCTCCGTGATCGGCCTCAGTCATGCGAGGTTCCGAAGAGACATGCCTTGGGTCATGTGTGGTGGCTTGGGCCAGAACGTAGCCCTCGGTGCGCTTATTTGAATCAAGCAAGGGGAGCGCACGAAGGCTCTCCCCGCCATCCTGCTCCCCGACAGCCTCCAGAACACCCGCATGCGCGTCTGCCGCAGCTGCCTCTTTTTCGTGGTGCAGAATCTCGATTTCAGCGTCGAGTTTGGCCCTCTCCACCTTCATGGCTGCTTCTTTTCGACTGAAAAGCACCTTCGCTTTGGCCGCTTCTCCTGCCGCGCGTGCCTGTGCCGCCGCTACGGTAATCGTAGACAAGCTGGTTTGCTGGGATGACGAAGAGTGCTCGGAACGGGTGGACCGAGAGCTCTGCGACATTGTGTCCTGCGCAGTGTTGCGAACCGCACGGAACTTGTCTAGACCTCCCATGACGAGCTCCTCACGCTTGGCGTCGATTTCCCTTTGTTGGTCGCGTTGTAGTAAGCTTTCAGGACAGTTCGTGGTCACCAAGAAAGCTTCGTATTTGGCAGCTGCGTCTTTATATCCTGCGAAGCTCGCACGAAGCGTGTCCTCGGTGGTTTCAAACTCCCTTTGCTTCGCGCCCGATAGCTTTCGCAAGACGCATTCAACATTTGACCAAGCTGCGTCGATTTCGGTGCAGTGATCATCCCGGTCAGCCTCGTACTGCTCTTTCACCTTCAACGAGAGCTTGACTGATCGCCGTGGTCTGGCCCCACTCGCAGCTCCCGCGCTGGCGCCCCGGCATGTTGATTCAACGTCGTCCATGCCAGTTGCGGGAAGGCTCGTATTTCATGCAGCGCCTGAGTCTCGTGGACGCACGCCGTGCGGAGAAACGTAATATGAGCCCACCTTGCGTTTCGCGTGCCGTGCCGTCGGGAGTTAGAGCGCTTGTAGCGTGCACCGTGCTTGGTGTAGGCGATTGTCGCGGCGAAGCAGAAAGATGCCTTGCAGTAACGACGTATCCTCAAGCACTGGAGCGTTGCTTAAACGTCCATAAACTTCCGACGACGTCCGAAAGCGTGGGTTGATCCAGTGGCGACGAAACCTTGCATTTTTGCTATGCAGGCCTCACAGGCAGCCCTCGACTCACACCAAGAACGCCTGCTTTCCTGGTAGATGACGACCGAACTGATGATTAAAACCGAAACTTTATGAACTGAACTAGAATACACAAGGTGGTTACAATCAACAAGTCCATGCCGTAAAAAGGCAGTGGTGTGCAACCAGCTGCCACACCCGGGTTCATAGTCCCACCAGGGCGAGGGTTTGTCTCAGTGTTGTCTGCCGGTGGTGGGAAACACGCCAGATGGCAGCAGATAGTAGGAAGAAGATGGTTTCAGTTTCGTTTTGAAGAATTCGGGTGCCCTTCGTAGCGATGGGCAGCACAGTCACTGTAGCGCGACAAACCATCTCTGAGGACTAATGCCATTCCAGAAAAGTTTGATGGCTTGCCAGCCTGTTTAAACAAGTCAAAGCCGCAATCACAAATGCTGACAACAAGACCAGCTGTGAAACAACATTTTTGAGTCTGCGCCGAATTGTCTAAGAGCACGTTATACAATTTACAGCAGATAAAATTGCTTGTACGATGCCTACATGGGCATTGCCGAACAGGTTTTGTTCGACAGTCGGACTGTTTCCACTTCTGTTGGCTGTAGATTATGGGAATGGCGGTTAATTAAGTGATTCACTTTCTTGTTCGGCGCCGCCTTCATTTTCTTCTCAGGAGAAAAAAAAAACTGCAATTGCATGTGATGAAGAGAGCAACATACCCAGCAGGAAAGGGAAGAAAATCAGACTGACAGGGAAGTGATCAACCGAAATGTACCCTTTTGGGAGCCCCCTGCACCTATCATTGTACAACACTCGCTGAACTTAAACCCTTATTTTGTCTGATCAGCAACTTAGTAGCTGTGCTTTAATCGCTTGCTTGCAAATTTGCACTACCTTTTGCTCAGGCTGGTGCATCAAAAGCTTTTTAAAGTTACCTGTGTGTTTCTCATCGCAAGGAGTAAATTTATAAGATAAGATAAGATTTATTTTAATTTTCTCTTTGCAATTTCATATTTGCAAGTCTTTAAAAGCGTTTCTGCCAAAAGACACAGTGCATCATGCCATTTCATGTTTTAAACCCTTGTCTTTCTGGAGTGCATTGAATCCTTCCAACTATGTATGAAGTTGCCCAACTGACAACATTATTGTGCTTTCACTTCGAGTATTATTCTCTTTCTGCCATGTTTTCTGCGCATTGTTGCTCAGTTAATAGATTTATTTTTTGTTTACCCTGAACGACACATATTTGCTTACATTATTTTTTTTATTCCGTTCATATAGTTTTCTTTTCTTTTTTCGTTTTGCCAGTATAATACGTCAAGAAAAAACAGTGGAAAATAAAAACAATCAGTAAGCATTATGGTACGCTAAAGCCCGAGGACACAGGTGCAGTCATCGGCCATAGCAGGAGTAAGTCAGGGCCAATCTGAGAAAAACAAAAAAAAAATCACTCATAAAATGCAGGAGGTGTACGTTTATGATTAGTCAATATACTGCTCACTATTAGGTTAAAAACTGCAGTGAAGTCAGAGTGGGGTGACCAAACGCAGCAAGCATTCACATGCAGATACCGGGCAAACATTGCAGCGACTTGCGGCATGCAGGGCGGCTGGATGCCCTTTGATTGCGCTGCTGAGCACGAGGTCGCGGGTTCGATTCCCGGCCGCGGCAGCCGCTTTTCTGATGGAGGCGAAAAGCAAAAACGTCCGTGTGTACGACATTTCGGCGCACGATAAAGATACCCAGGTGGTCAAAATTAATCCGGAGCCCTCCACTACGGCGCGCCTCATCGCCTGCGTTGCGTCGGCGCGCTAAACCTCACAATCACTCAATCAATCAATGGATGCCCTTTGAGCGACGGTGGTGCCTGCAGCGGTGGACTCTGTGCCTATATGAGACTGGTGCCGAAGTTTCGTTACCAGTAAAGGCATTGAAGGATTCTGGTCAGGCTAACAAGCCCCTGTCTCACAATGCTTAAGATTTGAGGGCATTGATGACTTTCAAGTTTCCACCTGAGGAAAATAGGCTGACATCCACATCGGCAACACCTATAGCATTGATATTGGCACCCAAAAACGGTAGCATGCCTTTAGTGAATGGCTACGTGTAGTACCAGGAGTTCTTCAGTCTAGTGTTTAAAGGAGCCATGAAGACAAAATACAAGTTGGGTTTATTAGAAAGACTGCTTACTCCCGATAACAATGATACCAATATCATCTCAATCTTCAAACAAATAACGGAGATATTCAAGAAAACGTGTGAAGCAGTCGCGACCCCCTAACCAATTTCCCGCAACTTTTCTATGACGTCACAGAACCTTGTTTGTATGATTGGCGGCCGCCTAACTGAGCTGTCGCGACGACACATGACTGGACGTCTGTAATGGGGCGTCTAGTTCCATTTGACCGCATCACATGAATGCTAAAGTGCAGTTAATGCGCTGAAAGTCATGTTTTATTGTTGGCCCGTATGACATCATTCTGTATCATAACACGTCACTGTGGCGCAATATTTGAAAGTTTTTAAATACTCTTGCTTTTTTTTGTTAAAAAACATCTTTTGTGGCTGTAATGGAGCTGAGTGAGATACTGAATCCTAGTTCTTTCAAATTAAACGAAGTTGTATTTTCTCTTCATGGCTCCTTTAATATCTTCGCTACCATCTAGCCCAATAAATAGAAACTACGATGAATCGGCAACGACTATTTGCCAGAAGTTCTTTTCCTTCAGGAATCTTGCTCTTGAAGAGCAGGCAGCAGTGACTCCTTACTGCGGAGAGGAAGAAAGTAGATTGACAAAGTTGTTGGTACTTCGAGAGATGTTTTCAGCATAGAAGAATAAGAAAGCTCCTTCTTTAAGCTACCCCACACAGACACGCCCGTTGGGTGCAATGCACTTCAGCTGGGAAATTTTTCTAATTGGTATCATGCCTAATTCATGTAATCTGAGATGTGTTGTTGAAATGTTGCTGTACATGTTTACTGTGGTGGTTGCTTAACAGTAAATTGCAGCATAAACTGTACTTTAGGGTGTCTTGAAAGTAACAAGTTACGTTTTTTGAGTATTTAGAACTCTGTTCTGATACTTGTCACATCTGAGCATTTAGCAGTAGTGTGTAATGTCAAATGTGGGACTGAAAATGAATACAAATAGTAAAGACTGGCCCGCAAATCAAATAGGATATTTTCGAAAAAGAACAGTAAAAACTGACCCCAGATTGAAGCGATATTTCTAAATACAAAATTTTTTCTTTAGTATGTGCACAGTTTCTAAAACAAAGCTGAAAAAAAAAGTTAACTTGGATAGTCAGGACTTCACATGTCTGGCTGTTCGTGTACAGGTGCTTGATAAGAAAATTCTACATAAAATTCAAGATTAAGACAAGATAGCAAAGCAGTGGAACAAAAATTTGGTGTACATTTCCGTGAAGAAATGCAGCTATCTCAATGGGCTGTGAATACATGAAGTGTCTTTGATTGGTCCCTCCAGTCATTGAAAAGAGTGATGTGTGCTAGTGGCGGGTATGACCTTACTGCGAGCCAACAAGTAATAATAACTCTTAGTTCCTCACTCACGCCACTACACTGACAGGAAACTTCTTTTTGGCTCATAAATTGTACACAAGTAGCGTTACACCTCAGCTAACATACACCAGCATACACTCGTTTCGTGCAAAGCTTACAGGTGTCAGGCTTTTTTACACTGCTTTGGCGTTGTGCGAAAAAATTCAACCTGAAAACGCGTTCCGTCTGGTGCAGCTTGAAAGTTTGCGTTTTTCTGCAGCAGAGCAGGGCCAGCAAAGTTACTTTAAAACTTTTTCCGGAATACAAGTACCGCAATATATGGGTTGGGTGCTTAAAATACATGTACTGAGCGGCATATAGTTTTGATGTAATGAGATATTTCTGAGATATTCTTCCAGATGCAGAAAATAGTATTGCTCAATACAGATAAAAGATACAGATTGTCAAGTACTTTCTTTAATTTAGTAGCTTAATGTTCTGAAAATACGGTTTGACGCATACATTTTATTCAACTTCCAGTCAATTAGGAAATGGGTTTCGAACAAACACATCGTCATGGCATGCTGTTTGAGGCCAAAGCGCAAAATTAACGAGCGGTTGATTGCCTTCTGGCCGTCGTAAGGGTAGCACTCGCTTCTTGTGATTTACGGGGGCAAACAAATCGCTTCACTCCAGCGCAAGTCGAGAAGATTTTTTAAAAATCGCGGGCACTATACATACCCGGTGCGCGGTTGAATCATCATGTGATAATTCCAACATAGTAAGCACAGTCCACCCGCAGGAGCATGTCATCGCATTTCATCGTGAAGCGAACGCGGCCTCAACACACACGCAGCTTCGGCCGCCAGCCTGGCTGTCGCAGCAATTCAGCGTTACGTGAGGGCATTGTGCAAACCACACAGCACATTCAAAAACACACGAGCAAAAATCTTGTTCTATGAGACGGACAGTATGTCTACAGAAGAGCGTAACCGTGGAGGGTCGGTGCGCTACTTGCTGCCATGAAGTAAACAAGGAGATATGCAAGCCTCCTAGCGTACGTGCGAACAACGCAAAGAAATAGCCTACGCTAACTCTGCGTGCAGCTGCTTATGCTAAAACTCTCTATTTAAATATATGGCTCGACAGATGGGGTAACGCAGCGCAGCCTTGGCACATGTAGAGTTGGAGGTAACAGGCATGTGATTACGTCGAACGTGCAATAACCATCACAACTGCCACCAGCGCCGCGGCATGGCAGCTTGCGAATGTCTGCGCTGCTTGAATTATACCTGTACATTTATAGTTGTTTATGACTTATGAAGGTTTACGTACAAAGAAAGATTTTACGTGTTTCTTTGAGAGCTTACGTGCGTGCTTCTCGCTCTGTTGTTCGTCACGTGACTCTTGGCACATCCACTTAGGCGCCATTTACGTCATCTCTGCTGGACGACAGATAGCCTCATTTTTTTATTTTTTATGAGGTTATTTTGAAGGTACTGCCCCAGATACTGGCATATTCATTTTCTGGGGATGCCAGTCTGTCTACTTAAACCAACTTCGCTTTTGTCTTCAACGTCCCTTTGATCAAAGTGATACACTGAGTGGGATACCCAAGTCTGATTGCGTGTCACCATTCACTTTTGAGATCGATAAACAAGCCAGGCAGGGTGTTAGTTGGCCTTGTCTGACTCGATCCGACTCATAAACATGCTATTTTCGTAGCAGCTGCACCCAGTAAAAATGCTAGAGTAAGTAGTGATGAAATATTTTTTCTGTGCTGTTCAAATAACATACATGAAGCTCTATGAGAACAAACCAAGAGTGGTCCGCCCTCTTGCCCTCCGTTTGGAGGAGCACATGACTCTGTACTCTTTCAAGACATGCTCGCCAACTCTTCTGAGTTTCTCGGACGCTTTAGTCCCTTGGGACTATAGTGCTGTCAAATGTGACCTGTCGCTGTTAAAATACGACAAGAAAGCTTTTCCACACCAGTTTTTGCGCCAAGAATTTCTTGCACTTAAGGATAAATACAGTAGCTATTGCCACTACTTTACTGATGGTTCAAAAACTGCTGGTCACACTGGTTATGCTTTTGTAAACTCGTCGGCAGTTACTGTAGCTGAGAGGATAGCTGATGAGGGCAGTGTCTTCACTGCAGAGGTTTTTGGTATAACCTCAGCTATTGAAGACGTAATAGCAAATGTACTATAAAAGTGGCAATTTTTACAGATTCCTTAAGCGCCATACGTGCTTTGACCTGCCTTGTCCAAAGAATGCGGCTGTAGGTATGCTAAAAAATCGACTGTGCCGCCTTACATCGGCAGGGGTTAGTGTCGTCTTTTGTTGGATACCAAGCCACATTGGCATTCCAGAAAATGAAACTGTCGATAGAGCAGCATACGATACTAAGCATTGTGCAATAACAAAGTACGATACTAAGCATTGTGCAATAACTAAGTCCACTCTCCAAAAAGTGCCATCAGCAGGATCATGAAGCGGAGCGTAGAGCAGCAGCTGCCTGTACTGACAGAACCCGGAACTCTGTGTTCACAGCAGCCACCTGGGACCCCATCACGCGCAGAGCCAGGCTAGCTGCGATCTCCCCAATCGGCACATGCAGACAAATCCACGTGCATGAGCACCGACCCAGCCCAGACCAGATTTCACTGTCCGCCATCCTGTGTGCAGTGGACGGGGTTTGTGGGGAGGCCCGTCGAGGATTGAGGCAGACAGGGGAGATTGTGGGGATCTACACAGACAGTAGAGAGGCCATAAAAATCCTTGGCCGCACCCCCAGGACTGGCACGCTTGCTCACAGGATCAAAATGGCAAGCACAGTGCTGTACCAGCAATATGGAGTGGAGGTGAGGGTGGACTGCGTACCAGGTCACGCCGGTGGCATTGGCGATGGAGCCGCACAGGCGTTGGCGAGCGAGCTAATGGACGACCGCTCCGCCCTGGTGACCCAGACTATGCCCGCACCAGACGACCCCGACCCAAAAGCCAAAATTCTGGCAGCCAAGAAGGAGCGAAGGCGCGCCCTTTGGCAGCACGTCCCCACCAACCACCACCCCCTGCCCCGAGGACTGCCCCGGGGGGCTCAGGTCCTCATCCACAAGACACGTGCGGGGGCCGCACTAACAGCAGACGTGCTCGCCAAATGGCGGGCCCACCACCGATGCAGGCCCGGGGCTACCGACGACGACAGCGACGACAGCGACCACGAACAGGGCCCCATAGTGAGCCGCTCCACATGCACCATGGAAGTGTGCCCAACAGTGACCCACATGCTGTGGGAGTGCCCTGGCTACCGGGACCTCCGTGCCCAGTACCTGCCACCGCACATCAGCACTCTGCATCAATGGACCACCCCCAGCAACAACAGCCGCGACACCCTGCTCTCCCTCTGGGCGTTCGCTCACGAGGCAGGCATCGATCGCCGCATGTGATTGCAAATGTATACCGTGTACACGCATGTGTGTACGCACTTCTTTCTCTTCTTTCTTTGTTTCTGTCTTTTCTCCGACACCCTTCTTCCCCTCCTATTAGGCCAAAGAGCCATTCCACAATAAAGACTTTTCATTCATTCAATAACAAAGTCCAAGGTTCCTTACCAGGACCTTCGGAACACCATACGAAAGTCCATTACAATGTACTGGCAAACTGAATGGGACAGACAGACTAAAAATAAGTTACGCCTAGTGAAACCATACCTATCTGAATGGAAAAGTTGCAGACACAGAAATCGTTTTTATGAGGTTATTTTATGCCGACTGCGAATAGGTCACACTGTGCTCACACACGGCTTCCCGATCCAGAAAGAACAGAAACCCGTGTGTGACCACTGTGGAGATCCTCTTACTGTACTTCATGTTTTAATAAGCTGCCCACACCTTGAAGCAGCACGCATCAGACATTTCAAAGCATTATACACCATTTGCATCCCTTTACACCCTGCACTTTTACTTAGTGATAAACCGTTGGTGGATTTTAGTAACGTTTTCAAATTTTTTGAGGACACTGGCCTTCTACACCGGTTTTATCTATGTGCATCTTTGAGTCTTTTTAAAATATTTTTAATCTTCACAACACCTTGAATAACATTGTTTAACCGTCGCATAACTATTCTACCCTGCGTCTGGTGCATTATAACCGAAAGGTTGCTGTGCCAAAAAACCACAACTTTTTTTTCTTTCTTTCTTTCAAATAACATACATGACATACATGAAGGCTTGCATGCAAAACCAATAATCTCACCAACTTCGCCTGACCTTGCGGCCTGCAGAGACATGCGTCCCATCTGCACATCGGTGACCTGATTGTCTCCCTTTTTTTTGTGTGGCTGGTCGAACCCAGCGCACACATGTGCTATATAGTTACGTGGCTGCCCCATCAGTGCCTGGCTAACCTTACACTGGTGGCTGAAGAAGCGATGCCAGGCACCGTAAAAATGATAGTTTATGGCCAAACATATAGTACTGCTCCTAATTAAGAAATATAAAAAGAAAACAGTTATCTTTTGCTCTGTGATAAGTAAATGTAACGAGACAAGAGAGACTAGCCAAGGGGGTGGGACTCACTGTAGTCGTGTACAAGATGGCAATAGCTCACATAGTGTGTTACTCCGCCAAAGTGATGGACCCAGATGTCAACGCATGCGCATTTTGAAAGGAGATAGCGCTTAATGCATGGCATCATCTGTTTTTTCTCACTTAGTAGTTTGTTGTCGCTGCTGTAGTTTATAAGCAGCTTAGATCTAAAAAATCCCGGAAACATCTTACATCACGTTAAAAATACTCACAATAACACCTTCTCTGCGCCATGTAGAGAAACAGTCGGCTGCAGTGGTGAGATGCAGGGGCAACTTCTGTTGTAAATATTGAGTTGTACTCAAGTATAGCATCCTTTTATGCCGACTTGTGCAAAGCTTCTTCTCAAAACTTAGGCACTGTCTTAAAGGTGGCCTTACAGTTTTGTGCCTATTGTCACCACCAAACGCAGCTGGGGTCCCATTAACAGTTGCAGTGTAAAACCATTTTTCTGGGGAATCTAGGAATACAGTAAAAGCTCGTTAATTCGAATCTCACGGAACCGGGAAAAATGTTCAAATTATCCGAATGCCGAATTAATGAATGAACAGGAAAAACAACATTAAAATCACGTTGGAGAAGCATACCTTTATTTGCTGAAGTATTTTGTAATAGTCGTCTACTTTTTCGCGCAGATTCCGGCTGCAATTACAATTTTTCTTAACTCTTTCAAGTGCCAGCATCACGCAAACTGTCGGGACTGCTCAGGCAAACGTCCTCCAATATCAAAAGCGCCTCCGAGACTTCTCGTGAGGTGCGATGAGGTCGCCGCTGCACCTCCTCCCATGACTCTTCGTCAGAATCGTCTTCTTCCTGGGCGCCCGTGACATCATTAATTATTTCTTCATTGATCAGGAGACCAGCATTTGTCTGAATTAAGCGGTTCGGGGCCGAATTCTGACGAATTAAAGAAGGTTTGGTCCCATAGACTAACATGCGCTTTAGCCGGGACCAATAGAGCCGTCCAAATTATCCGAATTTCCGAATTAACGGGTGTCTAATTAACGAGTTTTTACTGTAGTATTGTAGAATTCAAAACACAATGATAGCAATGTGAGGAAAGCTTAAAAATTATGCCATCAGTTTTTTTAATAGTGGTGGTGAAAGTGATAAGCTGTGGCAATGATTACTTTTGCTTTGGTTCTAAGGCCAGTGTCCTGGCTGGTTTAATTTTTTTGTTGTTGTTGTTAGAAAAAAAGGTTGCACACAGAGGGTTGCAAATGCTGAGAGTAGCAAAATGATCCTGCAGTAACGCACAAGAAGCGAGGGAGCAGTTGAGACCGGTTATCTATTGTCGTAGTAGCATATGAAGAAGGGTGTGGCTCTGCACTGTGGGGTTATCAGCAACCGAAAAGTGTGGCGTGAGAAGGGGTTGACCCAAGGCTAAGGAGATGGCGGCACTCCAGCGGCTCTCGTCCTCCAGCAGGAAGAGACAAGTGTCGAAACAGTGCTGCCAGCTCCACTTTCAGAGAAAACGTACTTCGGGAAAGCTTTTGTGATGACTGTGGGCACTCAGAGTTTGTTACATATTCTTTGCATACTTTGGCTGTCTGGTGCACGTTTAAGTCTGAAGCCAGTAGTTGTTAATCAGCTGTGAGCCTGTTGTTGTACCAAGTGACCTTTCCCCTTGCCTGCAGGTAGCCTGCCAGGACGAGTCCGCCTTTCATGTGCTCTCGAAGGCGTCCCTGGATGAGCTGCTATCGAGGCTTCCCCCGGGCTCCAACATTGGGCGGGACAACTTCCAGCCCGCCCTCTTCGTCGACAATTGCGAGGCTCACACAGAGGCAAGTGTAACTGCATGGGAAAAGTGCAAGTGTGTGTTGTGTGCCGGGAAGAGCCTTCGAGCAAGCATCATTTTCTGCAGGATCACTGGGAACGTGTAAGAATCAGGGACGCAGAGCAGGCTGTTTCACATCGCACCACTAGGTAATTGCGTGTCTGATGTGGCTTTTGTGTGCTATTGTGGCTGTTATAAGCCACGCAGAGATGACTTGAATTAAATTTGTTTGGCTCAAAAGTCAATAAGAGTCTGCAGCATTAGTCTGTTCAGGAAAATGCCCCCTTGACAAGTTTTACAAAACAACGAGAAAATGTAAACGCTGTATGAATGGCACAGTTTTGTGTTCACCAAGCTGCAATGCTGACTTCTACTGCCTTACTGGCAAAAATCCTGGAAACATTTCGATGCAGCTTTGTAACGCTGCCAACTACACGAGCCTGATATCTCAGCAGAGAATTGCGAAGCTTGGTTTTGACTTGGTTTCGTCATCACTCTTGGAAGGCTTGGCTCATTGCCTCGAGACCACCCGGGTCCTAATTGTGGGGGATTGTTATGAATATTTATAGGAGATTCCATTGTTCTTAGCACCAAATGTGGTTTATCAGCTTGATTTTATGACTGGCACACTCATGCAAGACACTCAGCTATAATGGACACACATTGTGGCTGAGCCAAAAGTTAGACTGACTCAAACTTTGTTTTTATCATCATATATGTGTAGCAGCCAACGGGATGCAGGGGTCCATACACCACTAATCATAGTTTCTTACAAGATATACTAGAGAAGAAACACTGCAACCACCTGCCACCATGGGAACTACGCAAAGAGTATGGTTTCTCGCTTTGCTTTGTTATTGGCTTGGCTTGAAATGTTTTAGCGAATGTGAAAATATTAAAAGTGCAAAAAAATCAATGATAAAATTATATATTTAGAAAGATGGACAATAAAAACACGCTGTAGCAGTAATATAAGGCTCCATTTTCTGTTCGCTTTTGTAGCTGGGGGTTTAGAGGAACAATATTGTCTGCGATTGTCTGTGACCTTTTGCAGTTCTGACAGGTGAAACCAGTTGTTACAAAATACTTTAACCTCTCGCAATACTTCACGAAGACACATTTTAATCATTTTATTATTCTTTTAGAAGGATAAATTAACAGAACAGTCTGTAAATGTTGTATACGTACAACAAAACATTTGCACTCTGGCCAACCACACTGACGCAGTTCATCTGAAAGTGTTGGTTAGCTATCGGTTAACCACGTAATTCGCTATCGGTTGATCAGTTAGCTATGTTTTCTTGTACATACACAACATTGGCAGACTGTTCTGTTAATTTATTCTTTTGAAATTTATTCTTTTGAACTATTGAAATGTGTCTTCGTGAAGTATTGCGAGAGGTAAAAGTATTTTGTAACAGCTGGCTTGGCCCATCAGACCTGCAGCCAATCACAGGTGATCGCAGATACAGTGGAACCCTAATAATACGTCCCCCAGTTTTACTACAATCTGATTCTTGCGATGGATCACCGCGGTTCCGGCAAATTCCCAACAAAAACAATGCATTAAAAACTCCAATTGTACAAAGCTTAGGTGCACGCTGTCCGCTTCATACGACAGACCCTGGCGGGGATAAGCTGCCATCTTTCCAACCTTTTACACCACTTCGCTGCCTCGTCCCAACCTTTCTTTATCCTTAACCCCATTTGACACTGCTTGATGTGCAAAGGTCCACAGGTGCACCCGACCACTTGCTGAAGGGATGCAAGCAAGCAAGCGGGTACTGGCAGGTGGGAGTTAACCTTTGATGGCCCCACGCAGCCGCAGAAGTCCAGGTGGCTGGTGGACCGTGCATTTGAAACTCCCATAGAGCTGACGAACGTGAAAACCCATATGCCGCAACCCCATGGCGATGACTAAACACCCGCTTTCCTCGCCCACTGGATTCAAGTTTCTTCCTTTCACGACTCTTTCTCTCCCCGTGTGCGTTGTTTCAACCTCTGCATTGCCCCACAGTCCTTTCTTTCCGGCCTTTACCACATTTATCACCTGATGTCTGTTTAGCAGTGCCTTTGAAAGCACATTGTCGCTCCGTTCCTTACTTTCCCGCCTTTCTTCCATCGCCGCAGCGTACTATTGTTTGTTTCACTTGGCCTTGGCAGTTTCACACTGTCACCTTTTCCCCTCTCAGTCTGCGCGGGCTTGTCAGCCTTCCAAGCTTATCTCGGCGAGGTGCAAGATGGCATGGGGGTCATGTGGCACGCGGTGCATGGCTGGTGGGCTAGCACAGGCGCCGTAGAGGGGAGGGGGCACAAAGTAGCCATTTTTTTCTTTTTTTTTTTGAAACATGAGATTTTAGATAGGGGTTTCCAAATTACGCGAGAATGCGCTAAATATAGTAGTTTAATTATAGTAGTTTGATTAGGTTCTTAGCCCACCAGCTGTTGTGTGAAACCATCTACCAGAACAGCATTTACCCATACCTTGATCATACGACACTCTGGTCATACGACGTTTTTGCGCGGTCCTTTGAAAGTCGTATTATTGGGGTTCCACTCTAATAATGTTCCCCTAACCCTCCAGCTACAGAACAAACAGATAACGGAGCCTTATTTTATTGCTAGTATGTTTTTATTCTTTGTCTATTGAAATAAACACTTTTATAGTCTATTTTTCTGCTTTTTACGTATTTTCACATTCGCCCAAACGTTTTATATAGAAGCCAACCAGTTACAAAGCATAGCAGAAAACCATACTTTTCCCCTGATTCCCATGGTGATGTGTAGAAAACTCTATCCCACCGATGCCCATCCATGGTGGCCATTTACCCCACTACACAACAGATGAAGAGAACTATCAAGCAGACATGATATACCTGAAGGAACAACTGGGTCATTTCAGATAAGATCGAACAAAGCATGGCTGGTCGACCTCTTCAATTTGCTTGAAATTTTTTTACCTCATTCCCGCATGTATGTAATGTGCGGATTCACAAATATTTTCGGCAGAAAAAATTTTGGCCGGCTGAAAAAAAAATTTGGAACCCACCCGCATGGACCCCGGCCGCTACCTGCCCATGCGCCGCGGCCAAATTTAGCGACGTGTACCAAAAAATATACTAATAAGGCGGGAATGGTAATTTTTATGCTTAATCTTCACCTGGTGTACATTTCGCGCCCAAAATGTTGTTGGCTAGAAAAACATACATTTTTTGTAATAAATTTCCAAATCTTGCTCAGAGCGCATTTTGTTGTGTACTTTGCGGGCCTATATTATCGTAAGTAATGGAGCTAGAGCATTCACATTTGAGTGAGGGCTGCTCCTGGCAAGCGCAAATAAGGGCCATAAATATCGTGTCTATGCACGCTACGGTTAAAAAGTAAATGGCGCACAAGTGTGAAGAAAAAACTAAAACACTCCGAGTTCAGAGGCCTATTAAAAAAAACACTTCTTCGATTTTGCTAAAATTCTCCGCAGATGTTCGCCTGTGCATGTACTTCAATGATCATTAAAAACATGTTGCATCATTTTGTTCCTGACGCGCCTACAGCGTGAGAAAAAAGCCTGGTCGGCCAGGTCTTCACAAGATCCTCAGACATGAAACAGTGAGCAACTTCCATTGAATGTGCAGACATGTGATAATTTTTTTGTACCAAAGGCAAACGATTACTTATTGATAGCATTACAAAGAATTCAGAAGCGAAACTGAAATTTTTATGTGAATTTTGGAACGAAAATAAACAATCTGCGCACCGCCTAACGTGCACTCTTCGAAGAAAAAACGGAGGAACTCCAGATTCACGCGCATTAAAAAAAACGCTTCTTCGAGTTTTATGAAGCTTTCCACGAATATTTTCCTCCTAATTTAATTGCGTGAGATATTAAAAAAATTCGCGTCATTTGGATCACTGAAAAGCAAAAGAGCCTTGTCAAGCATGCTCGTCACAAGGAGCTGAGACATAAAACGACGATTGTGACTTTCTGCAGATTTCCCTTATTTATTTTGTAGAAAGGGCAGAATATTTTTTGAGATAAGGAGAATAGAATAGCCAAGTGACACAAACGAAGTCAACGTTTGACATGACAGAGTTTCATCGGCACCCCATTAATACCGTGCAGCTACTAGCTGTTTATTTACACATTGCTTGCTGCATCAATGTTCACAGTTTCCTCAAAGGGGCACAAACAGTCCGCGCTGCGTATAGTTCGCATATATCTGCTTCTGATGACTTCCTTAAACGCCAGACGTGCCAGTACTGTATGCCGGGAAAGGCACCCACTGTTCGCCATTCTTCCTTTTTTTGTTTCGCGATAGCTGGAAACTTAGTTCCCCTCGAGGTATATGAAGTGAACATCCTTGATCTTCTCAGACAACACAGTTACCATGTTTTTTGCCGTCTGAATCGCAGTTCTTAGTGGTTCTCTTATGTTGTAAAGTGTCGCCTGGTGTTTGACGATTCCCCCAACTCCGTCGCAGGCATTCTTTCCGTGCCCTGTTGCAGAGAATATTCATTGCGTTTCAGGCACGTCGCTCTTTCGCAACTCATGAAGCTGGTACCTGTTTTTAAAGTGACTGGCAGCTCCGTCACTCACATAAGCCACCTTGGAGTACAGTGGCAGATTGTCGTCTACCCACAGCCTGATTTTTTCTAAACCCAAGCAAGCATGCGGACAGTCATGGCAGACGTCATCGCTTGCAACCACAAAACTATGACAAAAGAGACTGAGTAACAAGCTAAATATATACAAAAACAATAATAGAATCAGAATACTTAAAAGGAATAATAAAAAGTGATGAAATGAAGATTAAAATGCGACCGTAGTCAAATAGTGGGAAGGCAGCGCAAGGCACTCGCCCAGTGTGACAGAACTGAAAACTTGTAACCGTTCGAACGCATGCAGCACCTTTTCTTCCAGTCCCCTCTTTCGCTCTTTCTGTCAGCCAAGTCCCCGCCGCCGCATACGCTTGAAAAAGCCCAAAAAATACTCGACTCAAACACAAAAATGAAGATCCCACATGTGTCGTCCCGGACCCCACCGGGCTCAAGGGCGTTTGCATTCCTGTTTGGTCGCTAATTCGGTAACTGAACCAGTGTGTCCGGAGGAGGACCGAAGAGGGGCGTGCTACCTGGAGACGTTACCCACGCCAGGGTCGTGTGTGGCCGATGTTCGTTTTTAATACTTACCATGTGTGCTGCCGACCGGACGGGCTTCTGTTGAACCTTTGATTTCAGGCGAACGAAAGTTACGTCCAGGCGAATTAAAAAACAAGACCGCGTGCACCTTGTCAAATAGCTGATCTTGTGAACCAAATATACCGCATCACGGCAGCAGTGCGCACAAAAAAAGAGCGTTGATAATGTAAGACAAAGAGTGACCGTGGTTGCGGAAACCTAGAGGAAGCTATAAAAATAGACCCGAAGACCTTCAGATTGCACGTTTAACCATACATTGCAGCGGTTTCGCCACCGCATGACTGTATCTGCGCTGTGCTTAGAATGATGCACGATATTTCTATGGCTCACACAAGTGCGTTTAGAGAAAAATATTCGTGGAAAGCTTCATAAAACTCCCCCGCACGGGGCACCTTGAGCAATCTTGGTGACGGTACTGGCGATACCGCGGACCCCGAGCCCCCAAACATACGCTGGATCCAACCGTGGCAATGTGTTTATAGGTGGAGGGTTAGAAACCATGAACGGTGGCCGTCGGAGCCTTGGTCAAGCTCCGGCCGATGGGCTCCCTGCCTGTCTACCAGGCAGGGAGCTCCGGGACCTCTTTGACTACCAGGGTAAGGTCAAAGGAGAAAGTACCCCCGTCTCCCTGCTTTTATACTATGATATATGGCTTCCAAATTTTCCAAATCCAAAGATCGGCCCCCTAAAAGGGGCCGCACCGAAGTATCCTTTCCTCCGTTGCCAACGACGAGTTTCCGAAAGCCGGACAACTATGCTAGGTTTTTGGTAATCGAATCTGTTGATCCGTCGAACCCCCTTGCCACAAAGTCTGTCTTCCTGATCTCCAAATTTCTTGAGGGCATTGCTGGTCAGTCCTACAAAGCCAAAAAACTCAGAACAGGAGAAGTTCTTGTAGAAGTGAATAACAAGCAACAAGCTACAAATCTCTTGACTCAAACTCGCATCGCAGATCTCGACATCAGGGTCACACCCCACCGCAGCCTTAATAGCTCCCAGGGTGTGATCTCTGAGTCAGATCTAATGAATGAAACTGACACCGATCTGTTGGAAGGCCTTAAGGACCAAGGTGTGACAGCAGTGAGGCGTATCATGATTCGTAGAGATAACAAGGAAATCCTAACAAAACATGTAATATTGACTTTTGACCATTCCACAGTTCCTGAATCAGTACATGCAGGTTTCATTCATTGCCCCGTCAGGCCATACATCCCCAACCCCCGCCGGTGTTTTAAATGCCAGCGGTTTGGGCATGGCACTACCGCCTGCCGTGGTCGACTAACATGCGCCAAGTGCGCACAACACGATCATCCATCAGACAACTGCCCATAGCAAACCCTCATGTGTGCTAACTGCCAGGGGCCCCACGGGGCCTACTCTAGAACATGCGAGAAATTCAAACAGGAGAAGGAGATCATCAAGGTGAAAGTCACTGAGAACCTTACCTTCCCAGAGGCGCGAAAGAGGTTCGCCTCTTTCCCCCTGGGGAGGTACGCCGACGCAGCTCGCCGGGGGGCGGAGCGGCGTCTCGTTTCCACAGGGACCCAGTTCAGCCAGTCTGACCTGGTCCCTCCCCCGCCCCCCCCCCCCTGGGTTGCCTCTGGCAGCCCAACCCGCCACCACGCCGCTTGCTGAGGCAGCAGCGGTTGTGGTGGCAACCTCTTCCGTCGGGACCGGTGCCGCTCCCGCCTCTGTCTCCCCATCCTCCAGTGCGTTGGAGGGTACCGAGGTGATGGACACCACGGGCCCCGCACCGGTTCCCACCGCCACCGCACCGCCCGTGCCACTTCTGGCGCCCCGGACGCCCTCGGCGGTGGCGGCTCAAACGAAGGGCTCCCGAGGGGGGTCCAAGTCCGGGGGGCCCGGTCCGTCGGGCACCCCTCGGACATCCGACGACGACATGGATGTCGGGCCGTTCCTGCCTGCAACGCAGCGCAAGGAACGCGTCCCGACGCCAAAGCCTCCCGACAAGCCAAAAAAGACGAGAGTCACAGCCCCGAAAGACGACACATAAACAAACACACACACTCCAGTAGCTCCAACACTAAATAATGGGAAGAGAAAACATAATTCAATGGAACTGTAGAGGCCTTCTTAAAAATCTTGACGATGTATACGAGATACTGCATGCTAATCAGCCAAGTGTGATGTGTCTTCAGGAGACGCATTTGAATTCCAAGCACACAAATTTCTTAAATAGGTACATGGTCTTCAGAAAGGACAGGGATGGCTGCACACACTCTTCGGGCGGTGTAGCCATAATAGCCCGGAAATCCCTAGCATGCCACCCTGTCGCTCTCAACACCGTCCTTGAGGCTGTAGCAATACGCACAATAATTTTTAATAGGTTGATAACGGTATGCTCCATTTACATTCGTCCTGATGATGCACTTCTGAGCTCTGACTTCGAGGCGCTGGTCGACCAGCTGCCCGAGCCATACATCGTAACAGGTGACCTTAATGCGCACAACTCTCTTTGGGGCTCCTCTAGAACGGATGCTCGAGGTCGCCTTATAGAGAAGTTTCTTACATCCTCCGGAGCATGCCTTTTCAACAAAAAACAGCCTACATACCATAACTTAGGACACAATACATACTCGCATCTTGACTTGGCTATTGGTTCCGCAGTTCTCTTTCCATGTCTTGAGTGGGGTGTGGGCACGGACCCATATGGTAGTGACCATTTCCCCACTTCATTAACGTATATAGGTATAGGCCCGAGCAGTCCATCTTCCCATAAAAGGTTTAATGAATCAAAAGCAAACTGGAGCACATTCACACAAACATCTAAACTACACCACACATCCATAAAACACCTACATGTGGAGGAAGCCGCTAAACTCGTCACGGCGCACATCCTCGACGCTGCCGAAAAGTCCATTCCCCAGGCCTCCAGTGGGTCCCGCACCCCAAGGAGGCCGTGGTGGAATGAGGACTGCAGGCGGGCGCGAGAGGCCCAGAACAAGGCGTGGGGTGTCCTTCGCCGGTACCCCACGTCACATAACCTCATTTCTTTTAAACGGGCAAAGGCTTTTGGGAAGCGAGTGCGTCGTGAGGCGAAAAGGGAGAGTTGGCGCACCTTCCTCACTTCCATCAACTCATACACTGACACACACAAAGTCTGGACACGAATACGAAAACTAAAAGGACAACAGACACACAGCCTGCCCCTGGTTAGTACAACAGGGGACACACTGGAAGACCAGGCTAACACACTTGCACAACACTTCGAACACGTGTCCAGTTCAGCACACTACACCAACACTTTCATTAAACACAAAGCATCATGTGAGAAGAAGTCCTTGCGAGACACTAATAAGTCGAACTCATCCTATAACACCCCCTTTTCACTTCATGAGCTGAAGGTCGCACTCGGTACTTGTAAACCTTCAGCTCCAGGTGCAGACAGGATTTCATACACAATGATACAACACTTACATGCAGACACACTTGAAACACTTCTTCACCTCTACAATAAAATATTTCTTTCGGGGCAGTTTCCAAGCTCTTGGAGGGAGGCCATAGTAGTGGCTTTCCTAAAGGAAGGGAAGGACCCTTCCTCTCCCGCCAGTTATCGCCCCATTGCCCTGACAAGCTGCCTGTGTAAGCTCTTCGAGAAGATGATAAACAGGAGACTCGTGTACTTCTTAGAGTACAACGGTCTTCTCGAGAGCTGTCAGGCACGCTTTAGGGCGGGGCGATCTACGAACGATCAACTCGTTGGGTTAGAGTCATATATTAAAGATGCTTACCTCCATAAGCAGTACTGTATGACAGTATTCTTTGATCTTGAAAAGGCGTACGACACTGCTTGGCGGTACGGCATCCTCAGCGATTTGAAGTGCTTTGGTATGTCGGGTAACATGTGGAACACGCTTGCCAGTTACCTCTCTGAAAGAACGTTTCGCGTGCGAGTTGGATCTGCACTCTCTAGAGTTCATGTGCAGGAAAACGGTGTTCCGCAAGGTGGAGTTTTGAGTTGCACGTTGTTTATTGTAAAAATGAACTCTCTTCGGAAGGCTCTGCCACCAACCATTTCCTGCTCAATCTATGTAGACGACGTGCAATTATCCTTTAAGTCTTGTAACCTGTCTATCTGCGAGCGCCAAGTCCAGCTTGGTGTTAACAAGCTAGCTGGCTGGGCAGATAGCAACGGTTTTAAATTTAATCCAGTGAAGTGTACTTGTGTTTTGTTTTCGAAAAGGCGCGGCATTCGGCCGGATCCAGACATCAAACTCAATGGTGTCTCAATTCCAGTCAGAAATGAACACAAGTTTTTAGGTGTAGTCCTTGACGAAAAGCTCTCGTTCACTCCACACATAAAACAACTTAAACATAAATGCTTAAAGGCCATGAATATACTCAAGGTTCTCTCCCACTCTTCATATGGGGCTGACAAACAACTTCTTTTACGTGTTTTTACCAGCCTGATAGGTTCACGATTAGACTATGGAAGCGTTGTTTATGGGTCAGCAAGTAAGACATCCCTCAAAATGCTGGACCCAGTGCTTCATCTCGGGCTCCGGTTGGCATGTGGCACCTTCCGGACTAGCCCGGTCGAAAGCCTCTATGTGGAGTGTAATAAGTGGAACCTACAACGTCAGCGAGCATACACAGATCTTCTTTTTGCTTTTAAAATTTCCTCTATGCCACACCATCCTTTTAAATCGGCTTTTTATGATACGTCTCAGACTGCACTACTCCTAAACCGACCATCGTTCTCTGCGCCCTTCTCTTACAGAGTTAGAGAGGAAGCGTCAGAGCTTTCTGTCTCCTTTTTAGACACCATACAAAGTTCTCAAACAGATTTTATAGCACATGGCATCTCCGCCCTGTATCATGCGACACATCCTTCACACATGTAGATAAAAACCGAGCTCCCACATGTGCAATTCTGCAGCACTTCTTGTACTTGCAGCAGAAGTATCAATTTTCTGAATTTTATACGGACGCCTCTAAAACTGCCACCTCTGTGTCCTGCGCGGCGCATGGGCCCGGCCTTAATGTCACTAGAACTCTTAACAGCAATACCAGTATCTTTACGGCAGAGGCTTATGGTGTACTTCTTGTTGTTAATCATATCCTTCAAAGTCACATCCCACAATCAATTATATATACAGACTCCCTCAGTGTCGTGCGGGCGTTGTCGTCAACAAAGTCTTCAAAAAATCACGTTGTAAATCTAATAGTCAAGGGTATTATGTCGGTGTATGTACGCAAATTTGAACTGGTTCTTTGCTGGGTCCCTGGCCACAGTGGTATAGCCGGGAACGAAGCAGCAGACCGAATGGCTGCTGATGCTACACTCTCGAATACAGTAGACATAACCACATTACCCTACACCGACGTGAAACCACACATCAGACAACAACTTCGCAAAACATGGCAAACACACTGGAGTGAACAAACAGACAACAAGTTACACGTAATAAAACCACACTTGGGACCATACACCACCGACACACGTAATAGATACACTGAAGTCGCCTTGGCTAGATTACGGATAGGGCACACTCATGCAACGCACTCGCACCTTCTCACGGGGTCTCCAAGACCTCTGTGCAGCAGGTGCGGAGAGGCCCTATCCGTGATCCACATCCTCATACAATGTAAGGCACTCGACATTACACGACGAAAACACTTCCCACAACTACACACACGACATATTCCACTACACCCGTCATACTTCTTAGGAGATGAAGGCATGTTCTCTGTTCAGCGAACCTTAAGGTTCCTATCTGAAGTTCATTTCTTGGAACTCATCTCTTATCACCCATAGTTTTACCCCTGGTCCTATACACCAGCTACCGTATTTATCTTTTAACCACTCACGTTCTTCACCCTGGCCCTTTACACCAGACGTGCTCATAGTATTTATCTGATTTTATCCGATTTCCCTCCTTATCAAATAACTTTGTATTTGGCGCTCTTTGCCCATGTCGGTCTTGCGCCATTAAACTTAAACCATCATCATCATTCATAAAACTCGAAGAAGCGTTTTTTTTTTAATCAGCGTGAATCTGGAGTTCCTCCGTTTTTTATTCGAAGAGTACACGTTAAGCGGAGCGCAGATTGTTTATTTTCGTTCCAAAATTCACATAAAAATTTCAGTTTCGCTTCTGAATTCTCTGTAATGCTATCAATAAGTAATCGTTTGCCTTTGGTACAAAAAAAATTATCACATGTCTGCACATTCAATGGAAGTTGCTCACTGTTTCATGTTTCAGGATCTTGTGAAGACCTGGCCGACCAGGCTTTTTTCTCACGCTGTAGGCGGGTCAGGAACAAAATGATGCAACATGTTTTTAATGATCATTGAAGTACATGCACAGGTGAACATCTGGGGAGAATTTCAGCAAAATCGAAGAAGTGTTTTTTTTAATAGGCCTCTGAACTCGGAGTGTTTTAGTTTTTTCTTCACACTTGTGCGCCATTTACTTTTTAACCGTAGCGTGCATAGACACGATATTTACGGCCCTTATTTGCGCTTGCCAGGAGCAGCCCTCACTCAAATTTGAACGCTCTAGCTCTATTACTTACGATAATACTGGCCCGCAAAGTACACAACAAAATGCAATCTGAGCAAGATTTGGAAATTTATTAAAAAATATATATGTTTTTCTAGCCGACGATATTTTGGGCGCGCAATGTACACCAGGCGTAGATCAAGCATAAAAATTACCATTCCCGCCTGATTAGTATATTTCTTGGTAGACGTCGCTAAATTTGGCCGCGGCGCATGGGCAGGTAGCGGCCGGGGTCCACGTGGGTGGGTTCTAAATTTTTTTTCAGCCGGCCAAAAATTTTTCCGCCGAAAATATTTGTGAATCCGCACATTAAATACATGCGGGAATGAGGTAAAAAATTTTCAAGCAAATTGAAGAGGTCGACCAGCCATGCTTTGTTCGATCTTATCTGAAATGACCCAACTACAACAATGCAAGGCGCGAGCTGTGCAGGATAGGGGATCGGGTCCAGTGGGGTGGGACAGTCACCACTAGCCAGGGCTCAACAGAGAATGGTCACAAGTAAACCTGCTTCCTCAGACGACTCAATGTCTTCCCTGGTAACCACGATCAGGTGTTGAAACCCAATAGCCATAATATACTGTATGTGCATGATACTGACACACCCGTGATTGTAAAATGCACATTAAGTTTACTTAGGAAAAATCGAAAAAAAAGATTTGACAGTGAATCTACCAAGAAGACATGACACTGTGTACCTTACAAGTAAAGAGGGGGTGTGGATAATACGCAAATTTTGTCCTGAAGCGGAGTTTCACTGCAACGTTTGGCATGGTACGATGCTTGTGTCACCCCAATATTCATGCCATTATCTTGCCTTCTCTCTTCTATCTAGCATGTTGCCAAATACGCACAAAAATTTTAGCTTGGCATGCCATGTTGTGGACGACATTAGCTATCTTTATCCAAGTAGTATGTTTTTTATCTCTGCAGGGGAAGGAGAGCTTTGAAGATGGTGAAATAAAAGGCACCAGTCTCAGCAGAAGTGGGAGGTTAAATTTATCAGGGACGCTGAGCTTAGCACAAGGTAGATAGGATCTTTTATTTACAACATGTTACCTCGATGGGTGTGCTAGAAGGCACTTCTTTTGTTTGCATCTTTCGTATTTGAACCAAGATAAAATCTTTAGGAAGGCATAAAAAAATTATTTTCATGCCCAGTCATGGACCTCAGCAGGATGGGGGCAGTCACCACTAGCCCATTGCATCGCAGGGGTGAAGTGCCAGTCTTCGCACTTTGCTTCTGGCCAGGTCCTATACCTGCCATATTTTTATTAGGGTTCATACTAATTGTTTGCTAAAACGTAAGCTATGACTCGATAAACATGGTCACGTGAGTGACCGTGCCGCTTATGGCAGTTGGTCAGTGTTGTGTCAGACAAGTCCAATGCGTTAGCTGTGTTAGTGTCAGCCAGCAAAGTGCCGCCCTAACTGCTTTGGTGTTTAGGTGTTCGTTCATAACTTAGATTGTTCACCCCACAATTCTAACTGCTATTACAAAAGAATGTGCTCTAACTTTAAGCACAAATAGCTCATTCGGCCAGCTAGGTTATAAACCCTGCATAATTTGAGTTGGCTTTTGCCGACCTCAGCAAATCGCACAGCTGGGCATACAACCTCACAGGTTCTTTTGCAGGAAATGAGCTAGTAGTTTGCATGGCCATTCATTTTTTTTCTAATTATATATAGCTTATTTCAGCAAAGTGTGTGTTAAAAGTGGTGTCAGTATGATTCTAACGAGACAATCTTTCAAATGGACCCAACTTGTGTTTTGTCTGCATGGCCTCTTCTACATTAGTTACGGTGCCTATTGAAAATCGTTCAATTTGAACGATACCTTGGGAGCCCCTTTTCATATCATTCAAGCATTTCTGGAGCAAGTAAAGCTATTTGGAGTTACCTCAGAAAACGCCCTTTCAAAATCAGTCTTGTTTTCATTTTTTTCAACAAAAACATGATTTTTGACACATGTTTGCATCACCTTGGTGTGGAAAAGGGGCGTGGTCATCACGCATCGCTGCTACCAAAGAAAGCGTGCCGCTTGTAATTAATCTGCATCAACATATGGTTTTATTATCAGGGGAAGAATGTTGAATCAGAAGATATGATTTTCCATTGTCAGGTTTGTACTCTGACAGTAATAATACCTCAAATTGGCGGAACATATCAAGCAGTGCCTGTTTTCAATGTTGTTTTATGATTTTAGTCAGTTTTATTGCCTTTGTGCACATTGTTCTAAGCCGTACGTGTTGTAGCTACCGCAAGACCACTCGCAAACAGTTTACAAAAGCTTCCGTTTCGTTTTTGCATTCCGAAATTCATATTTTGTGCTACGCTGCAGTTATCCAACTTCAAGGCTATCTGCCATGGCGCCTTCAACGTACACTACTGTTCCTCAAAAAAAAGCATGCCGCTCGTGATTTCATACCGCCCTAGCCCGATTTCTGCGATAAAAACTTCCAATGCGAGTCAAAAGATAACACCCATTCGCCAAATATCAGTTCCAACAAGGAGAGCTCTTCAAACCAGCCTTGCACACTGCCAGCTGTTCGCCAACCAGTTTCGTTTCCATAAAAGGGTATCTCCGGAGGTCTAGTGTTGCTTCTTAGTAGAACGGTATTGTTTCTTTTCAGAAATGTTAGGAGGTGCTCAAAGCAGGAGGCTGAAAACATAGTGCTGAAAACAGCTACTCGGTGGGAGCTTGCAGGGCATGATTCTAGCGCATCGCACCTCATTCCTGCAAGCAGGGCTCCAATAGCGAGTCAGAAGTTGATAATAACCTGCATATTTATGTTTTAAGAAATAAGTGACAGTGTACATCAACAAGCATCAACTATCAAGTTTCGTTTTCGACTCCATGCAGATTTTTCTGCATCGTGTTCCTGTCCAAAATACTGTGCTGGCCGTAAATGCAAAGTCAGTCATCAACAAGATGTTTTTACGTCACGTGGGGACAAATTCAGAATCAGAATCAGAATCAGAAAAAGAGTTTATTTGTTCGTTGATTATGTAGACATGAGTGACAATACAGAGTGACAATTGTCACTCATGTATACAGACAATATACATGAGTGACAATTGATGCCACTGATAATGTAAAACCACCATATTTCTTCCAGAAAACCACCCAAAATTGTGCATTTTGAAATGAGGGTTGGGCTTCACAGCATGGCACGGCACCATGCGTGCTAACATTTTTATATTTATATATATATATATATATATATATATATATATATATATATCTAAATATATATATATATATCCGGCAAACTGTTCAGTGCGTCAACTTTTTTTCTTGGAAAAGTTTTTGAAAGGGTCCCTATGAAATGAATATTCAAAATTTTTTATACTATTGGTGGTTTGTTGTACACAACTGCTTTTTATCATTTTCTACGACAACTTGACAAACATTTTGATTTTTATATTTTTTTCGCTGCTATGATGAGTGAAAAAATGATAAAAACCAGTATTGTTGGAAAGGGTATTAAATCATCTGCACTTTATGTTGCTTAAAATAGTGCCTAATCAATATGTGTTTCAAGAAAAAAAAAGTTTTTAGTCCCCTAAAATTGCTCAATTCCCCACGGTAACGAAATATTAAGGGGCACATGCTGCTAATGGACTGAAAGTGGGAAAACATTTCGCATGTTTTATTGAATAATGCTTAAAGTGCTCATCACACTTGTGGTTGCATTCAACAGGTGCATTTTGACCACGGTTGACCAAGTGGCTGCAGTCAGAACAGACAAGGAGCCCCTGACGACATTGCGCAAGTAAGCGTGCCGAGCTCTTTGTGCATAGTGGCGTTGTGTGGCCACCCTGTGAGGCTGCCCTGCAGTGAGCCGTTGTTGCTGGGGCTGCTGGGCAGGTACCGAGTGGACCAGTTGGACAGGGGACGCCAGCAGTACCAGTCGCAGCCTCTGCTGGGCATCAGCACCTACCGCGTTGCCCCCGGCAGGATCACGGTCGGAGACACGGTCTACGCCCAGGTGTCACCAGAGCCACTCCTGTGAACGGGGCCAGTCGTGCCTGTGCTTGCTGCCGGATTTGCTTTTCGAGCATTTCGCATTACAAGCATTTCGAGCATTTTGCATGCAGTTGTTGTGTACTGTTGTAGCAATTTCATAGTTTTCTATTTTGCTGTTTTTGATGTTTATGGCTTAGAGTTGTTTCTTATCCCCTGTGGTATTTTTATTCCTGGTGGGGACATGAACTGTCCGAGGATCATTTAGCTTTGTTGAGTTTTGGTGTGCATCAATAAAAGTAATGGCACCATCTAATGTGGACCATATTCCCAAAACCACTGACTGGCCTAATAACTTGGAGGATGCGTACATCATAGGTTCTAAGAACATTTTTTGACTCCCTTCCATTCGTGCACTCTGAGGGGGGCCCTTGCTCTTTCTCAACATTGATGTGCTTTGTAGCTCACAGTTTTTAGTTGCAATAAATGCAGAATCATTTCATATATACTCGCATTGATCCTGTAATTTCACCTTCTTCATTTCTCCTGTTTGCCTGTGCCTTCTTTCATGGCTAAGGCAGAATTTAAGTCACGACACTGTTGCTCCTACTTTTCCACCCACTATGCTTCATGTGCGTGTTGAAGTTGCAAAAATTATCGCGAGTCTTAAATGACGGCGCAGCTGTTCAAGCGACGTTACCAGCTCGTTCTTTCCTTCTCAAGTGATCCAGTTGTGTGAGCAGAAATCAGTGTGGTGAACCGAAAAAAATACTGTTTGGGTATGGTTCAGGTTAGGGGGAATTTATTTCAATCTGGTTCAGTTTTGGTTCTACTAAACCACAGCCCGAACCAGGTTGCGAACCAATTCAGTGAGTTATTATTACCGAATCACAAGGATTATGACAAGAATCTATGTGTACGCCGCTATTGTCCATCGAATGTGAAACACAGAAGAGGGAATGCAATCACTGACAAGGACGTCGATTCCTGGTGCCCCGCCTAAGTAGGACTAAGCTGTTCACATAATTTTTACATTGAAAACTTCAATTCCTATCCGGAAAAAGCTCAGAGTCATTGAGGAAGATTTAAAGCATCCCAAGTTCTTCGCTAAGTTGGTGAGGTCATAATAAACTAGTTCACACAAAGTAAAGAATTTGCGTACTACACAGGGTAGGTTTGTGGATATTTGTCATCCGTACGATGTTTAACAGCAGAGCTGTTTAGGTACGCACAAATCCGTCCAGCAAAGACAGAAAACCCTGAGCGCAGGCCTCGCAGCAACTGCCCGGAGTTGTCCAGGCTTGTGTGTGGGCTTATGCCGCATGAGGAGCTCCCATATTCGTCGTCGTCGTTGTGTAGCGACTGGCGTGCCATGGATCCGCTGCGATTATTACCAAAGTGCGAAAAAAATGTTTGTAGTTTAAAGCGACCATAAAAACTAAATACTACAATTTTGGTTCATTCAATATACTGCTTCTTCCCAATAAAAAGTTGTGCAATTTTAAAGGCAACAGTAGCCCAAGTAGGCAATAAGCCCAAGTACTTAGGAAAACAGATGAAGTAGTGATGATTTATCACCTACTTTCCCACCGAACCATTATGTTGTCCTAGGGGCTACTTAAAGCAACCGCAAAGGGTCGTGCTGTCTGTGGAATATACTTTTCTTTTTTGTTGAAATCGCAATGTTCTTTCCGGAATGCCCATCACCTTTAACGTTAAACCCCTAGAGTTGGGCCTGCGTATTGGCAAGTCACCTCCTTAGATTAGCAGGGGACGCATTTAAATACCAGCGGTGTACTTTTTTTTCATCACTTGTAGTATAAAAGAAATCCTACAGCGGCCACATAAATTCTACCTGTGTATTTGATTGTTTGACCACCTAGGTGACTGTTTGATTGCTTTGATTGTTTGACCCTTGAGTGACTGTATATCTATTGTCCTTATTTGGATACGTTAAAAAAATGGGAATTGTCTGCTCTGCGGGTCCTGAAACACTGACGTTTATACCAGCCACCACAGCGCTTGCTACCTTCGCAGTGATGACACGTTTGGTTGTGAAAGGTCGGAAAATGGAAGGGAGAGCAAAATCTAACTTTTGGTGTTTTGCTTTTCAATGGCTGAAGGCAGCAAAAAGAGCAGAAATTACTCGGGTGGGAACTCTGCCCGGAGTGATTGAAAACCATGTGATGGGCCCTGTCGTTTTTGTTTTCCCGTAGAAACCGACTTCCCAAAAAATATTGGTGTTTGATGCGCTGAAGCTACTCAGGACTGTGCTATGAGGCATGCCATATATTGCAGGCACGAAAAACAATCAAATTCCCTGGGGATCTTTAACATGTCGAAACCTCGACACATGGTAGTTTTTGTTTTTCATCTACATCGGAAAAATGGCAGCTGGGTGCAGTGATCGAACCCGCTTCATTGTGGTCAACAGCCAACGGCTCAGCCACCGAGCAGTTTTTGCGGGTCGCACTTGTCAAGTATTTACACTTTCCTGGTGTGTGACCTCTTTAAAGAAAATTATGAAATGCAACAAGTATGCACATTTCGGGTGTTGGCCTTTGCCATTGCACAGTGCAGAAACCTTGCAGCCACATTGCCCTTACACAGTCAGAGTGTGGAAAGGGCAAACTTGATGTTTCATATTTGCTGCAGGCTGCCGAGATCGTGAAATTTCACTTGCTCAGCCTTGCATTCTGCTCGCGCAGCCAGTAGTAGCATACCATTGCAACATTGGTGCACATACCCCTCCTCATGTTATCACGATGAAGAGAGCACTGATAGTGTTGACTGATCTGAAGGGGAAAGTGCGGCGGCCTCTTTTCTGATGGAGGCGAAAAGCAAAAACACCCGTGTGTACGAGATTTCGGCGCACGTTAAAGATCGCCAGGTGGTCTAAAAAAATTGACCGCGTATCTGCTACTTTCGTTGCAAATGTCGTCAAAAGACGATAGTCTTTATCGGATTTTTCGAAGTAAATGCCTCCCTTCGCTTTCCCGCTCACCTCTCATGTTGTTCCTCTTGCGTCGCGCTCCTCCCAAGGTAAAGACGCCAAAGGTTTGCTTAAATCATTTTAAATTTCCCGCGTTCCACTGCTCCAAACCGGGTGTCTCGATGCGAACGCTGCCGTACGGCGAAGACGTGCGTTAATCGAGGCGCCCTACTTCAACGTTTATAGAACCGCGTTTCCCTACTCCACGTGCGTTGCAAGCAGAACGTGGAACCTATCTAGTGGAACCTTGCGTAACTGTTGCCGGTTGATTTCTTATAATGGCGCCAGAAGCTATACTCATTGCCTGCGTTGCGTCGGCGCGTTAAGCCCTACAATCAATCAGTCAAGGGGAAAGTGCGTGAGAAGTTACAAAATTGATGGTGCGAGACAAAAAATCACGGAATGGCCATGACCATATTAACAGTAGATGGTTGAACCGTTTAGTTGCAATCCGGTAGCACATTTTTTTTTCGGTTCAGTTCTGGTTTGGGTTCAGCATGCTTTAAAAAAATAACGGTTCGGGTTCAGGTTCAGTTTTGGCAAAAATACTGGTTCGTTTCCGGTTTTTGGTTAGGTTCAGTTCCAGTTCGACACCCGGGCAAAAATACTAACATGAATCTCAGAGCTGCCAAATCTACTTAGAAGCAAGCTCAGCTTCACATATCCTTATATGACACTTGAACATGCAACCATTACCCATCTAGGGCAGTTTTTACACCAATCTGGTTTACTGGGACAGAAGTTGGGCTGCACAAGAGAAAATTAATTTTTGTCTCAAAAGTGAAACCTTAGTGATTTCCTCTGGTTTGATTCGTTGTTTGAATTGGTATGATTTTTTTAAGGCTAATACATAGGTGCTGTGGCACTGTCTGCCATCCTGGTTAGCCAAATTGTCAGAATGACTGCATGACCTAAATAGACAGCGGTTGCATGTTCAAACTGCACGTTGGGATGAGTTGTGAAAATCCAAGAAGCATTTGTTTACAAGAAAATTAAGGTGAAAGAATTTCAGCAGTCATCAAGAGCAATCCGGTTTAATGCAATGCCTGGCCAGATGGCACTGCTAATCAGAAAACTTGAGACTGGAGCGGGATTTTTGAACATGATGTGTGGAAAGCCTAGCGCTGTGTCGTGTTGCATAAGATGACTGTTTTAGTTGGACCGCTGGTACTAATAACTGCCTGATGAATGTACAGGTTCTCTCTCTCTCTCTCTCTCTCTCTCTCTCTCTCTCTCTCTCTCTCTCCGTGTTCGCGCATGTAGAGGTCGACACAGCCGAACAATTTGAGAGGGGAATAGGCGAAAGTGTTAAACCCCCAAGGCCGCGACCTCGGGGTGGCAATATGAACGAAAGGACGAGGTGGAGGTGGGAGAAAAGGCGAGAAAGAAAGGAATGAAGATTGCCGTGAGTTATCACGTATGTGTTCACGTTTGGCGGCTCAATGCCACCTAAACTTTGGCTTATCACAGTTTGTGCATTGGCGCTCTGCTGCCGCCAGTACTTGCCTGATTGTGTGAGTCTCTTTAGCAAGGGGTTGGGCCCGCCGCGAACTGTTTACCTTTGCACATGAAGCAGTATCGAACAGGGGTTAAAAAATAAAGGTCGGGACAAGGCGGCGTAAAAGATGGGAAAAACACGAGTGTATCCCTGTTAGCGTCCCTCATCGTTTTAGCGGACCACGTGCAACCAATCATTGTATAATAGGTTTTTAATGCATTGTTTCTATAGAGAGTTTGCAGGGACCGCATTGATCCGTCGTAATGCGGGGGTCATATAATCGGGGTTTCACTGTAAACCATGATGCACCTTCACCAAATTTTCAAGAAAATTATTATAACTTATTATTTTTCACCATTCCTGCATTGTTTCTAATGCTTTTTGCATCATAACACACAACAGTTCACAACACGAAGTTTTTGTCTACCCCACTCCAGTGCATGCGGTGACACCTCAGTGGATTTCGCCAGGTTCAGCCCCCGTGCTTCTCGCTTTCCTTGACTGAGATTCCATATTGAATTGAACATTCGTTGCTTCCATGGACCGCGATGCTTCGGCGCACGTACCACTCCACCGGCAATTGAGCCTGCGCATTGCAACACGTGTTACTAAGCTATTAAAAAAGGAAAGCAACAAAAACGCGGAAGACAGATGTGCAGTAGCACCCTTCGACAGTGCTTGAAAGCCTGTTTCAGCTACCCAAAGCCACAGGGAACGAAATCCGGGTAGAGTAGGGAAATTCTAGTGCAGGAAATTATGCGAACAGGAAATACAAAAGCTGAACGTAGTATGGGCGACGAATCTGAGGCTGAAGCGGCACATTTCAAAAATGCTCCCACTTGGCAGAGCGGCAGAAGCGCATTGAGTGAGGGGCTTAAGCCTAAACAAGCAAAAATAGCTGTTGCACCTGCCAGGGGGCATGCTGCTGGAAGCAAGCCTGATAAACTTGAAGTTTGAACTTGCTTATTTTTTTTGTGAAACAGTTTACCTTTTACTGAGACAGTTTACTCTTTCCACCACCTGACGTTGGTCCTCAGATAAGCCACTCTTACCAATGTGATTTCCCTCACTACTGCATGCGCCTTTCCCCCACTAGTGTTCTCCAGAGGCTTCTTGTACTCCCTGTCAGCTTGTTCCATGTTAATGAGCATGGCAACTCCTCCCTTTTGTATCATCCCGCAGTTCTTTTGCACGCTTCCAAGGCATAGGTGTAAATTGAAAGTGTTGCATCATTGTCTCTAAGACGAGTTCCATTTAGGTTGTGCACATTGATTTCCTTCTGCCAGCATTGTTACTGTGTTTGTAACCTCTTTTCACACTTTCTGCTGCTCTGCTTATATTGACATCATCATCATCAGCCTATTTTATGTCCACTGCAGCATGAAGGCCTCTCCCATTGATCTCCAACCTCCTCCATCTTGCTCTGTCCGAATCCATTCTTTGCTGCCAAATTACCTCACTTCCTCCCTCCACCGAGTTACTGGTCTTCTTCTACTTCTGGTCTCATCTCTCGGGAGCCACTCTATTACCTTGGTGGCCCACTCTTCGTCAGGTCTCCACATTATAGATGTCCAAGCAGACACCAGTTATTTCTTCTAAATTGGGCTAGGACGTCTTCCACCCGATCAAGTATGTTGCCTGATCATAAAGGCTGATTTCTTATCTGTAAGTATTACTGCTATCATATTTTATATGACTTATTTGGCCGACTTAAGTTTTATTCCAATGTTTTTAGGAGGTCCTGAAGTTCATTGCACATTAAAGATCCCCAGGTGGTATAAATTAATCTGTGGCCCTCCACTGACAAGGTGTAGCTTCATCATGTTGCAGCCCCAATATTTTACCGCGATGCTGTTTACCTCTAGCCCACGGGGGTCATTTCCAGCTGAGAAATATCCACCACCAAAACCCGGGTGGAGAGAGAAGGTGATGCGCAGCAGCAGCCAAAGCATGATGGAGGGTGGAAGCAGTGGCGTCAGCGCTCAGCGCTAATTAGAGCCGGAGAAAGGGTGTGGCGCTGCCGCCACCAATCACGTGGAGGGAAGTTTGGCTGCTGCTGCCACTCTCACAGAACAGGGAGGATGCACTCTGCTGCATTGGGCGCCGTCGAGCGTTAGCTCCCGCTCGCCAGTACCCGCCTATTTGCTTGAATCATCACCCAGCAAACTCCAAAGGTTCGGGACCACCGTGGACAACACTTCACATCGCAGCCTTGCTGCCACGCTTCACCGCTCCCGTCTCGGATGCCACACGACGTCAGACTGACCAGTGCCCTGTGATGTGTTTCGTGTGCGGTGGTCCCAAGGTGGCAACCCCTCACTCCTCTTCTGTCTATCCTTTCTTTACTTCTTACTTTTCTCTTCCTATCCTATTCTCTCCCACTACATTTCCTCCCCTGGACTGGGTTGAATGCTGATGGTTCAATAATATCCCCAGTCTATTTATTTTCCGTTCTTTTCCCCCCTTCCTCTTTATCATCTGACCACTACTCCCCCCCCCACCATCCCCCCACTCCCCTAGCAAGTGGGCACTGCGGGACAACAAGACGGAGCTCCTGTAAGACACAGAGACAAGCTGCGAAATTCACCGTCGTCAACCCTCCCATTACTTGACGGCAGCAGGGCGCAGCGCCGCTACGGAGACAGATCGCAAAGTTTGTTTTGTGAGTGTGTGGAACCCAGTGACACCGACAGAGCATCGCTAGGTAATCCACCAATGAATGGTTACGGCAGTTATGCGGTTGCTTTAGGAGGAGCCGCTAAAGAGAGAGAGAGAGAAACACTTTGTTCAAATAGCGCCCTGTTAGGCAGGGCGGGTGGCCAGCAGCCGCAGCTGCTCAGCAACCTTGGCTGCTCTGTCTGTCAGGGCTTATTACATCGTCAGCTCAGAACAGCCCGATTCAGTGGACGGACCAAGTCAGTGGGCCGATCGGTGATGTTGCGTGTACTCCAAGTCTGGCTGCGCTCGGTCCGGCTCAGCAGAGAGTGCATCCACATGGCGGACCTGGACAGAAAAAACGAGCCTTCGCAGCAGCTCACAAATGGCACAGTGAAGCAACCCAGTGCCCAATATCAAAAAACACCTGACCCCTCTCCCTGTATGTAAACACCGTGACGTCACAAACCGCACATGCGCGACGGGTGGCCGCGAAGTGCGGCAGCGGTTGGCAGAACGCTCTTGCGCCAATGGCCCGCCCTGGCCGCGCGGCGCCCGAGAGGTACGATTTGCCGTTGGTTCGGGCCTTCACTGGCCGCCTACATTCCAGGGGGGGGGGGGGGGGGGTCCAGCTATTCTAGCTGCGGCCGGCGCACCTCCATGTAGCTTTCCGCATATACAACCTCCCCAACACTTTCGTATACCGTACGGTCAACTGACGGGTGACACTTTCCGATAATCAGTGCGAGACAGAGCAGCCTAAACGAAGCATTCTGATGGTTGGTGCTGTTGCGACGCATTCCAAGAATGTTTTCTTAAGATTCTTTGTGTTCAGACATACCAAGGAAAGCTCATTTATTATTGCTTTCGAGGTCCCCTTAAGCTCAGCATGGTGCCTCGGGCAGCGTATGCTCTCCCTGTTCTTGGCCTCTTTGCGTCTCCCGGAGACAGGGGCGTACGCACGATGTCATGCCGAGGGGAAAAAGGAAACGTAAAGCATGGAAGGATGAAAAAGTAAAATAAGCAGCAACAAAACAAATGTAAAGAGCAGAGGCCAAAAATTATTCCAATAAAAATATTGCGATGATGTTGTGCTCTACGTTTTCCCCAGTGAAATCGCGAAACGGTTCATCGTCATTGTGAGATTAACATAGCAGCCACATACGGTTAGTGCATATGGCTTGTGACAGTGGCACTGAAATAATTATCGGTAGTCATTATTTCATGATAGTTAAAGTTAATGTCCTTGTACGCCCGCTGCATACACCAGCGTCGGGAGGCCGCAACAAAAGAATACATTCACTGAGTCCGTTTGCTTAGGGAAAACAGATTTTTCGAGTTGCGTGAGCGGCCCGTCTCGAAGGAACGATGCTACATGTGAGCACGGCAAGCATCTCTGCTTTGTCGCATCCTCAAGGCATAAACAATTTATCAAGGTAAAAATTTATTGCACTTACGAGCAATGAATTTCGTTCGTCTTGAATAGATTCCCCCGTACGACCAAACTTGTCATCGTTGATCTGGCGGCGGGCAGCTATCGCGGATCCCTTGTCGAAACATTTATTTCGCATCGCCTAAGCAGGTTTGGCATTCATTGTCTTTTCAATACAGTACTCTACCTCATGAGAACATGACAATATTTCGCAGCAAGAAAATTTACCCCTGCCCGCCACCCCCAGAACTATTTCTGCTGATGCTGCATGATAGCAGATGGTTGATAAACAGCATCATTTCATTGCACTAATCAGCACGGAGTGCCAATGTAGACGGTATGACTGCACTTTGAAGAACAGCAGATGTTCGAGAATGGGAAATGTTGCCATGAGTAAGAGCAGATCATGTCGCTGCTGTGGCGGCCACCCTCTTCGGCACATATTGCGCGCATCCCCAATACACGCCGAATTTACCTCTTTGGGGACTCAGAAAAGTCTGATGGTGTTGATTTTGCTCGCAAGATTTGCGTAGCCGAGAACACAGCAGCCCACCGGCATCAGAAAAGCCAACACATAAACAAAAACTCCACTTTTGCGCGCATCTAATGCAGCCTCACTGCATACGCCCCGCGCACCGGTCCGAATGTTTTGCCAACCACCCTCCCGGCCATACGCAGCACGAGCGCTCGTGGTGATGTCACGGCCGCCGCGTGACGTACCGCGGGATAGGTCCATTGTTTGGCTCTGGATCCTGGCACCACCCATGTCTCGCGTACTAGATGAGACAATTGTGGATTGTCGACCCCTCACCATAACCAGCGTGAAGTACTGCCCCTTCATGGGCATCTTGAAGAAATGACTGAGCGGGTGGGCCGAGTCACTGGCGTACGCGGGGGAGGGTGGGGTGCCCCCCTCTCCCCGAAATTTTTGGGACGGTGGTGACTTTCAAGGCTGGATCCACCACGAGCCATTTTTTTGTTTTTAGGTGTGTCTGTTTTTGTTGCTTTTGTTATTTATTAATCTTCTGTGTTATTAACATTATTTGATAATTTTGTTTGTTACTATTTTATCAAATTTTTAATTCCCCCTCCAGAAACGAAATTTGAAAAGGAAATCTTTAAGGTAAACTCTAGATCAAAATACAAACTAAATGGTGCCAAGAAAGGGAAGACCACCAAACCAAAAAAAGAAAAATATATTAACATCACAGAGCAAAAGACTCCATATCTTGAGACACTTGCATCGTTGACGATCTAAACAGATTTTTCAATTCAGAGTCCCGTAGGAAGCGAAGCGGCATTCAGTCCCCAAGTTACTATCATCACTATTGGCCCAGGTTTCAGAAAAATGAAAGAGTTGGAGGCTGCCTCTACGTCGTACACGACACAGGGATCTTGCTGCAGTTTTGCACGCAGCAGCAAGTGGAAGGCAGATGCACAGCAAGTGATGTATAGTCTCGCGCACGGTGCTAGTCGGGCACAGTGGTGAATCGTCTCAACCTATCTTGAACCTAAAGCTTCGCGTAAACGCTACGTTCAGGCGCAGTCGGTGCAGCACTCCTTCACACCGCTTGTTGAGGCTGCGTGGAAAGTAAGGAAGCTGGGTCGTGTAGGCATGCAAGTGGCCTGCGCTGGTGACTGCGTCAGATATCATCTGTTGCCTTGTATTCCCAAGTGACCGGGCAGCCACTGAAGAAGCATGCGAAGACTTGCGCGCACTGCCATTGCGTCAATTACGGAAGTTTCGCATGCCAGCTGACTGCGGTTGTTGGACAGCTTTCGGAGGGCTTGTAAGACACTACGGGAGTTGAGGAATACGTATTACCCATTGCCGGGCATGATGCCCGCTGATGTAATCAAGTGCAGCCCTTACAGCTGCCAGTTCGGTAGCAATCGAGGATGTTTTGTGGCTTACTTTTCCCTCGATGGTGCACTGGGCTGACGGGATCCACACGCCGATGGCAGATGAGCCCGGGAGAACCGAGCCATCCGTATAAGTGTGTGTATACCCGTTGTAAGTGCTGAAGATGTATACTTGAGTGTGAAGAACTTGAGCGCGGGTGTGATCAACTTTTTGCTGATTCCAGGAATCGTGATGCGTATTTTTCACGGCGCTGGTATGCATGGTGCCAATGCTGGCTTGAAAGGTCTTTGAAAATTCGCCGGAGGCAGGTGTGTTACATGCTGTGCGGAAATGGCTGCCAAACGATGCGCAGAACACCGAGTCAAATGGCGCATAGACGTTCGAGCACCTCTTGATGTTGTAGCACTGTGACGTAAAAGAAGCGAGTTTAGCATAGAATGCAAACTGTCGATGTGAATTTAGGTAAACCCAGGCAGGTGCGCAGAGCTCTTGTCAGCAATGAGTCTGTCACCCTCAGGTTTGTAGGCGACAGCTGATGTAAAGCCCGCACGGTATAACGCAAGAGGCCGACAAAGAGGGCTTTAATTAGGCAAAGGAGGACACAGAGCAGCCCCAGAATTTCCGCCAAGCATACGCAGAATACGCACAAAAGACAGAAGCCGCTCTTTTAGTTGCTGAATACACGGAGCCCATGAAATTGAGCGATCAAATGTGACAGCGAGAAACTTGTGGGATAAGGTATTGGAGTGCCTTCTACAGTGAGTGTATTACGTGAAACATCACGCCAGAAACACTTCTGCGGACGGTTCAACGAGTGTACAAGGGAAACACAGTCGCAGCGCACTTTGAGCCGACCCAGTCAGACCAAATGTCTTTAGGGCCCTCCATCAAGGCTGCCCAGTCTCTACGCTGCTGTACATCCTGTATGTCCAAAACATTGAGCGGATGCTTCTCCAGTGTGGCCTAGGGTTCCGGGGCTCAGATATAGCGCTACTGGGGTGGATGAGCTCTACAACCTGTCAGGACTTGCATTTGCAGACGGCCCTATAGTCATGGCTGAGTGCTCGCAGGAATTGCAGACCCTGCTAGAAACCTGCTTGGCTGAGGTGACATGGGTGGACCTCCGGTTCAACGCCAAGAAGTCTGCAGTTCTTATCCTCTGAAGAATCGGCGAAGACGCAGCAGTTACACTTGCAGGGAGGAAATTGGCGAGTGTGCATTCTAAAATACTGTGGCGTAGTGCTTTCTGTCGGTAATGCCATGTACTGGTACCATAAAGCAACGGTTCACCAGTCCACCGTTCGTGGCCAGTGCATTCTTCGCCGCCGGAGCTTGTGGGGCTGCAACCGTTTCCTGCTGGTGCGTGACTTCTGAAGGTTGGTGCATGCGCCGTTTCTCACGCTGGCTAATGCCGTGGTGTGCCTCTCGACGTCCACTCAACGCCCACCCGGTACCAGCGTGCCGGGCGTGCTCACGCAGCCGCCGGCGTTCGTACACGCGAAGGCGACACGATGAGTGGCGGCCAGGCAAACCGGGCTTCAAATACAGCCCGCCAGCGGTCCCTAGAACAGTGTTTTTGCAGTAAACAGAGTTCCATACGCGTGAAAGAATGTGATAAGGATGGCTGGCATTGCAATAGTAAGAGTCACACGCGCGCATTAAGTATATAAGTGGAACAGTGCACCACATATTTTTGCAGCTAAATTATCTGGATCGGCGTTCCAAATAAAAGCATACGGATATATAGTGTCGTGCTTGTAAGCACTTTGAAACCGCCGCGGTACGCGCGTCGCTCTTTATTGGCGCAAGTAGGTCCGGCCTCGCCCACGTGACGCGGGCGTTGCCAGATCCTGCGCTGGAGCTTTGACTGACAGGTAGCGCCGCCGTAGTGGGAGCGCCATTTTATTTTTGGTAGTACCTGCAGCAGACGCTCAAACTAAAGTGGCTGCGAACGCTAGCGGCAGCGGCGGTTGTCGCGACGTTCCCCGCAGAAAGCCATGTAAAGTAAGATATTCCTGTGTCTACCAGTGCAACAATCAGGAAGGATTCGATGCGAATATTACGTTCCACTCCTCTCCGTCGAAACCGCACGAGGTCGAGCAGCGATAGCGCTGCATTCAGGTGCGATGGGCGAGGCATGCAGTCCGACTTCTCGTTGCAGCGAATCTTGACGTTGCGAACTTTTGCGCGGCTGAGCGCGGAGAACAACGACCTTACGAATATTTATTACATCCACAGCCCAGACTGCCCACCATGGCAGCCCACATTGAACACCAGGATATGCAGCGCGCTTTTTGGAGGACAGCGCGAGGGGTGAAGGGGTGATCGCATGCGGCGTCGAGCGACGTAAAAACCCCAACTCATCGGGTACAGCTAGCAGATAGTGTGTGCGACAGCGACAGGCTAAAAAATTATACACGGGCCCCCGGGGTCGACGACAGCGGCAGGCGACGGGCCGTCGCTGTCACTCGTTTTTTTTTTTTCCGGTCAGCAGCGGCCCACAAGCGAGCGATGACGACGGAGAGCATTGGCGGCAATGTATTAATTTTTTAAATGCAGAGCATTTCAGTAACTCACGATGTCACCCGCGTTGGCGTCCGTAGTCCGCATCGCTCCCCCTACACTATATGAAAAAATAATACTTACCAGCGCCAGGTTTCGAACCAACGACTCTGCGGGCGGAACGCAAGGTACATGGTACTCTACTCACTGCACCACAAAGCTTTTTTTTTTCTTTATTGCCTGCTTGGCGACAACACAACACGCACTGTACAGTACACAAATTACTAGCTCCAGCCACCAATCGGCTGAAGGGAGTGGCTTAAAACATCTTAAATTGCGCTAGAACATCCAGAATGGGTAACCACTCAGGCTCTTCCGGCATCACTCGATAAACTTCTCTTATATAAGCAACGCTTTCAATGAAGTACTCTCGCACTGTGCGAGCATCCTCTTCGGCATTTTGAACCGCCATGCGAGTTTTCCACATAGAATGCAGACTAAGTGCCATGAACATATCATAGGGCACGCCTCCATCGTTGTTTACGGGCAAAAAGCGAATGCCATAAGGCGTTAATGGTAAGTCCTTTTTCAGGGTTCGTTGGAGGATGTCCCAGTGAAACACCGCATCCCAACAGTCCAGAAAGATGTGCTCAATTGTTTCCAGCTTTTGGCATAGTCTACAGTTAAGTGTCCATAAGTGTACATATAGTCCTTTTTCCTGCAGCCAGGGTTTTACTGGAAGCGTGCCGCTATGAAGTTTAAAGAAGAAAGATTTAACAGATGAACGTACTGGCATTCGTTTCACTCTTTTTAGAACATCTTTTCCTGAACCCACTGCATATAACTGACGATAAGCCGGAACAGGCAGACACACATCAATCATATCTTTGTACAAACGTTTTCGCGGTACACTACTCAAATACTCCAAGGAAAACCTAACCCTTAAAATCCTAAAAGCATCCACAACTTCCCGCAAGAACCCACGCACACGTACACATCGCATTTCAGAAGTTGAAACTACATAGTCTGGAATGACATCACGTAGTCGGGCTTGTACCACAGTACGTAGAAAGCAATCTCTCTGATCTCTCAGAAACATAAACCTAGAAACTATTTGTCGGATAAACAAATGTGCCAGTCCCAATCCACCACTTTTCACCGAGCGAAACAAATTAGTTCGACTCATGCGCTCCCAACTTGAGCCCCACAAAAACACCGCAAACACTCTGTGCAGCTTTTGTATGTTCCTTCTTGACATACAAATCGCCTGTAGGACGTACCATACCTTGGCAACAGCAAACACATTACATACTGATGCACGGGCAAACATTGACAGATCCCTTCCCCCCCATTGTGTTAATTTCGCTCTAACTCTATCAGTTTCTCCGTCCCAGTACTCTCTAGCATCCTGGTAGTTTTCAAGGGGGATGCCCAGATACCTGGCCGGAGTTGTCGTCCAAGGCATGTTCTCGAAAAACACTGGCTTACTTTGCCAGTCACCATGCCAAAATCCTATGCACTTGTTCCAGTTAACTGCACTGGCAGACAACTCGCAAAATCGCTTTAGATCGTTCACCACCTCCCTCACACTTTTCCTATCACTACAAAAAACAGCGATGTCATCGGCATATGACAAAATTTTAACTTCACTGCAGTGCAAACGGAATCCGTGTATACTTTCATTTTGAAGAATCTTTAAACAAAAGGGTTCAAGATAAATCGCAAACAACAAGGGACTCAAGGGGCACCCCTGCTTCACCGACGACAGTATATCAAAACTTCGTCCCACTTTTTTGTTTACAGTAACACGAGCTGAGCACTGAGTGTACGACATCTTTACACCTTCGAGGATGACGGATCCTACGTTAACGTGTTCTAACACTGAGAAAAGAATGTTATGCGCAACACGGTCAAAGGCCTTCTGCAAATCAATTTGGATCATCGCCACGTGGCCCCCTAGAGCGTCGCAACACTCTAATACACTTCTTGCGACATGAATATTGGTAAAAATAGATCGTCCCGGAATTCCACATGTTTGATGGGTTCCAACAATTGTTTTTATTACTCCTTGCAATCTTCTAGCCAAAACCTTCATGAAAATTTTGTAATCAACATTCGTTAAGCTGATTGGCCGATACGACTCTACCGCCAACAGCTTTTCAGGATCATCAGTTTTAGGAATTAACACAATATGACTATTCCGGAACGAAGGCGGTGTTCTCTTGGATTCATATGCTTCCGTTATGACCCTGTACAAAATTAATGCTATATCTTCTTTGAAGAACTTGTAAACTCGGTTCCCAATCCATCTGGCCCCGGTGACTTCCCTATGGATAATTCGTCGATGGCGTTATTTATCTCCTGCAAACTGATCGGCGCCTCCATGCTTGCTCTGTCATCATCACTTAACTTTTGCATTGACGGCAAGAAAGTTAGCTCGTAATCTTTACTGCCTTGCTTTTCAGTTCCCAGCAGTTCCTTATAATGTTCAAAAAACGCGCGCTCCACGACTTCAGGGTCCCTAGAAACCACATTATTGTATCGAATAGCTTTAATCTCATTCTTTAGCGCATAACCCTTTTCGTCACTCAGGGAACGTTTGGTTGGCGTTTCGCCCAACCAGAGTCGCTCTGCGCGTGCGCGCACTATGGCACCCCTGTACTTCTCTATGTCAATGACCTCCAACTTATTTTTAACTTCTCTTATTTCTTTTATAAAAGTGCCAGGCTGTTGAGCCTCAATGCCTAGCAAGAAGTGCAATTGGCTTTGTAGTTGTGTTTCCTCCTCCTTTTCTTTATGGCGTATGACGAACGATCTTTCTATTGCACTTATCTTAACGTCACTTTTTAGCTGTTCCCAGACGGTGATAAGTGACCCACTTTCTGTTCCGATTGCCTCCTCTAATATTTTCTTTACACCAGTTGTGAATGGTTCATCATTCAGTAGTTTTACATTGAATTTCCAGGTATCCCAGCTAAAGCGAGTTTTCCTTTGCTTCTGACCTATTGTAAACGTCACCATGCTGTGGTCGCTGAAGGACAGCGGTTTCACGTTGTAGGCCTCGCACAGAGGCACAAGACCCAGTGATACGTAAACTCTGTCCAATCTTGCATGACTTTCACGTTGAAAATGTGTGTACTGTGGTGCATTCATGTTCGACAGAACACACGCGACGTCCTCCAGGCCAAACTCATGCACTAGGCTATTTAAAACCATCGCACTCAAATCATGTGTCGGCGGTTTTTTTGCTCTATCAGCGCTCGAACAGACGCAGTTGAAATCGCCAAGAAATATTACGTGCCTATCGCAGTTTAAATACACTTTCAAACTTTCAAAAAAAAGGCGGCGATCCACTTCCTTATTTGGCGCATATACACAAATCACTCTCCATGCCATGTCCGAGTACTGCACCACAAAGCCGACACAGAATGGAAGGTTATGAACACGCCTTATATCCTTGACTCATTCAACCGTCGGCCACAGGTGCGCCCTCTCCCCCACGTCCTCCTCGCCTTCTCTGCGCTCGCAACGCCCTCTCTCGCCGCGTTCGGTTCGGGCGCACAACAGGTGGGGACGTGCGCAACACCCTCTCTCGCCGCGTTGGGTTCGCGATGATCAACAGTCGGTTCGCGCGCAAGAACAGGTGGGGGCGCTTGCATCGCGCTCTCTCGCCGCGGTCGGTTCGCCGTTCGCGCGTCCTCCGGTCGCTAACGTCTGTGGCGTGATCGTGACGTCAACATCACGCGTTCGTGTGGTGGCGCGATTTTGGCGCTATAACACTCTCTCGCGAGGGGCATTGGATTGGGTTGGATTCGATTGGATTGGCTTGGCTTGGCTTGGATTAAAGTGGATTGTGTTGCGTCATAGCCGCGCCACGTTGCGTCATAGCCGCGGCAGGGGGTTCACGGCACGTTTCACCAGCGACTTCATCGACAATGTCTACGCTGGAAGACAACAATTACAACAACAACCAATACGTAATCCATACGACTTGCAGGCGCGCCCCCCGCGGAAATGCGCTGCATTTGATCGTGCCCCTCGCGAGGGGGATGTTTTTCCACCGCCAGTTAGTACCGACAGCTCCTTGCTACCGCCGGCCATACCGTGACGAGTCAACCTCCTCTGCTGAGAATGACTCAGCTGGCTACTTATTCCCCGCGTGGTGACACGTCCGCGCAAAAAATACCGAGCCATCTCCACTAACGTGAAACCTGGGGAGGGGCGAAGCATGCAGTAATTCTTGGCGCCTAGGCGTTTTTTGCCAACGGATGTGAAACCATTTGGGGGTACAAGTATACAGCTTCGCTGTAAGTTTCGTGTCTTTGAAGCACGCAGCGTTCTATCGCGAGGCGTTGGAAAACGAGTCTCCCGGTGTGTTCGTTTAATACGCGTTACGTTCGAGCGCGAGGCTTGGAAAACGAGTGCCCCGGTGTTTTAGTACCGTGACTACATGATACTACGACGGCATGAGACGACGGCATGAGACGACGGCATGAGACGCTGGCAGCCCGAGCCCCTAAGGGGCTTCGTCCATAAGGGGGACACAACGCACGCCTTTGGCGTCCCGTGCGCTTAGCTTTCCCAACGGCGCCATCGCTTTTGGGGCTGCACCCTGACCAATGGGGTCCCGGAATAGAGACTGCACCTGTGCGGAGGGCCACAGGCCCTAACTCTCTTTTATTCTTACCATACAATAAAGTTTCACTCCTCTTCCTCCTTCGCAATCATCCTGACTGAGGCGTTCGTTTTGTGTAAGCATCCATGCGTAGCACAGGCACTGTGTCGTGAATGTTTCTTAGCGGCTTGTTCAAGAATATGCGACTTTGTTCACAGGCGACGTACCAGGCATACAGGCAGCATGGCGCCGGCCGGGAAAATTTCGGAGGGGGGTGGGGGGGGGGGGTTGCGCTGAAGTAAGGTCAGCCGCTCCCCCCCCCCCCCTTCGCCATTGGATACGCTATTGGTGGAGGGGGGTGGTAGGGCTTGGTTGTGAGCGTATTCCACTATTACATGTTTTAGGGGTGTACTGTGTGGGGAAAAATAAATGCATTCAAATTGGGTGTACGAAGGTTGGTGATCAGTTAGCAAGGTCACGGGCCGGCCAGTGATGTACTGGTGGTAATGGGTGCGCAAACTACCGCAAGGCCATCCTTGTCAAGCTGCGAGTAGTTTTTTCCCTGCGTTTGCCGAAGTTCGTGACTCGTATGCTATTGGGGCCTCCCTGCTAGACTTCTTTTTTCGCTTGAAACTTTCACCCACGCAATCTGTTTGTTGTACACATTGAGTTACGCACGTTTTTCACGTCGCTTGTCACCATATATCTGCATGTGGTTACCCTTCAAAAACATGCACCGTCCGGCATACGTGCATTGTTTTCCTCATATCGGCGTACCACCACAGAAAAGAAAGGATGTACCACTATGTAAATAAAGCTTTGTGATGCTTGATCGTCGGTGGAGCTATTCGAGAGGTCAGCCCTTAGTGCGCTAAACGAATTCGTTGTGTTAGTAATCTGCACGCCCTTTTTAGTGTACCACTGCTGTGCGAAACCACCTCCTCTTTTTTTTTTTTTTTTTTTCCGGATCGCCCCGTCGTGACACGGCCGGACTCGACTCTCCTCCTCCCGCGCTCCCCTTACGGCCTTCGCAGCGTCTTGCTGCCTGCCGCCGAAAGTTGGGGGTGGCGCTGCTAGGTCACCGTCGCGCGCGGAGTTCGAGCTGTCGAGGTGTGCGGACGTACAGAGCGCGGCGGAGGCATCGACGACGAAACCGGATAAGTGTTTCAAATTTATTATTCCTTTTTAAGAGTGACCATGTTTTAGAGAGATATGTAGGTTAGTTGAAAGGGGCGGTAGTTGTTAGCGTAGGGAAGTGACCGAATCAGAGGTGTCGCGCGGTCGTTGCACGTGGCGGTTTGTAAGCGTTAGTAATTCGTGAAAGAAGAATTGACGCTGTAAGAAAAAATCGCACGTTGCGGCTTACTTTTAGATTGGAGGGGAGCGCGCGAGAACGCGGCAGTGAAGTAAGCCAGAGTTGGGCACGCCTTGGACGAGCAGTACCATGCCTCAGAGGAAGAAGCCGGGTGTGATGTGCACGGGGTGCGACCACGAATACCCGCTCGAGGAGACGAGATTCGAGTCGGTCGAGGACGCGGAAGGGCAGGACTTCATGTGCAGAGTGTGTGTGCTAGCGTCGCGCCTCGACCGGCTCGAGGAAGAAAAGGAGCAGCTCAGAGTTCAGGTAGGCGAGCTACAGAAGGAATTGAAGGATGAAAAAGAGCAGAGGAAGGCACTCGAAGCGAGGTTGGCGCAAATGGAGGTCAAAATGGCGACGAAGGGTGACATCCCGACAAACGATGAAGCAGGTCACGAGGCAGATGGGTCGGAAGTGCTTGACCCCGAGAAGGGAAAGGAGGAGGACAAAGGCGCCACACCGAAAGACGATCCCGGACTGGCGCTGACTCAGCCGGCGCGGGAGCAGGTGGCCGCGCCGGGGGGCAGCCAGGAAAAGGAAGAGAGACGCATGGTGATCGTGGCGGGGGACTCCAACATGCGGTACTCAGAAATGGAGATTAGAGGCCGGGTGAGAGAGGACGAGAGAGTGCCGGTTGGCGTGTTCCCGGGGCAGACAGTCAGGGTAGTGTTAGAAAAGGCAAAGGATAAAATGTGGGAAAATATGCAGGGGCAGAACCTAGTGATTATCGCAGGAGGAACCAATGACGTTCTGCAGGGAAGGGGCGCGGGAGTGCGCAAGCAGCTAGAAAAGGAGGTGAACGAACTTCGGGCGCTGTGCCCACATGTGCAGGTCGTCGTGAGCACAGTACCAGAGATAATTGGGAGAGAGGTACATGTGGAAAGGGAAGTGGTAGCGGTGAACCGAGACATACGGGAGCTGGGCAAGGAGCTGAGTTTCGCTGTCGTAGACATCAACAGGGATGTCCGATGGATGGGCCGGAAAAGGGCGTTCCAGCGTGACGGAGTGCATTTCAACGGGCAGGTGGGAGCAGCCATCGGAAGACGACACGCGGCGCGAACTGTGGCTTTTTTAGGGGGCCCACAGACCTTTGCGAAGATGGCGTAGACAAATGCAAGGAACAAAAGGAGATAGCGGGGTCGGTGCAGATCGGTGCAGGTAAACGAAAGGGACGACGACGGCGTGTAAAGAAGAGAGGGGGAAAACTGAATATCGCGTACATAAACATGCAGGGTGGCAGGAAAAGAGAGAAGTGGATGGAGATTACTAAGCAGCTAGAAGAGGAAGATATCGCTGTGACCGAGACGCACCTACGGGACTTGGAGGAACCTCCGGTAATCGGAGAGTATGTATGGGAAGGTTGTAACAGGACGGCTGGATTGAGAAAAGGCGGAGGAGTAGGTATGCTGGTACGGCAGGGGACTAATTGGAAGAGAGTGAAAGAAGACTGTAAAGAACATGTGTGGATGAAAGGGATAGTGGAGGGTAGGGAGATGGCTTTAGGGGTGTCTTACCTGTGGGCGGGTAAGGATAGCAAAGAACAAAACGAAAAACTGGTGGCGTGTCTAAAAAAGGACATCGAAGATTTGAAACGTTCCGGGGAGGTACTATTGGTAGGGGACATGAACGCCCACATTGAAGATCTAGACGGGTACACCGACTTCAACGGAAATCTAATGCTAGATATGTGTGAGTACCAGAAGCTGATCATAGTAAATAGGGAACAAAAATGCGAGGGACAAATAACGTGGGAGTGTGGTAGGAGACAGTCGAGCATTGACTACTGCCTTATTTCAGAGGAACTTTATGAATGGTTGGATGGAATGACCATAGATGAGGAAGGGGGCCACAGTCTGGGCAGTGACCACAAGCGCATAAACCTGAGTTTTGGGAAACTGGGGGGCGAAAAAACGGGTCGACCGGGGCAGCGCACAAAGTTAAACAACAAACAAATTGCGGATATAGCCAAAAGCATAGAGGCTGACATAGAAAGAAATCCTGGAGAAGAGTGGGAATATGTCAGGCTCATCAAGACTATGCAGGAAAAAATAGTCAAGGCAGAGGGGGCCAATCGATGGAGAGGAAAAAAAACACCCAAAAGCTGGTGGAACAAAGAAATAAAGGCGGCGATAGAGAGGCGTAAACAGGCGTCTAGAGAGCACAGGCAGGCCAAGAGGATGGGGAGACATCAGGAGCAGGTGGACCTAAAATGGGAGCAGTATAAGCAAATGAAACAGGAAGTGCAGCAATTAGTGCAGGCGAAAATAAAGGGGGACAGCGAGCGATGGGTTGCGCAAGTACGAGGAAGGGGTAGAGACGCGCCGAAAAGGTTTTGGAACCATGTGCAGGCATTAGGGAAACGTACGAGTCCCACAGAAGGCGGTACTATAGAAAACGAGCAGGGGCAGATGCTCAAGGGAGAGGAAGCATTAGCATACCTGCACAAAATCATCAAGGAGAAGTTCGGTAAGGTGGATGAAGAGGCCCCGCAGCGACAGAGAGATGTCGTGGCGGGTAGGCCGAAATGTCTGGAGATAGATGGGGACAAGCTGAAATGGAAAAGAGCAGAGGAAAAGGTCCCCAAGAATATCGCGGCAGGCACGGATGGGATACCAATGGAGTTGATTAACCAGTTAGGACCAAAGAGCAAGGGAAAACTACTGCAAGCCATCAGAACAAGGATAGAAGAAAAGGCAACACCGGCCTCGTGGCAAATGAGCAGAATGAACTTAGTGTACAAGGGCAAAGGAGTCAGGACAAACCCAAGCTCGTATAGGCCAGTAACCGTCACGTCAGTGCTGTACAGGTTAGCAATACAGGCAGTGAAGTTCGAACTAGAGCAGTGGGTGGAAGAAAATAGGATATTAGGGGAGCTTCAAAATGGGTTTCTAAAGGACAGAAGACTAGACGACAACTTATTCGTGGTAAGCCAATGCATAGAGGTGGCGAAGATGCAAAACCGACCTTTGTGGTTAGCCTTTCTGGACATTAAAGCGGCGTATGATAATGTAGACAGGGAGCGGCTTTGGAGTATCCTGGAGGACGAGGGAGTTGGGGCAGAATTCATTAGCTTACTCAGGGAGCTATACCGGGAGAACCAAGTGCAAATAGTGTGGGAGGGGGTAACATACAATAGGGCTGTATACACCTACAAGGGTTTGAACCAAGGATGTCCTCTCTCTCCGCTGCTGTTCAAGATCTACATGACGGGGTTAGAAAGGAAGCTAGAAGTCAGCACGATGGGGTTCGACTTATCCTACATGAAAAACGGGCAGGTAGTGGAACAACGGGTTCCGGGACTAATGTATGCAGACGACATATTGTTGATGGCGGACAACCGGATAAGTATGCAGGGCTTGATGGATATATGCGTGGAAGAATCGACGCACCTAGGGCTATCCTTTAGCAGAGAAAAATCGGGGATCATGGTCTTTAATGACGGCGAGGAGCACAAAACAGTATCAGTGCAGCAAGTAGAAATACCATTGGTAAAAGAGTATAAATATTTAGGAGTATGGCTGAACAACAGCGAAGATTACACGCAGGCGCATGAGGCTCACCTTAAGACGAAAGGAAGACGGAACGCGGCTATAATGAAGCATAGAGCCCTCTACGGATACAGCAAATACGAGGTGGTAAGGGGAGTCTGGAAAGGGGTCATGGTACCAGGATTAACTTTCGCTAATTCGGTTCTGTGCATGAAGCCAGAGACCCAAGCTGGCCTGGAAATAAATCAGAGGGCGGTAGGCAGATTGGCCCTAGGGGCCCACAGTAAAACTACAAATGAAGCGGTACAAGGGGATATGGGCTGGTCGTCTTTCGAGGCGAGGGAGGCGCAGAGCAAGATAAAGTTTGAGGAGCGGCTTCGTGACATGGAGGACGAAAAATGGGCCGCGAGGGTGTTTAAGTACCTGTATTTGAGGAGCGTGGACACGAGGTGGAGACGGAGGACCAGACAGCTGACCAAGCCGTACGGAAAGTCGGTAGGGGAAAGCGGGGTTTACACAACAGTTAAAAAGCAGGTAAATGCAGCAGAGACGACGAAGTGGGCACAGAGAATGGAAGCGAAAAAAACCCTGGAGACTTATAGGGCACAGAAACGGGAAATTAAGAAGGAGGGATTCTATGGCAATACGAGAGGCAGTGCGTTGCTCTTCGAGGCACGGGCAGGGTGCCTAAGAACCCGGGTATACACGGGTAGCTACAGGCAGCAGGATGAAACGTGTGCATGCTGCGGCAGTGATCGGGAAACTATAGACCATATTGTCAGGAGCTGCACCGAGATACGGCCACCGCGGGGTGAGGGGGAAACGACGCTGGCGGAGGCTTTGGGATTTGGGGCGAGGGGGAACCTCAACTTTAAGGCCATAGAGGTGACGAAGAGGCGACTGGAGTGGTGGTGGAGGAAAAGTAGGGAAGGGATGGGTACGCAAGCGGACTAATCATGCGGACGAGAATTTAGAACAGCGAAGGGAGAAATAAGGGGGGTGGGGGCGATGAGTTTAAAACAGAAAAGAGGGAGAGATGGGAGGGAGGAAGCAAATCTATAGGTTAGCAGGGAGTAGGGCAAGTAAACGTAATAAAACAGGCAAGTCGGTTGCTGACAACCGACGCCCCGATTCAAAGGGAAAGCCACTAATCATCATCATCGCTAAGATCCCTAAAATAACTAAGGTAGCGCCAACTGCTCCCCCCTTCTCCGCTGCCCTCCTCTTTTTTATCTCCCCTCACCCGCGGCGCCGCGGTCCCTTGAACTCCGCGGCGGGGCCGCCATGTTTGTTGGCTTCCTCAGAGCAGACGCCCTCGCAACGCTTCGGGCCGCTCGCTGCAGTTTTTCGTGCAGTTTGCTATTGTTTTCGCGCCGCAATCGCTCTTTGGTAGCATTAATAGTATTTCTAGAGCCACGTTTTACCAACACGCATTAAGTGAGACTGTTTTGTTGTATATTTTTGTCTAGAAGGGGATATTTGCGCGGTGGATGCCGCGGGCGCATACGAACAGCGCGGTGTTTGTTTACGTGTGCGGCATACTCAGGATAGTTCGTGAACGCGAAAGGATCGAACGTGGACGTTTCAAACTGCTCTGTTACATAGTATTTATAGAGCCCCATATATTACCAACACGCCCTTAAGTGAGGCTGTTTTGTTGTATATTTTTGTGTAGAAGGGGATATTTGAGGGATGGATGCCGCTGGCGCATACGGACAGCGCGGTGTTTGTTTACGTGTGCGGCATGCTCAGGATAGTTCGTGAACGCGAAAGAATCGAACGTGGTCGTTTCAAATTGCTCTGTTACAGTAATTCCGTTCTTGCATTTGCGTGATTAAATTGTGGTCGTGCAAGCGCTGCACAGAGGGCTTGCGCATGGTTCGCGGTGACCTTGGTTCGCGGCAGTTCGAGCGCTGCGATGGCTTTTTTGCGGTAGTATTAACTCTATGCTTTTTTGCGTTCGCGTTTTTTGCGTTAGTTGTAGATCATTAGGCAGCGCTCAGTATGCGCCCCGCATTAGCTACTGACATTCATGCCACCTTTATTTCGTGCACTTTACGGTGCTTTGACGCCGTTGCAAAATATATGTCACCTTCACGTCCTTATAGGCCGCTGTCAAGGTCAAAGTTCTCGCGTCTCCTCGTTGGCCTCGCCCAAGACGGCTGTACTTTTGGCAGTGCGTCCGTGGCATAGTAATGTTCGTGCGATTGGCGTTCACAATTACTTCGAGTACGGTCCTGTCGGGCATATCTGGAACAGGCTCGCACAAAGAACGCGCAGTTAAAGAATGCGCTCAGCTTACAATTAGCTGTAGCGCCCAATTCTATAATAACTACCGTATTCCAAGGCCAGAAGCACGCTAACAAGCGCAATTGTGAATCCTTTTCATGCTGTACAGCTAACATTGATTCATGTGCGGGCTTTGATAAATTACAGCTTGCTACAGCCGAGCTGGCCGTGACTGCGCTGACCTTATTCGAGCAGCCGAAGGCACAACTCGGCATCGCGAAGCTACATAAAGAGACGCGGACGCAACACTTGCTTGAAACGAGCAGCTGACCGAGTATTCGGTTGTTATCGGTTGTTATACGCTGGCGAAGGCCTGCTCCGAGGCAGCTGAGCCTAAAATGGCGAATTTAAATGGACAGTGCAGGCGAAGAGAAGAAAAAAACAAAGAACGCGGGGACGAGGTATTACGTCACGGGCCGTTGGCCAATGGCGCGCGGCGTTCGCCGGCGAAAAAGAAAATGGCAAAAAACGAAGGAGGAAAGGAGCGAGGGCGAAGGGCGGCGAGATCTAAAGATGGCGCTACCTTAGTAATTTCAGGGACCTTAACCGTCGCCGCCGCCGCCTCCAAGCGCGTTCGCAGGCGCGGTGTGCGCGCCGCAGCGCTGAGTACGACGAATAGAACCGACTGCGGCGCCTGAATTCTTGGAGATGGAAGCTTTTTTTTTTTTTTTTTGATACACATAATTTAGCTCGGTCGTTGCATGCGATCAGGTTAAAAGGTTATAGTCGACCTCTGGGAGCACCGCTTACCCAGTCGCAACCATTCTGGCAGCTTGCCTGGATTTTCGCACATGCGTGTTGTCACAAGTAACAGTAATTAGCACACAAAATTCACTGAAAGAAAAAGAAATATTTATTTAGTCGTAAGGTTGACTAGAACTTGAATAAAAAACAATTTCTGTGCGAGGTGAACACAAATACTTTTTCTTTCAAACCCACGCTAGCAATACAAATTAACACAAATAACACAAATGCATGGTACAAATAAAGCGAACCTCCATGACATACTCCACGCTAGCAATACAAATAACACAAATGCATGTTACATGGTAAAGTGATCCTCCAGGACATACTCATCACAGTTTGAAATATTTTCTAGACGGCTTGTGCACATACGCAAGGGGTTTTTCATTTCTATCGCTCACCATCTTGGTGTAGTTAACCAGAAGAAGTCTGATTAATTTGTCCGCAATTAAACGAGCTGTGCGCCTTGCGTGGCTGCTGTCTACACCCTCTGGGCAGAGGAGGATGGGTGATTGTTCGAGGTGTGGGGTAACCAGAAGTTGCAGCACTTCATGCACTTTTGTACGTGGAAGTTTGCTAGCAGCTTTTTCAAAGAAAGTAACAATGTTGTCCAACAGTGTCAAAAACATTCGGTTTTGGTAGTGGAGTGCACTTTTGTCCTGGCTGTGCAACAGAACATACAAAGGATCAGCTTTGTTCGTAGTCGTCAGCATCGTAACACAAGCATCACACTCAAACTCACTGACGAATTTCACAATGTATCCACCAACGTACACCAGACCAGAGTATGTGACAGACGGCGATGGATCACACAGCTGTCCTTTCAGGTTCTCAAGGTCTGCAATCACTTCTTGTGGCACACTCAGCGCTAGCTCCTCAGCATCGGCGTCCTCCACTTCCATTTGCTTCGAACAGAGGGCTTTGCCCTTCACAATGTTGTCAAGGGCTACCGTCACTGAACGTGCATCTAGCACGTCGTTGCCCCCACACATGGACCTTAGCCGGCCAAAGAGTGCCTCCACAGGGTCAGTGTTGAAGTTCTTGGTAGAGACGTACTTGACACCCCTTCTTAAAAGGAATCGTGTTGCGTCCACTGTGGCCCTCGACGTAAACAACAAAGCATGAAACGTTTGCTCTGTGAATGCACCTTTTCCTGATGCAAGCGAGGCATCTTGTACCTCGTTTATGTACTCGGTGAACTCCTTCTCAAGCCACAGGAGTCTAGGGTCATCCTCGTTAGATATTGGCCTCTTGAGGTCACTCCCTTTGTACATCGTGTCATGAACGTCGAACCACTGTTTCATCATGTTCATGAAGAAAATGGTTTGGCTGGATCCTCTGTAACTGTAGAGACTGGGGTCCCCACCACGGTTCTCTTTGAGATGGCACAAGGCTGCAGTTACCTGCGGAGAAAATACTTGAACTGCCCGAAGCACGTTCATCTTCTCCAAGTTTGATGGATAAACATGTTTCCTGGCCAAGTTTCGTGCCAGTTTTACAGTTTTGTCCTTCTGAAAGTCGTACAGCTTTTGGACAAACGTTCCAGAGATGACCCCAATGCTGTCATGAAGCTCACGTTCCAGGAATTGGCTGCGCACGTTCTTGAGCACATGACAAGGGTCAAAACTCAGAAACATGACCCTATTTGGATCGTGTGGGTGAGTGACAACAGTTGACAAATTCCCATTACCCATGTGCGTAAACATAGTTACGTTTGCAGAGTAGTTGTCCGTCACGATTCTGACAATCAGGAATCCACATGATTCCACTGCAGCGATTACCTCTTTGGTCCATGCAAACAAGTCCCTACCATAGTAGGCACAAGGAATCTTGAAGGAATTGGTGACACCGTGGAGAACGAAGCACAATACTCTGTTTGCAAGCGCCTCACCTGAGGTGCGTGCTGCACTGTTAGCAGGCTTGTCCTTGAAACCATAAACAGCGTCGGCCTTCCTGTCGTACACACACTTTGGCTTAATGGAAGCTTCGTCCACAATCAAAGATGCCATGTGCTGCTTGCTGCTCAGCATGGAGGCCTCAAGAAGCAGCCTTTCTCTCATGGCATTGCTCATGCCTGAAGATGTTGGGCTGGGACCCACATACCTTTGAAGCGTACACTTCGCTGGAACTGTCAAAAGGTCAGATGTTCGTGCGTGATCGTAGCCTTTTGGCGAAATAAAGCGCCAAATCACGCACTCGATCTCTTATAACTTCCTCTGAATAACTGGGTCGCTCCATGCCTTAGACCTCAATCTGGTTGCGGAGAAAAACAGCTTTCTTGTCACCATTCTGCGCATCAGTGACAATCTTTTTGACTGCAGTGCAGTGTTTGTCTTCGTGAAAGAGTTTCACCTTTTCTTGCTCTCTGGCAAGTTGTTGGGCGAGACTTCCGCATTTTGAGCGCTGATAGGCAACCTGTGATCGAAGCCTTTTTACAATCGTCAGGTAACGACTTGCCAGCTTAGCATCGTTATTGCTGGTTTGCGTGGAAGTGCTACACCTTTCATCAGTACGCTCCTCTAGCGGAGCACACTCCCCACAGGTAGACGGCGGTGACTCCGCTTTCCGTTTCGTCGGCTGGCGAGGAGCCGAGGTGGTCGAGGTGGCCGAGGGGCCACGAGCTGCAGGTTCTTTACGCGGCCTTTTCGTAGCCGGGGCCATATACGAAGGATACTGATCAAAGACCGTGGGCACGGCTCCTGGACGCAATTTCCGGATACGACATCCGGGAACATAGTCACTTTCCGTGAAGTGTTTGCTGCACACTACAGTCGATCCGGACTTGTCATTGATGACGAGGTTTTCACGTGAAACATTTTTCCTCCACTTCGAACACAGTTCCTCATCGCTAGGAAATTGGTGGTACGACACACCCGGTGTCTTCCCTTGCTGTGAGTTGCACAGTGGCACGCAACAATAAACCATGGCTACACTATTGCAGTGAGCATACCTGAGCGTGTCTGAGGCCTGGTTTACCCGAGGTCATCGAACGCAGTAAAAAAAAAGTCAACACTCATATCGTTGACGAACAAGTCTGCGCAATGGTGCGCGCACAGGAAAGTCACGTTTTACACACCAAGCGTCTGTCCGCGAACAAACAGCTGCAGAGAAGACCGCGTTCGAGATGAGACGATCCGCACGTGGCAATCAAAGAGACAGCGACGCCGGAGACGCGGCGACGCGGAGCCGGCGGAGCTTACAGCGCTTACAGTTAAGGTCGCTAAAATTACTAAGGTAGCGCCATCTTTAGATCTCGCCGCCTTTCGCCCTCGCCCGCGCTCCTCTCTTACTTCGTTTTTTGCCATTTTCTTTTTCGCCGGCGAACGCCGCGCGCCATTGGCCAAGGGAAAAGTCACGTGGTTTTGTTTTTTTTGCTCCGCCGCCGGGTCGCCTCGCCGATGCCTCGCCGGCTGGGACATTGCGCAACGCCGCCGCTGCGACGCCATTGCTGGCTTCCGAGCCACCGTCGCCACCGTGCTTCAGTACCGGAATTAGCTGCTCGCTTCGAAAAAATGTCGCACCGGTGTCGTTTTAGGTTGCTTCTCGGTGTCGATGTGTTGTGCCTTAGGCAGCGCGAATATCGTCAGGCAGGGCACAAGACTTCGTTATTCCGTCCGGGAAACGCGACGCAGAAAGGAGAAAAGTTTGGTTGCATAGATTTGAACGGGCATACTTCAGGCCGACGCTACCATCACTCTTTTGCGAGGTAAGTTTCTGAATGCTTGTTCTTGCTCTGTTAAATTCTGCGCGAGCTTGAGCGGTCACTTACGAAGAAATGCGTATTCCCTTCGCGACCGTCGTCCACGCTTTGTTCTGAGTAGGCATTGCGCGCAGCGCCGAGTTCGTCCCGTCGTAAGCTTTGGTTTGGATAAGAGGCCGTGTATTTGTCATGTGCGCGCTTAACTTCCAGCATCAATATCAGCGGCGTAGCATGTTCAGTCAGTTGTCGTAAGGGTTTCGTGACGCGAGAATTGTTCACCTGAATTCATGCTTGTTTTGGCCGACGGCAGCTTGCGTCTGACCATGTATCGTGTGCGTTCCGAGTGCGTGTACGCTCTTTTTGGCGTGAAGTCATGTTTTGTGTGTTAGCTACCCGGGTGGTATTATAATCCCGTTGTTATGACATCGGAGTGATTTGCTGCGTAATATGGGCTTGGTCGGTGCGGCGCAAATTGAGGCTGTTGCGAGAAAAAAAAATTGCGGCTAGGTAAAACAATTTAAGGTCAGCTAATATAGTGACCGCACCGTTGACGTACGTTTGATGCGCAATTTCTGTTATCGCTTTATTAAATTCGCGCACGTTTGAATGAGCACTTCAAATGCATATTCGCACCGTAACGGCTGTACGCCCTTTCTTCCGTGTATGCACAGAGGAACGTTAATTACGACTTACGTTTGCATTACACGTGATGCCGTACATTTGCAGTGTGCGCGCTTACTTCATCTTAGTAGTCAATGGCGCAGCGTATCCAGTCATTGCGATTTGAACCAAAACACACTGGGCGACTATATTATTTTCAGCAGACGTATTGTTGTCCAGCAAAGCGCTTGCTAAACGGGTTTAGTGTAGCGAGTTGAGCGGGCGCGGCAGTGAGCAGATGCGCGAACACGAATTTGACCATGCTACGGTAGAACGGTCACTAACTCCCTTCTGCAATGCATTATTGCCTATATTTGCGGAGTGTTTGTGGCGCATCTCAAACTCGGTGGCGACATTTCTTTTCCCTTCTCAATAGGATTATTTCACGGATCAACTTGAGCAACGGATATTGGAGAAGCTTGGCGTTAAAAAAACTAAACCCAAATGCCACTCCCAACATTTTTTCTCACGGGAAGCCACGTCAGCAGCACAAGCCACCTGCACGACGTCATTACGGACGTTTGTTCCAATAAAATATCTATTTGCTGGCACCAATTCATTTTTGTGATTTATTGTTTTCTCTTGATAATCATCGTGACATTGGTCCTCTTTCGAATTTCTTTCGGGTGTATCCCTGTGTTAGTGCAATGTACAAATCTGCCAGAATATATTCCAGCACAAAACAATTCTGTACAGGCGCCTCCATTAATAGCGGCTGTAAACGACCGCGCCCGGGTAAAAAACGTATTGCATGATTAATTAACTGCAGTAACTAGTTACATAATTTGTACCTAGATGGACTGTAATTTCAGTTTACCCGATCGATTGATCGCAGTCTTCTCTGGCGCGTATTCCCAGAATTACAAGTCTGCGTTTTTCACTAGGTTCGCACATGAACGTACGGCCGCGAGTGTAGTTTAGTGTATCCGGCTGCGAAGTCGGGGAAGCAGGGGCTTTTCACGTCGCTGTACGTGCACACACGTACAACAGCATGTGTATGTTTTTAGTCTACTCACAGCAGCCTATAACGACATGAAGGTGAAGGAAACATTTCTACAAAAACGGCAAAGCACTCTAAACTGCGCGTAATTAAGGTAGGCTGTAGGTCGTTAGTAAAAGCGGGCGCAGAGTGAACGCCGCTGAGGATACACAATTATCGCAAGAAAGGCGAGTGCAAGGACGCCAGCGCAGCGCTCGAACTACGGCATTTGCGGTTGAAGCGCACTGTATACTGCCGCGAACCGTGCGCAAGACCTCTGTGCAGTGATTGCACGACCACAGTCACGCAGTTTGAAATGTCCACGCTCGATCCTTTCGCATTCACGAGCTATCCTGAGGTGTTACAGAATGCCGCACACGTAAACAAAAACCGCGCTGTGCGTATGCGCCAGCGGCATCCGCCCCGCAAATATCCCCTTGTAGACAAAAATGTAAAACAAAACACTATCACTCAGTGCCTGTTGGTAAAACGGGGCTCTAGAAATCCTATAAATGCTACCAAAGAGCGATTTCGGCGCGAAAACAAGAGCAAACTGCAGCGAGCGCCCTGAAGCGTAGCGAGGGCGTCTGCTCTCAAGTGGCCAACAAATATGGCGGCCCCGCCGCGGAGTTAAAGGGACGGCGGCGCCGCGGGTGAGGGGAGAGAAAAAAGAGGAGGGCAGCGGAGAAGGAGGGAGCAGTTGGCGCTACCTTAGTTCTTTCAGGGACCTTACTTACAGTGAGGTGCTGCTGCCCTCGTGCGGTCAGCCGCCGCACTACGCCGTCAGAAAAAAATGTATGCGCGGCGCCGGTAATGCAAAGGCCGTAAGGAGCGCGCGAAAGGAGCGTCGAATCCGGCCGTGGTCGTGACTACAAAGTGTGGTGAGTGGCCGAACGATGGCGCTACCTGTGCGGAAGAATCAAAGCAGGCCACGGCAGCTGCCTGTCACCGATCGACTCAAAACGCATGCAGTTATTGCGAAAATAAAGCTCCACATGCGGGAAAGGGGATGATAGTGTGGTAAAAAGTTGTGTGAGGGTTTGTCATTCGCAATTGTACAGATAGCGGCGATCAAATATCCGCCACAATGCTAAGCCTTAAGTTCCCAACATCCGAGCCGACCCGAGCAACGCAGGCTGGTTGCGGGTTGTTGGGGAAGCCCCTCTAAAACTCGCCGTGCGCAAGTCAGTTGCGTTTGGATTTTTTTGCATTTGAAGGAGCTTCTTACTGTCTACTTGCAGAGGTGGGTAACATGAACTCGGAGCTGCGGAAGCCCAGCGGAGCTCCACGTCGTACACGTAGCTTGCTGTACACGGCTTCCGCCCTTCATCCGTCAAACGTTCTCGTAGAAAATTCGCAGATCCATACCGCGAAACGACCGGCGGCATTCTCCCCTGACAAACACGGCACAAAATATGTTAAAACAGCTCATGCGCAACCCGCGCGCAGGCCGATACACTCACGGTAACGGGCGGATCGTCTGCTTCCGTACTACTAAAAGTTTCTGCGCTGCTCTCCTAGGCGGCGATCAGTGTACGGTGTTCGGAGCGCCTCCTACCTAGCGCAGGTTCCCTCGTGGTCCACCCAAAAAATGGACCTTTTTCCAGTACCGGTCCTTCTAGCGGCCGCCACGGCGAACTAAATATGGCAGTAAGGCACGCCCCCAAGAAAGTTTGGCTTTCGGAGAACTCGTGCACAAATTATCCTGGTCCTGCAGTCCCTCCCGCACTGACCCGTCACCCGTACCTTTCATATGAATGTCACTGTAGCAGGCGCACGTTCTCGTGCAGTGTTCAAAGCGCCCCTCTTTTTTTTTTCATTACCCCCTCACTGGCAGCCATGTGCTGGCAGCATGGTCTGCCTCAAACGTCTTTGCCCTTTTCTTAGAAAGTCATTATTGTGGGGACGTACGAACCCACCACGAGGTGTCCAAAGATAAAAAAAAGAAAACGTGCAGCTATCCACTCCCTTAGCAGAAATCTGAGGGGCGCCCTTTTGTTTATTTTGCCCGAGGCGCCTGCCAATAATGGCGGACCGGCAGCCTGCGCATGCGCAGATCGCTACTGGAAAAAGGTCCGTTATCATAATGATAATTATCAACTTTACTGCGAAAGAGGGGAGAGAGAAAAAGCCCGTCTTGCCGGTCTTGCGCTGTTGGGCGGCGGTATACGCGAAAATTGATGATGTCCTAACAAGGCCGCCGGTCGTCGCCTATGCTGACTGCCCAGAACTCGGAGACCCTGGAGCACCTGCTCTGCCTCTGTCGCCAGCACGATGCCCCGACAGCTGAGGTTCTGGCCGCACTCCAGCGTCTCGGGCTGCCCAGCCACAGCCTGATGGACCCGCTTTTCCCAACGGGCCTCAACTCCATCCGGTGGGAAGCCTTCCGACTGGTCCTGGCCTTCCTCTAGGAGACCGACATCATCAAACAGCTGTAGCCCAACGCCTTGCGGCCAGCCTCACGCACTCATCTTTCTTTCTGCCTCTTTCTCTGTCCCCACTTGTTCTCACCCATCCCCTTACATTCCCCCTCTCGGCCTTTCCTTTGGACTGGGTTGTATGCTGGTGAATTCTCGAGTGAGTTCAAAATATCCCCAGTCCACTTCTCTCCACTTTCTATTTCAATAAATCACTCACTCATTCATTGATGATGTCCTCTTACGTGATGCGCTGACCGCGGTTCAAAAGAGCTATTTGCTGCGTCGTGTGGATCGTCCTTTAACGCTTTAACCGTATTTGACTGACCCTTTTTTTGCCATTTGTTCTGTCTTTTGGGGCCGCAAAACTGGGTTACGTAAAAGGGGAGATTCACAAGTTTATTCAATGTGTCTGCGACAGGTAGCTTTAGGAAGTCATAATTGTTGGGCCATTCGGGTTTTTATCACGGGACAGTTCATTTCATACGCCCCTATTTTCTTCTCTGGAGTGAGTGAGGGATATGTATCTATTCGGAAAATAAATAACTGAAACCTATATACGAGATCCAACCGGACCACGCTCAACTCTTTATCCCTTGCCGAACGCATCGAGGCCATCATCAACATCATCGTAATCAACAGCAGCGCCCTCTGCCACGTCAGCTCATTCCAAGCGTTGACTGCAGGAGGACAGAACGTTTCTCGGCCATTCTTGCACCGTCTGCCTTTCCGCCCATCTCCGGCGAGCAGCTTGTTCCTGATGGTGTCCAATAAGCCGAAAACTGCCAAGCCGTCCTTGGCACCCCCTGGCAAGCAGCGCGGCAAGCAGACGGGCGAGAAGGCCGGTCCACAACCAGACACATCGAACGACACCGGGCGAAACGCGGCGACGCGCGACCCCTCACTCGGTAGCCCCAGCAGCACGCAGACGACGAACACCACCCAAGGAGCACTACAAGACGCCGTTACTTACCCTTACCTACAAAAGGCGACGGGCTTCGATGACCCGGACATCGTGATGGCGGTGGAAGAGGACGGAACCGTTTGCTACTTCCTCCGTAGAGACTTGGTCATACGTATGCACAAGGAACTTGCTCGTGATAGTTAATAGAAGCCTGCAGTCCTTCTTTTGCACGTCTTATATGCTCTTGTGCCGTGATTCCGCTAATGGGTCTGAACCAACGAATTTAGTTCTCGTAATATTTTGACTTGAAAAAAATGGGTGATGTTACATTTTTCTGGTTGTTTCCTTGTGCCTCAGGCGAGCCCAACAGCAATTCGCTGCTACGGCCACATCAATTCGTTCGTCAAGGCGGTCATTAACGAGCACTGTGCTGGTCTCGCTCCTGATTAGTAGTGCATAGTGAAGCGTCGATAATTTGCTTCAAAGAACAAAGATGCCAAGTTCACGTGCCGTAAAATGCGGTGCATTGTGATTCAAACTCGCTGTTAGCAAAACCTATAATGCAATAAGTTGAAAGGGGGCTTGCGCCCGTCGCCCGAAAACGGAGAAATCGGACCCAAGCTATGCTATCACAAAGTGCAATTTTCTAATCTTTTTTAAAGGCGAAAGACTATGTGGTTCATTGAGCGAAGAAGCCGGCGTTAGAACGTAACTAGAAGTACCGGCGTCCAGCATTGGCGTCCGCCATTAGCGTCTGCAACCGGAAAAGGGCTCCCACACGACTGCGAAGCGTTTCATGGCTCGAGCAGACTCTAGCATTAATAAAAACACAAGTAAAGGACCGCGCTGGTAGGCAACGCCACGTGCACTTGGATGAGAGTGTGCTGTTCGGCCCCAAACAAGCACGCGCCCCGAGGAACTCGCACAGCGGCACGACAGCCACAGCGCAAAAACGGAGGGAGCACTGAGCGGCGTTCAGAAAGCGACAACGATGCTTTCGCATTCACAACTCTGAGACATATGCTTAGGCGTCCTCTAAGCCTTTTGTCCCTAAGTTTCCAAGCTAAAAGTAACACCGGGAGTACGCGTTTGTTGTATACTTTCTTCGTAGTGATCGAGGCACTCTACTGCTCATTTCTTCGGAGTGTTTGCAGAATGCCTGAATGCAGCCCCGCCGATAGGCACTCACAACTTGCAAGATAGGTAGTCATCCTCCTCTTCTGGTATTTCATTGCCTATGTTGAAGGGGGCAATTTCAGCCTGTCTACTTAACACTACGTACTTTCGTCTGAATCATATTTATCTTTAATCATGTGAGAAGGCTTTGTGAGTACAGTTTCTGGATCATTGTTTGAAGGTACTATCCCGAATCGCTGAATAAGGCGATGTTATTTGCACCCGTACCCGTGACTTCTTTCAATGAAGCTTCCTAAACACCCCCTGTAGGCATGATGTAAATAGTTTCCGTGAGATTGTGTCTCCTTGTCCACCCCATAGAGAAAGAAATACTAGTACGAGAGGACACTCCCACAGAGCCCTGCGGCCGAATTGACTGGCGCACCAAGCGGGCAGACAAACAACAAACTGTTCACTTTCGGTTTCGCAGACACCGATTTTAGCGGGTAGTTTCAATGGCTTGAAAGCGATGCTCACGGCGACGGGCATCGGTACGGTATTTAGACGCTTTCATGCATTGGTTAGCGTTTATTTGAATATATCATTCTCAGGCTTAGTGTCCGCATGCTTTTAAAACAAAAAAATATGTTTTGGTCTCTCGAGGCTACTGAATGATAACAATGTGATTCCGCTGTTTTGACTGGAATAATCACTGCCAAGTTTGTGTTCACATAAAGTGAACAATAAACCCACTCCAAGAATTTGTTCATTAAATTTATCTGCGGCCCATAGGCAAGAAATGGAGACTTCTTCGTTGCAGGATTGATGACAGAATCAAGTAAGTCAGGATGTGCTGAAACTACTGCGTCCTTCTTGCTGAACATTGGGTAAAATTAACGCATGCTACCAGCATCGCTTTGCTGTGAGGCGTAGATCTGAACTGTTATATTTTTTTGAAATGTGAAATTCCAATTTACAGTACCGTTTACAGAGGGTTACGAATTCTGTCGTGTGTTCACATCTTGCCAAGCCACATAAAATAGACACATCATAAATGAAGAAATATTTATGGCATGGCACTAAACGGAACAAGTTCAAATTGTCATCATTCTTTGAAATGCACATATATAATAAACAGTGAGTAATTCACAACAGCGACAATATACACAGTAGTGACAGGAAAACACGTTTCCGGGAATGAAAAAAATGCACAAGTAAAGGTAACACAACCACACAAAGGATTTACCGTCATGGTAATTGAAAACGCATAGAACCCGCAAGAATCAGCCATCCACCGGTTTACTTGTATTTACGACACCCTGAGACTGTGTGCGCTCTTGCAGTCATACACAAATATCAACCATAACAAAATCTAGACCCTGGGATATGTTTACAACCACAATCTTTGCAGATAATTCTTTTACTGCGGCAATTTCTCCAGTTAGGATATGAAAGAAGGGAATCACTTGCACCCTGCTTACCAAAAAGGCTTCGATGACTTTTCTTATTTGATAGTCTATTGCCTCTGGGCAACTTCAAATCAGTGGCAGTAATTGAACAGAAATCACATTTGTGTGGACATGCACACGCAAAAACGTTAAGAGGAAAAAAAATCAACTTCCTATTGGTTCCATGAAAGGGTGCAACTTCCCAAGAAGCCGGGTTAGCTTCCCAAAGCGTTGCCTTCCCAGTAAAGGCAAAGGGCCAGGCGGGGATATTTTAGGTACGTGTACGTAGTCAAGCGACAGGTTCCAGGCTCGATCAAGGCACACAAATTCACGTCTTCGGCTGTAAATACGAACAGTATAATATAAGAAGCAGGGAAGCAGTTTATGCTTCTTGTGTATGAGACAATGGCGACACGTTACAGAGTCCCGTTAAGGTAACGCATCAACATTTGTGGTACCACGTGCCACATTTTTGCCATTTCGAATACGCAGTCGAGCACAATTTCATCATTTCCGCGCACAAACGCACAACTGAACTTGACATTACTATGCTTTGCATCTCACAACCAGGCACCAGGCAGTGAGGAATGCTACTAGAGTACACTTTACATCAGGCATGTTTCGCAACCCAACGTGTGCTATGACAGAACATAAAAGTGTCTGTGCCGCCTATATGCTCGCGGATTACACCGCATATGTCCATTCAACATGGCATTATACATTTTATCTGCCTGATTACAAGAAGAAGAATTACAGTGCAATTTGATTTACGATGCACATCATGGGAGCACTGCGTATACTTGCAAGCTGTTCTTCACCAGAAAACAAAGAGTTCGAAAAAGGACCACCACACTACACAGTTGGCGTACACTGCACTTAAAACAGGTGCATCTATTTACCGCGATGCGAGTACACAATTCGCCAGAAAAAAAAACACTTACACTAAGTACCGACGAACTTCTAAGGCGCAGCAAGAGAACCATCCTTGCTGAGAATGTTATGAGATCATTTGACAACGTAGGGCCCACCATGGTTCTCTTCCATCTAGGCCGCTCCAACAACACGCGGCACGAACGGTGACAAACAAAGGCCTTTAAAATGACCTCTTACACTGGCAGTCTTCATATTGTAAAAGGGTTTTCGTGGATGCACTGTTTCACAATGATAGTGCTAGCAGCAACAATAATTTGCGAGTGGAGTTTGGAGACTGGACGCTGTTGTGAGTGGTTTTAACGAGAAGAGGCACGTCAGAGATAAAAAAAATCAGTTTGTTCCTTGTGTACACGATAGGCTTTGCAGTTGTAACGCCTTATTGATTGCCGAGACTTGCGTTCGGTTTCCGGGTGATACTGGGAAGGCTAAAAAGATGGAATATATTTGCCGTACCCACTAGGAGCATGAATGAGGCAGCAAGAAGCACTGCAGGGAGTCATTAATACAACTGAATAACTCTGGGATAACAGTTGGCACGGCCATTTTTGTGAGTCCTGTGAGGGCAGGATCTATGAAGTCCTGTGCCATGAAGTGCTTACAGCAGGTCTGGTATGACGAATGCAGCTGGCTGGTTGGCTTTGTCTTGATGGCACCTCGTCCAGTGTAGGCCACCCATGCTGTAGATCTGCACAGGGGATAGGGGAAATAGTACACAAACTGTTTTCAATAACAGATGACCTGCGAATAGTCTGTAAATTTCACTGCAACTAGTAGTATTGACTCCAGCGCATGCCACCTATTTACAGCATAAGAAGTTCTCTTATTCTATTCAGCAATCGTGCGGTCGCGCTATTAGCAACACTAAATATATGCGTCTTTATAGTTGCGGAACACTGGTTAGGCACATTCTTAATGCAATTCGGCTATTGTTTTGTATAACAAAAATGATAATGGTGCTCACATAGCCTGAATCCCTTTGTCTCGTAAAATCAGGACGAACAGCGAGAGTGAAATGAACGTAATACAAAGCCCAAACACACCTGTTGCCCCACGGGCCCGCGAAATAAACGCATCCCGAGAACGGACACCTGACGAAGGTATATTTGGCCGCTGTGTGGTCTAAGAAACATGACAAGAACACACACAGCCCAGAGTGAATAGGTGCATATGCGCAATACGTGTTTAATGAAACTAGCCAAAATATGACCAGAGAAAAGAGAGCAAACGCTTGAAAAAACGGCAAGTGTGGAACAGTTGTATGCAATGCCTGCGACGCCGGAATTGATATACGATGTAGAACGAAGACCAAATTCGAAGGTTTCAATGCACTGCGCACTCACCCCGCCTCAAGCAAAGCTGTTATCTGCCGACGAAAGACGCGTTTTAAAGCAAAGCTTTCTACCTCTACCCCCCAAGGGTTCTTTCGCGACCGTTGGTGTCACCAGAAAACTCCCGGAAAGAAATAAAAGAATTTACTGCACCGCCAGGGATCGAACCTGGAACTAACAGAGTAACAAACCAGGAGCCCGTAGTCTTACCGATTTAGCTAAGAGCCCACGCGGAGGCGGGGAAGACAAGTGATGCACTGACAAAGCACATCTACGGCTTTAACCCCTGCATTCTCGCTAAATGCTACGCGATAGCGATTAAACGAAGCACACACTAACCCATGGCGTCTCACTTCTAGTACGACGCCACTGGGCCTGTGGCTTCCAGTGTTCGCGTAAAAAATTTCAAGTCCCTTGTCCGCCCTCACGCCAGACGATACCTCAAGAAACACATTCAAATACTCCTTGATGGCCAGGCCATCACTCCATGCCCCAGCATCAAAATCCTGGGCCTACATCTTCAGGACAACACCAAGAGTAACATCTCCTTGCAGTGCGTCAAACACAACATTAATAAATCATACACATGATCCGGCGAGTTACCACCAAGAAGCGAGGCCTCAAGGATTACGATACCTTTCGATTAGCTTTCGTCTTCTCCAGAATCACTTACGTCAACCCCCTGTCTTCTTCTCGGCAAGGAGGACATAAAGATGCTTTATATAATGATTAGAATGGCGGTTGAGCAAGCCATTTGTCTTCCCATGAGGGCGCCCAGAGAGGCTGCTTAGCACGGGGCTCTAAAAAACTGAGATGTGGTCATCTTTCTATCCAGAAGCTCCGAATGAGCAGAACTGCGGCGGGTTGCCAAATCTTTCACCAGATTGGCTTGGCAGCACAAAATATCACTCCGCTTGATGTACTCCTGGGCTTTTGGCGACAAGAAAAAAATATGCTCCCTTTGCTTAGAAATATGAACCCCTCAGACGACGAGGGTCACCGACAAGCACGGGCTCAAGCGCTCAACACCACCCGCGGTGGGGATCATACAGTTGTCTACACAGACGCCTCCAAACATACAGTGTAGCAGTACGTCATCATCGTGTCTACCTCCACAACCAACCTCCTTGCTGTGCCTCACTCAAGACCGAAGACATGATGGCAGCAGAAGAGGCAGCCATCGCCTTGGCTCTCAACCAGGGGTTTGTAAAGTAGTCACAAACTCCAAACAAGCCCAACGGAACTACCTATCGGGTTTGGTGTCCCCACCTGCACTGCGTGTGCTAAATAACCACTCCCCAAATGGTTCCATTCAGCTCATCTGGACACCTGCTCGCGCTTCCATGGAAGGCAACGAATACACCCACCAAGCCTGCACTTTCACCCCCAGTGCTATGGAACTGCACGAGGGCAGTCACCCGCTTGTCTCATTCAGGGACATAAACCAGAATTATCGCTATCTGAGGCAGACTCTACCTTTGGCTTACCCTGACCTTTCCATAGGAGAACAAACTACCCTACGGCTCATATAATCCGGCTCCTTCCCACACCGGACGCGTGTTCACTTAATGCATCCGAATCGCTAAGACGCTGCATGTAAATTTTGCTCATAAGTAGGAACACCCTGCTACATAATCGGGGTGTGCAACTTTAGCCCTGAGCCCCTCCTTTCCTTCTGTCAACTACCTAACAAGAGCAATGGGCGATGCTGCTATCCAGCCCCTCTCTACCTACCCAGCTTCAACTGGTGGAGAGGGCACAGGCGGCGCGGACTGAATATGGGCTACAGTGAAGAAGGAACCACTCCCCTGGACCGCACTTTGGCCATTCAGAAGTCCTAATAGAAGTGTTTCGTCCTCCTCCTCCTCCCGCTCCTCCTCCTCCTCCACCGTCTATGCAACCGATCTCATCGCTTCCGTCCGCTACGGCAAAGACGGAGAAGTGAGATCGTCTCACACCGGGTTTGAGTTTTTATTTTATAAAAAAAGTTTCCACTGATGTGCTGCACCAATACAACTCAACCAACCACCGTTCATTCCTCATGCAATAATTTAACCTGAGCAAGAATATCTCTTTGAAGTAATACAGGGTGTGGTTAAGTACATTTCACCTCTCTCTGGTTTCACGATTTGTAGAGCGACGTGAGTGTATTTATGTGATGTCGCATGGGTAATCGTTGTGGGTGCCGTTTACAGCTTTGCTTTCGAACCACATTCACCGAGTGGATTGGCGCCAATTTTTTTTACCGTACCTGACGCGCCAAAGCGAAGCGACGAGCGCGCGTTATCGGCGTCGGCGTGCGGGTTCGCTTTGTAACGTCAGGCAGCTTGGTATGCACCCATGTGTAAAACTTACGATGAGTGTACGGCTGCTGGTTATGCCCAGATAAGCCAAATTAATGCAGATACGGCTACTTCGCCGTGTACGTTAGCCCGGACGGCTTTGCAGCGCATCACGGCCATAAGAAATAATAGCAGTAACAGTTGGCCAGGCTAGCAATGGCTAGCTAGTATAATACAACGCAGCGTGCGGCTCGCGTAATTCAGTGCAGCGACAGCGCACAACGCCTGCTTCGCCTACGGACCGCCGGCCGGCTGGGCAGTTCCGCAACTCACCGCCGTCGTTTGTGTCACGTGAACGCTACGTGCGACGACGGGCGCGTACCGCTGACATCCCTCAGCGCTTGAGCAAACGGCACAACCTGCGTAAAACATCACTACGCCCGGCTGAAGACAATGGTCTCTTACGCGTTTCCGGGGCGTTTCCTAGGCTCTTATCCTAAAGACGCAGAACTAGCTATGTCTGATTTCACTGAGGCTACGCAGTCAAACAAAATAGACCACAAAATGCGACCTTCATGTGAAGTTTGAGCGCGAATAGAGCGGTGAATCGCTCAGGAAGTTTTTAAATGCAGAGCATTTCAGTAACTCACGATGTCACCCGCGTTGGCGTCCGTAGTCCGCACGCTCACTGCGCATGCGCGTGGAGTCGAGGCGAAAGCGAACACATCTCTCGCGAGGGGCATTGGATTGGATTCGAACACTCTCTCGCGAGGGGCATTGGATTGGATTCGATTGGATTGGCTTGGATTGGATTGGCTTGGCTTGGCTTGGCTTGGCTTGGATTGGATTTGGATTGGATTGGATTGGATTGGATTAAAGTGGATTGTGTTGGATTGTGTTGCGTCATAGCCGCGGCACGTTGCGTCATCGCCGCGGCCGGCAGACGCGCTTGGGCCGGCGCATGTGCAGTACTCTCTCTTCCGCGGTTTCCTCTCCTTCGGGCGCGCTGCGCATATAACCGGTGTGCCGTTCTCCGGCCAAGCAACATCCGCGGTTGGCTCAAACACCTAGAGTCCACGCCGCTTTACAAGTACGCCAACGTCGTCGACTGGGACCGGCTTACGCAGTCCCCTCAACGTATATAAGCGGCGGAGCACGCGTTCGGAATTCAGTCAAGGGCGTCTTTGCATGGCTTACGCTTGACGTGACGCTTTGCTTGACTCGAGTAGATGCGACGCATTTACTCGAGTTCCCCCCGTGGGAAGATGCGGGCGGCTTTTTTTAAAGTGTTCCAATTATCGTCGCACCACCCTACAACTAGGTTTTGGTGTGATGAACCGCTTTTCTGTCGCCCTTGCGAACCATTTTCTGTTTATTAAAGTAACGTTTGGCTGTTCGCATCACATTGCAACAGAATAGCGGCCATTCGTTCTTTCTCTTGCTGATAATCGTACTGCGCTGAATACCATTCTTCGGGACGTCGTCTTCGCGCGGAATTCAGAAGTTATGCCTTCGTTGTCCACAAAATGGCGCTGAAACGCTTGCGGACCAAAACTCTTATCCGTGAGCCGGCACAGGAAGACCTGTGCGCAGGCTGCGGCAGGGAGCCAGAAACCATGCGACATATTGTAACGGAGTGCAAAAGTATCCGTCTAGTCCTTAGTGAGGGAGAGATCCATGGCTTCCGGAAGCCGTTGGCTTTAAAGGGACACTGAAGTTATATGTAAACATTGCGGGATTACTAGCGAAAATTGTAGTCCGGAGTCCATACGCCATATGTTTCGACCACCCTGAGTGCGTTTACGCGAATTTATTTAGTAGAAAAATCAATTCGAAAATGCTGTCCTCCTCTCTGCATCCTCGCCCATTTTCTGTGGCGTTTTTCGCGTGACGACCGGAGGAAATGACTTGGCTTGACTGCGCTACTGCACGGCTCGCCGACATTCCGACAGAGCCAGTCGGCCCAGCGTTTAGTCCGCCTGCCGCCGACGAGTCGTCGCAATTCGTTCGCTCAGTTGAAGCTAAGCCACGACACGCTTGTGAATGGAAGAATGTGCCTTTCTTTACTTTGTTAGTTTGTACACTGTATCAAGCTCCAAGTTCAGGTCGCTCCACACAAGCGCTGCACAAGCGTCGCTGCCCCGCACGGGGCACCTTGAGCAATCTTGGTGACGGTACTGGCGATACCACGGACCCCGAGCCCCCAAACATAAGCTGGATCCAACCGTGGCGATGTGTTTATAGGTGGAGGGTTAGAAACCACGAACGGTGGCCGTCGGAGCCCAGGTCAAGCTCCGGCGGATGGGCTCCCTGTCTGTTCACCAGGCAGGGAGCTCCGGGACCTCTTTGGCTACCAGGGTAAGGTCAAAGAAGAAAGTACCCCAGTCTCCCTGCTTTTATACTATGCTATATGGCATTTTCAAACCCCCCCCCCCCCCCCCAAACGTGATCGGTCCCTGAAAAGGGGCCGCACCGAAGTATCTTTTCCCCAATTGCCATCTTTAACATTTCCTGAACCGGATAATTTTTCTCGATTTCTTGTGATGGAATCGCTCATTCCAACCCACCCTCTAGCATCTCAGTCAGTCTTCTTGATCGCCAAGTATCTTGAAGCCATAGTAGGAAAATCATATAAGTGCAAAAAACAAAGGTCCGGTGAACTCCTCATCGAAATAAATGACAAGCAGCAGTCCACGAAGCTTCTAGCTCAGACTAGACTGGCTGATCTAGACATCCGGGTCACACCCCATCGGAGCCTCAACAGCTCGCAGGGTGTGATATCAGAGACAGACCTCCTGAACGAAACGGATGCGGATCTCCTTGCCGGCTTGAAGGATCAGGGCGTCACTGCCGTGAGACGCATCACTATCCGCAGAGACGACAAGGAGATTCCCACCAAACACATTATCTTGACTTTCGACCGCGCAGTTCTTCCACAACACATCAATGCAGGTTTTATCCGTTGCTCCATCCGTCCGTACATCCCGAACCCGCGGCGCTGTTTTAAGTGCTAGCGGTTCGGGCATGGTACGAACTCTTGCCGTGGCCGAACAACGTGTGCAAAGTGCGCGGCGCACGATCATCCGAGCGAAAACTGCTCAGCCGAAACTCTGACTTGTGTAAACTGCGGGGGGCCGCATGCGGCATACTCCCGCAAGTGCGAAAAATTTCAACTAGAAAAGAAAATCATCAACATCAAAGTCACTGAAAACATCACCTTCCCAGAGGCGCGAAAGAGGTTCGCCTCTTTCCCCCTGGGGAGGTACGCCGACGCGGCTCGCCGGGGGGCGGAGCGGCGTCTCGTTTCCACAGGGACCCAGTTCAGCGAGTCTGACCTGGTCCCTCGCTCGCCCCCCCCCCCCCCCCCCCCCTGGGTTGCCTCTGGCAGCCCAACCCGCCACCACGCCGCTTGCTGAGGCAGCAGCGGTTGTGGTGGCAACCTCTTCCGTCGGGACCGGTGCCGCTCCCGCCTCTGTCTCCCCGCCCTCCAGTGCGTTGGAGGGTACAGAGGTGATGGACACCACGGGCCCCGCACCGGTTCCCACCGCCACCGCACCGCCTGTGCCACCTCTGGCGCCCCGGACGCCCTCGACGGTGGCGGCTCAAACGAAGGGCTCCCGAGAGGGGGCCAAGTCCAGGGGGCCCGGTCCGTCGGGCACCCCTCGGACATCCCACGACGAGATGGATGTCGGGCTGTTCCTGCCTGCAACGCAGCGCAAGGAACGCGTCCCGACGCCAAAGCCTCCCGACAAGCCAAAAAAGGCGAGAGTCACAGCCCCGAAAGACGACTCATAAACAAACACACACACTCCAGTAGCTTTCACACTAAATAATGGGAAGAGAAAACATAATTCAATGGAACTGTAGAGGCCTTCTTAAAAATCTTGACGATGTATACGAAATACTGCATGCTAATCAGCCAAGTGTGATGTGTCTTCAGGAGACGCATTTGAATTCCAAGCACACAAATTTCTTAAATAGGTACATGGTCTTCAGAAAGGACAGGGATGGCTGCACACACTCTTCGGGCGGTGTAGCCATAATAGCCCGGAAATTCTTAGCATGCCACCCTGTCGCTCTCAACACCGTCCTTGAGGCTGTAGCAATACGCACAATAATTTTTAATAGGTTGATAACGGTATGCTCCATATACATTCCTCCTGATGTCACACTTTTGAGCTCTGACTTCGAGGCGCTGGTCGACCAGCTGCCCGAACCGTACATCCTAACAGGCGACCTTAATGCACACAACTCTCTTTGGGGCTCCTCCAGAACGGATGCCCGAGGTCGCCTGATAGAGAAATTTCTTACATCTTCAGGAGCATGCCTTTTCAACCAAAAACAGCCTACATACCATAACTTAGGACATAATACGTACTCACATCTCGACTTGGCTATTGGTTCTGCAATTCTCTTTCCATGTCTTGAGTGGGGCGCGGGCACGGACCCATATGGTAGTGACCACTTCCCCACATCCCTAACATACATAGGTAAAGGCCCATGCAGTCCATCTTCCCATAACAGGTTTAATGAATCAAAAGCAAACTGGAGTACATTCACAGAAACATCTAAACTACACCACACAACCATAAAACACCTACACGTTGAGGAAGCAGCCCAACTCGTCACGGCGCACATAGTCGACGCCGCCGAAAAGTCTATGCCCCAGGCCTCCAGTGCGTCCCGCAACCCAAGGAGGCCCTGGTGGAACGAGGACTGCAGGCGGGCGCGAGAGGCCCAGAACAAGGCGTGGGGTGTCCTTCGCCGGTACCCCACGTCAGATAACCTCATTTCGTTTAAACGGGCAAAGGCTCTTGGGAAGCGAGTGCGTCGTGAGGCGAAAAGGGAGAGTTGGCGCACCTTCCTCACTTCTATCAACTCATACACCGACACACACAAAGTCTGGACACGAATACGAAAACTAAAAGGACAACAGACACACAGCCTGCCCCTTGTTAGTACAACAGGGAACACACTGGAAGACCAGGCTAACACACTTGCACAACACTTCGAACACGTGTCCAGTTCAGCACACTACACAAAAACTTTCATGAAACACAAGACATCTATAGAAAAGAAGTCCCTGCGTGATAACAACAAGTCGCACACTTCTTACAATTCTCCTTTTTCAATTCATGAGCTGAAGGTTGCTCTGAACGCATGTAAGCCTTCAGCTCCAGGTGCAGACAAAATCACATACACCATGATACAACACCTACACCCAGACACTCTTGAAACACTCCTACATCTATACAACAACATATGGCTTTCGGGGCACATTCCTCGCTCTTGGAGAGAGGCCATAGTAGTGGCTTTCCTGAAGGAAGGAAAGGACCCTTCCTCTCCCGCTAGCTATCGGCCCATCGCCCTCACAAGCTGCCTGTGCAAGCTCCTCGAGAAGATGATAAACAGGAGACTCATGTACTTTCTTGAGTACAATGGTCTTCTCGAGAGCTGCCAGGCAGGCTTCAGGGCGGGGCGGTCCACCAACGACCAACTCGTCGCGCTCGAGTCCTATATAAAGGACGCCTTCATTCACAAGCAGTTTTGCACAACGGTATTTTTGACCTTGAGAAGGCCTATGACACCGCTTGGCGTTATGGGATCCTCTGTGACCTAAAATCTTTCGGTGTTTCGGGCCATATGCTCAACACCCTTGCTAGTTATTTGTCCGAAAGAACGTTTCGCGTGAGAGTAGGTAGCGCACTCTCAAGAGTTCATGTGCAAGAAAACGGCGTTCCGCAAGGTGGAGTGCTAAGCTGCACTCTGTTCATAGTTAAGATGAACTCCCTTGGGAAGGCACTGCCACCTACAATTTCTTATTCAATGTATGTAGACGACATCCAGGTATCTTTTAAATCATGTAATATGTCCATCTGTGAGCGTCAAGTCCAGCTCGGTGTCAAAAAACTTGCCAGCTGGGCAGACAAGAACGGTTTTAAACTTAACCCAGAAAAAAGCACCTGTGTTGTCTTCTCCAGGAGGCGTGGGATCCATCCGGACCCAGACATTATCCTTAATGGCGTATCGATTCCTGTGAGGAAGGAACACAAGTTTTTAGGTGTGGTGTTGGATGAAAGGCTTACGTTCATCCCTCACATTAAACAATTGAAACATAAATGTCTAAAGGCTCTCAACATTCTTAAAATCTTGTCCCACCAGTCATATGGAACGGATAAGCAACTCCTGTTACGTATTTTCAGAAGCCTAGTGGGGTCTAGATTGGACTATGGGAGTGTTGTGTATGGGTCAGCCACTAAAACAGCACTTAAAATGCTCGACCCAGTGCTTCACTTGGGGCTTCGCCTCTCTTGTGGCGCATTCCGTACGAGCCCTGTACTGAGTCTTTACGCAGAGTGTGACAAATGGTGCTTATCACACCAGCGAACCTATGTTGACTTGTTATATGCCTCTAAAATTTCATCAATGGACAACCATCCTTTTAAACCGGTTTTTAATGATACATCCACATCAAAGCTCTTTTTAAATCGCCCATCCATTCCTGTTCCCTTCTCGCTCAGAGTAAGGGACGAGGTCACTATTCATGAGGTCTCCTTTGTAAACACATTCAAGTCATCTATCACCGATCTTGTAGCACCATGGCATCTTCGTCCTGTTGCATGTGACTTGTCTTTCTTAAAATACAATATGAACAGGACACCAAAAATTGGGATTTTGCAGCATTTCATGTATATACAGGATAAATACAAGGCTGCAGAGTTTTTCAGCGATGCATCTAAAACGTCCACTGCGGTGTCTTGTGCTGCGCATGGGCCCAATTTTGAAGCATGTAGAACAATGAATGTTAATACAAGTATTTTTACGGCAGAAGGATATGGCATATTTCTGGTTGTAAGTCACATAGTTGAACATCGTATTCCTACATCCGTCATTTATACAGATTCGTTGAGCGTCGTCCGTGCATTATCATCCGGAAAGTCATCAAAAAACCATGTCATTAATCTTGTCTTCAAAACAATTATAGTAGCTTATTCCTCAAACCTTGGGGTGACTGTGTGTTGGGTGCCAGGCCATTCTGGCATTGGCGGTAATGAAGTGGCGGATGAAATGGCCGCCAATGCTGCACTCCGAAACACAGTAGACATGGCAACACTACCGTACACAGACCTCAAGCCACACATTAGACAACAACTCCGTAAAACTTGGCAAGCAGACTGGAGCGAACAGACAGACAACAAACTACACGTAATAAAACCACACTTGGGACCATACACAACTGACTCACACAACAGGCACATTGAAGTTACCTTAGCTAGATTACGGATAGGCCATACACATGTGACGCACTCGCACCTGCTCACGGGATCTCCAAGACCCCTGTGTAGCAGGTGTGGGGAGGGCCTATCCGTGGTCCACATACTCATACAATGCAAGGCACTTGACACAACACGACACAAACACTTCAGACAACTGTACAGACAATATATTCCCCTACACCCATCCCTGTTTCTAGGTGACGATGCCATGGTTTCTGTGAAACGCGTTTTTAAATATTTGTCAGACGTCAAGTTTTTAAACCTCATTTCCTATCACGCATCATGAAATCTGGCCCTATACACCAGCCATCACCATCATCTTTATTGATCTTACTATGTCCAGTTTACACGTTTTATACCAACCTTTTGTGGTAATCACTTCTTTTCATTAAATAACTTCTCTGGCGCTCTTTGCCCTCGTCGGCCTTGCGCCATTAAACACAAACCATCATCATCATCATCACAAGCGTCGCTGACTGGTACGATAGTAGGAAAATCTAAGGCCACTTGAAGGTGGTAGAAGAGTCAGCAAAGTCAATATAGGTACTAAGGAAATAAAATCAACTGATACTTTTACCGTACAGTGTAAAACTAGGAAGCAGGAAGCACTTTTTTTCCGCTGGGAGAACAAGCACAGCGGTCAGCAGCACATTACATCTGCGAACGCTTTTACGTCTAAGAAATGCAATTGCGAGACGTGAGGTATTGTGGAAATTTGGGTGACGCTTACTGCACGAGCGCTATACAACAAATAGTCACCTAAGCTGCTTGAAATGCTAAAACTAAATAAAAGTGTAAACTGGTTATACATTATATAACTTATATTTGCAAGGTGCTGGCCTGTGGACGACCTCCAAGCCACAGGCCAGCGCTATACCTACCTTGCTCCTGAACCATGTGTAATCGTCTGCATAACGTGTATATTTATGTGTAAATAAAGTTATTGTTTGAGGAGGAGGAGGAGGAATAAACTTTATTTATGCGAGCCTCAGGTGCTGATGTCTGGGCACCCGCCTGGTGGGGGGTTTCCTCTAGTCCGGGATACCCGGGCCTGCGCTGGCCACCCGGGCCCTCTCCACCAGGCTACGCTTGGAGGAGAGGTCGGAGCTTGTCAGCTGTGCCACCCACTGCTCGTATGTATTTTAGGGATTAGGAGTAAGGAAAGGGGTTTGTTGACTGTTAACCCACCCCCCATACCAGATGGTATAGCGTGCCAGGGTAGGGGCAGTATTTGCAAGATGCGGGGTAGAGGGTGGGGGTACAATCCATGGAGTAGGGTATTGTGGGGGTAAAAGTTGGTTTGTAGTCGTCGGAGTATTGTATCTTCGGTTCTGAATAGGTGTGGGTGGGGTGCTTGGTATTGTTGGCGCCCGCGCAAGGAAGTGGGAGAGTTGGTCGAAGTATTTTCTCAGGAGCGTAGGCTAGAGGATGTAATCTTGTAGTTTATCGCCGTCTCGGGAAACGGCCTGGTGTGTATGCGCGCGGGCAGCGGCGTGTGCCGACTGGTTTCGTGGCCAGGTGACCAGACAATCTGTAGTCCAGGAAGTCATTTAATTTGTTTTAGTATAGCCAATTCTGGTAGAGGTATTCATCCGATCAGGAAATTGCGGCATGCAACTTGTGAGTCTGTCAGCATAACTGTGTAGTCTTCGCAAGTGGTAGCGGCTAGGGCGATAGCAACTTCTTCGGCTGTTTCTATAGATTTTGTAACGGTCGTGACTGCGGTTTACTCTTTTCTGTTGACTAGAAAAAAAGCCGCCCGCATCTTCCCACGGGGGGAACTCGAGTAAATGCGTCGCATCTACTCGAGTCAAGCGAAGCGTCACGTCAAGCGTAAGCCATGCAAAGACGCCCTTGACTGAATTCCGAACGCGTGCTCCGCCGCTTATATACGTTGAGGGGACTGCGTAAGCCGGTCCCAGTCGACGACGTTGGCGTACTTGTAAAGCGGCGTGGACTCTAGGTGTTAGAGCCAACCGCGGATGTTGCTTGGCCGGAGAACGGCACACCGGTTATATGCGCAGCGCGCCCGAAGGAGAGGAAACCGCGGAAGAGAGAGTACTGCACATGCACCGGCCCAAGCGCGTCTGCCGGCCGCGGCGATGACGCAACGTGCCGCGGCTATGACGCAACACAATCCAACACAATCCACTTTAATCCAATCCAATCCAATCCAAATCCAATCCAAGCCAAGCCAAGCCAAGCCAATCCAATCGAATCCAATCCAATGCCCCTCGCGAGAGAGTGTTCGAATCCAATCCAATGCCCCTCGCGAGAGATGTGTTCGCTTTCGCCTCGACTCCACGCGCATGCGCAGTGAGCGTGCGGACTACGGACGCCAACGCGGGTGACATCGTGAGTTACTGAAATGCTCTGCATTTAAAAAAATCGTGAAAACTTCCCCACCGATCCCATTGACGATATAGAAGAATGGACCACACAGCTCCTCACAGAAGCCTCCAAACATACCAAAGAGTTAGCGCTAACTGAATATAACCCAGCCATTGATGCCGACCTGCTCCACATCTGGGAAGCCCGAAACGGACTCCTTAAACGATGGAGAAAACGCAAAACAAACCGTAAGCTCCGGATTCGGTTCGCCAAACTCACGGTCGAAGCAGATACTTACGCTCGTAAATTAAGTCAGCAAAACTGGTCTGAGTTTTGCAATAAACTTAAAGGAACCCTGGGAACCCGTCGCACCTGGCATCTTCTCCGCTCCCTCATGGGAACAAAAGAATCCAAAGCGACTACGGCGCATAAACTACGTAGAATGATACACAACCATCCAGGCACTGAGCAAGACCTCATACAAGAATTAGGGAAACCCCTCAAAGCAACATCGGCAAACCAAAAGCAAGTTATCCCACCATACACCGGTACCCCAAATCCAGAGTTAGATGAACCTTTCTCAATAGCCGAAATGGAAGCCACAGTGCGTAACCTCAAAACAAACACCACCCCAAGAAAAGACAAAATTCCGAACAAACTACTTCTCAACCTCGACCCAATAGCCCTTGAAAACCTACTACAGTACATCAACAATCAATGGACATCTGGCTCCCTACCACCACAATGGAAACACGCAGAAATAACCCTCATACCTAAGCCGGGAAAACCTCTAAATACAAAAAAGTTACGACCAATTTCCTTAAACTCTTGAGTTGGAAAACTCCTGGAACACATGGTCCACAACCGACTTTCACCCCACATAGAGGACAACGGTTACTTCCCGGATACGATGTATGGATTCCGCTCACATCTCTCACCCCAAGATGTTCTACTTCAACTGAAAGAATATATCATTGACAAACTTACAAATCATCACAAATTCTCGGTCCTGGCTCTAGACATCAAAGGAGCATTTGAAAACATCACTCATTAAGCAATCCTCCAAGGTCTGGCCTCCAGTAACTGCGGCCAACGTCTGTACGACTACATTGCCTCATTCCTAACCAATCGCACTGCAACATTGGGAATCGGGCAGCTGTGTTCCGACGCTTTCCAAACTATGCCTAAAGCAGGGCTCAGTGATATCTCCACTACTGTTCTACATCGGCATGAAGGATCTACCTCCTCTGTTGACAACTATCCCCAACCTGGGACACGCCCTATACGCCGATGATCTCACACCCTGGACTCCTACAGGCTTCATAGGTGAGCAACAAGACGCCCTCCAAAGTGCCATCCAAGTAGCACAACAATACCTGCAAGCCCGGGGGTTGGAATGTGCGCCCGAAAAATTTGCCTTACTTACACTATGTAAACGAACACCTAAATGGCGCGCCAACGCTATACCGGATCCTGAACTCGGCATCAGTAATCAACCCGTTCTTAACGTCCCCCACCTCCGAATTCTATAGGGCTCACTATATATTCGGAAAGACGGGTCGGGTGTCCAAACAATTTTGCCACTCCAACGTACTCTCTCACAATTAATACATCCTATCCATCGAGTTTCTCACCGAAGATTTGGCCTCCAAGAATCAGACACTCTGCGCATAATCCAAGCCATCCTTATCAGCCGGATTGCATACGGTGCTCCTTACCTAGCTCTAAAACCCTCCGAACAAAACAAACTGAACACCGCGATACGGAAAGCCTACAAAGCCGCACTAGGATTGCCACCTAAAACGGCAGCAAACAAGTTACTACAACTGGGCGTCCAAAATACGTGGGAAAAAATCCAAGAAGCGCGCCGAATTTCTCAATTCACACGCCTCCAACTCACCACCACAGGAAGAGTGACCCTCCGCCGTCTAGGGTATTCGACCCCACAACAGCAAGACGAGAAGACACGCATTCCTGGACCCATTCGACAACACATCAGAGTGGCTCCAATTACACGTAACATACATCTGACCTATAAAAAGGCACGACGAGCAGCAAGAACACGAGCAATCCATGTGCAGTATGACCACCTCGCCTTCACTCGCTATGCAGAGGCCTCTCCATAGCCCCACAAATGTGCCCACGCTGCCAGTTATTGTAAAAAAAAAAAGCTGGCCTGTGGTCGAGTGGTTTGGGGCGCTACGTTTGTTATCTTGGAAGTCGCAAGTTCGAATCTCTGAGGGTACATTCTTAGTTTTTTCGTCAGTTGATTTTTTCACTTTCGGCCGATGTTTTTTATGCTGGGTTCCTCATTTTTTGGCCATAACGTTCACTGCGCCACGAGCGAGTTCGCAGAACGCCCGCAGACTGACACGCACGCGCTATCGAGTTCTCGTTGGCATGCTGTTGCCAGAAGTACCGACTGCTTGCGGGCAGTGGGCGCAGACCAGAATCAGCAGCCCCTTGGCTTGGTGCGAACACGCTTTTTACGATACAGGCATGAGTGAGGCAAGCTCTAAATGTGGGGGAAAAGCGCAGGGCTTTTGAGCGCCTGCGGTGACGCGGAGGGCGTTCATCCACTGCGTAGGCCTCGGCTAGTGATTGCTACGATTCCAAGCCGTCCTGGGAGGCTTATCTTGGTATTTTTACAGCCGACAACATGGAAGAAGCGCGGTATGGCGTTTATTGAGATATCGAGAATGCCCACGCAAAGATAACAATGGATGTCAAGCATGTTGTTTTACAGAACCGAAACCGAAACTTGCTTGAATGCTAACCTTGGACATCGTACAATCACGGTGCACCTCCTTCCGACGTCACAGCCCTTAGTTGGGGCTGCCGCCGCAGACCACGCATGGTAGTTGTTCTTCTTTTGGGTTTTATAAAATAATTACCGACTTATCACCGGATAAACGATGAGAAGTGTGTTAATTTGAGCCAGTCTACGCAGTGCAAGCTAAAACGGGAGCTTGACAAATTCACTTCAGTGTCCCTTTAAGTTTAACGGAAAAGTGAATTGGACAGCAGTGGAGGTTACTAAAAGAAGGTTAGAGTGTTGGTTGGAAAAGAGCAGAGAACAATCTGTGAAGACATGCGAACAAAGAAGTGAGACTAGCACAAAAATTTTATAAAGGTGTTTTTATTTCGTTTTTTATTTTTTGTAATTTTTGGCGAGGTGATTGTACAGTGGAGTTACTACTAAGGCCGCTGTACAACGCCACCCCGTTGCAAAGGAGAAGCCGCTAATCATCATCATCATCATCATCATCAGTGACGCCACCATACCAGAGCACGAGGCCCATAGGGCATTTCCCTCTTTTGTTAGAAACGACATTGTACCTTTCATTCCTAGAATATGTATCCTCCAGGATCCCCATGTATGCACGTCTCCTTTACTCACAATATGCTTCCATCGCTGCAGGGATTTTAAATGCGAATGCATTTCTTAGTCGGGGGTTGTCGTGCGTTGGCCGGCGTGCGCCTAGAAACAGCTGTGGCGCGCCTAGCAACCGGAGCGCGTGGTAGCTCGGGCGGGAGTAGCGGAGGGCAAGGGGAGAGGAGGAGCGCGCTCGGCGTGTGAGGGCGCTCGCATCGCGGAGCTCGGGCGGAGTAGCGGAGAGTGAGTGGAGAGGATGAGCGCGCTCGGGCGTGTGAGGGCGCTCGCATCGCGGAGCTCGGCGGAGAGAGCTCGCGCGCGGGGTGGGCGTGTTGCGCGGGTCTCTCTCTCCTCTCCGCGTACCCTCTCTCCGCTCGCTGCACTCGGAAAAATATATATAAATGCAGTGGAGCGCACGCCTTTCTCCGTGACTGCTTGCCGAAGCGCACTCATCGGTGCACCCAATGCATTCGCATTTCCGCACGATCCCCTTCGGGGAGGTGGGGGGAGTTTTTTACTGGAACAAAAGCTTTTTCGTCATTTATAAATTCCACGTAAAGGGTTGATTACAATCCAACGATTCCTCAATTACTAGTGTTGTGTACGCCGATGCGAGAAACGCACAGCCGCTCCAGCAGCCTCAGCGCGCCTTCTGGCGAGACGTTTCGACGATCCACCAAGCGCGCCTTCTCGGTTCGGCACCGTTCAGAGTCAGATTTGGCAACATGGCCACACTTCTCCAGAAGCACTTCAATCCAAGGCTTTTCAAGCTGTGCAGCCGGGAGGCTCCCGTTTGAACCCATTCCCATTTCGCCCTTCCCGCTTGTTCTGTCCCGTTTCAACCCGGTTAAAACGACCTTCCCATTTCGCCCTTTCCCACTTGGCCCGTTCCCGTTTGAACCCATTACCATTTCAACCTTCCCGTTTGTTCCTTCCCATTTCAACCCGGGGCGAAAGAACCTTCCCGTTTCGTATTTTCCTATTTAGTCCGCTCCCGGAATAACGTACCTATGTCTATGAAACATTGTAAAAACATTTTCATATTGTTTTTCATTTGGTTACAATTCAAGTCATACCAATTAACAAATATTTTAATCTTTTAAATTAACAAAGCCTAACAAACAAATTAACAATTAAGAAATGAACAAATAAATCTTTTAAATTAACACACCAATTAACAAATTACCAAATTAACAAATTAACAAACATGTTGCTTATGAAAACGAAAACAGCAAAATACCTAAATGCACTTAACTAAATATATTTAGTTCGCGAGGGTCGCCCTGCGTCTGCCCTCGTTTGCACTTGTTAGGTCGACTGACTCTCGTCTCTAGCTTCTTTAGATCCACCCCCAAAACACCAGGCCCTCAAGTTTTATTACATTAAAACGACGCCATCATGGCCGTGTACCGAAAGAGTGTGAGGAGGAACTACTAACACACACGATCAACCAAAGGTTTATACACAAACATATATTTATCCACACTCTAGAGCTAACTTTAACTCAAGCTTCAAGATATTCCTCAAAGGATGAGTAAATAACTAATAAAAACAAGTATTTGAACCCCCCCCCCTTCCAGAAAAGACAACAAATGTTAAAAGTGAACTAAATAAATCAAAACTATCTGATACTCCGTTACCAAAAATGATAAAATCAAAAAGCCCAGAAAAGCGCCGCGGAAGCACAAATAAACAATCGCAAAAACACCCTCACTTTGAAAGAAATCGTATTTGGCGGACTAACACATTTAATCGTTATAATAGCGCAAGTGTACATCAATGTCGAAAAGAAACAGATGAAAACTATAAAAGATAAAAAGATGTATAAAAATAAAGTAACCCTATGTATCTGGATACATATGTCACATCTGGCTATAAAAAATCGCAGTCATGAGAAGTGGCGAAAATTATAAACTTAGCTTTGCGTTTTATTGATTCTGTTTATTCTCGGCACTCTAGTATACTCAATTTGCATAATAGAGCAAACCTTCAGAAAGTTAAGCAGCGCAGGGTCGTCTCTAGCCTAAATTTTTTTACTACAGAAACTTACAATTGTCGCGGGAATACTACCTCAAAGGGCCTTTCAGACGTTTAGCGAGAAGACATCATAGTAAGAATATTAGGCAGCCAATCAGCTGAATTACTATTCGAAAGTTCTCTTTGTTTCCTCGTGCAATTTCTTACTGGAATAAGTTACCTGAACGAACAGGAACTCGGTATCGTTAGAAGAATTTTCCCCACGTATTGGAAATGTGTGTTCTGGTTGAATCGTGGTGTTTTAAAATTGGAATACATTACGAATGCATATCGTTGTTCGGGCCCCTTTGCGTTCGGACCTCTTCGCGTCTATAACATATTTATGTCTTTTACTTATTTGTGTTGGGCGTTTTTAAACTACGCCAACCAATACTGATGTGGTTTATGTTCACTCCTGCATGAGCCCGACCAGGGCGTAAAGTATCGGTAAATAAATAAAAAATCTGCCCATTACTCACGCAGGAAAGGCAATAGTAGCCAATTCTCAAATTTATGCACATCTTTTTGCCTTTTTTAAAGTCTCTCCTACGGACATCTTTGATCTAGATCTCTCGAACCCGAAGACAAAGCTACGCTCCAAACAATGAGCATACGAGTGGCTGATAAATAAATTTCTGCTTCACGTACGAACACCAACTGCAGAAAAATCCAATCCGTGCATTACTCAAGATATTGGGTATCTTTCTAGCACACTTTCGCCGCTACAAATTTTGTGTCAAAAGGGCAGTATCGGCCTAAGGCATTCAGAAACTTTTATCGGCCGGAAATATCGGTCGATTCCGGAAAATTTCCTGCATACAAGTTTTCAGTGCATGACCCGTTGCTTGTAAGCCCATTTTGGAGAACAGTTTCGAAGACGATAGCGCATATTTTCAGAAATACAAATGAGTTAGAACGATGCAGGTTCAAATGAGAAGGGCGCTTTGGGAGCGGGTTGTAACGGGAAGGGCGTTTTGGGAACGGGCTGAAACAGGAAGCGCCCAAGCGGGAAGGTCGTTTCGGGAACGGGCGCACACGGGACGGGTCAAGCGGGAAGGGCGTTTCGGGAATGGGTTCAAACGGGAAGGGGTCAAACGGGAATGGGTTCTTTCGGGCTACACCCGTGCAGCCGGCACGTCTTCCAGTGAAGGTGCCAACAGCCGGAAGAATCTCTCAGCAGATACGTCGCAGCACTCAAAAGTTGCACAGCCGACTGCAACTTCGGGATGGGAACGACAACGCCTGCAATACCGACACCGCCGGTGGAAGGACAAACATCCGTTCCAACGTCCAACAATGCTGCCTCAAGACGTCATGCTTCGCGACCGGTCCTTCTGCGACATCAGCGATGAATACCTTCATCAGGGACTGTTTGCGGAAAAGGATTTGTCGTTTCAAGGTGCTTTCAGCCTGGCTCTGTCATAGGAAAGTTTGTCGACTAAGCGGCGAGGTCTTCAGGGAGGGCCAAGCTCCGCAGAGAGAGAAGAGAGAGAAAGCTCTTTAATGGGCAGGAGACGTCAGCCAGGCTATTCGCCCGACTTGCTACTGCAGAAGGGGGTGAAGGTGATATAAAAAGGTATAAAAAGATCTCTCACGTACACATGACTGTTCAAACACGCTGACACACACGAAAATCACACACACACAATCAGACGCAAGTTATTTGTCCGAGGGTTCACAGCTCACGGTCAAGTCCAGTGTTCCGGAGGAACGTTATGAGCACCTTTGCTGCGCGACATGCCATTCCTGTTGTGACCGCGGCCCAAGATGATTCCGCAAAGAGATCTGATCGGACACGAACAGGCCAAGAGAAAGCTTTTAGGTGCGTTCAAGTTCGTTGCGAGGACATGCGCACCGAATGTGCTTCAGGTCCTCGTGAACTGCACAGGTCACGTTCAGGGAGGAGGAAGTCTGGCGAAGTATACAAAGAAAATGTTTAGTGTAGGCCACATTGAGCGTTATTCGATGCAGTACACCTATATCTGGCTTGCAGAGACCGGTTGGCATCCGAAATCGGCTGTCTGGATCTATCGCGTGCCGCGGCACGTATACATAGTCTCATTGGGGTCGGTCTACAGCGAACGCTGTGAGCTCTTAGTAACCGAGGAAGCAAGAGCCGCTCCACCATGTCATTGCGCTGCAGTGGCTTCCATATCTTGTGGCTGGCAACGACGAAGCCGACGGAGCTGCAATGCGGGGAAGCAGCAGCTCCGTCGGCTTCATCGTTGCCAGCCACCACACAATGAGCTGGAAGCCACTGCAGCGCAATAACATTATGACTATTTAACGCCCGTGTGTGCATATTAATAATTTCTTGAACGCGCTGCTCATGCGGCTGCCCCATTAGGTGGTGAAGGGCTGCTCGGGAGTCGGTAATGATTGCCCATTCCTCAACTAGAGCAGCGCGTGCTGCACTGTGCTGCACCATGCTGCTCCACTGTGCTGCACTGTGCTGCACTGTGCTGCAACTGTGCTGCAACTGTGCTGCACTGCAGCACGCAGGGCAGTCAGTTCAGTGACGACCGGCGAAGTTTTGCGGAAATTTTTGTGCGAGTGTTGATGGAATCCATATTCCTGTGCCAAACGATGTATCCGTCACCGAACCGTCCGTAAAAATGCGAGTAATTTCGGCAGGTAGCGGCAATGTGCTCCATTGTGAAAAATTTCAGAGCAGGCAGAGGCAACTTGGCTTCGCTCTGAATGCCAGGAGCTGTATTTTCCAGGAGGCAAATGTCCATGGCGGACTCGGTATACTTTGGTGGACTCTGGTGCACTCACTGGTGGTAACATGGCACGTACTTTGGCTTCCGAGACACAAACCAGCGGGTGTTTGATAGCCCTGGTTACGAACCGCAGGCGTGCACGGATGAGTTCTTGCTGGCAGAGGCCAGTTGGAAAGAGGCGAGGCGCGTACTCTCCTTGAGGGTCCCAAGGGTTGACGCATTTTTAGGCCCTTAAAGGAGCCATGAAGATAAAATACAAATTGGGTTTATTAGAAAGACTGTTTAGTCCCGATAACAATGATACCAATATCACCGCAATCTTCGAACAAATAACGGAGATATTAAAGAAAACGCGTGAAGCAGTCGGGACCCCCTAGCCAATTTCCCGCAACTTTTCTATGACGCCACGGAACCTTGTTTGTGCGATTGGCGGCCGCCTAACTGACCTATCGCGACGAGACACGACTGGACGTCTTTAATGGGGCCTCTAGTTCCATTTGACCGCATCACTTGAATGCTAACGTGCAGTTAGTTAACGCACTGCCAATTATGTTTTATTGTTGGCCCGTATGACGTCATTCTTGCTCATAACACGTCACTGTGCGCAAAATTTGAAAGTTTTTAAATGCTTCTTGCTTTTTTTCGTCAAAAACATCTTTTGGGGCTGTAATGGAGCCGAGTGAGATGCTAATTACACGAAGTTGTATTTTCTCTTCATGGCTCCTTTAAAGGCACACACGAAGCACTTTGACTTGTAAGTCTTCTAGAATCTGTGAGTTGGTCTTTGTGAGAGGCTCGAGGGCAGGCAGGCTGTAATGAAGCAATCCCTCGCAGAGTGCGTTGTAGAGCCTGATGAGAGACGCGACCGAGCATCCTCCCGCGCTGCTGGAGATCACGCGGAAGATCGATGCATACGCCTGGAGCTTGTGCTTAAGTTACAGAGGTGACCAAAGCTTCCCCCAAGCAACGCCGCAGCTATCGATGTGGTGGTTGCCTCAAGACTGCCACTTCAAGTTCAGGACAGTGCAATGCGGTATTATTGCAAAAAAGGACGCATCAAGAACGCCTGCATCGGCTGGAAGAAGAAAGGCAAAAATCCATAACCAGACGAGGAACGTCGTGTCAATGCACAGCCTCTAAGCAGACACATTACGGTCAACCGAAGAATACGCCGTCCTAAGTTTCTTGCTGACGTGAGAGTCGAGAGAAGGGCCCTAAAATTCGAAGTTGACGCGGGTGCCACGTGATCCCTAATTATAGCGAGGCTACGTTCCGCCAAACATAGACAAAGAACGCCCCAAAGATATCTGAGGAGCCCCTGTACTTTCGCACTTCGTAAACCCCGTTCCCTCGGTTCTGCACAAGTTCGCGCGGTGTGCAAGGCGAAGGAGCACATACTTTGGTTGGGGATGAAAGGAACTGGCTGTAACTTTCTAGAGTGTGCTTGGCCTTCAGCCCTGCACATTCGCGTCCATGGGACCAACAAAACAAATTACTGAGTCAACGCAGCACATCAGGGCAAGACATCAGCCAATGGATTGATTGATTGTAGGGTTTAACGGGCCGGCGCTGCACAGGCGATGAGGAGCGCCGTAGGGGAGGACTCCGGATTAACTTTGACCGCCTGGGGATCTTTGACGTGCACGGAAATCTCGTACACAAGGGCGTTTTTGCTTTTCACCTCCATCATAAAAGCGGCCGCCGCAGCCGGGAATCATCAGCCAATGCAAGACATCAGGGAAGAGCTCGACCGTCTACTAAAACAATGGATCTTGGAGCGCAACGCAGCACGCCGAAACGGCCACGCCTTTATGTGGGTGCGATGAAGACGAAACGTTTGCGTTTGCGGCGGCGACCGTTACCGCGGTGGTCAAGAAGACGGCGTATCCACTACCGATGATAGCGGATGTATTTGTAAGGTTGGTTGCGTCGGGAAACCATCGTCCCAACCCTGAACCTCTACCAAGCTTACCAACTTGTTGACGAACCTAAAGGCCACAAAAGGCCTGTTTAAGGCGAAACGACTTCCTTGGAGTATATCCGCTGTGCCGGCCATCTTCTAGTGTGTTAGGAACGACTCTGAGCGGAGTTCTGGGGGTTAGCGTCTACATTCGCGCTATTATTATCAGCGGGAAGGGCATCAAGAGGCAAGCGCAACGTCTAGACAAATTCCTGTCAAGGATAGATGAGAACGGTCTGCCCCTCAAGCAAGAGAAACGCCGCTTTAGCAGCAACTCATTCGAGTTTTTGATGCACAAAATTGATGCCCGTGCACGGTGTTTACACGACCAAGGAAGGGGTGCAATCATCTTTAAGGCACCAAAAATGACTGACGGCATATGTCTGATTGATTGTAGGGTTTAACGCGCCGACGCAACGCAGGCGGTGAGGGGCGCCGTAGTGGAGGGCTCCGGATTACTTTTGACCACCCAGGGATCTTTAACGTGCGCCGAAATCTCGTACACACGGGCGTTTTTGCTTTTCGCCTCCATCAGAAAAGTGGCCGCCGCGGCCGAAAATCGAACCTACGACCTCGTGCTCAGTAGCGCAACGCCTTAGCCGCTGAGCCACCGCGGCGGATACGGCATATGTCTACAAGCGTTATTAGGCCTTGTGGCGTTGATAGAAAATATACAGTAATCCCTCGTTATAACGAAGTCAGCGGGATGGCGAAAAATTTCGTTATCAGCGGTATTTTGATATAAGCGACCACTCGAGAAAACTAACGTAGTTGAGCTTTAACTGCGCCACAACTGCGAGGAATTAAAACAAAACGTATTCAGTGTAGCAGACCTTTATTCAGGTGCAAAAAAAGGCAGCGAGCTTGACTGTTTCATGTTCTTGCCGGGCGCGAGCAACCCCCGCTCCAATTTGGGGGGGGGGGGGGGGGGGGGCTTCACGGAACGGTACGAGAGTTTCGCGCTAGACAGCGCCGCATATTCCAAGAATCTGACGTTGTGTTTGTTGAGCTCAAAAAACAAATAACCGCTCATTGTGGGTACACAGCACAATCATGAAAACTGACTGGTTTTGCACTAGGGGCTTTGCATGATTACCGGGCAATTTTTTCCAAAGGTGTGCAGCCATGAAGTTCTCAACACAACAGTTTTTGGGCTCCCCGCTCTCCACGACACTTCAAAGTCTACACTACGAGTGTCAGTGTTCACGCACCGTCGCGTCCACGCCATTGAACAATGTCTATGAACAAAATTCAATCACCCTACCATGCATTTGGACCGTTTGTTTTAAATCGGATGGTGCAAATAGAGCCTGACCTTCTCGAGAAAATCTCAGGGGAAACACCAGCTTGTTAACCCGCCATATTGACCACCTTACTCGCCGCTGGGTCTCCGCCGCTCGGCGACATTTCCGCTCGCCACTTCGCTCCAAGCGGGTCCAGCTCTTCGTGCGCTTCGAGTAAAGCGGTCTAAAATGCATGCGTTTGGGTTGGGACCAGAAGACATTTCGAATAAAACGATATTTCGAGTGAAGCGATTTTGTTATAACGAGGGATTACTGTATACTGTTGCAGCAAACTTGTACAAGTTTCTTGAGAAAAAAAAAACGCAGTGGACGGGGGGAAAAGCTCTACATGGTGCTAACGCATTATGATGAGACGAAGCCTCTCCTTTTGTCTGTAGGTGCGTCACCATATGGAGTTGGGGCAATTCTTGTTCAGAAAAAGAAGTCTAGCAGGGAGGCCCCAATAGCATACGCGTCACGAACTTCGGCAAACGCAGGGAAAAAACTACTCGCAACTTGACAAGGATGGCCTTGCGGTAGTTTGCGCACCCATTATCACCAGTACATCACTGGCCGGCCCGTGACCTTGCTAACTGATCACCAACCTTCGTACACCCAATTCGAATGCATCTTATTGTCAACTTATTGCATCGTATGGTCAACTTATTGGACGAAATGTGTGGTTTAGCTGGATGAATGGGATTTGTGAGTCAGGCGCACAGCAAAGTATGCCTCTCTGGCGCTCGTCACACCTTCATTCTTTCTTTTTCGCGTTTCTGTCGAGCCCGAGAGGCTGTTGTTAGTATGGGATAATTGTATGGTCTCAGATTGAGCGTACTGCGTGTCCCTTCTCAAAGAGGTCCGTTTTCACCTCCGCGATTACACAAATTTGTTCGGCTGTATTTATTTCTAACCAAGGAAATTGGGGAACAGCAGGTCGACAAAAAGGGCACGCTGCGTCTCGCCGAGCCAGTTTCAGACTTTATCCTAAACGTGGTCACCAGCCCTGCCCCTGGTAGACGGTGGTGGCGAGAGCAACAAAGACCCGATGGTGATTTAGGCGCATGTTAAAGATCCCGAGGGGGTCAAAATTAATCCGGAGCCCTCCACTACGGCGCGCCTCATCCCCTGCGTTGCGTCGGCGCGTTAAAACCTACAATCAATCAAATACCCAATGGCCATCTTGGACCTCGGTCACACCTAAAGCCTGACCATTCAGTCCACGGCCGCTTTTTTTTCTGGGCAGCGACCGACGAGAGCAGTGTATAATCACGGGGCCTGAGTCGCAACAACGGCAACATGCCGCAAGGACAGATGCGGCCCTGGCTTTGGGAAGCTCATGCTCGAATTGCCAACACACAAGAGAGTCCGCGAATTGTAAGTCGTTTTTATCTACTGATTTATCCTTACATAATCACTAATGTTTTGTGACGATGGAGGTTGCTTTTGCCTCCAGCTGCGCTCAACTACACTCGAATTTCTGACAACGTAAAGATGATTTTATCTAATAGTACACATAAAAGGAATGCGAAATTCAAAATACTGCATTTCAAACAAGAATGCGGGTGACGCCAACGGCTCGTGAAAATTGACATTTCCGGAACCGTAACTGGAAAAAAAAAAAAAAGGCGGCCATTACCGGCGGCTGGACGTGACGTAGGTGATAAAACGGAAGCGGTCGCGCGAGTACCGGCGGCCGCTCACAGCCACAGCGGCCCCCAAAGGCACGTGGTAGCGTCGTGTCTAACGTTTGCCCAGGCTAATAAATTTAAACGCAATTCCGACATCGCGTTGCTGTCAATCAAGATGGAGTAGACCGTCCGGTAGTTATTTTTGCACTCAAAAAAACAAGGACGAAGGAAGAAGTAGACAACACGGCGCTTGGTATGTGTTCATCGTGGTGGAATACAGAAGCGCTCAAAAAAACAAGGACGAAGCACCATAATAACTGCCGGAGAAGCAATTCCTAGCATTGAGAATAAAAAAGCGGATCCAGATTTACAAAGCTACTTACTGGTACGATATCGAAAAACAGCTTTGGTTAGCCGGCGCCTCGGCTATCATCCCGCTTTTTTGGTGGGGAACAAACCGCTCATAGGCGCGATCAATCACAAGTGTTCTTACTATGTCTTTACGAGCAAAAAGATTTGTGAATATCTTCCGAGTAAGTTTCAACTCACTGCACATTGAAGATCGAATTGTAATATTGTTCTGAAACTGTATGTCAGCTTCTAAAGCAAGATAAAATGCTGAAAGAGTTTTGTATCTCCCGCTGATTGCTGCTTTCACCAGGGAGATATGCCGTTGATAACATTTTGCTTTTAGGTAAACTATACCTAACACCCTATATACGAAAGCGAAGACTTTATTTTGGGATCGAGAAAAAATGTAGTTAATCGTTTATGAGAGGAGCAGTTTCTTTAGCTTAGCGAAGACGACGGCCGATCTGTGTCCTGATCTGTTTGTTACTACGACGAGCAAGGATAATTTTGGTTCATATAGCGCGTGAGGCAAAAGGAGCACCAATATTTACACCCGCACGTAAAACAACTCTAGTTAGATCGTCAAGCTTTTGGAGAGGTCTAGTGGAGGTAGCGTTGGGCCGGACCAAATATGGCAAATATTGGACGCGGGAGGGCGAGTGGTCAAGAATTTATAAAATATCCTTGTTTTTTAACACATGCAATAGGAGTAATAAATGTACAGTCGGTAAAAGGCTTGTCTATAACGCTCGAGCGGCGTGCGCCGGACTGCGCGGGAGACATCTAGTGATAGCGCCTGGTTTGAGACCGGGGAGTGTGAGCATGCGCGACCCGTATCAGCGCGACGGCCGTGTCCCTGCTCGCTGTGCCCGTCGCGCCCGTCGCCTTGGCTTCCACACATTCTTTCGCCGTTGGAAGCGCTGCCTGCGAGGCCGGGCCGGGAAAGCATATCGGAGATCACTTGCATTACAGCGCGCAGCGTTAGTTTCCCGTCTGCATTAGCTTTGGCGCACAGTTGTACATTGCGTCATCGTTCTGCCAATGCGGTGCGCGGTATCGCGTGCACCATTATCGCGTATCGGCGCTCGGCTTCGCGCGTCACCGCCGACAGGCCAACGACAATAAACTCGAGGCAGTGTTCCAGCTTTCATTGACCGATGTCCAGGCACTGAAAAACACCGTCAGCGAGGCGTTTCGGCAATTTTTGCTTGTTTTTCACACCTAGAAAATGTCAGAGCATACTGAATTTAGTTATTTATTCAGAACCAAACAAATTCTCGGAATATGGTAGCATAAAGAACATTGAAATATAATCTAGGCTCGCACAAAGAAAATAAGGACCGGATGATTCCGCCCTGTGGGTTCTAGTTGCTAAACGTCACACTGTTAGGCCATCACCCAAGGCTGATCAAATGAACTATAGGTGGAAGCTTTGAACTTTGATGAAACACCTAAATGCAGTCTAAATAAGTCTGCAAGGTCCTGAGCTGACGTCAGCGTTCTGAAGAAGCGGGGGTAGTCGACTGGTTTGTGTCTGCGATGACTTGGGTTATACAGTCCGTGCACCCGTTTGGCGTGCAAGTGCTCAGGACGTTGCGCTGGGCATGACGGTGATACTAGAAACCTAGTACCTTGTTTGTGCTCCACGAGCCAGCTTTACGCTCTGAATCCTTCCGGGAAGAGAGTCGTAGAGCGCGTCCACGAAACTCGGGTCAGTGCGGAGGCGCTCCCACTCTCTCTCAATGGCGATCCACAGCTCGTCAGAGTCTGAGGTTGATAGGCCAGGTTGTTTAGACAAATTGGTTTTCATCAACCCCCACACGTTTTCTATTATGTTCAAATCCGGGCTTCTGGCAGGCCATGACAAGTTTGTTATCCCAAGGCTTTCGAAGAGATCTTGAATTGCTTTGGCGGTGTGAACTGACGTGCCATCTTGTTGGAAATAATACAGCCCGTCCGGGAACGGTCCATCCAGCACGTATGGCAGAAAGACAGTCTGAATTATGTCGGCGTAGGCTGCTGCCGTCATCCGTCCTGTGACGCTGTGGAGCGGTCCTAGACCTTGGTAGCTGATTGCCCCCCACATGGTGACTGTTGTCCGGCCGCTGGAGCGCACCTTCCAGACATATTTGTCGTCATACCTGCTTGATGGTGGTAAAAAACCTAGTATACCAGCAAGAACTGTGATGCATGTCTAGCATGTAAACATTAAGTTCAGGAAAGAGCGGTCGTATGTCAATAGAAGCGAGAACGCCCGTGTGTTTGAGATTTCGGCGCACGTTCAAGATCCTTTTTAAGGGGGTCAAAATTAATCCATACGAGCTCTCCACTACGGCGCGCCTCATCGCTTTAGAAGCTTCGGCGAGTTAAACCTCCCAATAGGGCAATTATATCAGTAGGCAAAATTTATTCTTACCGGCATTTATCAGGACGCCACACCCATTTTTGCTGGTCCCAACGGGTTCAGAATGCTGCCTCGTCCCTGAAGACCACGGCCCTCCAGTTATCCGCGGTCCAGTCTTCTACAACAGAAGCAAACTCCATCCGCTGGTCCCGGTGCTTTGCTTCCAGTTGGGTCTTTTGTGCAGCTATCCTCCCTTTTATATCGGCTTCGTGAAGTCTCGACCGGATGAGTTGGGCTGAAACGTCCAACCCTAGCATGTCTCGAATTTCGCGAGCGCTGAGGAAAGGGTTGTCTACTGCCGTTGCTACTATCAGCCTATCCTCCTCATCGGTCGTCGCTCTAGGGGTCCTAAAACGGGGAGCATCGGCAAGTGGTCCTCCTTTAGCGAAAGCCTGAACAATTCTATTGACCGTTGGCAATGGGCGCCCTGTTGCCGCAGATATGGCTCTTTGGGACATCGTGCGTCCCATCAAAGCGATGGATTTTCTTTCCGGAAGAGTTAAGCGCGGTGCCATCGTCGGAACACTCACTGCAGCACAGATTCAATAGCGTGGTATATATAAAGGATTCGCTGGGTGCGCCTTGAACTTTTGAGCATCGCAGAACTATTGCCGCCCCAAGCGCAGTTACCAAGCTCGGTGACCGCCAGCGCCAGATTATCTGCCCAGCGCGAAGTGCGGCAGAGTTGCGGATCAAGTGTGAACTTGGACGTAATAAGCCAACAGATACTGCCTGTTTTCGAGGTCATTCAAATCCTTCCCTGAGCAAACATTCTTTGTGACCGGACATGTTTTGAAAAGACAATTACCACCATTTTGTTGAAATTAATTGTTCAGTGCTTGCTTGCCCCGACTGTGTCATTCCATTCCCTAAATTCGTAAATGCTCGTAGTTCCATCTTATTTCGCTACTGTTTAAGTGGGTAATATTTCATTTTATGCCTCAAATGGGGTAAACAATGTTATTAAAATATTTGCTGTCCTGACTGTAATGTTCAAGACATATCGCTCCTCATGAGCCACCACAACGTGCGGATGTCGGTGCGATACATATCAGGAACAATATCTTGATTGAAATGAATAAATGGAATACATGTATTACTTTTACTATTATTAAACCTCGAAAAGGCGAATCTCATTATTTTACTACTGGATATGGTGAAGAAGGGTATTATGACTTCCGATAAGATGACATCAGTGTCGCATAAATTTATATACATGGCCCACGAATCCCCCTCTACAAAATCCTTCGTCAATGCCGTGAGGAGGCTTCCATCCTCATGCTCTCTCAAAACTCGTACCGCTTCAAAATTTTTCCGGCACAGGTTTCGTCAGTTCGATTGGCGCTCCTAATCACGGGGGAGCCAGTGTTTCAACCCCCGTCTCGCGATCGCGGGAACGAAAACTGCATGAGCAGCCTTTTTTTAACTCTTAGCAACCGAAGCAGGAACGAAACCTGTCGTCGTCTGACGAAAATGTTGTAGCACACAAACAGTTCGTTTGTAATTTTTGATGTCAGTTTCTCGTGAATTTATAAAAAAAAATAATTAAAAACTTCACTTTGGGTTCTACTCTATTTCATCGCATTTAGTTTGCAATCGTGTTCCGGGGTACATAGCAGCGAGGTTTAAAACGCAATTTATGCAGGAGAGTTTTTTTCTGTATGCGAGGAGGCGAGAAAAAATTGTCGAAAACTCCACGCTGACAGTGTTTTTCAGTGTCTGGACATCGGTCAATGACAGCTTTGACACTGTCTCGAGTTTTTTTGGCGTTGGCCTGTCGGCGGTGACACGGAAAGCCAAGCACCGATACCCGATAATGGTGCACGCGATACCACACACCGCATTGCCAGAACGATGACGCAATGTACAACTGTGCGCCAAAGCTAATGCAGACGGGAAACTACCGCGGCGCGCTCTAATGCAAGTGATCTCCGATATTCTTTCCCGGCCCGGCCCCGCAGGCAGCGCTTCCAACGGCGAAAGAATGGGCGGAAGCCAAGGCGACGGGCACAGCGAGCAGGGACACGGCCATCGTGCTGATACGGGTTGCGCATGCTCACACTCCCCGGTCTCAAACCAGGCACTATCACTAGATGTCTCCCGCGCAGTCCGGCGCACGCCGCTCGAGCGTTATAGACATATAGGCAAGCCTTTTACCGACTGTACAGGCAAGTGCGCGTTTCACGCTTTTTTTGGGTTACAAAACCATTTACAAGTAAAAAAAAATTGCTCACTCCAGAGCCATCGCAAGCGCGCGTGCATATAGTTTGTAGGCTTCTGATCGCTTTTATTGCATTGATAAACTGGCGGATATTGCTACCTATGCGGTTAGTTTTAAACATTTGATGTCGACGGCTGTACAGCGCGATGGTGTAGCAGAGAAACCCCTGGCCAACGCTTCCGTGCTCCCGCTAGTCAGCCATGCGAGTCGCCGGAGAAGCGCGAGCTTCACGGTACAGGTTCCTCTTCTTCATGCTGTTCTCCGTCACAGGCCGCTCGAAACTTTTTCTAAGCCAAGCCAAGAGTGCGACACGTAGTCGTTCTTCGCTCCTTCGGTTTTGGTGGGGTTAAAACAGCACTCGGCCTCCCCATCTACACAGCTAATCAAAAGCTGTACGATCTCGGAGTGTGCAACACATTCGAAGAAATGAGGGATGCAGTGCTCGCTAACCAAAAAGAACGACTACTCAAAACTCGCACAGGCCGAGCAATCCTATCCAACATTGGCTCTCCGGCAGAAAAAGAATTTTTGAATAGAACGATATAACTATCACCAGACCAAAGGAAGGGAATAAAAACCCTACCTATACCCAAACACACGGACAAAGCCTTCAACAAGGAAAGGAGAATAGCAAGGACTAATTTTCTAAGAAGAAAGTTCGGAAATCATGAAAACACTGTCTACACTGACGCAAGTAAGGGACCACACGGCTCTTCCATTGCAGCAGTTGTCGACTTCAAAGGCTCCCCCATAGACTACGCCACCCTTAGAAAACAGGACACTGATGAAGCCGAAACCAGTGCTGTTCTGATGGCTATCAGATGGGGAGAAGCAAATGACAGGAGCTTAAACATCATCACGGACTCGACAAGAGCCATCAAAAACATCACTGCCGGAGTAATACCCATTGGCTCTAACCATATCATCCCAAGGGAGCTGAACCGTGTACACAACATTACATGGTGCCCTGAGCACGAAGGCTTGGAAGGAAACGAGAGCGCTGACTCGCTTGCGAGAAGTCTTACGAACCGCAGCGACGAGGACCACTCGTACGCCCTTCCACCATACGAAACCTACGGAGAACGTCTGAAAAGAAAAAAGACTTGAAAGGAGAACGCTACCCGCTCCTCACATGGCCCTAAACGCCCACGACGACGCCCGAGGCGCTGATGCGGCCCTCGGGCCGGCGTTGCATCACCGTCGCCGAGTAGGCCTAGCGTCCGCCGGCACCGCCGCCCCTAGAGCTAGGCGAGCCGCGGTTGCTATGGCAACAACAGGGCTACGCTCGCTCTGCATGGACGCGACGCTGGAACGCGACAGCATGGAGACTGAAACGACTGCCGTTCGACATCCTGCTGCACCGGATCCCATGGAGGAACAACCAACTACCGTAACGGGTAATGGTGGTCCGAGCGGCTCTAAGAGGCGAGCATGTGAACCAGTGGGAGTCCCTGCTACGTCGACTCAGGACACATTTGTGCGTAAATGTGACAGTGCATCTGAAGTGCGTGTGGTGGCGCCCGGAGTATCGCCGCTGTACAAAGTGGCGATTAAACCACGGGAGTGCTTCAACATGGCGACTCTACCCAACAAGGTCCTTCAAGCCACTCTGGATTCCTGCCTCCAAACTAATGGATTTCAAGGTTTCGCCATTCACCGTCCCACTAACACCATCTCCGTGTGGGTGCGTTCGCTGGCGGATGTTGACCGTCTTTGCGGCTTGAAGGAGATCCCCCTGCCTACCCGTACTGCAGTGGGGGTTCAAGCGTACCTGATTTCGGGCTCCGACCTTCGCAGGTATGTAGTTTTTGGCGTCGACCCGGACGAGTCGCCAGAAACCCTCGCGGCTACGCTGACATGCACGTCTCACAAGATCTTGCAATCCCGATACATGGGTCGCGGCCGAACATGCCTAGTCACCCTTCAGGACCCGGCATCTGCTCCAGCTCGCTTCACCTATTACGGTGGTATCCTGCGATTCCGCCCGTACAAGTCAGGAGTGATCTATTTCTACCGGTGTTTTCGGCACGGCCTTATGCGTTCCTCATGCCCGCAGCCTGAACAAGACACGGAAAACTCACAAGAAGCTCTTAAATATAAATGTGGCATATGCAAAAAGGACGACCACGATGTTACGTCCAAGGAGTGCCCCGTAAAGCGCAAGGCTAATGAAGCTCGCGGACAGATATACCCGCGACCGCAAATCGAGACAGCAAGACGCGCCCGATGGTGTGGTTGCGACGTCTAACCGATACGCGGTTTTGACACCCACCGATGAGGAGACGTTCCCTCCGTTAAGCCAGGAGACTGAGCCTGAGGACACCCTTACGTATAAGGAAGTACTGAAGCGGGGCAAGACACGCCGGAATCGTAAGGAAAAGCTGCATGAGCCGGCACTGCAAGCTTCTGTGGAACTGGAAGAAGTCGAAAAGCGTCTCAACACGCTTCAGGAAGAAGTCCGACGTCTTCGCCAACGAAGGACTTTGCTCACCCGCTCGTCTCAACGGTCAGCAACAGCTGATAATCGCTCTGGTCCTGCTACGCCTGCCTCACTTGCGCCACCGCCCCCTGCCAAGCTATCCCCGATCCAGCTCCTCAATTTCGTGGCGCAACAACTGCAACATCTGTCATCGGTTTTGCTGGCACACCTCCCATCGATGCAATGATCCCGAGGGACTACAAGTGTGTGATTCAGTGGAACTGTAGAGGACTCTCAAGCAAGGTAGGGGAGCTTCGCTACCGTATACTTATCGGAAAGCTCCCCGCTTGGGCCTTACTCCTTCAAGAAACGTATTCTCTTCCGAATCTGCCGGGATTCAACGCACACGCCTCACCTAGTATTCCGGATCGTCGGTGTAGTGCTGTATCGGAGCCAGCCGGCAAGGCCGCAGTCTATGTCGCCAACTGTTAGCCCCAGACTCAGGTTAACCTAGAACCATGGTGCAATGACTGGCAGGAAGTAGTGGCCGTGTTAGTGAGCCTGCCTCACACTAAGGTAATAGTTGTATCCTGCTACGTGCGCCTGCACAGCGGTAGGTCTCCTGCGTTGCGACTAGGCTGGATTCAGCATCTTCTACGCGCGTACCCACAGTCCACTGTGCTGGTCGGAGGAGATTTCAATGCACCGCACCCGACATGGGGATATCCCTACTCCAGCGCCCGAGGAGAGATGGTGTGGGACGCGTTCGCCGATGCGCATTTCGCTCTCCTGAATCCTGTGGACACCCCAACCCGTAGACAGGAGCACCCGCGCAGCCCTCCATACTCCCCCGACCTTTCGTGGTGGCTTGGAGCACGGGCTGTGTCTTGGGACCGGGAACCACACTGCTGGGGAAGTGACCACTATCCCATTCGCCTCGGTTTAGCTCCGTATATAAAGCGCCCAAACAGACGCCAGTGCTTTGTTACAGCGTGGGACTTGTTTCGGGAGGGCCTGAATACGTCCGTCTGTGAAGAAACCTCGGATCCGCTGCGTGTGCTACGTGCCGCTCTTCGGGATGCCACGCGCACTTCATGGGTAGAAGAGAACAGACCTGCACCAGACCTGCATCTTCTAAACCTGTGGGCATCTCGACGCAGAGCAGAAGCGGCGGCCAGTAAACAGCCCACAAATCCGAATTTACGCACTTCGTTGCACCGCCTCACTGCAGCCGCGCGCCGTCATGAAAAATCCCTATTCCGTCAACGGTGGTTGGACTGGTGTGCCTCACTAGGCCCATCTTCTACCAGCGCGTCCGTCTGGCGCACGTTTCGTCGTATGGAGCGTGGTGGCCACCTCCAAGACTCGGCAGCCACGGCATGCCTTGCCTCTGGACGTACGCCGAGCCAGTTTGCGCCAGAAGGGGCCAAGCAGTTCTTTCCGAAGTACAACCAAGCTCCTCCAGCATTTGTCACCTTGCCTACTCTTCCACCAGAGGCTGGGTCGCGCCCAAGCCAGGAAGACCTTGACGGAATACAGGCTCCATTCACCATGGCTGAGTTCCTTCCCAAGCAGCATTGGCCGATAGCCAATCATTGGACGCCCCTTGGCTTCCCTTTGGCTTCCGATAGCTTGGGCAGACGCCGGCCTGTACGCAAAAGCCATTCGTGGACAACGAGCGCTATACGACCGGCCTTGAGGACACGCAATGGCCGGTGCGCAAAAAATCACACTAGACAGCCGATAGCTTGGCCAGACGCCGGCCTGTACGCAAAAGCCATTCGTGGACAACGAGCGCTATACGACCGGCCTTGAGGACACGCATTGGCCGGTGCGCAAAAAATCACACTGGACAGCGCGCTCATTCAGACGTAATTTTTGATCATAAAATTTTATGAAGAGTAGTAGCCTATATGTGACGCAGGTATTTATGAGTGCCTTTACGCACGTCTTGGCATTTTCTTGTTAGTTGAATGACCACTCAAGTTCACTCAAAATATTACTGAAATTTGTGTGTTTTTAAATTTGTTTTCACGCGCAGCGCACAACAAAAAAAGTAGTTCCAAATCATTTTCACGCGTGTGTCAAGTAGCACATTTAAATAAAAAGTATTGGCAGGTGTAAATGCCGACAGCCTTGCCTGTTGTTGCATATTGTTGCATGAAGTCTCACTGTAGAGCACTCGTGTGCGTTATTTTGCGTGTATACATGCGCACCCGGCGCGCAAGCAGCACCACTCGAGGGCAGCACTGCGGTCGTTGCCCGCGGCGGTTCCCCAACATGACAGATTACGACGGTTAGAGCGCGGTGAACAGGCCAAAACGCAGCAAAAAGTAGTTACCTAAAGAGCCACAGCACCATGCCACGAAACAAAGCGTACTTTAACTACAGTGCAGCTTATTCAAAACAGCGTGAGAGAGAGTGTTAAACGTTCAGTAGGAATTGGTCATTTGTGTGCACTAATGCAACGGTGAACGTCGAACTACTTCAGCGTTGTGCCTTTGCGCGTTCTTTGAACCCGCGGCGGGTCAGGTGGACGGGCGCGTTGCACCGACGGCTCCGTCTCTTTTGTGGCATTGAAACTGCGGTAGTACTCCTGTACGTATCTGTGAGGTGCGTTTTGGTGTCGGTGGCTGTGTGGAGTATACCTGACTGGTGTTATAACATCGTTTGCCTGCTACGGCCGCCGCTGAAAACGTAAGTCACCATGTCATTTTTTCGTGGTGCGGGAGTGCTCGCGCTCGTTCCCGCCAAAACTTCAGCTGTCGTTTATAACTGGCGCTCGCGAGTGCTGCTTAGTGTTGTTGGTTCTTGCGAAGAAAAAAGTGGTCACATACATGTGCCTCCAATTGTGTGACGCCGGTTCTAGCTATCCTTTTTCCGGCTTTGTGTCTTCCGAACAAGGAGCCGTGCTCCCGCTGCAGGTTCACGACGTTATCGTGAACCTGCAGTTTCATTATTTTCTTGAGCAACGTAAAGGTATTGTCGAGCGACAAAGTAATTACACTACCGCTGGGCTTCTCCGTCGGTTCCGTTCGTGTCTCACGGGGCAGAAGTGAGCGAAGGCACAACAAAATTTCACGGAACCGCTGGCGTGTCGCTTTGTCTACTGGACTTTTTATATTTGCGCTACTGCAATAAGAGTGAAGCCCATTTTCGGTGAAATTCCGGACTGTTTTCTCAAGAACGAGCCAAGTAACTGCTACCGTAAAACACAGTATTGAAAAATGAATAGTGCAGTACGTTTTATGTTTCATAGCGAGTGTTAACAAGCTAGAACTTTAGGCTGAATATTTTCACAGGGACATGTGGTAAGGCTTGTATAGGTGCTGTATTTAAAAAGCAGCGTGAATTTAGCATTGTAGTGAACTATTTTTTTTTATATTACAGGCGCTACGACGCACAGGTGTTTCCCGTGGACAAGTGGCGGGTGCAGCAGTGACAAGCTTTCCAAGCTGGGCTATAGTGCTGTTCAACAACATATTGTGATCTTGGCATGTCGGCGAATTACCGGGAATGAGAGTCCTGTTTTCATTTACCTGAATGCTTCTGTTTTGTAGGCATCTCAAGCAGTTAAACTAATGATAATTGGTTCGCGCTTCATGAGCAGCGCTTTTTAAATTTTTTTCTCGACTGTTGTGTTTGTGTTTGCTTTCATGTTTGTGTTCGTATTCTTGCCACTGTTAAGCCAGGTTTCTCGTATATTTGATGTGCATAATAAAAAAGCTACACAGAGAGACCCAGTGTGTTGCTCAATTGTTTTTGGCAAGTCACTTATCTATAATTGCTTCGCAAAGTTGATGCAGTTTGCTTATTGTGCCTCGCGGTCCCATTTCTGTTTATACATGCCATTGCACAGGAAATTATTTAACGAGTGCGCATTAAATAAATAATACGCACTCGTTTAATGATTTCCTGTATACTGGCATGTATAAAGCAGAAATCGGGCCGCGAGGCAACTCATAAAATAAGCATTGGTCATAAGGACTGGCCACAAAGCCAAAAATGTGCATGAAAATAGCGTGGGGTCCACCCATTGGCATTATAATGGCAAGATACTTTGCCAAGCGTTGTCCAATATTGGCCTTCCAGGGCTTGGCCAATTGTTGGCTTGTCACCTTTCCCAAACACCAGCCAATATTGGCGGCCGAGGTATTGCCAAGCTCGGACACATTGGCCACTGATGAATTACCATGCTTGGGCTTGGCAATTTCTGCTGCTTGGGTTGCAGCTATTGACAAGGTGAAAGTGCGCACAGCGCCGGGCCCAGACGGTGTAACGTATGAAGTGTTTAAGAACATAGACTGTCCCGGTCTGCAGTGGTTACTCGACTGGCTCAACACTATCTCGGCGTCTGGCGACATTCCACTCACATTGAAGCACGCCGAAGTGGTACCTATCCCGAAACCTGGGAAGCCCCCAGTCCGGTTGAGTAACCTCCGTCCTATCGTACTGACATCCACACTTTGCAAGCTGCTGGAACGAATGCTCGCCACGCGCCTTTCCTGGTGCCTGGAACGATATGGATGGTATCACCCAGCTCAGGTTGGATTTCGTACAAACCTGGGAACAGAAGATGGCCTGGACCATCTGTCATCTATGATGATTCTAGGTGGCAGGTCACGTAAGGTCCGCACGATCTTGGCCATGGACGTTGAAAAGGTGTATGATAACGTGAGCCACTCTGCTATAATAGGTATACTGCAGAGACTCCGCCTTCCCCCAGCAGTATGCCACTTTGTGAAGTCCTTCCTTCACAACCGCTCATTCTTTATACGCATAGGCAAGGAACGCGTGGGGCACTTTGTTTCGGAGCGAGGTGTGCCTCAGGGCCCCGTATTATCTCCTGTGCTGTTCAACGTGGCCCCATTACCCTTAGCGTGGCAGCTGGATAGCATAACGGACACGTTCTTCCTCGTCTATGCTGACGATATCACTGTGTGGTCAGTGCACGACAAATTGTCTAATCAACAAGCAGGTCTACAGGCTGCCGTAGACATTACCTCACGGTGGTGTTCACTTGTTGGCCTGAAGCTGCCTCCATCAAAAACTACTTACATGTCTATCGCAAATCGTAAAGGTCAACAACGGCTGTCGCAGACACCGATATCCCTGTTTTAAATGCAGAGCATTTAAGTAACTCACGATGTCACCCGCGTTGGCGTCCGTAGTCCGCACGCTCACTGCGCATGCGCGTCGAGTCGAGGCGAAAGCGAACACATCTCTCGCGAGGGGCATTGGATTGGATTCGAACACTCTCTCGCGAGGGGCATTGGATTGGATTCGATTGGATTGGCTTGGATTGGATTGGCTTGGCTTGGCTTGGATTGGATTTGGGTTGGATTGGATTGGATTAAAGTGGAGTGTGTTGGATTGTGTTGCGTCATAGCCGCGGCACGTTGCGTCATAGCCGCGGCCGGCAGACGCGCTTGGGCCGGCGCATGTGCAGTACTCTCTCTTCCGCGGTTTCCTCTCCTTCGGGCGCGCTGCGCATATAACCGGTGTGCCGTTCTCCGGCCAAGCAACATCCGCGGTTGGCTCAAACACCTAGAGTCCACGCCGCTTTACAAGTACGCCAACGTCGTCGACTGGGACCGGCTTACGCAGTCCCCTCAACGTATATAAGCGGCGGAGCGCGCGTTCGGAATTCAGTCAAGGGCGTCTTTGCATGGCTTACGCTTGACGTGACGCTTTGCTTGACTCGAGTAGATGCGACGCATTTACTCGAGTTCCCCCCGTGGGAAGATGCGGGCGGCTTTTTTAAGTGGTGAACCACTTGCCGCCACCGATCATATGCGTACTGGGGCGGGAAATCAGTGCAGCTGGATTAGCATCCTCATGGGTCCGCTCCACTCGACAAAAGGCCACCAGTATGCTACACTTGTTCCGCCGAATCGGCCAGAAGTCAGGGGGTGCCTGCTCTCGAGTCATGCGTACGCTAGTGCGTGCTATCTTGCAGCCTCGACACGTTTGCCAAGCCCAGTTTCAACACCTTACCTTGCGCGACCGGGATCGCTTAGAGAATCAATGCGCGTTATCAGAGAAGCAATGCGATTTATCACCGGACTCCCTCGCATGACCTTTATACCGGCACTTCAAGCCGAGGCGCAGAGTCATCAAGTGAACCGGGCCAACCCACCGCTCCCGCTTGACTCGCCAGAGGGCCTTCAAGCGCATGTTGACGCAGGGGTAGCAGACGGCATCCTCCACACAAGCCTTGCCTACCCCACTATGTCATCCATCAACCAAACATGCATGTATTTCACGGAGGGGCTACTTTCTTCTGTGTTGGCGGAGATGGTTGCCATCCGTGATGGCCTGAACGCTTTAGCTTCTGAGCTCTCCGCTGACCCACCACCGTGATTGGTATTATACACGGATTCCACCCAGGCTGCTCGAGAGCTCCGGCGCGTTAACAGTGCACTGGGAGTTACATGTGAGGTTCACAAGATACTGCAATCATTCCTGTGCCCTGTTCGCGTCCTCTGGACCCGCCGGAGTACGACGACGCATACTCTCGCCGACTCCGCCGCTCATCCGCAGCAAGTGGTGTACTCACTCCCGTATCTGCAGCTGTCACTGGAGGACACCCTACTAATCAAAAAAGATATTCTTCGGCGCTCCACGCGTGCCCTTCTCCTTCCGCGTGGATCTGACCTTCCTGGCGGCTTAACCCGCCATTAAGAGGTCCTGCTTCGGAGAATCCGCCTGGGCGTCGCACTGACGCCTGCTGTGCGAGCAACGTGGACTTTTAGTCTTGCAGATCCTTCCCCGACCTGCCCCTACTGCCCTGCCCCTGTTGCTGAGGCGACATTGGAACACTTGCTAGGGACGTGTCCAGGGCTTCAATCAACCCGAGCTCGACACATGGGCCCCACAGGACATCGCCGAGGCCGACCTCCCGATATTCATTGGTGGGCGCACGGCCCCCTTTACAAGAACATGTTGGAATTCATTTCTGAAACTGGACTGTATAGTATCCGGTAGTGCCCGCAGCCCTGTGTGCGTGTTTTTTTCCCTTTCCTTATGTGTCGTACTTCTGTCATGTTTTGCCCATTGTTTCCTTGTTACCGTAAAAAGCCGCGTATAATACGGACCCGCGTATAATACGAGGTGTAATTCGGGGACAGCAAAATCAGAAAAAAAGTTTTCATCCGCATATAATACGAGGTAAAGAGCACAGAAAACATTTATTTGCACAGCAGTTATCCTTCAGTCATTGTCAGTTTTCACTGGCACTGTCTCCCGACGTCCGTTCAGTCATCGTCAGGTTCGCTGCCGCTGTCCCCTGAAGTCGCTTTGTTGGAAATGTCTTCCCACAGAAAGTGGTCCTCAGTGCCGTCAAGGGCATTCGACATGCCGCATTTTTTAAAAGAGCGACTGACGAGCTCCTCTGGGATGCTGGCCCACGCATCCGCGATCCAGCCTTAAAGCACCGCTGGAGAAGCCCGCGTCAGCCATCCGGTAGCTGTCACTTACGGGTCTCCTGACCTCATCCACTCTTGGTAGCAGGACCTGATGTCTTTGAAAGGCTTGTTGATGCAAACGTATAGCGGTTGCAGCTGGGAGGACTGGAATGACAATGAGTTCGATGCGGGGTTCGCGCATCAACTTCTTCACGGAATCGGCCGGGTGGCAGCGAAAGGCGTCCAACACGAGCACTGGCGGGAATCCTCAACAGTGCTCCAGGCCGCCGACACCACACAGACTTTATTCAGTCAAGCACCAGTTGCTTTCTCCACCCGTGAATGCTGCCTTCGGTGACGCCGAACTGCCGTCCTGCGGCGCAGTTCCTGATGGTCTCGGCACATAAAATAGCTTTTCTTTTAATTGCCGCTGAATACTGCCTTCATGCACCCGACATCGTGATAGACTTGCGGTTAACGTGCCGATCCTTCGCGTGGTGAAAACAATCAAAATGGCGCCGGCTGAGAGAAGCAGCAGCCAGCTAACGCCACCGCAAGATGGCCCACCCTCCGATGAAACCGAAACCGAAAGTGCAAATTTTCGGCTGAAAACTTTGGCATCCACATATAATTCGAGGCACAAATTTTACATAGTAAAATTTGAAAAAAAAACCTCGTATTATACGCGGGTTTTTACGGTACTTATGCCCTGTGGCAAAACGACGCAATAATAAAAAAAGAAACTTTTTTCGACGACTCTCCACCAGGTGCAAACGTCGTCTGCTCGGCGCTACTTTGAACGACTGTACCTATTTTAGTGTTCTCTCTGCTTACGAGGCATATGGTTTCGCCATGGTGATTTAAAGAGCATTAAAACTTATTTGGATCAAATTTGGGCAAAGGAAGTTTCAGTGCACTGTTGGTCTTTAAGCTGAGTGGTCTGAATCAATTATGAGTTCTCTGATATTTAAATAATCACCTTCTAATGCTTACACGGTGTCACAGCACCTTTGTGTCTGCGAGCCAGAAAATTTGTATGGTTTGACTTCGAATGCAATATTTGCGTTTGGATTGGTTGTTGATAGAAGCTCCTCCAATGAAGCGGATAGGTAATATTAAATGAGGGAAAAGAAATTCAACTCATATAAACGCCTAAATATTTTAGGATGCACGAAGTTGGAGCGGGTTATTCAGAGTGTATCGACAGTGTTAGTATTACTAAATAAGATTTAAAAATATATTTTGTAAGCCCGCTGCGGAATTCTCGTTTTGTTTACCTGCGGGACGCGAAGTTGGAAGCCGCGAGTGCATGCCTCGCGTTCCTTTCTTTTGTGCTTTCCCGATAACCTTTGTTGCGCTGGTATGCGGTCAGCTCTTCCCGTCGGCTCGGGCGGCGGCCGTCCTTGCTTCGGGAGGGGATTAGCCGGGAGTCGGGGCTAATTCCCGGTGGCGGCGATGCAGCGATGGCGTAGAGGTAGAACACCCGCCTCGCGTGCAGAAGGACCGTGGTTCGAATCCCGGTGCCGGACAATTCCCACCGGATTAAAAAAAAAAATCCGCGTATTGATGGAATTGCACAAAGGGGCTTGGGGTGCGGCCTGACCCCGGCGACCATTGCCGGTAATGCACTCCCTCACCAGAGCAGGATTGGCCACCCTGGTGTAGTAACGGCCACAACCTCCCATGAATACGCCAACTAACCCTCGGCCCTCAGTCCCCAGCGGCTGCGAAGCAACTGACCACGGCGGCGGTCAGACCTGTGACGCAGTAGAGGGTGCTAAGAATCACTGGATCCGGACAGGCCGCCAATGGAATCTGAACCTGGCAACGTTTAACGTGCGAACCTTATCTAGCGAAGCAAGTCTCGAGGTGTTGTTCGAGGAACTAGAGGGCATTAAATGGGATGTAATAGGGCTTAGCGAGGTTAGGAGGGCAGGCGAAGCCTTTACGGTGCTGAAAAATGGACACGTCTTATGTTACCGTGGTCTAGAGGACAGAAGAGAACTGGGAGTGGGATTTCTAGTCAATAAAAGCATAGCTGGCAACATAGACGAATACTACAGCATTAACGAAAGGGTAGCAGCTCTTGTAATTAGGCTCAATAAGAGGTACAAGCTCAAGGTGGTGCAGGGCTACGCGCCCACACCCAGCCACGACGACCAAGTAGTGGAACGCTTCTATGAAGATGTGGAATCGGCAATGGCTAAAGTAAAAACGCAGTATACTGTAGTTATGGGGGACTTCAATGCTAAAGTAGGCAAGAATCAGGCTGGAGACAAGGCAGTTGGGAACTATGGTCTGGGCTGTAGAAATAGCAGGGGGGACCTACTAGTTGAGTTTGCAGAACGGAATAACCTACGCATAATTAATACCTTCTTCTGTAAACGGGAGAGTCGGAAGTGGACCTGGAGGAGCCCGAATGGGGAGCACAAAAATGAAATAGACTTCATATTATGCGATAACCCTGGCGTCGTGCAGGATGTGGAAGTGCTCGGAAGGGTAAGGTGTAGTGACCACCGTATGGTAAGATCTCGAATTAGGCTAGAGTTGAGGAGGGACCGCAACAAGCTAGTACGAAAGAAGCCGATAAATGAGCAAACAGTAAGACGTAAAGTAGAAGAATTCAGGATCGCGCTGCAGAACCGATATTCCGCCCTTAACGAGGAAGCCGAGCTTACGACACAGGAAGCCAGCGACAACCTTACGCGCATTCTCACGGAGTGTGCAGTAGAAGTCGGGGGCACTATGGCTAGACAGGATACTGGTAAACTTTCACAGGAGACGAAAGATCTAATCAGGAAACGGCAAACCATGAGAATCTCTACCGCAGCTGACAGAATAGAACTAGCAGAGCTCTCGAAGTTAATCAATAAGCGCAAGACAGCTGACATACGGAAGTATAATATGGAGAGGATCGAATACGCTGTAAAGAACGGAGGTAGCCTGAAAGCAATAAAGAGACGTCTTGGCGTGGGGAAAAATCAGATGTATGCACTTTAGGATAAGCAAGGCAATGTCATCACAAATAGGGATAAAATAGTCACACTGGCCGAGGAGTTCTATAGGGATCTGTACAGTAGCCGGGACATACAGGATAATGCCGAACGAGACAGTAGTTCAGAGGAGATAGACATCCCACCAGTAACGACCGAAGAAGTAAGGAAGGCTTTGAAAGAAATGAAAGGGGGCAAAGCACCTGGTGAGGATCAGATAACAGCAGACCTCTTGAAAGATGGCGGAGAAATTGTACTTGAAAAACTGGCAAACCTGTATACGCAATGCCTAATGACCGCAATGGTACCGGAATCTTGGAAGAACGCGAACATCATCCTAATCCATAAGAAAGGCGACATGAAGGACTTGAAAAACTACAGGCCGATCAGCTTACTGTCAGTCGTCTACAAGGTATTTACCAAGGTAATCGCTAACCGAATCTCTGCAACCTTAGATTTCAGTCAACCTAAAGAACAAGCAGGGTTCCATAAAGGTTATTCAACAATGGACCATATTCACACGATCAATCAGGTGATAGAGAAGTGCGCTGAGTATACTCAACCCCTATATATAGCCTTCATAGATTATGAGAAAGCATTTGACTCGGTCGAAACCCTAGCAGTCATTCAGGCATTACGGAACCAGGGGGTAGATGAGCATTATGTAAGAATACTAGAGGATATCTATAATGGGTCTACAGCTGCCATCATCCTCCATAAGGAGAGCAGTAAAATACCTATAAGGAAGGGTGTCAGACAAGGAGACACAATCTCTCCAATGTTATTCACAGCATGCTTACAAGAAATATTCAGAACGTTGGATTGGGAACAGGTGGGAGTAAGGGTTAATGGAGAATACCTCAGTAACCTTAGATTTGCTGATGACGTTGCCTTGCTAAGTAACTCGGGGGACGAATTGCAAAGCATGCTTTCCGCACTGGGCCAACAGAGTAGAACCGTGGGCCTGAAAATTAATATGCAGAAAACTAAAGTAATGATCAATAACCTCGGGACAGCACAGCAGTTTGAGATAGATGGCGAGGCAGTGGAAGTGGTAAGCGAATATATATACTTAGGCCAAGTTGTGACCCCAGATCCCAACCATGAGGCAGAGATAATTAGAAGGATCAGAATGGGGTGGGGTGCATATAGCAGACATTATCAGATAATGAATAGCAGCCTACCATTGTCGTTGAAGAAGAAAGTGTATGACAGCTGCATCTTACCGGTACTCACCTACGGGGCAGAAACTTGGAGGCTCACTAAGAGGGTTCAACTTAAATTGAGAACGACTCAGCGGGCAATGGAGCGGAAAATGATAGGTGTAATATTAAGGGACAAGAAGAGAGCGGGGTGGGTCAGGGAGCAAACTGGTGTTAAAGACATATTAGTAGAAATTAAGAAGAAGAAATGGACTTGGGCAGGGCATGTAATGCGAAAGCAAGATAACTGCTGGTCATTAAGGGTAACAGAGTGGATCCCTAGAGAAGGCAAGCGCTGCAGGGGGCGGCAGAAAGTTAGATGGGCAGATGAGATCAAGAAGTTTGCGGGGATAAATTGGTCACAGTTGGCACAGGACCGAGGTAATTGGAGAATAATGGGAGAGGCCTTTGCCCTGCAGTGGGCGTAGACAGGCTGGTGATGATGATGATGATGATGATGACCCCATTTTATGTAAATATTGTAAATTTCTCTTGTAAATAGTGCTGCCCATAAACTCCAAGTTATATCGTACCCAAGCCTGCGTCTAATGGCTACCGGAATCCACCAACCACCGAACCCATCGACTCCTCGACGGCCGCCTCCGGCGGCTTAACAGATCGTCGGCCGCACCGGCGAACATCTCGTCTGGTCCTCATCGGTTGACGGCGGTAATAGCGGATCCACCTTTGGGGGAGGAGTGCGAAGGAAAACTTTACTGGCGCAGCCGACAGGGTGGTATCCGGAAGCAACGGTACGACACCTGCATCGCCTCTGGCTATTCGCCTCGGACGAAACAACTTGGCAGAACTTCACCGCGGCGAGATCTGGGATCGTCGCCCCTGGCTGCGGAGCAGCCGAACGTCGACAGAGCCACAACCACCCTGGGCGGAGTCACCGATCGACAGCATCACCAGGAAGCCTGGCGTGAACGCCGAACTCCGGAAACCTCGAGCGACCACAGGCCGCTAGCCACACTTGACGCAGCTAAAGTGGGTGAGTCTCCTCATTTCTTTCCCCGCTGCCACTGTTGTGTCAGAGCTGTGTGTTGGCTAGAGATAGCGGGTTAAGGGGCGAACATGTCTAGCGAGGGGATTGCGAGAGTGTGAGTGGCGGTAGCGACGTACAAAGTGAGGTGCTCTCAGAGCGCCAGATGGAGTACAATTTGAAAATGGCAAGGGAGCGTCGAAAAATGCTAAAACTGGAACTCGCTCTTGCGAAGAGTGCCTCTCGATCGCGTGAGCCCAGCCCAGCTGGCAGTGCGTCTCCGCGCGGTAGGAACAATGGTTTGCGGTACCATGCGAAAATGCTGGCAGGCGCATTCCCGAAATTCCCTACGGACGCGGAAGTACCGATATGGTTTGAATCGGTTGAAAGCACACTCTTGGCATACGAAGTCCCTAAGGAGTTCTGGGGGCAGATAGTGTTTCCCATTATCGCCGAGAGGGTCGAGTACCTTTCAACGAGACTAACTCCCGCTCAGCACCGCGACTACGAATCGGTCAAGGAGGTGGTACTTGAGGAGCTGAGGCTTTCGCCCTTAGAGTACCAAAAGCGGTTCCTCGGGGCCCGCAAGCGTAAGTCGGAGACGTGGAAAAGCTTCACCACCCGCCTTCGCAGCTACCTAAATTTCTACGTGGAAGCGAGAGGTGTGTCAACCTTCGAAAAGCTGTTGGACCTGCTCGTGGCCGATCAGCTGAAGACGGGGCTGACCGAGGAGGCTTTGAAATACGTGAGGCTGCGTGAGGGGGCCAGCTGGTTTGACGCATCAGAGTCCGCGAAGCTGCTGCAGACCTTTGAGGGTGCCGCAGGAAACAAAGACGCTAGCGCTGAGGCTAACGTGACCAACGGGGAAAAACCGGCGACTAAGCCGAGCGGTGACAACCCGAAGGGGCGACGGACACTTCCGCAGGGGCCCAAGACAAGGTTTAACCAACAGAGCGAGGGGAAACCTAACGCATGCTTCGAATGCGGCGCGGAGGGTCACCTGCGCCCGAACTGCCCACGTGTCCGGGAGCGACAGACAGCCGCGACAAACGCGCCAGCGCGCACAGAAAGGCTAATCGCCCGGGTCGCCACCGAGGGACCTACAGGTGTGGGGGATCGCTTAACGAGCGTAACCATGCACTGTGGGAACCAAGAGATAAGCGCAATAGTGGATACCGGAGCAGAAATCACTGTCGTGCGGGAGAGCATCGTGCCCGACGCGCTAACGGAGTCTCACGGCACCGTGAAGCTTGCGTCCGCGTTTGGGGAACAAGTCGAGGCTAAGCTAGTAGTCCTCCCGCTTGCACTAAGGGCGGGCCAGGCGATTTTCTCCAACGTCGGGGAAGGGACTCCAGTGCTTTGCGCACTCACCGACAAGCTAACATCGCGTACAGACTGTTTGCTATCCGCGGAGGATTGGGGCGTTCTGCAGGAAAACCGAGATCAGGAGCAGGAGGCAACCGGGATGGTCGCGACACAGACGAAGCGCGACGAGCTGGTAGCCGCGCTTGAGCTGAACGAGGCAGACGCTCCCCAAGAAACCCTGGAACAGGGTGAGGAAAACGCGAACGAAGCGGTAACCGGTGAGGTTGACGGCGACGCGGGTGATAGCATTCACGAACGAGAGCCTGCCGCGAGTGACACCCAAGCGCTTAGAGCAGAGCAAAAGGGCGACGCAACCCTCGAAAAAGCGTGGCGCGATGCAGCCGGCGGGAAGGGAGGCATGCTGGTTATCGACGGCTTGCTCTACCACCGAGACAAGGTGCTGGGGGAGCCGATCAAGCAGTTGGTTTTGCCAGTGGTGCGTCGCCGCCAAGTACTCAGACTGGCTCACGAATCGCCCTGGGGTGGTCACCTAGGTTGTCGAAAAACCAGCGCTAGAATAAAGTACAGCTTCTATTGGCCAGACATGGAGAAGGACATCCAGGAGTGTTGCAACAGCTGTCACGGTTGTCAGGTGAGGTCAGACCGGCGACTAACAGACCGCATGCCGATAGCTCCGCTAAGCCGACCAAAATACCCATTCCAAAAAGTGAACATCGACGTGGTGGGGCCGATAGACCCGCCTTCGAGACGCGGATACCGATACGCGTTATGCGTCGTGGACTTGTGTACGCGTTGGCCGGAGGTGGTCTGCCTAAGATCATTGACCGCGAAGACTACCTGCGACGCGCTGCTGACGGTGTTCGCTAGGACGGGAGTCCCGGATGTAGTTAGCTCAGACTGCGGGACAAACTTTACCGCGCAGCTCACCACCGCGTTTCTGGCGCGGCTCGGGTGTTCCCCGCGGTTCTCTACACCCGACCACCCTGAGAGCAACGGAGCGGTAGAGCGTTGGAACCGGGTGTTTAAAAATATGCTTTTCCATGTGGTAGGCGAACACGCGGGCGAATGGGATAAGTTCGTCCCATTTTTGCTCTGGGCTTACCGCGAGGTGCCACATGACACAACCGGGGTGTCCCCATTTCGGTTGTTGTATGGTAGGGACCCGGTCGGCCCACTAGCTATTCTCCAAGGCTCGTGGACAGGAGAACAGGAGCTCCCGATCGCCCTAGCTGAGAGTCCCGAGCAATACTTGCTAAAATTGAGGCGAAAACTTCAACAAGCGGCCGAAGCTGCAGAAGGGACTAGCGCTAAGCGCCAGCATGAATACGCTACCCACTACAACCTACGCACTACCCCGAAGTCCTTCGACCCCGGGGACCAGGTGCTAGTGTTCGATGATAAGCGACCCGGAAAGTTATACCCTAAATGGTTGGGTCCGTATACAGTCAGGGAGAAATACAGGCAGCATTCCTACTATGTAAAGAAGCCGGAGGGAGCACGTATGCTGGTCCACGGTAACCGACTGCGACCCTACACCTGCCGAGTGCAGAACATTGGCGTCATATTTCATGACGACCAGGACTTCGGAGAAGTCGAATACGTGCCCAGGAAAATCGCTGCGGCTGAGGTTGCCCCAGTGCTCCCTGAGGAGAAAACCTTGCACCTGCGCCCGGAGGATAGGGTCAGCATAAGCGAATTGTTTCAGCACTATGCCCCCCTGTTTTCCGGAAACTTAAGAATCGCTAGGGTGGGAGAGCACAAAATTAAACTCATCGAGGGCGCGGAACTGAAGCGGAACCGGCCGTACCGCATGCCGGAGGCATTGAAGGGAGAGGTGACGAAGCAGGTGAACGAACTGCTAGAGCTAGGCCTTATATACAGGTGCGAAAGTCCTTCCGCCCACCAGTTGGTGTGCGTTTCGAAGAAGGATGGCACGATAAGAATATGCGTCGATTATCGGAACCTAAACGCGATCACCGAGCCCGATGCTTTTCCTATGGGTTGTCCTCAGGAGTTGGTTTTGAAGGTAGGCAAGGCACATTTCATCACCTTGATCGACCTACGACGCGGGTATTGGCAGGTACCACTGGCGGAGATTTCTCAATTGGCTACCGCGTTCGTGTCGCACATGGGACAGTTCGCGTGGCGGGTGATGCCTTTTGGTCTGCGAAATGCAGCCGCCAGCTTTCAGCGAATCATGAACCAGCTGCTCGCACCTGATGGGGGTTATGCTTGCGCCTACCTCGACCACATTGCCGTTTTCAGCGAGTCGCTGCCCGAGCACCTGCGGCAGTTACACGCCGTGTTTGCGACGCTCGCCTCGGTGGGCCCCTCGGCGAACTTAGAGAAGTGTCAGATCGCGCAGTCTTCCATCCGCTACCTGGGTCACGTGGTGGGTTCCGGGAAGCATGGCCCCGACCCGGCAAAGCTGGAGGCGATCAAAGGGCTTAAGGTACCCCAGACTAAGAAAGAGCTCAGGAGCGCGCTGGGCCTGTGCGGATATTACAGGGACTATGTACCTAACTTTGCCGCCATCGCGAAGCCTCTGACTCAGTTGACAGCTAAAGGCACTCCCTCTCGCATCCCATGGTCTACTGAAGCCGATCATTCCTTCAAAATGATCAAACGTGCTCTCTGTGATGCCACCTCCTTGACAACACCCGATATCACCAAACCCTATTGGCTGTTTACCGACGCGTCAGCCATCGCCGCGGGAGCCTGTTTGGCTCAACTGACCGACGACGGCAAGGAGCTGCCGATAGCATTCGCCAGCCACCGCTTCACGCCCACGCAATCGAGGTGGTCCACCATTGAACGCGAGGCATTCGCGGTGATTTGGGGTCTGAGGAAGTTCGATACTTGGGTATTTGGCGCCCAAGTCATAGTCGTGTCCGACCACAACCCACTCAGTTACCTCACCCAGACAGTACCGCAAGGGGCAAAGCTCACGCGTTGGGCCTTGGCATTGCAGCGGTATAACATTGTGGTAAAACACCGGAAAGGCGAGGCACACGCCAACGCGGATACCCTGTCCCGCCTTCCGAACGAGAGCTGGAATGAGGCGCAGTAACGGCTCTGACATACGCACTGGCCGGGGAACAGCGTGGGGAGGCCACCGGTGCCGGTGTGTGTGCGAGTGTGTGCGCGTAGACGAAAACGGAACACTGAAGAAGTGGCCGTATGAACGATCGTCTAGCCAGTGGCAACCAGTGTACCTCTGGTGTTTGCATGTGTTTTTTTTCTGTTCCTTTTGTCTAGCATTGCGGTAGGGTGTAGCGTGTCTCACGTTATATTGTGTTATTTTTAGTTTCAGTTCTAAGCCCTAAACTGCGTGAAAAACAATAGCTACATGCAGCTGACTTTTATTATTTTTTAAAGCAAAGCTTTCTACCTCTACCCCCCAAGGGTCCTTTCGCGACCGTTGGTGTCACCAGAAAACTCCAGCGAACAAATAAAAGAATTTACCGGAACCGCCGGGAATCGAACCTGGAACTAATAGACTAACAAACCGAGAGCCCGTTGTCTTACCGATTCAGCTACGAGCCCACGTGAACACGGGACGACATATGGTGTACTCACCAAGCACGTCTACGGGTTTACCCCCTGCCTTCTCGCTGAATGCCACGCGAAAGCGTCACACGACCACTCACGCCCGTCTAGCGGCCCTGTGCGCACCTTGCTCATGTGCTAATAGTTACAAAAATTAAAGGAAGCTCACACCAATCCATGGCATCTCACTTTTAGTACGCCAATGTGCTAAAGCCTGTGGCCTCCAGTGTTCACGTAAAAAATCACAGCTCCTTGTCGTCCGCCCTCACGCCAAATCAAGGAATACATTCAAATACTCCTTGATGACCAGGCCATCACTCCAAACCGCAGCATCAAGATCCTGGTCCTACATTTCCAGGCCAACACCAAGAGTCACGTCTCCTTGCAGCGCCTGAAAAACAGCATTAATCTAATCATACACATGATCAGGCGAGTTGCCACCAAGAAGCGAGGCCTAAAAGAATCCGGTACCTTTCGATTAATTGAAGCGTAAGTTCTCTCGAGTGTTACTTACGACAAACCCCTATCTTCTTCTCGACGAGGTAGACATAGAGATGTTTTATATAATGATTAGAAAGGCGGTTGAGCAGGCCACTGGTCTTCTCATGAGTGCGTCCACACTGAGGCTGCTTAGCACGGGCTCCACAACACGGTGGAAGAGCTGATAGAAGGCCATCTTTCTAACCAGAAGGTCCGACTCAGAACTGCGGTGGGTAATCGCATGCTTCACCAGATTGGCTGGGCAGCCCAGAATGCCACTCCGATTGACGTACTTCCAGACTCTTGGCGACTAAAACTAAAGATGCTCCCTTTGCTTAGAAATATGAACCCCTCACATGACGAGAGTCACCGAAAAGCACGGGCTCAAGCGCTAAGCACCACCCTCGGTGGGGCTCATGCAGTTATCTACACAGACTTCTCCTAACATCGAGGGCAGCAACACGCCATCATTGTGGCTACCTCCAGAGCCAACCTCCTTGCGTGTACCTCGCTTAGGACCCAACAAATGACGGCAGCAGAAGAGGCAGCCATCACCTTGGCTCTCACTCAACCAGGGGTTCGGAGGGTAGTCACCGATTCCCAACAAGCCTACTGGAATTACCAGTCGGGTTGGGTGTCCTGACCTGCATTGTGCGTGCTAAAAAACCACTCCCCAAACGGTTCCATTCAGCTCGTCTGGACACCGCCTCACGCTTCAATGGAGGGCAACAAATACGCCCACCCAACAAGCCTGCGCTTTTACCTCCCATGCTATGGAGCTGCACGAGGACAGTCACCTGCTTGTTACGTCCAGGGAGATAATCCAGCATTATCGACTTCTGAGACAGACCGTACCTTCACCTTACCCTGACCTTTCCACAGAACAACAAAGTACCCTACGGCTCATACAATCCGGGCTCCTTCTCACAGCCTACGTGTCTTCACGTAATGCATCCGAATCGCTACGACTCTGAATGTAAATTTTTCTCAGAAGTAGGAATACTCCGCCCCGTAATCGGGGTGTGCGACTTTAGCAGTGAGCAACCTCCTCTCTTTCCGTCATCTACCCAACAAGAGCAATGGGAGATGCTGCTGTCCAGGCCCTCTCTACCTACCCAGCTTCAGCGGGTGGACAGAACACAGGCTGCTCGGACTGCATATGGGCCCCACAGAAGAAGGAACCACTCCCCAAGGCTGCACTCTGGGCCGTTCAGAAATCTGAACAGAAGTAGTTCTTCCTCCTCCTTCTCAGCCGCAAGTCTCGTCGCCTCCGTCCGCGGCGCAGAGACGGAGAATAAGGGCTTGTGTTCGGGCTAGTTGGTGTTCCATAACTACTTCTTAAGCGCCAAAAAATACAGATACATAGAATGAGACAGGGTCACGCGCTATCCCGTGTCCCTGTCTCATTCTATGTCCCTGTACTTTTTGGCGCTTAAGAAGTAGTTAGAGATGGAGAAGTCAGATCGTCTAACACCGGGTTGGAGCTTACTTTGATTTTACAAAAAAAAAAGTTTCCACCCTTGCTACACCAATACAACTCAACCAAACACCGTTCATGCATCATGCATTGATTTAACCTTACCAAGAATATCTATTTGAAGTAATAAATGGTGTGGTTAAGTGCATTTCACTTCTCTCTGGTTTTACTATTTGTAGAGCGATGTGAGTGATTTTAAGTGACGTCGCATGAGTAATCGTTATGGGTGCCGTTTACAGCTTTGCTTTCCAACCACATTCACGGGGTGGATTGGCGCGATTGTTTTTTTGTGTGTGTGTTTTATTTGTTTGTAGTGGACCAATCGGGGCTTTTAGAGCTGATGTCACCCTGATGTGAGCCCGGATATCCGCCTGACATCATGTGCACTCTCGCACCAGCAGGGGCGCTGCCCAAATCCTATAAATGCTAGGAACCCCATTACCGGGGGCGGATTTTACTTCTTGCAGGCGCTTCGCGCCATCGGCTATGCCGAGCGTCCTTCTAAGATCCACCACTTGGGTCCATTCTCGTTTGTAGGTACCCTGTACCTTCGGTTATGCCGAGAGTTGTAACGAGTTACCCCATTTTATGTAAATATTGTAAATTTCTCTTGTAAATAGTACTGCCCATAAACTCCAAGTTATATCGTACCCAAGCCTGCGTGTAATGGCTACCGGAATCCACCAACCACCGAACCCATCGACTCCTCGACGGCCGCCTCCGGCGGCTTAACAGATCGTCGGCCGCACCGGCGAACATCTCGTCTGGTCCTCATCGGTTGACGGCGGTAATAGCGGATCCACCTTTGGGGGAGGAGTGCGAAGGAAAACTTTACTTACTTGTTCTCCCTGCTATTTTATTAGTTTGCTTTTACAGGCACGCTACTCCTTGTGAGGTAGCCGCTGTGTGCATGATGTGCCTATTATCGGGACTGTCTTACCGCGTTTCATACACACGCGTGCATATATTGGTACACTTAATTTTAAAATTATCATACCAACGTACGCAAGTGAAAGACCTTCGTACTGGTGGCGAGGAACGAGGAACGAACGTGCATTTCTGGTAGATTTTCTCTTAAACTCTTCTTTGCCTTGTTGAAGCTTTGCGGGCACAAGAATATCGTTCTTTCAATGCTTAATCAGTCCGGCATGACAAACAAGTGCCGTAATTAAAAAAAAACAGGCTACAGACCACAGGCCCTCTCAAGAACACAGGCACACTTGACTAAACCAGTGCTGGTCGTTATGCGACGAACACAGTTGATAGCAAGAACTGAATACAGCGAAGGTTTATTCGGTTCGGAAAAAAAAAGACATCGGTGATTGTCCGAGTGGTTACCCTTATTAATTGTGTGTGAAGTTTCCGTCGTTTTTGATAACTTCACGAATGCGTCGGGGGAGCAACTCATAAAGCGACTTTATGATTTCGGGACGGGAGGGCAGGCGTCCCCATTAATCTTCCACTGCCTGCCACAACTCGCCCCCCGCGCGACCGCAGTCATTTCGTTTGCCGAGATTCATCTTCATAATCACCCACACATTTTCTATCGGATTTAGGTCTACCCCGCACGGAGGCCACCGCAGCTGTCGCACCGCGTGGTGCTCGAGCACTGAGCTCACGGCTCGTGCTGTGAAGACAGGGCTTCGGTCCTGTTGCAGGATGAAGCACCCGTCCAGGACGTAGGGGAGCAGACTTGTCGAAATAATGTTACAGTACTGGGAAGCATTGAATGGCCCAGAAATTCTGACGAGGGGTCCCAGGCCGTCCGCACTCATTGCGCCCCATACGCTGACGGAGCACCTCCCACTGGAAAGGGCGCTTTGGATGTAGCCGGGCTGGTATCTAAATACCATCGGGCTAAATACAGAAATAGATTCAGGAAAGATATCTCCGAGGAAAGATATCTCCGAAGATGTTCGGAGGGTATACTAGCTAAATAAATGAAAGGACATTCGCTGTGTTTGATAGTTTACATCGATTGAAATTACTGGCAGATTTTTTTAGCGGGAAGCTGCACCCCCACTGCGACGTAGGCGAACAGTATCCTGTATAAAACTATGCATCATTTTCATCCTCTTTCCACATTGGGAATTACAAAAGCCCCTTTAGCCGATGCAGGTTACCTGAAGTGTTTCGTAAAAAAACAGCGACAAGAAACGCTTAACAAACGGTGCTTATAAAACTACGATTAAAACGTTTCAAATGAACCCAGCTGAATAAAATTTACAGGGACATTGTATATCGGTTGCTCCGAAATATAGTTATTAACAGGTAGTTATGCATTGCTAGCCTTAACAATTACGCTTAGCGTTGCACTCAGGAACCCCGAAGGAATGCTCAGCAATTCTCATATTAAACCGTGCTCCCGATTTGACCTCTTACAATATAGTAGTTGTTTATATATCATCTAGAATGCACATTACCAGCTACGTTTCACAGTTTAGTTTCATACGTGCAGCTCATCGGACGCCAAACACGCCGCTGTTGATCCCAGCCAGTGGAGAAAGTCGATTCGTCTGTGAATATAACTTCCTTCCACTCGTCCGTTGTCCACCGCTCCACTACCCGGGCGACCTCCAGCCTTTCCAGCCTCTGGCGGTCCGTCACGCGCGCTTTCTGCGCTGCCACGTAACTCCCGAGTCCCGCTTCCTTCAGTCGTCTTCGAATTGTCTCGCAAGAGACATTCAATGACAGCTCCTGTCGAATTTCTTTTGCAGACAGGAGGGGATCTGCCAGAGCGGCTGCGACAATCAGTAGTTCCTGCTCCTCACTGGTGACTTTAGGCCGCCCGCGGCGCTCTGCGTCAATGAGTCTGCCCTGATCATCGCGGTAAGCTTGAATAATGCGGCTTACCTCCCGGTGAGATGGCAACTTTCCCACTGAGTAGTCCCTTCAATGAAAAGTCGCACGATGTGCCTCCGTTGATCGATGGGGACGCGGGCAGGCATTCTTCACGAATATGGCCATGCAGGACGAGTTACGTGCTTTATACACTTCATAGCTAACACTCTCCAATGGGTGACGTGGAAGGAAACGCCTCATTGCTTTTCGATAGCAATTCACTCACACCGACAGCTGTGTATTTCGGTCTATTTTTCCGAAGCGAATAAACTCTTTCCTTCCTACTTTCTTCCCTCCTCCCACCTTTAAACCGCCTCTTATATGCCGCACGGGAAAAACTCGAAATTAAAAAAAAAAACATCGCTGTTTTTAGTTATATCAACTGTGTGTTTGTCGCATAACGACCAGCACTGGTTCAGTCATGTGTGAATCTTTATCGCAGCCTTTCTTCAACGCCAGTTTGCGTTTCAGTCAATAAAATGATAAAAAGAGCGCCGAACGAACATTCTCAGATGAACGCACAGTTACGCGGCATCAGCGCATGGCGCACGCTGCCGGTTGATGACATGCATCCAAGGAGGTTGTATAAAACTTCTGGAGTGGAGGCCGCCCATAACGGGCATCGCAGGGAGGTGAAGCCGGACGAACCGGTCGGCGGCCACATTGCCGTGGGCAGAAAAGGCGCTGAGCCTGCAGGGACGTTGAAGTGCGGTCGCGTTTTTTTGGCTTTACAAGGGAGAAAACGATGGGTAACCTGGTTTATCAATTACGATATTTGAGGGCAGCCTGAATTTTGCCTTACGCGGAAGGTATTGACGTCAGATATGGTTCAAGCAGCGAGTTCGCGTGTGTATATCTTACGGTGGTGAACAGAGCTGTCGCCGCGGGAAAACGCGTCGCGCTTGGCTAAAGACACCACCCCTCCTTTTATTTCAATAAACGTTTATTCTGTATAACTAAGGCTATAGGCCGTCCCCCTTAACATTAAAATTACCTCATGTTGCACGCCATGGCAAGAGATCCCGCGTTATAAGATTACTATTGGCCGTGATTTAACGCTAAAGTGCAGGACACGCGACAGCGCTGTTGTTTGACGCTTGTTTCTTTTATCGGCATTGCGTGGATTAATGAACGCTTATTGATTAATGATTAATGCATAATAACGCAGCTCTCACACCCAAGCAAGCTCTGTAGACATAGTTTAGCGGTTCTAATAGTTTTTAGGCAGTACTGCAAGGAATCATATGCATCAGGATATTGCAATCTTTGTGTGTACTGCACATGCACGTTTTCTGGTTTAAACAACATAGCCCTTGCCGAAAAGACCAAATGAAGCACGAGCTTTTGATTGATTGATTGATAGATTGATTAAGCAATTAATTAATTAAGTTTAACGCGCCGGCGAAACGCAGGCGATGAGGCGCGTCGTAGTGGATGGCTCCTGATTAATTGTGACTACCTGGGGATCTTTAACGCGCGCCGAAATCTCGTACACACAAGCGTTTTCGCTTTTTGCCTTCATTAGAAAAGCCGCCGCCGCGGCCTGGAATCAAACTCGCGTTCTAGGGATGAACAGCACAATGCCTTAGCCACTGAGCCACCACGGCGGGTCTATTTCCAGCTTTTCAATCGTATTTTGCAAAATGGATTAGGCACACACTGAAGCTCATTAACTGCAGAAGGATCAACATTTGGGCGAGTTGGTACTGGTTATGTATCATCTTGACGAAACAGCGTAAAAAACGGGGACACTAGGAGAGAAAGACAACAGGACGACGCTGTACTCACAACCATTTTTTAATAAACTGCAACACGCATATATATACTATGTCCCCAAAACCCACGTGCGCTCACAACATGACGCACATCGAGATTATCACTACAAAGTAACACCAAACTTCAAGTCACGGACTTATCTAGAAATAAGAATTCTTTTTCATGTAATGCTATCGACGGCTCACTTATGCAGATATCGCCTCTTTTTCTAATGTGAAATGCTTCGATAACTTCCCTAGTGATCTGATTAGTGTGAACCGAAAGGATGGTGGTGTCATGAAAAAGCGGAACGCACCCATGCTCGGAACAGTGTCTGGTGACATGTGAATCTTTCTTGTTTTTAGTGCGTTTTTGTGCTCTAATAATCTTATATTCATGCAACGACCGGTTTGCCCAACATATACGTGGCCACAATTAAACGGAATTTGATAGACCACCCCCGTTTTACACTCGACTAGAGGGGACCTGTGCTTAACAGAGCATTTCTTTTTTTTTTTTAACTGCAATATCAGATTCTGCCAATTTTCTTTCTATTCGACCACAAATTTTTCCCATCTTAATGGGTGCTGAAAAACAACATTTATACCAAATCTACCAGCTACATTTTTGAGCCCATGTGACAACTTATGCTTATACGGAATTACTACCACTTTTCTCTTTTTACAAGGTTCACCCTCCCTTGGTTCTACGGAAGTAACTTCTTTTATCCGCCTAAGAAGCTTTCTTGTTGTTGCACAAAGAACATGCTCAGGAAAACCTGCCGTTCTTAACCGCTCCATTTGTACTACAAAACTTTTTGAAACCTGATGAAAGCAAGACCTGGAGAGGGCCGATAACAAGCACGAGAAGGCAATGCCATTTTTTACTATCTTGGAATGCGAGGAATTAAAATTGAGTATGGGTTTGTCTGATCTCGGGCTGTATTCCCAGCAAACGTGCGCATTAGTTAAATAGAGTTTAACATCTAAAAATTGCAACTGATTATTATTTGGTACTTCATGCGTGAACTGTAGACCAAAGCCATTATTATGGAAAATTTGAACCACCTCTGTAACTGTCTGTTTGAAATCACACTTCTTCACAAAAACAAAAAAATCGTCTACGTATCTTAAAACTTTAATTACTACGTCTTCCCCCATTTTATAAATATTCCTATCCACCCTGGCCAGAAAAATATTGCTGAGTACTGGTGCAACTTTTGACCCCATGCACACCGCCTACCGTTGGCGATACACTTCCCCACTTCACACAGGTAGACGCTAAATAGAAAGAAAGTATTTCAAGAAAACTGCTGACCGACACACCGCTACTATTACAGAACTTTAGCTCATCATTATCTTCGGTTATACATAGTTTTACACTTTTCATTAGTTCATTATGCGGTATGCTATAATATAAGTCTTGTACATCAACACTGAACATATTACACACTCCCGGGTTTGACTGAATAAGAAAATCGACAAGAACACTGGAGTTTTCTACTAAGAAAGGGTCAACAATTGCTAAAGACTGGAGATGTTTTTGAAGGTACGCTGACACTGCTCGCTGCCACGTATCTCTTTCCGTGACTATTGCCCTGAACGGAATATCAGGTTTGTGGGTTTTTGCAGAAAAGAATATATCTAAACACCCTTTACTTGCTTTACTAACTGTGTCTGCTAACTTCTGTAGGTTGTGCGAGTGAAGCAATGAGACCGCGTGTTCCTTCACCTCTGCCGGCTTAAAATCTACTTTGTTGAAACTTTTTTCCACTGCAGCTATCGCTTTCCTGCTGTATACACTCCCAGGCACTACTACAAAGAAGCCTTCCTTGTCTGAGGTCATAACATGAAGATCCCTACTCACGGCGTAGTTCACCACATCTCTCACAGTCCTATTGACAGAACTCTTTGCTTCCACTCGTTCTAGTACGTGCACGCACTCGGCGGTGAAGCGATGCCTTTCTTCATCTGTACTACCACGGGTGACTGACCTAGCCAAAGTCACCAACTCCGGAGGGTTCGGGCTTGGCTCGTGTGCGAACTTTGGGCCGAGGGCAAGAGCTCTTCTGTGCCTCTCAGGTAGTGTTGCATCCCCCAGGACCAGAACCTTTGCTTCTTGCGGCTTGCTTTTCTTCTCTTTGGGGAGGGTAGGCCGGGTGTTATTCCACATCCATTCCGCAGTCTGGTTAGACGTCTTCCGCCAATTCAGAAAATCCCGTCTGCTCCTGCCTCTATCTTCCTCCCTCCAACAGGCTGTCCGAAGGCAGTCTTCCAGAAACCGAGCTTGATTTATCCACTCCGCCTTTAGGATTCTACACAAGCGTCTAGTGTGTCCGGAAGAAGGCTGCAGGAATCCACACAGCGACTGCACATCACTCGGGCACAACCCATACCTAGCATGCCATGCTAGGACCCTGCTCTTGCAAACACAGACCGCCATCATCGATGCGAGTGCACTTGGGTTACATAGGTCATAGTGGTTAGGACGGAGAACAGAGCCCGTTGTAATAGAAATATACTGCAGAAGGATCAACATTTGGGCGAGTTGGTACTGGTTATGTATCATCTTGACGAAACAGCGTAAAAAACGGGGACACTAGGAGAGAAAGACGACAGGACGACGCTGTACTCACAACTGTTTTTTAATAAACTGCAACACGCATATATATACTATGTCCCCAAAACCCACGTGCGCTCACAACATGACGCACATCGAGATTATCACTACAAAGTAACACCAAACTTCAAGTCACTGACTTATCTAGAAATATGAATTCTTTTTCATGTAATGCTATCGACGGCTCACTTATGCAGATATCGCCTCTTTTTCTAATGTGAAATGCTTCGATAACTTCCCTAGTGATCTGATTAGTGTGAACCGAAAGGATGGTGGTGTCATGAAAAAGCGGAACGCACCCATGCTCGGAACAGTGTCTGGTGACATGTGAATCTTTCTTGTTTTTAGTGCGTTTTTGTGCTCTAATAATCTTATATTAACGCAACGACCGGTTTGCCCAACATATACGTGGCCACAATTAAACGGAATTTGATAGAATTTGATAGAGTTTGGTGTTACTTTGTAGTGATAATCTCGATGTGCGTCATGTTGTGAGCGCACGTGGGTTTTGGGGACATAGTATATATATGCGTGTTGCAGTTTATTAAACAATAGTTGTGAGTACAGCGTCGTCCTGTCGTCTTTCTCTCCTAGTGTCCCCGTTTTTTACGCTGTTTCGTCAAGATGATACAGAAGCTCATTAAAGCAGGTTTTTTTTTTATTTCGTGTGCACTTTACAGAAAGCATGATCATCTCACGTACATTTCTCACTCGCACTGACTTTCTTTATTTTTCAAATCCAGAAGATTATCTAATTGAATGCACGACTACATTAACCGCGCATGACCGCACGATAGTAGGGTGCTATTGATAAGAAAATCACGCGGACGAAGAACGCGGAAGAGCAGTGCGGGGCATCAGACTTCTACGAAACAGCGCTAACGAGAAACGTCTGAGTATTCACGTAGGGCCGGATGAAAATGAAATATATTAAACAAGAGTGACTTGATTTTTTACGGTAATTGTCTGAGCAATACTCTGTATTTAAATTTGTGTGGAAAAACAATTTGCGGCCCACATATTTACAAACATGTGATTTCGCGCAGCCAAGCGACTGCAGGACCACCCCAACTACGAGCGAAATAAGCAAGCGCGCAGGGTATGCTCAGTAAGCGGACGGCAGGTGCTACGGCGAATGTTCCCTTTACATCACGCACAAACGGCGGGCAAGTGTGCACTTATACCGTTATAATACTAGTAATGCCCTCGAGACCAAAAACGAACAGAGACCCTCAGTACTTACAGATGAAAGGTGATCCCCGACGCCTTCGTCGCGCGATTAGCGCAGCCGAACGCGACGACCGAGCAGACCATTCCTGCTTTCTACACCTTTGGAGCATGTATCAGCGAACGACGATCGAACGAACACGAGTTCTGCTCTTTGGCAAGAGAGGACTCGGAAAAACGACACATGGGAAAGAAAAAAAATGTCATTGTGTCTTCTGTTTATTTTAGTTGTTTGCGCCCAAAAATGTAAATAATTAGCAGATGTGTGCGGCCACCGGCGCACGCACAAGAGACGTGCGTAGCGCTTAACTACAAACACGAAGAGGGGAGCATAACCGAAACCACATGCGTCGAAATGAAAGCGTGCAAGAAAAGGTCGGTGTGGTTAAAGCTAGCCGCATAAGAAAATCGACTTGCAAAACAAGACAAAACAAAACAAAGAAAAGAACGGAAGCAAAAATATAACGTAAGCCGCCGCAAAAACAAGTACATGATGCGACCGGCGCAATGCGTCTGCTACGACGGAACGAGTTTTCTGCCCACGGCAAGATGGCGGCCGTCGGCGTCAGTTTTTGAGCGCCGTCTCCACTCCACAAGTTTTATGCATAACGCCCGGTCGGTAGGCGCGCCGCGCAAGGCGCCGCCGCGCGTCGCATTGAAGGGGATCAAAGTGCTGCAGCCGAAATCAAGGAAACTGACATGCACAAACTCTAGGGAGGGACACGCATGCGCCCTCCGCTATCTCGACAGCAGGCGCTGGGCCGGAAGGTGTCGCGCCGATAGTTTTCGCGCACCGCTTGCTTGGTCCGGTTTATTCTGTGACCGCCTGTACATACTACAAAAGGCGAAAGGAGGAACTGGTTCCATAGGCGTCAAGTAAGAAGGGGGGGGGGGGGCAGCGGGACGTGTGCTCCCACCGAGATTCTCCGGAGGGGGCGACGCCCCCCCACCAGGAAAATTTGTGTGCGCCATTGGCGTAGCCAGGGGAGGGGGGGGGGGGCGAGATTTTTACCCCAGGCACCGTGCTCCCTGCTATGAGCTTTACGTCACGTGTAACCAAAGGCGCATATCCTTCGAACGTGTCGCTATGAGAAACTAGGGCTGGGCATCGATTAAAATTTTAATCCGATTAATCAGCAGGCTTTAATCGGTTAATTGATCAATTAAAGCCAGCCAATTTTGTTGTTTGTCACAGTTTTGTTTTTGCACCGTGCATATTGCCGCGAACCAGGTATGGGTTTGTTTATTTATTGTTTGTTTTTTCTGCTGGGCCACGCCCGGCTGTGTATCTGCGTTCCAAGCGAAGCGCGTCTTCCATTCTTTACTTTTATGCCACACGTGCTATCACATTCAGATAAGCAGACTGTTTCACCCTAACCTCACTAGCCCATATTAATCTTCTGTGATCTACAATGTTCTGAATGTGAATCGACGGTTCCAGAAACACTTGCGCCGAAAGATAAAAGCCTGCAGAGCAGACGCCGCGGCATTCGATCTCCGACGCTCACTTGTGTACGTCACTTTGCTGACTGCTGCTTCGCCGCCCGCGTATTATTTGAGTTGTAAGGGGAGCACAAGTTCGCTCAAATAAACTTGTTTTAAGTGCACTTTATAAGCGACCCCAAACCATCCACCACCGGCGGCGGCGGCGGCGTCCGCAGTGCTCCTCTATATTATAAAAGAAACAGCATCCGGCGCCAGGTTTCGATCCGAGGACTTTGCGGCCGCAGCGCGACGCTCTACCGACCAAGCCACGGACACGACGGTGATATCAGTGTTAGTGACGCGCCTTATATCTTTAACGCATTCAAACTACGTCGTCAGCGGCGTGCGTTGGCGACTCAGCGGCGTTATAGCGGCTTGATAACTGCGTGGTGTACACGTGATACTACAAACCCGATGGAAGAGATGGAAGAGAAGGCGGCGAGGCGGTGGGCTGCGGGGGCCGAGCGCAAGCGCCGCAAGCGGGCCGACAACCGTGCATTCGCACTTTCACATTCTCCCCCTCGGGGAAATGCGGGGAAATTTTTTTCTTGAAGACAACTGCGTCGTCTTTGGCAACGCGACATCTGGTGGAGGTGCTGGGTACTAAGCTTTTATGCTCTCTACGACATCTGGAAGCCGCCCAGCCTGTCCAACCAGAGAAACCCGCCGACTGCAAGGATTGGTACCCGAGTTCGGTCTTCTGTCAGAAGGGCCCAAGAGAAGGAGCGCTGCAACCAACACCATGGTGCAAGAAACAACGTCTCCAATCGCCCTGCAGCAGCCCCGGGAACCGCCATCGTTCTGGGGAGCCCCCGCTGAAGACCCCGAAGAATGGTTGGAGAAGCTGGAGCGCGTCCGCATCTTCAACAGGTGGGACGACGAAGAAACTTGCCGTCATGTCTTCTTTTACTTAGAAGATGCAGCTCGAACTTGGTTCGAGAACCATGAGAGCTCTTTGACCGACTGGACTCAATTCAAAAGGGAGTTCCTTAAGACCTTCACTACCATGGTGAGAAAAGAGCGAGTTGCGCTTTTGCTTGAAACTCGAACGCAGCACCCCGACGAAGGTTGTCGTGATCTTCGTTGAGGAGATGAAGCGATTTTTTCGCCGTGCGGACCCCGAAATGACCGAAGAAAAGAAGCTCAGGTTTCTGATGCGAGGCGTGAAGCAAGAGCTCTTCGCTTGCCTAGTTCGCAACCCCCCCAAGACCGTGTCGGAATTCGCGTCTGAAGCCGCCGCGATGGAGAAGACGCTCGAAGTGGGTCCGGCGGCAGCATGGAATGCACTCGCTTCAAATTCCATGCTCTGTCGTGCAGATTGCTGCATGCACCGGAATCTACAGTGTTCTGGACGGACCATCTTTTTCAAGCAGCGTACCCTCTTGGCCGGTCAACGAACGTTTTGTGCGAAGTAGCTTGCTGGGTCACGGCGAAGAAATTTTTTGGCAACCGTATCAGCTGGACTGAAAGTGCGTGCGCATGGTGCGATATCAGCAACAAGGCGACGTCTGTGACGACACCGGAACGTATAAAGGCATCGCATCGTCCGCTGCTCTTCAGTGGGTCCGGCGGCAGCATGGAATGCACTCGCTTCAAATTCTTATGCTCTGTCTTGCAGGTAAGCTTGAAGTACAATTTCAAAAGCTATAGAAGTAGCAACTATTTCTTACTGCTGCTGCCGGACCCCCCTGCAGACCTCATGAATATGTCTTCTGTGCTGATGAATTTCTTGAGAATGCTGTTGCTCGTGTGTGGTGATGTGGAGAGTAACCCTGGTCCTGAGGTCGAAGACATGTTGCGAGAATTGCTTTCGGGGCAGACTAAAATCACACAGGAGATAACAGGTCTTTCCTCTGGGGTTGCATGCTTCGATGAACGATTAATTAAAATTGAGCTGTCCATTGCGTCAATTACTGATGTTGCGCCACGGGTGTCTGAACTCGAGAAAGCCGTAGCTGACATTCGAGAGATTGTTAGTAAATTGGACCGCAAAACGACGATTTAGAGAATAGGTCCCGTAGAAATAACCTGCTCATCTATGGCTTAACTGAAAACTCTGGGGAAACTTCAGATGAGTTGCTGGAAAAGGTAACTGGACTAATTACATCAAAACTAAAAGTTAGGTGTGGCGATATCGAACGATGCCATAGGCTGGGAGTGCGTAAGAGCAGTAGCACTAGCCCAAGACCTGTTATTATTAAGTTGCTGGATTTCAGAACTAAGGTCGCTGTTTTAAGCAATGCAAGCAAGTTGAAGGGCACGAAAATATTTATAAATGAAGACTTCTCTGTGCGCGTGAGGCAGATACGCAGGTAACTGTGGCAGAATTCTGCCGAGATAAGAAAGGATGCGGAAAAATCCAGGCTGCACTACGATCATTTGTTGGTGGACAACGTTCGGTATTCCTGGGATGAGAAGAAAAAAGCTATTGTTAACGAAAGCCGTCGGTTGTCTGCTACAAACAATGAATGACGGCTTAGTGCGAAATCCTTTGCGCTTTTGAATTTAAATGCGTGTAGCCTAGTTAATAAAATTGCAAACTTTAACTGGCTTATTCAGTGTCATAGTCCATCAGTTATCTGTGTGACTGAGACTTGGTTAAATGAATCTATCCTTGATCATGAATTCTTGCCTACTGGTTACACGGTTCTAAGAAAAGATAGGCCTTCTGGCCGTGGTGGCGGAGTGGCACTTTTTAAAGCAAAGCTTTCTACCTCTACCCCCCAAGGGTCCTTTCGCGACCGTTGGTGTCACCAGAAAACTCCAGCGAACAAATAAAAGAATTTACCGGAACCGCCGGGAATCGAACCTGGAACTAATAGACTAACAAACCGAGAGCCCGTTGTCTTACCGATTCAGCTACGAGCCCACGTGAACACGGGACGACATATGGTGTACTCACCAAGCACGTCTACGGGTTTACCCCCTGCCTTCTCGCTGAATGCCACGCGAAAGCGTCACACGACCTCACGCCCGTCTAGCGGCCCTGTGCGCACCTTGCTCATGTGCTAATAGTTACAAAAATTAAAGGAAGCTCACACCAATCCATGGCATCTCACTTTTAGTACGCCAATGTGCTAAAGCCTGTGGCCTCCAGTGTTCACGTAAAAAATCACAGCTCCTTGTCGTCCGCCCTCACGCCAAATCAAGGAATACATTCAAATACTCCTTGATGACCAGGCCATCACTCCAAACCGCAGCATCAAGATCCTGGTCCTACATTTCCAGGCCAACACCAAGAGTCACGTCTCCTTGCAGCGCCTGAAAAACAGCATTAATCTAATCATACACATGATCAGGCGAGTTGCCACCAAGAAGCGAGGCCTAAAAGAATCCGGTACCTTTCGATTAATTGAAGCGTAAGTTCTCTCGAGTGTTACTTACGACAAACCCCTATCTTCTTCTCGACGAGGTAGACATAGAGATGCTTTATATAATGATTAGAAAGGCGGTTGAGCAGGCCACTGGTCTTCTCATGAGTGCGTCCACACTGAGGCTGCTTAGCACGGGCTCCACAACACGGTGGAAGAGCTGATAGAAGGCCATCTTTCTAACCAGAAGGTCCGACTCAGAACTGCGGTGGGTAATCGCATGCTTCACCAGATTGGCTGGGCAGCCCAGAATGCCACTCCGATTGACGTACTTCCAGACTCTTGGCGACTAAAACTAAAGATGCTCCCTTTGCTTAGAAATATGAACCCCTCACATGACGAGAGTCACCGAAAAGCATGGGCTCAAGCGCTAAGCACCACCCTCGGTGGGGCTCATGCAGTTATCTACACAGACTTCTCCTAACATCGAGGGCAGCAACACGCCATCATTGTGGCTACCTCCAGAGCCAACCTCCTTGCGTGTACCTCGCTTAGGACCCAACAAATGACGGCAGCAGAAGAGGCAGCCATCACCTTGGCTCTCACTCAACCAGGGGTTCGGAGGGTAGTCACCGATTCCCAACAAGCCTACTGGAATTACCAGTCGGGTTGGGTGTCCTGACCTGCATTGTGCGTGCTAAAAACAATCGCGCCAATCCACCCCGTGAATGTGGTTGGAAAGCAAAGCTGTAAACGGCACCCATAACGATTACTCATGCGACGTCACTTAAAATCACTCACATCGCTCTACAAATAGTAAAACCAGAGAGAAGTGAAATGCACTTAACCACACCATTTATTACTTCAAATAGATATTCTTGGTAAGGTTAAATCAATGCATGATGCATGAACGGTGTTTGGTTGAGTTGTATTGGTGTAGCAAGGGTGGAAACTTTTTTTTTGTAAAATCAAAGTAAGCTCCAACCCGGTGTTAGACGATCTGACTTCTCCATCTCTAACTACTTCTTAAGCGCCAAAAAGTACAGGGACATAGAATGAGACAGGGACACGGGATAGCGCGTGACCCTGTCTCATTCTATGTATCTGTATTTTTTGGCGCTTAAGAAGTAGTTATGGAACACCAACTAGCCCGAACACAAGCCCTTATTCTCCGTCTCTGCGCCGCGGACGGAGGCGACGAGACTTGCGGCTGAGAAGGAGGAGGAAGAACTACTTCTGTTCAGATTTCTGAACGGCCCAGAGTGCAGCCTTGGGGAGTGGTTCCTTCTTCTGTGGGGCCCATATGCAGTCCGAGCAGCCTGTGTTCTGTCCACCCGCTGAAGCTGGGTAGGTAGAGAGGGCCTGGACAGCAGCATCTCCCATTGCTCTTGTTGGGTAGATGACGGAAAGAGAGGAGGTTGCTCACTGCTAAAGTCGCACACCCCGATTACGGGGCGGAGTATTCCTACTTCTGAGAAAAATTTACATTCAGAGTCGTAGCGATTCGGATGCATTACGTGAAGACACGTAGGCTGTGAGAAGGAGCCCGGATTGTATGAGCCGTAGGGTACTTTGTTGTTCTGTGGAAAGGTCAGGGTAAGGTGAAGGTACGGTCTGTCTCAGAAGTCGATAATGCTGGATTATCTCCCTGGACGTAACAAGCAGGTGACTGTCCTCGTGCAGCTCCATAGCACGGGAGGTAAAAGCGCAGGCTTGTTGGGTGGGCGTATTTGTTGCCCTCCATTGAAGCGTGAGGCGGTGTCCAGACGAGCTGAATGGAACCGTTTGGGGGGTGGTTTTTTAGCACGCACAATGCAGGTCAGGACACCCAACCCGACTGGTAATTCCAGTAGGCTTGTTGGGAATCGGTGACTACCCTCCGAACCCCTGGTTGAGTGAGAGCCAAGGTGATGGCTGCCTCTTCTGCTGCCGTCATTTGTTGGGTCCTAAGCGAGGTACACGCAAGGAGGTTGGCTCTGGAGGTAGCCACAATGATGGCGTGTTGCTGCCCTCGATGTTAGGAGAAGTCTGTGTAGATAACTGCATGAGCCCCACCGAGGGTGGTGCTTAGCGCTTGAGCCCGTGCTTTTCGGTGACTCTCGTCATGTGAGGGGTTCATATTTCTAAGCAAAGGGAGCATCTTTAGTTTTAGTCGCCAAGAGTCTGGAAGTACGTCAATCGGAGTGGCATTCTGGGCTGCCCAGCCAATCTGGTGAAGCATGCGATTACCCACCGCAGTTCTGAGTCGGACCTTCTGGTTAGAAAGATGGCCTTCTATCAGCTCTTCCACCGTGTTGTGGAGCCCGTGCTAAGCAGCCTCAGTGTGGACGCACTCATGAGAAGACCAGTGGCCTGCTCAACCGCCTTTCTAATCATTATATAAAGCATCTCTATGTCTACCTCGTCGAGAAGAAGATAGGGGTTTGTCGTAAGTAACACTCGAGAGAACTTACGCTTCAATTAATCGAAAGGTACCGGATTCTTTTAGGCCTCGCTTCTTGGTGGCAACTCGTCTGATCATGTGTATGATTAGATTAATGCTGTTTTTCAGGCGCTGCAAGGAGACGTGACTCTTGGTGTTGGCCTGGAAATGTAGGACCAGGATCTTGATGCTGCGGTTTGGAGTGATGGCCTGGTCATCAAGGAGTATTTGAATGTATTCCTTGATTTGGCGTGAGGGCGGACGACAAGGAGCTGTGATTTTTTACGTGAACACTGGAGGCCACAGGCTTTAGCACATTGGCGTACTAAAAGTGAGATGCCATGGATTGGTGTGAGCTTCCTTTAATTTTTGTAACTATTAGCACATGAGCAAGGTGCGCACAGGGCCGCTAGACGGGCGTGAGTGGTCGTGTGACGCTTTCGCGTGGCATTCAGCGAGAAGGCAGGGGGTAAACCCGTAGACGTGCTTGGTGAGTACACCATATGTCGTCCCGTGTTCACGTGGGCTCGTAGCTGAATCGGTAAGACAACGGGCTCTCGGTTTGTTAGTCTATTAGTTCCAGGTTCGATTCCCGGCGGTTCCGGTAAATTCTTTTATTTGTTCGCTGGAGTTTTCTGGTGACACCAACGGTCGCGAAAGGACCCTTGGGGGGTAGAGGTAGAAAGCTTTGCTTTAAAAACCACCCCCCAAACGGTTCCATTCAGCTCGTCTGGACACCGCCTCACGCTTCAATGGAGGGCAACAAATACGCCCACCCAACAAGCCTGCGCTTTTACCTCCCGTGCTATGGAGCTGCACGAGGACAGTCACCTGCTTGTTACGTCCAGGGAGATAATCCAGCATTATCGACTTCTGAGACAGACCGTACCTTCACCTTACCCTGACCTTTCCACAGAACAACAAAGTACCCTACGGCTCATACAATCCGGGCTCCTTCTCACAGCCTACGTGTCTTCACGTAATGCATCCGAATCGCTACGACTCTGAATGTAAATTTTTCTCAGAAGTAGGAATACTCCGCCCCGTAATCGGGGTGTGCGACTTTAGCAGTGAGCAACCTCCTCTCTTTCCGTCATCTACCCAACAAGAGCAATGGGAGATGCTGCTGTCCAGGCCCTCTCTACCTACCCAGCTTCAGCGGGTGGACAGAACACAGGCTGCTTGGACTGCATATGGGCCCCACAGAAGAAGGAACCACTCCCCAAGGCTGCACTCTGGGCCGTTCAGAAATCTGAACAGAAGTAGTTCTTCCTCCTCCTTCTCAGCCGCAAGTCTCGTCGCCTCCGTCCGCGGCGCAGAGACGGAGAATAAGGGCTTGTGTTCGGGCTAGTTGGTGTTCCATAACTACTTCTTAAGCGCCAAAAAATACAGATACATAGAATGAGACAGGGTCACGCGCTATCCCGTGTCCCTGTCTCATTCTATGTCCCTGTACTTTTTGGCGCTTAAGAAGTAGTTAGAGATGGAGAAGTCAGATCGTCTAACACCGGGTTGGAGCTTACTTTGATTTTACAAAAAAAAAGTTTCCACCCTTGCTACACCAATACAACTCAACCAAACACCGTTCATGCATCATGCATTGATTTAACCTTACCAAGAATATCTATTTGAAGTAATAAATGGTGTGGTTAAGTGCATTTCACTTCTCTCTGGTTTTACTATTTGTAGAGCGATGTGAGTGATTTTAAGTGACGTCGCATGAGTAATCGTTATGGGTGCCGTTTACAGCTTTGCTTTCCAACCACATTCACGGGGTGGATTGGCGCGATTGTTTTATTAAAAGTGGTATTGAATTCTCTTTACTGCCAGAACTCCTAAATACTGAATCTATATGGTGCAAACTAATGCTTGATGGTCTTGCTATTGTTGTTGGTGCTCTCTATCGTGCTCCTAACTCTGCCTCAGACGTTTTTTCGACTCTCAGCGACTATATTGTTGGACAAAGCTGGACTGTTCTAAACTCGTACTCACCGGTGCCTCCATCGATTGGAATTTGTTAACATCAACTGGTCCTGACAAAATAATTTGTGATTCTTTAATTAATATGTCAATAGCTTTCGATCTATCGCAGCTGGTTGATAAGGCTACACGCGAGGATTCTATACTAGATCTTGTTTTTGCCAACCATGAATTGGTTAAGAATGGATATCAGTGCAGGGTTGTCGATGGAATTTCCGACCATAAGGCCGTTATTGTTGATTTAAATGTTGCTTGTAAGCCCGTACGACCAACGTTTAAGACTGTGCTGAATTTTGAATGCGCAGACGACACTTCTATTTTTGCTAAACTTGCAACATGCTTTGACGATTTCTTATCTTGTAGTGACCACTGCAGTATTGATACGTTGACTAACCAATTTTACAGCATAGTTAATGAATGTATAGCACAGTTTGTTCCTCACAAGAGCATAAAACGTCATGCCAAACACCCTTGGTATACCAGGTCAATTATACAGATTAAACGTCGTATTAAGCGACTGCGAAAGCGACGGAGGGTTCACAATAATGACGGGGAGTCCCAAATAACTTCCTTAAATCTGAACTAAAAGCTAAAATGAGTGATGCGAGAAAGTTCTACTTTAATACCACGTTAAGTTCTTTTATGAAAAATAATCCCATTAAGTTTTGGAAAACTATCAATCCTACCACTGCCTGTTCGTCAACTTTCGTAATAGATGATGTGTCCTGCTCCGAATCATCCAAAATTTCTGAAGCCTTTAATAAGTATTTCCAAACTGTATTTGGAGATGACAGTGGAACGACCCCTGACATTCGTAGCAGCCAGGAAATAGCTTCGTTTCCAGCAATTGAAATTAGTTACACTGGCGTTGTCAACCTTCTGTTGAATATCGACACTACTAAAGGTGCCAGGCCAGATGGTATACCAAACATGTTTTTGAAGCGTTATGCAGAATGGAATGCTCGTTATTTATCTATAATTTTAGCTAAATCGTTAGAGACAGGTACTGTGCCGACCGTTTGTAAAATCGCCAATGTAATTCCTGTGTTGAAACCGGGTAATAAGCAACTCATTTCTAATTACAGGCGTATTTCATTTACGTGTACCTGTGGCAAGCTTCTAGAGCACATAATTCATAAACATGTACTTCAGTACCTCACTGATAACAACGTATTGTCGCGCAATCAGCATGGTTTCCGCTCTGGTTTTTCTATAACTACACAGCCCATTGAATTCACTCACGACATCGCTTCTGCTCTTAATACTCGAGGTCAGGTTGACGCCATATTCATAGATTATAGCAAAGCATTCGATGTAGTGTGTCACAGAAAACTTCTTACCAGACTCAGAAATATTATTAACGATGACAAAATAATAGGCTGGATAGCTGATTGGCTACGTTTGAGGTCACAATTTGTTACATTTGAGCATGCGCAGTCATCGTCGTGTGCAGTCACTTCCGGGGTACCACAGGACTCGGTACTTGGGCCGCTATTGTTCATTTACATTAAGTATGTCACACAGGTCATTAAGGACACACCAGTGAAGCTGCGATTGTACGCTGACGACTGCGTTTTCTAGTAGCGTAAATAATGCTCATGACCAAGTTGTTCTGAACAAAGTATTTTCGTCCTTTTGTTGTTGGAGCACCACGTGGCAAATGAACATTAATTACCAAAAAACTGTTAAAATGACATTTACCAATAAAAAACAGCCGCTAAGGTTTAGTTATAGTCACAATGGGTACTACCTAAACTCTGTGAATACATTCAAATATCTGGTTGTTACCTACCGTCAAAACCTAAAGTGGCACCATCATATCGAAACAATTTGCGCTAGGGCACTTAGAGAACTGGGATACATAAAACGAACACTCAAGCACTCTACCAAGGACTGCAAATTAACCGCGTACAAATCGCTCGTCCGACCATTGCTAGAGTACGCCTCAGTGGTATGGTCACCCTATACTGCACTTGCCATAAATATGCTCGAGGGCATACAGAAAAAAGCAATACGGTTTATTTTTGACCAGTATGACCGCAATTTTTCTCCCTCATCTCACGCATGCTCATTGTCGTTGGAACCCCTTGCTTTTCGACGCACACTTGATCGTATCACTCTGCTACATAAGATTTTACACAGCCGCAGTTGCACTGAAGCACCGATTACTTTTTTAAAGCAAAGCTTTTTACCTCTAACCCCCAAGGGTTCTTTCGCGACCGTTGGTGTCACCAGAAAACTGCAGCGAACAAATAAAAAAAATCGCGCCAATCCACAACGTGAATGTGGTTAGAAAGCAAAGCTGTAAACGGCATCCATAACGATTACCCGTGCGACGCCACTTAAATTTACTCACATCGCTTTACAAATAGTAAAACCAGAGAGAAGTAAAATGCACTTAACCACACCATTTATTACTTCAAAGAGATATTCTTCGTAAGGTTAAATCAATATATGATGCATGAACGGTGTTTGGTTGAGTTGTATTGCTGTAGCGCAAGAGTGGAAACTTTTTTTATAAAATAAAGCTCCAACCAGGTGTTAGACGATCTGACTTCTCCGCCTCTGCGCCACGGACGGAGGCGACGAGATTTGCGGCAGAGAAGGAGGAGGAGGGGGAAGAAATACTTCTGTTCATATTTCTGAACGGCCCAGAGTGCAGCCCTGGGGAGTGATTCCTTCTGGTGTGGGGCCCATATGCAGTCCACGCGGCCTGTGTTCTGTCCACCCGCTGAAGCTGGGTAGGTAGAGAGGGCCTGGAGAGCAGTATCTCCCATTTCTCTTGTTGGGCGGTTGACGGAAAGAGAGGAGGGTGCTCAGGGCTAAAGTCGCACACCCCGATTACGGGGCGGAGTGTTCCTACTTCTGAGCAAAATTTACATTCAGCGTCGTAGCGATTCGGATACATTAAGTGAAGACGCGTACGCTGTGGGAACGAGCCCGCTGTATGAGCCGTAGAGTAGTTCTCTGGAAAGGTCAGGGTAAGGCGAAGGTACAGTCTGTCTGAGAAGGCGATAATGCTGGGTTATCTCCCTGAACGTGACAAGCGGGTGACTGTCCTCGTGCAGCTCCATAGCACGGGAGGTAAAAGCGCAGGCTTGTTGGGTGGGCGTATCTGTTGCCCTCAATGAAAGCGTGAGGTGGTGTCTAGATGAGGTGAATGAAACCATTTGGGGGGAGTGGTTTTTCAGCACACGCCGTGCAGATCGGGACACCAAACCCGACTGGTAATTCTGGTAGGCTTGTCGGGAATCGGTGACTACCTTACGAACACCTGGATGAGTGAGATCCAAGGCGATGGCTGCCTCTTCTGCTGCCGTCATGTCTTCGGTCTTGAGTGAGGCACAAGGCAGCAGTTTGGATCTGGAGGTAGCCACGATCGACAAACGTCCAGGAGTACATCAAGCGGAGGGACATATTTGTGCGGCTTAGCCAAACTGGATATGGATGCGTCAACCCGCCACAGTTCTGTTCGTTCGGAGCTTCTGGATAGAAAGATGGCCCTCTATCAGCTCTTCCACCGTGTTGTAGAGCCCCGTGCTAAGCAGACTCTCTGTGGACGCACTCATCAGAAGACCAATGGCCTGCTTGACCGCCTTTCTAATGATTACATAAAGCATCTCTATGTCTTCTTTGTCGAGAAGAAGACAGTGGGTTGACGTAAGTGACTCTCGAGAGGACAAAAGCTTCAATTAATCGAAAGGTACCGGATTCCGTTAGGCCTCGCTTCTTAGTGACAACTCGCCTGATCATGTGTATGATTTGATTAATGCTGTTTTTGATGCGCTTCAAGGAGATGTCACTCTTGGTGTTAGCCTCGAGATGTAGGCCCAGAATCTTGATGCTGGGGCTCGGAGTGATGGCCTGACCACCAAGCAGTATTTGAATGTATTCCTTGGTTTGGCGTGAGGGCGGACGACAAGGAGCTGTGATTTTTTGCGTGAACACTGGAGGCCAGAGGATTTAGCACATTGGCGTGCTTGAAGTGAGATGCCATGCATTGGTGTAAGCTTCCTTTAACTTTCGTAACTCTTAGCACATGAGCAAGGTGCGCGCATGGCCGCTAGACGGGCGTGAGTGGTCGCGTGACGCTTTCACGTGGCATTCAGCGAGAACGCAGGGGGTAAACCCGAAGATGTGCTTGGTGAGTACACCACCTGTCTTCCACGTCTTCGCGTGGGCTTGTAGCTAAATCGGTAAGACAACGCGCTCTCGCTTTGTTAGTCTATTAGTTCGAGGTTCGATTCCCGGTGGTGCCAGTAAATTATTTTATTTGTTCGCTGGAGTTTTCTGGTGACACCAACGGTCGCGAAGAAACCCTTGGGGGGTAGAGGTAGAAAGCTTTGCTTTAAAAGAATTTACTGGCACCGCCGGGACTCGAACCTAGAACAAATAGACTAACAAAGCGAGAGACCGTTGTCTTACCGATTTAGCTACTAGCCACCGCGGAGACTGGGAAGACATGTGGTGTACTCACCAAGCACATCTACGGGTTTACCCCCTGCATTATCGCTGAATGCCACGTGAAAGCGTCACGCGACCACTCACACCCGTCTAGCGGCCCTGTCGCACCTTGCTCATGTGCTAAGAGTTACCAAAATTAAAGGAAGCTCACACCAATGAATGGCATCTCACTTCTAGTACGCCAATGTGCTAAAGCCTGTGGCCTCCAGTTTTCACGTAAACAATGACAGCTCCTTGTCGTCCGCCCTCACGCCAAACAAAGGAATACATTCAAATACTCCTTGACTCTCAGTCCATCACTCCAAGCCCCAGCATCAAGATCCTGGGCCTACATCTCGAGGCTAACACCAAGAGTGACGTCTCCTTGATGATCACCGTCTACTGTGAAGATGCTGTTCCTGACGTCGACGCTATCGTAGAGAGTGACCAAAGATTGCTTCTCGACCGCAGTGTCTCCGTTGCAAGAGGCATTGCGCGCTTTACGCAACGCCAATCCCAATGAAATGCACTAACGTGGCTATCTGGGCGTGTTGGTTTAACATGATTAGGAGAAGACAGCGCGGTTTACACACGGACACAGGGAAGAGTACTTGACACACACGAGCCAATCCCAAGTTTTGGTCACTAATTTCAGCGGGGAATACCAGCATTTAAACAGGGGCGCTGCAATTGCGTTCCTTGAAGAAACGCAAGAAGCAAGTGACGTGATCGCGGTTGCCGACTTTGAACGCACACCCGAAGATACCTTCAAGCTTCCGAATCCCTTCGACGTGAATCCGGCGTTACCGCAAGAAGAACGGAAGAAATTATTGGATTTGCTGCATCGCTACAGAGAGTGTTTTTCGTCGAACTCAAAACTACGGCAGACACCCCTAGCGAAGCACCGAATAATAACCGAAGATGGAGCCCGACCTACCCGACAGTCACCGTACCGCGACTCTTCAGGCGAGCGGGAAGCCATCCGCAAGCTAGTGAGAAACTCTATGGCCATCCGGACTCAAGTCGACGACATTCTCAGCGACGACATTATACAGCCATCGAAAAGCCCCTGGGCTGCGCCGGTCGTACTCGTGAAGAAAAAAGACGGCACATTAAGGTTTTGCGTTGACTACCGGCGACTGAACAAAATCACCAAAAAGAACATACCCCCTCCCCCGAATTGACGACGCCCTCGACAACCTCTGCCACGCGAAGTACTTTTCATCAATGGATCTGAAGACCGGCTACTGGCAAATTGAAGTGGACGAGAGAGACCGAGAGAAGACTGCATTTATAACCCCAGACGGCCTATACGAGTTCAAGGTGATGCCGTTAGGGCTGTGCACGGCGCCAGCAACGTTTCAACGAGTCATGGACACGGTGCTAGCTGGCCTGAAGTGGCACACTTGCCTCGTATACCTCGACGATGTTGTGGTGTTCTCCCGGACTTTCGACGAACACCTTGCAAGGTTGCAGTCTGTACTCGAGGCCATCCGTACGTCGGGGTTAACGCTGAAGCCTGAAAAGTGCCGCTTCGCGTACGAGGAACTCAAGTTTTTGGGCCATGTCGTCAACGCCGCGGGAGTACGGCCTGATCTGGCGAAAACTTCCGCCATAGCGAACTTCCCAAGACTGAAAGATAAGAAGGGCGTGCGGAGATTTCTCGGACTATGCGCATACTACAGGCGCTTCGTCGCAAACTTCGCCCGCATTGCAGAGCCACTCACCCGCTTGACGAATAATAGCACCCCTTTCACGTGGGGAAATGCCCAAGACACAGCCTTCTACGAGCTGCAACAATGCCTGCAAAGCCCGCCTGTGCTCGCGCATTTCGACAAAAACGCCGAAACGGAAATGCACACGGACGCCAGTGATATAGGCTTGGGTGCCGTCCTCGTAAAAAAAGCAAAACGGGTGCGAGAAAGCAATCGCCTATGCCAGCCGTGGTCTGTCCAAGGAAGAAAAAAACTACTCAGCCTCTGAGAAAGAGTGCCTCGCGATTATATGGGCCATTTCAAAATTTCGCCCATACGTGTATGGAAGACCATTCAAGGTTGTGACAGAAGACCACCATGCGCTGTGTTGGCTCGCCAATTTGGAGGACTTTTCTGGCCGTCTTGCTAGGTGGAGCTTGCGCCTGCAAGAATTCGACGTTACAGTAGTATATAAATCCAGCAGGAAACACTCTGATGCCGACTGCCTGTCCCGTGCCCCCGTCGACCCACCACCGCAAGACTCCGAGAAGACAGCGCGTTCTTCGGAGTCATGACTGAGAGCGACCTAGCCGCCCAGCAGCGTGCCGACCCCGATTTACGCGTCATGATCGACTACCTTCAAGGATGCAACGTCGCCGTGCCCAGGGCCTTCAAACGCAACTTACCTGCATTCAGCCTGAAAAACTCCGTCCTCGTTAACAATTTCAGCCCCGGAACGAGAGCGAATTATCTTCTTGTCATCCCGGCAGATCTTCGTGACGAAATTTTGGAAGCTTGCCACGACGACCCGTCTTCCGGACATCTCGGCACAGCTCGCACAATTGGGAAAATCAAGATGATGTACTACTGGCCCCGCCTTGCATCCGACGTCACCCACTACGTCCGGAGCTGCCGTGACTGCCAGCGACGAAAAACGCCAGCGACGAGACCCACCGGTCTTCTGCAGCCGATCACCGTCCCATCTAGGCCTTTCCGACAGATTGGAACCCGCCGCGGTGGCTCAGTGGCCAAGGCGTTGCGCTGCTGAGCACGAGGTCGCGGGTTCGATTCCCGGCTGCGGCGGCCGCTTTTCTGATGGAGGCGAAAAGCAAAAACGCCCGTGTGTACGAGATTTTGGCGCACGTTAAAGATCCCCAGGTGGTCAAAATTAATCCGGAGCCCTCCACTACGGCGCGCCTCATCGCCTGCGTTGCGTCGGCGCGTTAAACCCTACAATCATCATCATCACCGACAGATTGGAATGGACCTACTGGGCCCGTTCCCTAAATCCCGATCCGAGAACAAGTGGATTGTTGTAGCGACAGACTACATGACGCGCTACGCAGAGACCGCCGCTCTTCAGAGAGTGACTGCACAAGAAGTCGCAAAGTTCTTCATAAGCCAAATTGTGCTGCGACATGGAGCCCCGGAAGTCCTAATCACGGACCGCGGAACGGCCTTTACTGCGGAGCTGATGCAAGGGATATTACGCTACAGCAACACGGATCACCGAAGAACGACGGCGTACCACCCCCAAACGAACGGACTAACTGAACGCCTGAACAAGACAATCGCGGATATGCTGTCAATGTACGTGGACGTTGAACATAAGACTTGGGACGAAGTGCTCCCGTATGTCACCTTTGCGTACAACACGGCTATCCAGGAAACTACGCAGACGACGCCGTTCGAGCTTGCCTACGGAAGACGGCCGACTACGATGCTCGACGCCATGCTTCCGCACGTAGAAGACGACGACCTCAACGCCGACGTCCAAGGATACCTTCAGCGTGCGAAGGAGTCCCGCCAGCTGGCTCGAGTTCGTACAGCGGACCAGCAGCTGGTGGATGCCGGGTGCTACAACCTCCGACGCCGAGACGCCGAGTACCACCCTGGGGATCGTGTGTGGGTTTGGACTCCCATCCGTCGACGCGGACTAAGTGAGAAGCTTCTGCCACGGTATTTCGGACCCTACCAGATTTTACGATGTGTTGGCCACCTTACCTACGAGGTGATTCCCGATGGTCATTCCAGAACATCACGACGACGCACGCGGTCCGAAGTCGTCCACGTGGTTCGCTTGAAACCTTACTATGCAAGATGACGGACTTTTCTTTTGTTGTTGTTCATTCGGACTGTCTTTTATTTTAGCATCGGGTCGATGCACTCTTACAGGGGGGGGGGGGGGTATTGCCGCGAACCAGGTATGTGTTTGTTTATTTATTGTTTGTTTTTACTGCCGGGCCACGCCCGGCTTTGTATCTGCGTTCCAAGCGAAGCGCGTCTTCCATTCTTTACTTTTATGCCGCACGGGCTATCACATTCAGATAAGCAGACTGTTTCGCCCTAACCTCACTAGCCCAGAATAATCTTCTGTGATCTACAATGTTCTGAATGTGAATCGACGGTTCCAGAAACACTTGCGCCGAAAGATAAAAGCCTGCAGAGCAGACGCCGCGGCATTCGATCTCCGACGCTCGCTTGTGTACGTCACTTTGCTGACTGCTGGTTCGCCACCCGTGTATTATTTGAGTTGTTAGGGGAGCACAAGTTCGCTCCAATAAACTTGTTTTAAATGCAGTGCATTTCAGTAACTCACGATGTCACCCGCGTTGACGTCCGTAGTCCGCACTGCACCCCTCCCTACTATATATAAAAATTTCGGCACAAATTCTTGCCTTTCGGCGAGTAGATTCAGAACGTCGTCGGCATCAGAGCGAGGCGTTACTCCTCTCGAGTCACGTAAGCCCGCCCACTGCTGTTCCTGTATTGTCGCTGTTTACCTCTCACAATGCAGTAAATCAGTTTAGTTTTGCTCTCACCTCTTCGTCGTCCGTAACATAGGTGGTGGTGGTAAAAAAGCCGCCCGCATCTTCCCACGGGGGGAACTCGAGTAAATGCGTCGCATCTACTCGAGTCAAGCAAAGCGTCACGTCAAGCGTAAGCCATGCAAAGACGCCCTTGACTGAATTCCGAACGCGCGCTCCGCCGCTTATATACGTTGAGGGGACTGCGTAAGCCGGTCCCAGTCGACGACGTTGGCGTACTTGTAAAGCGGCGTGGACTCTAGGTGTTTGAGCCAACCGCGGATGTTGCTTGGCCGGAGAACGGCACACCGGTTATATGCGCAGCGCGCCCGAAGGAGAGGAAACCGCGGAAGAGAGAGTACTGCACATGCGCCGGCCCAAGCGCGTCTGCCGCGGCTATGACGCAACGTGCCGCGGCTATGACGCAACACAATCCAACACAATCCACTTTAATCCAATCCAATCCAATCCAATCCAAATCCAAGCCAATCCAAGCCAAGCCAATCCAATCCAAGCCAATCCAATCGAATCCAATCCAATGCCCCTCGCGAGAGAGTATTCGAATCCAATCCAATGCCCCTCGCGAGAGATGTGTTCGCTTTCGCCTCGACGCGCATGCGCAGTGAGCGTGCGGACTACGGACGCCAACGCGGGTGACATCGTGAGTTACTGAAATGCTCTGCATTTAAAAAAATACTATCCGGCGCCAGGTTTCGATCCCTCGACCCTGCGGGCGGAACGCAATGTACATGGTGCTCTACCCACTGCGCCACAAAGCCGACACAGAATGGGACGCTACGAACGCGCCTTATATCGTTGACTCATTCAAATTACTGCTGACTAGCGCTCTCTCGTCAGCAGTTGCCACAAGTGCAACAACATTAACGTAACGCAAACTACTTAACGTCGTGCGCCCCCGGAAATGCTCTGCATTTGATCGTGCCCCTCGCGAGGGGGATGTTTTACTGCGTCTTCTCTCGGTCGCGGGACCCGTGGCGCCATCTGGCGGAGGCGCGGCACAACTCGTAGCACTTTCTTTGAAAAACCGCCTCGAAAGCGCGGCAAATATGACGCCGTTTCGAGGCAATCCGTACAGACTCGGCGGTGAGCATCCTGGGATTCTGGTGCCGACCGAACCCCATTTTCTTGAAGACAACTACGTCGTTTTTGGCAACGTGACAATATTTGTGCTAGAAATAGACATTTTCCCGACTGTCTTCGCCATCACCGTGCGGTATTCATCACTATAATATCTCAGCATAGTTGCATCGTTTCTGCTGTGACGTAAGGCGGGGTATTTGAACACGAATGAGCCTCGAAAAGCTTCCGCAGAATTTTGCATGGCACTTGTGGTTGACGTCGCTTACATGTGCACGGATTCAGCCGATTAACTGGTTAAAAGAATGAATCACGACGGAGCTATTAATCGATTAATCGGAAAGTCAATCGATTATTCGCCCACCCCTATTAGAAACATTTGCGTCTTAGTGCCAGTCTGATGTATGGGCGCTTACAAAGAACGGAGCGCCTCAGTCAGGATGTTTGTGGAGAGCTGTAGCCTCCAAAGCGATGGTAAGTATAAACGCGGTACTCCTAACGCGTGCGTGGTCCTTTTGTGTGGTTCCATATTATTCTCCCAAATACCATGTCTTGTCCGACACTTAAATGCATAGCGACATGTCGACGATGTCGCCACGGCTGTTGTCCGCCGGAAGAGCAGCCTCTCCCCACGCCGAATCCTTTCAAGGCTCCCAAGCTCTTCAGGCCTGTCCGACTATAGCTTCGGCTGGTGGAGAGGGCTGTAGCGGCTGACAAGGCAAGTGGGGTCCTGGACTGAGGACTTCACCTCCTGAAAACTCCATGGAAAGTTTGCCAACAATAAAGTTGTTTATCCTCCTCGTCCCAAGAGGAAAACCACGCGCGACTTCAACGCAGGAAAGACGATTACTCGTCACGGTGTGGCGGGGAACCAAGGAATATTTTAGAGTAATTTGCGGCGGAAAAAGTGGGACCGCCGTCCATTTCTTGGTGGAGAAAAGGAAAAATATGCTCTTTGCCTGATTAAGCAGAACTGCGTGCAACACAGTGGCGGCAGAAGACGTCCAAGACTCCTACAAAGTGACCGAACAAAACAATGGGGCTACGTATCGTGCAAAATGTATGGTTGGATGAATGAGGGCCATGCGCGGGGAGAGGACCTTTGTGAGTAAGGCGCATAGCAATGGGCCTCTCCCGGGGTACGTCACGCGGCGGCCGTGACGTCACGGTGGGCGCACGCGCTGGGTATGGTCGGGAGTGTGGTTGTTGTTGTTGTAAACTTTATTAGAAAGGAAGGCCAGGTGGGGGGGGGGGGGGGAGGGAGGAAGGAAGGGAATGGTAAGGGCGGAGCACAGTTCTTATGATGCCGTCTTCAAGGGTTCTCTTCCGAAGTCGTGCAGACCAATGCTAAATTGCCCGTACTAGGCCGCTTTTTGTGGCATAAATGACGATATCGAAGAGTGTGTCAATTGGCAAAGCATTCGGACCGGCGCGCGGCGCGTATGTAGTGAGGCTGCATTAGACGCGCGCAAAATTGGAGTTTTTGTTTATGTGTTGGCTTTTCTGATGCCGGTGGGCTGCTGTGCTATCGGCTACGCAAATAGTGCGAGCAAGATCAGAGGCATCAGGCTCTTCCGCGTCCCCAAAGAGGTAAACTCGCCGAGTGCGCGCAGTGCGCCGAGTAGGCCAGCAGCCAAAGCAGTGGCATGGTCTGCTCTTACTCAGAGCAACACTTCCCATTCTCGAACTTCTGCTGTTCTTCACAGCGCAGTCATAGCGTCTACACTGGCAGTCCGCGCTGATTAGTGCCATGAAACGATGCTGTTTATCAATTATCTGCTATCATGAAACACCAGCAGACATTTTTTCCAGTGAAATAGTGCCGGGGGCGAAGGGTGGGCACGGGGAAATTTTCTTGCTGCGAAATATTGTCATGTTTTGACTAGGTAGAGTACTGTATTAAAAAGACAATGAATGCCTAACCTTCTTAGGCATCGCGAAATAAATATTTCGACGAGCGATCCACAATAGCCACCTGCCGCCAGATCGACCACAAGTTTTGGTCGTATGGGGCGACCTGTTTAAGACGAACGGAATTCTTTATTTGTAAGTGCAATAAATTTTTACCTTGATAAATTATATTATGCCTTCAGGATGCGGCAAAACAGAGATGCTTGCCGTGCTCGCAGTAGTATTCTGATTTTTCTGGGGAGCATTCCAAGCCCACGGATTTTGCATGAGCTTGAATAATCGTTGTTCTTAATTAGAGTAACAAATAAACAGACATCTATCGTTCCCTTATCAGCCTCACTGTCAATGGCCACCCAATTCCCCGACGACCCCACATCCGCATCCTAGGCTTTATATGGCAACAAGATGGGAAGAGCACAGTATGGACCAAAAGTATTACCAATCAGATCAATTTAATCAATAACATGCTTCGTCGAGTCACCCGCCACACAACAGGCCTCAAGGAACACGAGCTTCGCAAGATAGTAGAAGCAACTATCTTTTCCAGAGTTTTGTACGCCCTTCCCTACCTTAAACTCACGAAAACTCAAAACAATAAATTGGAGATCGCCATCCGGAAATGCTTACGAACTGAGCTCGGTGTGCCCATGTACGCCCCCAACTATCTTCTTGTCGACACGGCCCTCCACAATACTCTTGAGGAGAAAGTCGCCTCGCACATCGCTGCCCAACAGCACAGGCTCACGATGTCAACCCAAGGTCGCACCATCCTGGCTGATATAGGGTTTGCGACATCTCACTTACCTCCTCTACCAAAAGAACCTCCACCATGGGAAACAATTCCTAGAATAATGGTCAATCCCATCCCACGCCCCATTGACCCATCTTCAGACTCCGGCAGGCGCCGAAGTAGAGCCTTCCATCTTTCCAGCCCATCACATGACACATATTACACAGACGCCACGTTTACCGACAACATGGCCACAACTGTCACGGTAGGTCCACGTGAAGAAACCATCCGTCAACACTGTAATGTACCTTCTTCTACACCTGCTGAAATTCAAGCCATTACCGATTCGATCATGCTGCAAACCCACTCAACTGACCAAATTACTATCCGCACGGATAGTCAATCTGCCCTCAGAGAATTCGCAACTAACTCCTTACCTGCGCACATTCATCACGAGCTGACATGCTACATGGCAGCCCACAGTCACCTGCACGTATTTCTAGAATGGGTCCCCGGACACCAGGGAATTGTAGGGAATGAAAGGGCTCATGCCCTTGCTCGTGCAAATCGAAACCCGAGCGACCCTCAACCCTGGCCCCAGGACTACAGCCCCAAGGAAGAACGCGCCGCCCATCGCAAGGCCCGGAGGCAACAGCTGAAGGACCTTCGCAGATCCCGCCGTAATCTTCCTCCTCCCACTTCTGACCTCACACGCCGCGAAGGCACTTACATCCGCCAGGCTCAGACTCTCTCCCTCCCTTGTGACCTCGTTCTTCACTATTGGCGGTGAGATGTTTGAGTGGCGCCCCCTGGCTCTGACGTCGACTTAGGGATTCGTGCCGCTGTCGTCTGCTACACTCCGCTTGTGAGGGGCAGCAATGCCTGTGCTAGAAATCGCCCGCTTTGTTGCTGTAGTGCTTTAAAAAAGCGTATTTCTAGTGACAGTTATTTTGCCAGCTTCTGACGCATCTGAATAATTTGAAGCTGTATCCCCCACAAGTTTACAACACACGAGGAGATGGAGAACAACTTTCTTCAGAGAATCGGTCAGACGATCGTGTGCAACTCGTCCTTTCTAGCTTATTCGCGAGGATCAGCGATCATAGCTTCTCGGTAAGTATTCGAAATGCGTAGGCTTCCCTGCAGTATTTTTTAGATGCTCTTATGAAGACTCAACAGTCTAATGCTACGTACCAAGCAGCGGGCCCTACACGCACATCGCACAGCAGGAAATAAAGCGGCTTTCTTCTATTTCTTTCGTTGTTGTTGTCTTGTATCAGATTAATGTTTCTTGCTTTTTTTTCTGCTCAGCGCATTAATTTTTCTGCGCTGTCACAAACGTTTTATTAGGAGGTTTTTGGATGCTTGAAGGCAGACAAAGATCGTGTGGATATTTCCTTCATGTTGTATGGCATGCATTCCCTTCTTCACAAATTGGCTTTCATTAAGGCTGCGTGCAAGAAGGTGCATATCCACTGCGTGCTCTGTTTATTCACATGCAAATACAATGAGAAGGTTTGTGCTACGCCACCGCGATCGCGCCTTAAACAACGTTGTCCACAGTACTCGAAGGCGGCTTTTGTGCTCCGAATTTCTATCGCAATCATATTGTTATCATAACGAACTGACTCTCAACCCGAACCATGATGAAATGATTAAGGTGTTGAAGGCATTATATACTCGCTAACTCCCGCAATAAATAGTATACCTGCATATATTACAAGAATCGAAACCGAGGAATAATTCTAAGTAGCTCTTTATTGCTTTCCAACCCTTCCAGGCGCAAAGAACAAATCCTATTCTACTCGGGATGGCGTTCTATGAATTGGAGAAAATTACTTTTACTCGATTGTCCTGGACTGAAGACCCGGCCCACTAACGAGATCGATTTAATTGTTACATAAAGTTTTCTCCTCCTCCTCCAACTCCTCCTCCTCTTGAGTGCAGTTTTCCTATAACCCTTATCCGAATATCGGGAAGATATGGCTGTGGAAAATGTACCGAAATATCCCTCCAGGTCTGAACAAACATAGTGTTACTGTATATTTAACGTAGACGTCACTCGTTTTGCTCCATACTGGTTAGATGCCTGGTATAAAATCAGCACGCGCCTATATACACAGTGGGTTATTTGGAACTCAACCCACAGTTTTCGCAGTCTATAGTGCATGTCGGCAAACTTTAATGCCTTGACAACGTAAAGTGATGTGACACAACATGTTCGAGCGTTCGGCAAGGTTGCAAAAACTGTTTTAACTTACATATGATTACCGGGAATCGTAATGCCTTCTGCCAAAGCCAACAGCCCTGAAAGCCTAGAATTTGTTTTGGTCTTCCATTTTCGCTGTTGTCGGTTATTAGCAGCTGACTGTTCCCTTTGGTCGAAAGATTGCTTAATTGAGAAGCTGAAGCCGAACTCCGACTCTTCGTGCTCCGCACAGGACCAGCTTCGCAAGTAATAGGGCGACACCGGCAATGTTTCTTCCGCAGCGGTATCCAAAGCTATACTTTAACTGACACCATGAGCTAGTGTGCGATTTTAAGCCTATTATTATGATAAAAAATTACCCACATGCCAATTCTGGCTCGAACAAGCATCAGATCTTCGTTGACCGAGCGCAAAGAAACAGCAGGGAGAGCGACAATGAGTGAAGCAGACGACAATTGCGAGAATCCCTAAGCTGACGTCACGGAGGCGCGCTTCGCAGCGCCGCCCGTGTTCGCGCTCACCGCCAATATCATGACCCAAGATGGCACGCCCCACTGTCAGGTGTGTGGTGCCTATCCCGACGTTAAACACACCTACTGGACTTGTCCTCGCGCCAGGCGATCACCTCACTTTCTCCATCCACACCTTTTACCACCCCACATTCCATACTAATTGGGAAAACTGGGCCGCTCCTCCTCCTGATCTTCGCCCCATCCTTTGGCCTCGCCTCCCCCGGCACATTGCCCACGTGCGGGGCCCTGACACCTGCGGAATTCCCACCTGAACGTCTTCCAGGCCCACCAGAACCACATTTTCGGCAGCCCGGACATGGGCCGCTTTAAATAAAGTTTGATCTCTCTCTCTCGCAGTAGTATCGTGCCTTAGGCGCGAGATGGGCCACTCACGTGCCAAGAAAAAAACTCGAAAAATCTGTTTGCCCCAAGCAAACGGGCTCGGTGAATGTATTCTTTTGTTGCGGCCTCCCGACGCTGGCGTATGCAGCGGGCGTACACTAACTTTAACTATCATCAAATAATGACTACCGATAATTTTAAATGCAGAGCATTTCAGTAACTCACGATGTCACCCGCGTTGGCGTCCGTAGTCCGCACCGTCGTTGTCCCTTCTATATAAAAAGGAAATACTATCCGACGCCAGGTTTCGATCCCTCGACCCTGCGGGCGGAACGCTATGTACATTGTGCTGTAACCACTGCGCCACAAAGCTTTTTTTTTCCGAAACAATAACTTTATTTACACATAAAAATACACGTCATACCGAGTGTTACACATGGTTCAGGAGCAGCTCTGAAAGTGGATGTGTCGGTTACATGTTTGGCAGGTAAGATGGCAACGAACGTGAAACCAGGAGAAGCAAAAAAAAAGGGGCAAAGAGACACGAAACAAAAATAGGAGGACAATGAGAAACTGCAGCACAGGCTCTACAAAAACAAAGGCTAAAGGAATTGTGTGTGTCCTATGGCTGGTGCTATCTCTCCTGTTTCTCAAAGGAGGACTTGGTCAACGTAGATACGCTGGCCCGTTGAACGCTCCAGCCCCCCCCCCCCCCCCCCCTTTTTTTTTTAATGGCTTAGGCGTTTCCCTGCCTGCGCCTTTCCTCATTTGTTTTGTAGCGCTTCAGCGCATGGCTGCCTCGAGCGAGCTTCCTTCGCAGTTCCAGGTCGCAGTCAGATGTGCCCAATGCGCTGACCGTCCATTGGACCTCCCGCAGAAAGTGTCGTCATGCGGGTTGTGGGTGGAAAGCGCACTCCACTGCATCTACCCTCGCTTTCCAGAGGGAGTGAAGTCCGATGGCTAGGACACAATCACGGAAAGCGGGGTGCTCTGTGTCCACACACAGGAACTTGAGGCCCGGCCAAGTGACGTTCCACGATGTTCTGAAGCACGCTTGTATTTCGTGCCAGAAATACATCGCCGTGTTGCAGTCAAGGAATGCATGTTCTGCGGTTTCCGGTTTGCCACACAGGAGGCATCCGGCGCCCCAGGGGAGGAAGAAGCCCCGCTCCTGCTGACGCGCCACGACTGGCAACACTGCCGCGTGGAAACCAACGTTTTTAGATTAGGTCAGTTTGCAAACTGCGCCTCGAGAGGCAGCACCATTTTGCCGCCATTCCGAGAGGTGGCGCTGGCGTTGCGTTGAGATCTAGTTTGGGGAGCGAGGCTCACCCCGGGCATGTGTTTTCGCTGTGCTGTTGGTGCTCGCCTGTTCGTCACGTCTGTATTAACGTATTAGGTCTGTGCTGTCATCGTGCATACATATTTTAGTGGATCTCTGAAGTGTCGGTGCGGTTTGTTGACGTGCTGCGCGCCGGGCTGCCGTTCGGGGTATGCTTCGGAAGCGGCAAAGTCCGTGCAGCGGCATTTCTTCAAAGCGCTGAAGGGTCCTGACTAGAGATGCGTCGCTCAGGAGTGATCCGGTTCTTTTGAGCCGCTCTTTTTGAAGAACCAGTGAGCCGTGGCTCAGTAAAAGTGAGCGGCGGTTCTTCTGGAGAGAGGGAGCCCCTTCTCGCCCCCTCAGTGATCCGTGTCGAACGAGCCAAGGCATAGAGTTAATACTACTGACTCTAGAGCAAAAGCTGCCCGGCCAGCCCGTGCATTGAAACCGTGCTACACCCGGGCGCTGACATGATGCCACCCTCACAGCGTTGCCCGCTGCCTTTTTGCCTACTAGAGTTGGCGGCAGTAGTCGGTGTTCACCTAGTAACCAACGCATTCCATCATGGCAGCCACCGTTGCTGTGAGTGCGCCGTCAAAACTTTGATGTAAACGTTGTGTGAAGTTTTCCTGTTCTAGGTAGCGAACTTTTGTGCCATGCTGCTGCGTTAGACGCAGTTTTGCATTCTCCGCAACTAAGAGGGGTAGCGCGTAGATTAGCGGGTACTTCGTACGCTCGGAGAGGTAGCTTCGTCGCTTCGAAGTTGAGCGGACGTGTCTTTTCGTGCTCCTGTGCTTCGGAGGGGCTTCATTTCGGCGGCCCGTTGCAAGCGCGGGCTGTTGGTGGTGGCCCGGCTTTCCCTCTGCTGGTGTGGGCGGTCGAGTGCCAGCTCGACCGCTCGTCTGTCGGCCGCACTCCTATCCAGCGAACTCCAAAGCGGTCGGGACCGCCGCAGACTTCGCTCTTCGTCGCACCAAGCTCTCCTCCGCGCTTCACCGTTCCCTTCGAGGTTTCTCGTCTCCCGTACGCAGCATCACGCCAGCCAACAGTGTTCGTGGTGTGTTGTGTGCGACGGAATCGACCACGGTGGAACTACTCTTTTATACTCTTTCCTCACCTTTCTAATCTTTACTTTTCTCTCTCCTATCCTATTTCCCCTACTATTCCCGCTTCCGGACTGTGTTAAATTCAGGTAAGCTCCCATGAAAGCTTAATAATATCCCTAGTACATTTTCCTTCTTCCTTTAAAAAGAAATCACTTTCCCTTGATTGCTTTTTTCCCGATTATTTTCCCGTATTCGCGCACGCGCTGTTTCTGTATATATCATCTTGTGTGTGGTAAAAGAGTTCAGTTGATATGCAGCGCTAGTCCTGTGTAGTCTTTTCTTGGTTTTCCCGTGTACAGCGCTAATTTATCATGTTTCACACGCCTCCCCCCCCCCCTCCTCCCTGTATGAGTCAGCTGATAATTTATTGAGTTCGAGCTGGACAACGCTTCCAAGAAATGCATGTAAATGGAAATCGTATTTGTGACTGCACTTTATGCTAAACAAACACGCTTTCTGTGCTTGTGCCTGTCTACGAGGCCCCTGCAGCACGTGTGTCAACTTTTTTCTCCAGTTGAAATGCTTTTAGGTAGTGGCCCTTGCATTAGCTTAGATTCAATAACCGTGAAATACCCAAGCCTATAATATTACTATATTATGGGCATCATGAAACTCACTCAAGAGATTTTCCCTTTTTCCCTTTCCCGAAACACAAGCTTCCATGTTGCGCCAAATATTTTCCCAAATATATTCCGATAATAATTGGCAGGGAACAGCTTGAACGACGTCTTTTAGAATTTCTTAGAATGACGCCCGTTCGCTTTTCTTAATTAAAAGCCAAGCCGATGCACTGCATGCAAGAGTAACGCATTTTTTTATTAGGTGGGGTTTCGAAACAAATCATACGCGAACAGTGGTGATACAAAACAAGTTGCTTCTTTGTGTTACTTTATTAAAGAAGCGTAGTGAAGTGAAGGCCGCGTGTGATCACTGGTGGTGAAATAAAATTTGTTTCGTGAGCATTGCTCGCACGTATGCGCCCCTTGCCTTTTCTGTAATTCTTTTGGCTTGCTCTCGCAGCCGAAGAGTGATGTACTGTTTGAGCATGAACTTGATCAGAGTAATAACGTGAACAGGATTTTCCCTGTAGTGCTCTGCTTGTTCGAACGACTTTGCATGTCTTGAACAAAACTGTTGGAAGGATGACAGAACAAGGCTGTCAACATTCGTCCTTTTCTCTTTGCCTGAGTTGCAACGCAGAATGTGTTCTGCCGTATGGAGCACATGATGCACAAGGGGTGATGGCATTATGAGGCCCCCATTATTTCTTATGAAGATCAGAATGCTCGTGACCTTATGCTCAATGAGCATTTCTGTGCAAGAAGTACAGCTTATGCGCTTGCACACAGCTCTTACAATAAACCCACCAATGTACTGCACAATTTCGCTGCTGAAATTGCTAATACCATAGCCGAGGCTTGTGTAATCATGGTCGGCTACAGCAGTAGCAGCAGCCAGCTCTGGTGACTGAGCTTCTTCGGGGTCATCCTCGTTGCTTTGGGCACGTTGAAGTGGGAGTGTGGAAATCCCACCAAGGTCTGGCATGACGTTGCCTGTTGCTGCCGGCTTGATTTCAGCATGGAGGAGGAGGCTGCGGTACGCGTAGCGGAACTGCAGGGCCGATGGGTTGTTATACCATCCTCCTCTCTGACGGATACAACTGAAAAACATTTCCAGGTGGTCTTGGCTGAGCCGGTATGTGCAGAGGTAACTGTTGGAAAAAAAGTGGAGTTTAATGTATTGCCGGCTTCCGAAATGACTGCAATCATAAATACACAGTAAGTTTCTGTACACAGTACAATGCTGAATGATAATAGTCTTATGTAAAGCAATTTGGCTAATATGCTATTTCTTGTACTGTTGAACTAAAAGCTACACTGCTAACGGTTGCACAAGGGTGATAGAAAAATTATGATGCTTTGATTTTATATATTGTATTGTGGAACAGAAACTATAACGTGCAATATTTTTCATTATGATCCCTTTACGATTTATTCACCTTTTTCAGCATCTAACAGGCATGCATTTCCCTTCAAACAAATTCTGTCCTCACAAAATCCTCATCAAGGCTTCTTTACATCGCAGCCGGCTATGCTAGGCCAGTCTACAAAAACTGGCCCTTGTGGGTTGCAGGTGTTGACGCTTGCATGTGTCTACACATGCAAGCAACTACACAGAACTACAGGTACCACGAGAAACCCAACTCGTATTTTTAGTTTGTGTTAGGTTAAGCATTAAGTGTTAAGGTTAAGTGTCAGGTTGAGTTTAAGGTTAAGCATTTAAAAGGCAGTGCTATTGTAATGAAAGGCAAGGGGCAATGTTAAAAAATTAAGGCTTGTGTGTTTCTTTCTTTAGTAGTAAAACATAAAGGCATGATAATTTTTCCATTAGTCTCAATGACGGGAATAGTATGGGTTTACCTTTTTGGATCATTGGTATGGAACATGAGATTAATTTTCCAAAATACGACTGAGGTCAGGCTAGCATGGTAGCTTTTGTTGTACTGCTTGCAAGGAAGGTTAATTCCACCTTATAGCACCGTTACTGAGTGAGGATGATTGTGGGCGACGCCTGGTACAGTTATGTTCTAAAGCATTGGATGCAGTTGATAGGTTCTGAAATTTAATTTAAATCACATAAATCTTGTAATGCACTAAGCTTACACTTCAAGTTAAAATTGTTAACTCAGCATCACTGTGTACATTTAGCAGATATAATTTTTGTCAAAAGCAAATTTGTTTCTGGTGCACTAAAAAGTGCAACCAGCAGTAAAAGGGAAGCTATGGGCGTACCTGCACAAATCCGACTTGAATAGCCTGTCTGCAAGTTCAGCCACACTCTTCAGAGAGAAAGCAAGGCTGATTACAGACATTCTCCTCCCAGAAGTGCAGACCAAGTCGCCACTTGGGAGGCGCAACATCATCAGCTTAGCCGACATCTCCAGCATGGTTTCCTTCTGTCTTTGGAAGGATGCAGGTCGAAGCGGAGCCTTTAGGTCCATTGATGTGGGGTTCTGGGAGTTCAGCAAGTCAAACGACCTGGAAAAAAATGCAATATATTTTAAGTTGCATGTAAAGTTCACTTGAACTACAACGTAGCGATCAACATCGGCGATGAACATGGCTGTTCCTGCACAACCCTCAAATTGCCTAAGCTCCAACCGTCGTGCCAGGTCGAGACTTTTGCTCACAGATGAGCTGAACGTCTGCGCGGCAAGCTTGACCTTCATGATTTGCCGGTAATACTCAACATGGCCCCTTCTGAGCTTGTTTGCAGCACGAAGCCCTTCAGCCTCTTGGAGGTCTTGCAACCTCTCGATGTAGGCCCACTCAATGGCCTGTAAAATAAGTTGTGGTGAGACACCGTGAAGCTATCAAAAATACACAAGTTACTTACTCCGTAATACCTGCTGCTTAGGACTTTTTTGTCCCCAAGGAGATTGCGGAGCAGCTTCAAGCCATGAGCAGCATCGAAGATCAAGGAAATTCTTTGTGCTGGCTTGTCTGGATGAGCAAATGAGGTCTGGAAGGAGTCGCTATTGCTTTCATGGATGCGACACCCAAGCAGCTTGCCCATGGAAACATTTGCAGCAAGTGCATCACACACAACAGCGACAACATTCGCTGAACATTCAGTAAGTTGTGCAATGGCTTCGTGAAGAATGTTCTGTAGTGCTTCACCCGTGAGTCCATTGTTCAGAAAGTATGCAAAAGGTACCTTCCATGGGGCCGCCACACCAACAGCCATGAGCACAAGTGCGTCACCAGCTAGGCCAGTTTCATCTGTGTCCAGAGTACTCTGGCCATTTCCGAGATCCACGTACCCAATGAGTCGTCCACTTTTTGTATCAAGATCGCACTTTTTGCGTATGCTCATGCCGTCTAGCATGATGCAGCAGAGCTTCTCCCGGTCGCTTTTTCCCTCAAGGGTCTTTTTGATGTGGTCAAGGGCTTCTTTCGTGAATCCTGGCCAGGCATCAATAATTTTGAGCCAGGTGCGTATTGTTTGCTTGCTAGGCATGGGAAAAATGCTAGAAACATACGTATATGCCCTCGGAGAATGGTAGTAAAGCGTGGAGGCAAACTTCCTGAATTTTTCGCCGTAGCGCCGTCGAGCTGGTGCTTTTCTGATGTTCGAGCCCCAGTTCTGTATGAGTTCACTAGGGAGCTCACCGAAGGCTTCCAAGGCCTGCTCTCCAGCGGGAGAGATGAGCTGCTTTTTTTTCATTTCCTTAAGAAGAGCTGTTAAGGTAATCAGCTTTTGCTTCTTCTCCTTCAGCCGCTTTCTCGTATAATAGAGCTTTTTCTTCATGACTCCAAGCTTCTTGCTCGTTTCCCGGAGCCTTGATTTGGGTGTCTGGGTGGAATGGTATTTGTGGTCAAGGGCAGATGGTGGCTTTTTGCTTGATTTGCCTGGAGAGGATGCTACCTGTCATAAAAAACAGTTGCTTAACTTTGCAAAATTGGTTTCATTCTGGTTCGCAACATACCTGGGCGAGAGTCTTGGGTGTTGCTCCACCTGAGGCACCCATGCAAGGGCTCTTTAGTTGACCTGGAGTGGAGTGTCGAGGCGTGGATGACTCCTGAGACAGAAATAGGTAACCTGATGCTTTCGCATTCTCACTTAAAACACTGCTCATGAACATTTGTGTTGAGTCTCGTGAAGAGTAGGCAGTCCTGCACGACCAGTTGACCTTTGTGTAGGCGTGCCATTAGACAGTGTGTCAATTAACCAAGGGTAGCATTCATTTCATTCACTATACACTACCTGCAAGCTCTTGCGGGGGGTTTTGGTTGGTGTAGGTCCTTCTGCAGCACTGGTGGGCCCACTTGTTGGTGTGTCCTGAGTCAGAGAGTCGGCGAGCTTAGTCTCTAGAGGCTAGGACACTTGTGTCTGCAGTCGATTCACTTTACCTGCGGGCGTTTGCGTAGTTTTCGCAGTGGTGTGCACGGTTCTGCACAGCTTCCTGACCTAGGTGAAGGTGTTCGAATGGGCATTTCCTGCAATACAAATTTTTAAAGCTTGGGGCTCACAATAACCAATTTAACCTACCTCCTGGCGTTTGCGTGGGGTCCTTCGGGGTATAGCTTGTTCTGCAGTGTGGCCAGAGAGAAGCACAGGCCTGGGACTCTGCGCTTCCTGCAACAATAAAATATTCCAGGTCAGGCACAGGCATGAATTTGTGATTCCACCTACCTCCAAGCGTTTGCGTGGTATAGTGCGTGGGGTCCTTCGGGGTGTAGCTTGTTCCACAGTGTGGCCAGAGGGAAGCACAGGCATGGGGCTCTGCATTTCCTGCAGCAACACAATTTAAGCTTGGGCACAGGCATGAATTAGTCATTTCGCCTACCTCCGAGCGTTTGCGTGGGGTCCTGCGTGGCGTGGCCTGTTGTGAGGTGTGGCCAGAGTGAAGCACAGGTATTTCCTATAACAGACAGTCACTTAGCTGGGCACCTTTAATCTTGCGTATTGTTCCTTACCCGCTGGGCCTTGTGTGGGGTTTGAATTGGCACAGATGGCTCTCCATGGCTCGAGGTAGCTGCTGCAGGCTCCTACGACAAAATTGGTGAACTCATTTGCATTAAGGAATACTGTCTGCGATGGTACAAAATTTAATGATAGCCTCAAAGGTTTCTATGCCGAAAATTTATTTTAATACTTGCCTCTTTCCTCTTTTCCTGTAGGAAAATTGTTGGCACTGCATCTGGTTTCAGAGTTCGCTTGGTGTGGCCTTCGTAGTAGCAGGATGGTGCAAAATGTTTGGAACAGATCCTCGGGCGTACTTTCACTGGAGTCGTTGACATGCCAATAGCACTGAGCCACCTCTTAAGCAGTGACTCATTGCTATAAGGAAAGCTGAAAATTGTTGATGGGTGAAGTATTCTATTAATATGGAATGCTTGGTGTCATGAAATAGATGTTTAGTGTACACCAACAAGCTCCATTCAACTAACCAATGTGAACCCCCCCTTTTTCACTTTACGAAATAATTTAGCAGGCTACTGTGCACGTGCACATGGAAATGATTTAGAACAACTGAGCACTAGTGCGGTCTCCTTGTCCCATATAGGGACTGTGACATTAGTGCTGAATTTTTTAATGTGCATGCAAAGGCATGCGGTTATTTTTACGAAGTCTAAGCATTGATCCATTTCATCCCAAGAGAAATAAATTTTGGTTGGTGAAAGCTGGTTTATAGACAAATTCCCAACTGGGCGCTGATAGTCTCAGCTGAGACCAAACCAGCTGGCACCAGCTACCATTATTTCTAGGTCTGCAGCACAAACATCTAACGGAAAGGTTTCTTTTTTACTTGGTAGGGCGCGCAAAAGTAAATTTTGTCTTTTATTATATATTTATCAATTCAACCTCCCTCCGTTTTTTGCTCAGTCTGGTATATCACTAAGCTCAGTCCAGAGACTCGAACTGAGTGATATGCGCCCGGGCTTTCCTAAACGACTGCAAATGTATGTATGTATTTATTGTACTTAGGAAAAGGAAAAGCCACCAACAGGCGTAATTTGTCTCGCCTAGGGGGCAAAGTTGCTGAAAAAGTTTGTGTGGCGTGCATAGCACTAGTGTGCTAATTAGGCCCTCCGTGGAGTTATTCGAAGGGGGTTAGCTGCTCAGAACCTCGGCTGCAAGCGGCGGGCGTTTTTAGTGATTTAGTGATAGAGCCCCCCCCCCTCCTTCAGAAAAATGTAGCGCCCGGTAACGATCGATCCCTGCGGTATAAATTAATCCATATAGTCCCGGCCTCTACCATCTGAAACTTCGCTTCTCATAGTTTCTGTGCGCGTATACTTAAACCCGAAAAATAAAACTGGGGGAAAAATGTCAACTTTCTCAGCCGAAGCGTGCGCTTTTCTTTTTTTTTTGCGGGGGGGGGGGGGGGGTAGGGGGGTCATGTTGGTTTCACAGTGGTTGCATTTTTTATCATTACATTACAAAACTACCGCAGCCAAGCATCATGCAGTTATGGGGAAATACCGAATGTCTAAGGACATTTCTAATTAAAAATTTCTAATTTATAATTAATGTAAATGCGCGTATGCATGTCAATCGATTTGCTTCGATGTAGTACTTTTCACGGAATACTATGATCATTTTCAAGGCGATGAGTAAAAAAAATCGAAGCCATTTTACTCTATGAAGGAAGCCACATAAAATACTCACATCACACTGGGTTAGAAATTGAAAGAATAAGCCAGTGGCAAAATTTGTAAATTTCAGAGATTGACGTTTCGGCTCCCGCACACGGTCATAATTAGTCACCTTTTATTTAATATGCATCTAGATCAGCTTGACTGCCTTGAGTTCGGGTCAGGGAATTGTACGCGCATTTATTTTAGGGACGGGATATACGTACAGCATTCACTGTAAAGTTGGCTTTGCCGCAAGGCGTTTTAGCTCGAGCTCGGAAAAATGCATGGAACCCTGCTATATAAAGCTTTCACTAAACAATATGAGGCCCGCGGGAACTCGGTATGGTGCTATGTTCGTCTATGAGATGAATTTCATGATATAAAAATACTGGTATGTAATCGACCCAAAGTGAATTCGCATGCAGTGTCGAATGTTGTACAGGTAATGTTAGGCATTTAGTAACTCGCACTAAATATTTGGTATCTGTTGCAAAATTAACCACTATAATCTAACTAAAATACAGTAACTCTTATTTATAGGTGCGCTCAAATTCACTTACTTGTGAAGGGAGACGTCCCTGGTCGGCTTCGCCTTGCACACAATACACGTCGGGGCCATCGCAGCCCGGAGACGCGCATGCAGTGCGAGGTGCTCTCTCTCACGGCGGGTGCAGAGTGAGCATTTCGGACCAAAACCGCAGGTATTTCACACCGAGGTGGTCCACGGTGGGAACGGAAGCAGCCGCTTCCGTTCATTAGGTATGGCGCGGAGGGGTTCGGTTGTGAAGGACAAAATAATTTGCTTTCTACTGAACCTAGAGTGGACCATGCATGGGCCATCGGAGGGGCAGTATATACACATATGTGAAAAAAACTTTACTTCGTAATTTTTCGCTCCATCGAGTTACGGAAATGTGTGTCATGAGGGGCATCAAGGGCAGCATATACGGTATGATTTTCAACAAATTCACCTTGCGTGTTTTAATGAAGCGGCGTCCATCACCCGAAATGTCGTACACGTCTCCATCGTGAGATATATACAACGGAGCCTGTTGCCAAGAATCGAACACGCGTCCTCGTGCACAGCAGCGCAACAAAGTGGTGCTCTGAGCCATATACGCAAGAATTATGCATACAAAACAGCATTTGAATACAATAAAAGTCAAGCAATTTTTTTTTCGGTTGCATGTGACTGCGTATGGGCACAACAGATTGACGCAGCTGCGTATGGTATACGTTTGTGCTTCACCTTGCAGAGCTCCAGATAACAATGGTTATGCAGAAATAAATTATCCGAATTTATGAACATTTGTTTTGCAGCTCTGGCTCAAGATGTAAACATTGTTCTGTGAAATTATGGCAACACGTACGTAGACAAGATCCAGTTTTATTATACGCAAGCCATTTACAAAGTGCGGACATTTGCTAGTTTCATTAACGCTTCGTATATGCTAAGTAAGCCTAGCTGCATAGCAAGATCGTTAGCTTAACATGACATGACCTGCAGACGGCAAAGGTTCTGCCACTCCGGGTAGGTAGGTAGAAAATTCGAGGATACGTGGCGACGGCTTTATTAGGCAGGTCGACAGAGTGTCCTTGCGCTGCAGCACGGGAGAAGACGAGCGAGGTTCCGCCAAGCAACGAACAGAAGACGCAAACGAGACGACGGCGTGAAGAGAAGCTGCGTACGTTAATTATTCGCATGTGTCCGACGCTCCCCTCAAAACCGGAACTGAAACTCGCCCAACCGCCACCCCCTTTCTCTCCTCTGCGTCTGCGGTATGTGTTGGTTATACTTGTCTAATAACTTCAATTTGCCTAAAAAAAACTTATAAATGCAGTATTTATGCGCAGTAATGTACATAAACATTGACAACAGTTAGTTTACGATTGACAATTTGCGCCCGATTTACGCATAATTTTTAGCCCCACCTTCACTTAATCGTCTAGCAACAACAGCGTGGCATCATGGCGGCAACCGTGTTTAGACACTTTTTACGGCCAGCTTTACCGGCCTGAGCCAAGGGAGCCGAAAAGCCGGGTCAAAGCTCTCTGCGCCAGCTATTGCCGGCGCAAGAAAGCAACTCCATTGCCGGGCCAGCTGGGGCTAATTTTCCAAATTCCTCCAGCGCCCCCTGTCGTGGGAGCAGACAATTCGAGCCAGGAGAACCGGATGCAGTTTTGACCCGTTCTTCGGCTCCTCCGGCTCTTTCCGTTCAGTTATAGTGCCTACAATATACTCTAGGCACTGCAGTTCAGTTACTGAGCCGAAGAACCGAAGACCCGGGTCAAATGAGCCGTCTCTCTGCGCCATCTATTATCGGCGTGGTAAAGCAACTGTACTGCTGGGCCAGCTGGGGCTAGTTTTCAAATTAGGGTGCCTCGATGCGCGCCCGCTCCGCGGAGCGGGCGCGCATCGAGGCACCCTATTTTAAATTGGGACGCTCTTACCGGCCATCAACAGATCGAGGTCGTGACGTCACAGCCAAAAGTCACGTGATAAAGACATTTTCGTCACTTCCTAGGCCGTAGGCTTTTTTTGTAGGTTTTACTTTTTTTAATGAAAGCACTGCGCATAGTATAAGAAGCTATGCACTTCGGTAAGGTGTTTTTATCACCATTGCACAAGTGCGCCCTTCTGCAGTGGTGGGTTCGCGTTGGCGTTTGTTTGATGACCGAGTTTTTGTCAACGTAGCCGTCACTTCCTTTAGTTTCACCCAAGGCTTCAGCCAAAGCATGTGGAGGCGATTGCCAAAGGCATCGTGTGTGTGCGCTACGGTCGCTTCGCCGTGTTTTTCTATTGTTATTCCGTCATTTTGCCCTGGGAATTTGTTCTGCGTCCGAGTTTGTTTCTTTCAACGTAGATGATACCCGCGTGATATGTTGAAGTGTATCGTCGAAGTGTCCCTCGGCGTCGTGTTCAGCTTCTTTGAGCCAGCTCACGAATGAAGCCGTCACCTTGAGCCCTCGCCGGTGAAACGACGACAACACGACGACACCGATCTTTTCCCTGAAGAATCGAGGACGAAGTGTGACACCACTAGTTGTGCGCCCACATATCCTACAAGAAAACAAGTCACGTTGCCGTCAGCAACAACATGCAGCAAAAGAGTTCACCGGGCGAGGATATGCCGTGCTGTGATGCAGCGAATTTAGTGATGTGGAAATGATTGTGTGCATTGGGGTGCCAAGCTGGACGTACCACATACGGCTTGTTATTTCGGTGACAGGTAAATGCGCAAATGAGACGTGGTCGAGTTCACTGTGTTCTGGTAGATCTACGAATTCCACGGTGACAGAGAGAGAGAGAGAGAAAACCTTTAATGAAAGGCGAGATTAGCCAAGCCATTGCACTTAGCTTGCTATCGCCCTTAATGTCTGCGCGCTTGGTGGCTGAGTGCGATGCTTGCACGGGCAGCAATTTTTGCAAGCAGCTGTATGACGTGGGCTTCCAAATACAAGTGCCTCACATGCATACTATTTTACAATGCCTAATTGGTGAAAAGATGATGATGATAGTTGGTGTTTAATGGCGCAAGGCCGACGAGGGCAAAGAGCACCAGAGAAGTTATTTAATGAAAACAAGTGATTACCACAAAAGGTAGGTATAAAATGTGTAAACTGTACATAGTAAGATCAACAAAGATAATGGTGATGGCTGGTGTATAGGGCCAGATGTGATTACGCATGATAGGAAATGAGGTTTAAAAACTTATCATCTGACAAATATTTAAAAACGCGTTTCACAGAAATCATGGCATCGTCACCTAGAAACAGCGATGGGTGTAGGGGAATATGTTGTCTGTAGAGTTCTCTGAAGTGTTTGTGTCGTGTTGTGTCAAGTGCCTTGCATTGTATGAGTATGTGGACTACGGATATGCCCTCCCCACACCTGCTACACAGGGGTCTTGGAGATCCCGTGAGCAGGTGCGAGTGCGTTACATGCGTATGGCCTATCTGTAACCTAGCTAAGGTAACTTCAATGTGCCTGTTGTGTGAGTCAGTAGTGTATTGTCCCAAGTGTGGTTTTATTACGTGTAGTTTGTTGTCTGTCTGTTCGCTCCAGTCTGCTTGCCAAGTTTTACGGAGTTGTTGTCTAATGTGTGGCTTGAGGTCTGTGTAAGGTAGTGTTGCCATGTCGACTGCGTTTCGGAGTGCAGCATTGGCGGCCATTTCATCTGCCACTTCATTACCGCCAATGCCAGAGTGGCCTGGCACCCAACACACAGTCACCCCAAGGTTTGAAGAATAAGCTACCATAATCGTTTTGAAGACAAGATTAATGACATGGTTTTTTGATGACTTTCCGGATGATAATGCACGGACGACGCTCAACGAATCTGTATAAATGACGGATGTAGGAATATGATGTTCAACTATGTGACTTACAACCAGAAATATGCCATATGCCTCTGCCGTAAAAATACTTGTATTACCATTCATTGTTCTACATGCTTCAAAATTGGGCCCATGCGCAGCACAAGACACCGCAGTGGACGTTTTAGATGCATCGCTGAAAAACTCTGCAGCCCTGTATTTATTCTGCAGATGCATGAAATGCTGCAAAATCCCACTTCTTGGTGTCCTGTTCTTATTGTATTGTACGAAAGACAAGTCACATGCCACAGGACGAAGATGCCATGGTGCTACAAGATCAGTGTGAGATGATTTGAATGTGTCTAAGAGGGAGACGTCATGAATAGTCACCTCGTCCCTCACTCTCTGCGAGAAAGGAACAGCAATGGATGGGCGGTTTAAAAAGAGTTTAGTTGTGGACGTATCATTAAAAACCGGTTTAAAGGGATGGTTATTCATTGATGAGATTTTGGAGGCATATAGGAGGTCAACATAAGTTCGCTGGTACGCTAAGCACCATTTGTCGCACTCTGCATAAAGACTGTGGACAGGACTGGTACGGAACGCCCCACAAGACAGGCGAAGCCCTAAGTGAAGCACTGGGTCGAGCATTTTAAGTGCTGTTTTTGTGGCTGAACCATACACAACGCTCCCGTAGTCCAACCGTGACCCTACCAACGCGGCATAAAGTCGAAGCAGGAGTTGTTTGTCTGCACCGTACGATTGGTGAGACAAGACTTTTAGAATATTCATTGTTTTTAGGCATTTTTGTTTAAGTCGTTTTATGTGGGGTATGAATGAGAGTTTCTCGTCAAACACCACACCCAAAACTTGTGTTCTCTTTTTACTGGAATCGAGTCACCAAAGAGTTTTACGTCGGGATCGGGCAGGATGCCCCGCCTTTTTGAGAATACAACGCAGGTACTTTTAGAAGGATTAAGTTTAAATCCATTTTCACCTGCCCAGCGAGAAAGGTTATTTACCCCAAGCTGGACCTGACGTTCACAAATGGATATGTTACATGATTTGAAAGATATTTGAACGTCATCTACATACATCAAGCAGGATATGGTTGGCGGCAGTGCCTTTCGGAGAGAGTTCATCTTAGCTATAAAGAAGGTGCAGCTCAATACGCCACCTTGAGGCACGCCATTCTCCTGCACGTGAACATTTGAAAGTGCCGAACCGACCCTGACACGAAATGTTCGTGAAGACATGTAACTACAAAGAGTGTTGTCGCCGGCTATCCACTCATTGTACAGTTCGCGGAGCCGGTCCGCGCATGGCCCCCGGAGCGATCGTGAGCGAAGTTCCCGGACGAAGTCCGCCACTTTGTTCTCCAACTCGGGGTGCACCTCTTGACGTCCACAGAACGATCGGTTTCGGGGGTTGCACGCGCACAGCTTAGCTTTCTGGCTCCGCCAGTACCGCACACTTTTCTCTGAAACGCGTAACTGGCGTTACGCCGCCATATTCCCATTCTGCTCGGTGACTCAATCGCCGTCAGCTTAAACGCCCCGGTGAACTGGCGTCGACTGCCGCCACTCATCTCGGAACAGAGACGTACAGAAATGTACGCACGCACGCGTAATAGACGAGTAAAAGACGAAAAACTAGAGAAAAGCGAAATCAAATAAAGGCCTGATAGAGCGAGAGAGCAGTCCGACACGAATGGCGATTGGCGACGGACTACGCTTGCACATTGTTGCCAGACAACGATTCACATTCTGCCAATGACCGCTATATAAGACGAGGGGTGACTTTTGTGCGGATTTTTTTGGAAAAAAACTCGACCTATATTCCGGTTTATACGGTAGTTACCAGCATGCGGCCATGTGCCGTGCACTTTTGTTTGCGACTAAAAGCGTAAAATATCCAAGTTGTGTTTTTACTGTATGAATGGTACTAGGCAATAAAATTAAAAAAAAAACTGTGCTCTTTATTCTTGTCTAGATTGTGTGTACTAGTAAACCAAAAAAACGTCGTTCTTAGAACAAGTGGTGCAAAAAGAAGTGGACGCGCAAAACTTCATCAATCAGAACGAAACAAATTGCCCTTTTGATAATGTGGTGGGTAGCGTAACAGGAACAAGGTCAAGCGCTGGCCATCTGAATATCTTCCACTCGCTGAATTAACCTTGCCTGTGCGTCCCATTTGAATTTGGCGCTAAATCGCCCCCCCCCCCTCGCTCGGCTTTTGAGTCCTCATCAAGATGGCGCCTCCCAGTGCATGTCTGCAACGCGCCGCCATGTTTTTAGTACCGCCCCCAAAAACCGGGGGTTTGTCCGCCGCTGCGAGCGAATATCGTGTCCCATGCACGGTATAGGAAGTTTCACTCCCCTGCTTCAGCTATCATCACTGTAAACGCAAACTAGCCGGAAATGGAGTTTTAATCAAGTAATGTTCCCTGAAAAGTACTTATAGCAAAAAAAAATTCCCCCGCATTTCCCCGAGGGGGAGAATGTGAAAGTGCGAATGCACGGTTGTCGGCCCGCTTGCGGCGCTTGCGCTCGGCCCCCGCAGCCCACCGCCTCGCCGCCTTCTCTTCCATCTCTTCCATCGGGTTTGTAGTATCACGTGTACACCACGCAGTTATCAAGCCGCTATAACGCCGCTGAGTCGCCAACGCACGCCGCTGACGACGTAGTTTGAATGCGTTAAAGATATAAGGCGCGTCTAACACTGATATCAGCATTAAGTTCCACCAGGAACTACCTGATTGGCTGCCGCAAATAGAGCAACTAATCAATATGAGGGCATTTTAAATGGACAAAGTCAGCCCTGTAGTGGCTGGCAACTCCACCTCTTGTATGTGTACTAATTGCAGTGTTGAGATGTAATCTGTTGTGAATTGTCAAAGACAGGCAATAAATACAAAAAAAAAGCGTCCGTGGCTTGGTCGGTAGAGCGTCGCGCTGCGGCCGCAAAGTCCTCGGATCGAAACCTGGCGCCGGATGCTGTTTCTTTTTTAAATATAGAGGAGCACTGCGGACGCCGCCGCCGCCGCCGGCGGTGGATGGTTTGGGGTCGCTTATAAAGTGCATTCGCACTTAAAAATGTACTCCCTAGGCATGGTCTAAAAAAGTGGACGAACTTCCATGGTAGTACCGTTGCCCATCCGTGTAGGAAAAGGGAGGATTTAGAACGACTTAACACCATTTGAGAGATGGCGTTCTGTTCCTTGTAAACAACCACGTCCACAATAAACTCCCCATCTGGGGTAATCATCTCAAGCGGGCGGTCGCCATGTTAGTCTTGTGTTGTTTCCGTGTGTCAGCACTTCAACCGTGGACTAATGGTAATTAGAACGAGAAAGCAGGACGCGACGGTTGCATGCAGCTACAAAACCGATACCGTACGTATACCCGTTTAGATGCTTCAGCCAGCGCGATCACAAGCAGACAGCGCGGCCGTGTTGTTTCAATCTGTTTATTTTGGCGGTAGGTGTTGTCAAACTCTGCTGCTAACAAAGAGACAGTTCTCGCCGTTGCAAACAATTGCAATGTTCATCTGCCTCGCTTGCTTGCGCATATCTAGACAATTTAAATTCTCGTGCCAGCGCGCCAACGCACCCGACTGCAGCGACTCAACTTGCCCTGGCGGCACGACTTGCTGCCCGGATGTAAACAACCTCCGTGCTATCAATGCAGCGTGGCCGGTGACTTGGTGCGGCCGGAGCTTCAAGCGCCTCGCCTTGGGCCATCATTTTTTCTTATTTGAGAAGGACTAGTAGTGCCATTTAGTGGAAAGATTTTTATGTGCCCCTGTCACACGACGAACGGCCGCTAACAACATTTCAGCGTTGCCAGATGGTGAAATACGGCACCAGATTGTGAAAATCTGGTGAAATTCGGGGCTACTAGTGTTGAGGTACCAATACGGCTACACCAGACAATATCTGGTAAAAACTGGTGAAAAAAGCGTGTTGTTTCTTTGAACTAGACTGTTTTATTTCTTGAATAAAAACTTTTTCAGCATATAAACACCAAAAGCCGCTGGACTGTCTGAGCATGCGTGTTCTAATGTGCTTCATAAGTATATTGGGTTTTCACTATACTGCTTGAAAGTAACAAAAGCTCAAATGATGCATTTTGTATTTGAAATACACCACAATGAACCACAACCTCCGAATTTTTTAACGGAGGGCGTGTACCCAAAAGCGTCCTGAGGTTCCCTCTCTAAATGGTTACAGCTACATAAGTTTTGTATGGCATGTTTATTATAAAAAATAGTGCAATGTTAAATCATCACATACTAACTAAACAGAAATTTACGTTGTACCAGGTCTTGTGTTTCAATACAGGTGAAAAAGCAGAGCGACAACTGAATTGGATGCGCAGTAACCTGCTCTGCGAGCGTGCCCATAGAACATGGAATAAAGGTTCCTTAAACAGGTACTGCGATGTATATGAATACGAAGTAATATTTCACTTCTTTTGAAACTACTTTGCCAATTTAATAATATAGGTAACTGAGTAACACTCAAAGCTATCTGGGGGGCTAGTTGGTTTCTTGACATAATTTGTTTTGTGTTTCCTTCCCTCAGTCCCGTCTTGTTAGCGCATTTTTTCAGTTGAGTAACACTCTTCGATTTTTAATTATGAGATGATGAAATCACCCGGCCCCCTGGGTAGGCTGGATGGATTGCCATAAGCAGCCAAAACGCCATATCAAAAGGCTGTGTTTTTGAGAATTGCATGCACAGAAGACGTGAAGGATCCAAAACAATGGAACAGTGGCTGTATTTAGTGCTGGTGAAATCTGGTGAAATTTGGACCAGGCGATGGTGTCGATGGGTATTTTCAATCTGGCAACGCTGCAACATTTGGATACGGCGACAGCTGTGGTCAGCTCGCTGGTAAGTGGTCTGTCATCAGTCGATGCGTTTGTCAAACGTTTGGATAGGGTTAACTGCGAAGTACCCGCGCCGCACACAGCACGTACAGTCAGGCTCAATTTGAAGGTTATCGCCGGAGCACCGAGCAAGCAAGACCAGAGCGCCGTTCCGTGGCACCTTTCTTCATTCGCGAAGATGAGACACGGCCGGACTGGAGCAGCGGCGAGCGCGCACTGCGCGCCCGCCGCTCCTCCAGCCCGGCCGTGGATGAGATTATGCTGCCCTCCCTCACCTCTTGGCTGTTTCATATAATTCGCTCACCCCCTTCTAGAAAGGCCGACTGCCGCAGTTTTTTTCTTCATTTCTTTTTGGGTGACGTATCCACGTTTCATTCCTCGGCAACCTGATAAGATACATCGGCAGGCGGCTTTGCCTCGGCATTGCGGGAGCAAATTACATTTTTTTTTACACAACAATGCCCTGGCATGCCGGCATAGTTACCCTGAGAAGGTTGCGTATCAGTGTGAAGTATGTCGATGAAAAGATAAAGAAAAAAAGAAACGAGCGTGGCCTTTATCGTTTTTGACGGCAGTGCGCGCACTGCCTGGAACAGCCATGGGAGAAGCAAAGCTAGCATAATCTCGTTGTGGCTGATGCTAAAAAGTGTCACGCTAAGGCGCTGTCGTCGCGGTCGGTCGGTGCTTCCGCGATCACCTTCAAATTGATCCCGACTGTACACGCACGGGCAAAGAAAAAAGCGCACACTCGTTTTATTGTACTTGTTTGTGGCTTTTGGGGTATGCATTCGCATTCTTTTGTAGGCCGGTTTGTAACAAGGCATTCGAGATGAAATCGTTTGTCGCGCGCGGCGTCGTTTCAAAGCAACGTGACGGTTACTCAGGTAGCCGAATCGCCTCCGACAGCGGTGCATCGTCGGGCCCGGTCGGTGAATATTGTGGGACTCTGTCTCTCATATGCATCGAACTGCTGGTGTTCTTTTTAGTTAACTGCTCTACTTTGTAATATCTATTTGTTAACGCTCCTGATGGCTTGCCTGTCCAAATATAAGTCTGTGTTGTTTTCGTTCAAGGCTCTGACTCATTATTAGCGCTCTGGTCGGCGAAAGCCGCAGATCAGACGGCCACCCCCTTCGAAAACTGTGCCCTGTAGATTCGGTGGGGTTGTTTGCTCGCTTGAGTCGACTCTTCACATCTAACAGCGTACCCTATTAAGGAAACGGTGACATGCGTAAAAGATGCTATGAGCCTATCGAACGATTAAATGCATATAGTGTGGACCACGATGGCGACGTGGTTCGAAACCGAAATGTTTTTATTCCCTTTCGGATGATAATGAGGGGTCTCGGGACCCGTCAGTCGCCAGTTAAGGCCACGTAATTAAAAACACAAATCCATGCCCTTATGGAAGAGAACCGAGTTTTCCGTAGCATGACACAAGTCTGCCGGGCATAAAAAAGGATATCATTTTTTTAGAAGAACAATGCACACACTCTTCTTTTGTTGGTAATAACTTTGTCATAATCAATAGTAAGACCATACACAAAAATTACTCGATTCATCTGACACTCGATTTTAACACGGAGCTTGCAGCTCCAAAAAGTGCACTGTGGTTTCGCGTGACGGAAACTTCTACAATCACGGTAAATTAACTAAGGCAGGTCTGTGTGGCATGCGGCGTTGGTAAGTTTGTGAGAATAGCGTTTCCATTTCAGCTGTTTTTTTTTTTTGTTGCCATGCAATCACAAGTAATTTGGTGCGATGAACGAGGTTTACGTTAGCTAACAAGGCTGTAGTAACGGTTGCGGCTACAAATGACCTTATGCACCAATCATGCTTGTCGGTGACACAGAATATTAAGGTGTCAGAATACGGATGACTGAGTCGCCTAGTTTATTACTACTGTAAAAAAATAAAGTGTTTTCTGACCCAGTGAAGGACTTTCCTGTATGACTAGCTGTGTTATGACAGATGACCATAGTTGATGAGACAAGCCGTAACAAATTAGCTTTGGATGTAACACCAGGAGGGAAATAGGTGGAGGTATCTGCAAGTATAACTGAAACAGTGGGTGCCTGTCCGGCATGAATTCATTATTTGCTGACACGATTTTCTTCTGCAGATCCTGATACATGATCGAGTTGAATGACTTCATAGATCTTAAGGCAGGATAGGCTGTGCTGTACAAGGCAAGGCTGCATTCGGAAACCAAGTTGGCCCCTCCAGCAGAAGTGAGTATTGCCACGGCTTGCAACAGCCGTCCAGCTCAACAGCCGTCCAGCTCGCAAAAGCTGCACTTTTAGGGGCGAAGCTCCTTAAGGCGTGGGTCTGTCCATCCTCGACGTATGTATGTAGCCACCTCTAGTTTAGTTCTTGGATTGTTTACTAGATGGCGTGGCTACCTCCGCCGCGCTCTCTAGAGCGCGGCGGAGGCATCGACGACGAAAACGGATAAGTGTTTCAAATTTATTATTCCTTTTTTAGAGTGACCATGTTTTAGAGAGAGATGTAGGTTAGTTGAAAGGGGCGGTAGTTAGCGCAGGGAAGTGACCGAATCAGAGGTGTCGCGCGGTTGTTGCACGTGGCGGTTTGTAAGCGTTGGTAATTCGTGAAAGATGAATTGATGCTGTAGGAGAGAATCGCACGTTGCGGCTTACTTTTAGATTGGAAGGGAGCGCGCGAGAACGCGGCAGTGAAATAAGCCAGAGTTGGGCACGCCTTGGACGGGCAGTACCATGCCTCAGAGGAAGAAGACGCGTGTGATGTGCACGGGGTGCGAGCACGAATACCCGCTCGAGGAGACGAGATTCGAGTCGGTCGAGGACGCGGAAGGACAGGACTTCAGGTGCAGAGTGTGTGTGCTAGCGTCGCGCCTCGACCGGCTCGAGGAAGAAAAGGAGCAGCTCAGAGTTCAGGTAGGCGAGCTACAGGAGGAGTTGAAGGATGAAAAAGAGCAGAGGAAGGCACTCGAAGCTAGGTTGGCGCAAATGGAGGTCAAAATGGCGACGAAGGGTGACATCCCAACAAAGGATGAAGTAGGTCACCAGGCAGATGTGTCGGCAGTGCTTGATCCCGACAAGGGAAAGGAGGAGGACAAAGACGCCACGCCGGAAGACGGTCCCGGACTGGCGCTGACTCAGCCGGTGCGGGAGCAGGTGGCCGCGCCGGGGGGCAGCCAGGAAAAGGAAGAAAGGCGCATGGTGATCGTGGCGGGGGACTCCAACATGCGGTACTCAGAAATGGAGATTAGAGGCCGGGTGAGAGAGGACGAGAGAGTGCAGGTTGGCGTGTTCCCGGGGCAGACGGTCAGGGTAGTGTTAGAAAAGGCAAAGGATAAAATGTGGGAAAATATGCAGGGGCAGAACCTAGTGATTATCGCAGGAGGGACCAATGACGTTCTGCAGGGAAGGGGCACGGGAGTGCGCAAGCAGCTAGAAAAGGGGGTGAAGGAACTTCGGGAGCTGTGCCCACATGTGCAGGTCGTCGTGAGCACAGTACCAGAGATAATTGGGAGAGGGATACATGTGGAAAGGGAAGTTGTAGCGGTAAACCGAGACATACGGGAGCTGGGCAAGGAGCTGAGTTTCGCTGTCGTAGACATCAACAGGGATGTCCGATGGATGGGCCGGAAAAGGGCGTTCCAGCGTGACGGAGTGCATTTCAACACAAGCATATCGGGCCAGCAGGCACCGCACCCTGATTGGTCAATTCTAAGCACGCTGATTGGTTGGTTTACAAGCGGATGTGACGTCATTTTTAAGGATGGCTTTTTTTATTTTTTTTTATGGGAGAAAGACGTGCTGCCTTGAAGGTGCCCTGCTCTGACCTCCGACGTTTGCGGCGCATTTACTTTTCTGCGGCATGGCGGGCTCGTCGAATGCTGCTCCCACCGATGAGGATCGTCGGCGCTGCTCTGACTGCGACAAGGTGTTTTCGCAACAAAAAGTCTTGCTTAAACACGAGAGAAACGTGCACCACAAAGAGGGGACAAGCTCAAAAAGCCGAAGTGTGACAAATGAGGTCACAGCGTTACAACTTTTGACAACCTCGTCCTTCACCACAGAGCGATGCACGGCTTCGACGCTGAGATTGTGCAACTGGTCTTCGGCAGCGCTGAAGGTAAGAAAACTTGGAATAGTTTGCTTTTATTTCGCCTGCGTTAATCCGCTTCATCTAGTATTGTGCCTAGTAATTTAAGGCCTCTTATCGCACGTGACCGTGAATAGCTGTGAGCAGCGTTTAGAAGTAAGAAAATGTAAATATGAGCGAAGAGATATTCGTATTTAATTGAATGGACATTTGTCTTAGATAGAAACGATGACTTCATTGTTTTATTTGTGACTGTGTTAGAAAATTTGGTTAGGCTTCAACGTAGGCCTATCAAGTATCAAGTCCACGCTCAGCGACGTTGCAATTAATGCAGGGCGATATCTTTACTGCTGTTAGCTAAACTGAATCAAATGAAATTTAAATGTGAGCCGACGTATATTCGTCACTGTGTAAAATTAACCTCCGCTTGCTTCATGTTGTGACTGTTCCAAATTTCTAGGCCTAACGTATTAGAATGGTAACGTTCGCAAGTGGCAGTTGCGCGCATTCACCATATTTACAACAATATTGCGACGCGGAGTCGTGGTTCTGGCGAGTTGGTACATCACTGCAAGGGATTAAAAGCGCCGCAAAGACGGCGGATAGAAACGGAAGACGCACAGAGCACGGTGTGTCTTTGTGTTTCGGTCCGCCGTCTTGGCGGCGCTAAAAAAAATCTTGGAATCAAGGCAACGCGACATAGTAGAGAGTTTTAGCATAGCGTTACCGTGTTTGCGGCAGTCGACTGCGCATGCGCGAGTTAACGTGAACGGTAACTTACCGGCACAGGCTTTACCGTCGCCAGCGAGCTTCCTGAGCAGACGAAGTGTACCGTCGCGTATTGAATACAGCAAATGCAGTGCGCTCGGCGCTTTATGCTTTGTACAGCCTATGAAAGTAATCTTACTTGATGCTGTTTATTACGTCTTCGGGTCTTCCCATGGTGAGGCTGCAGTGTTATGCTGCATCTGGCAGTGTGCCAGAACACTTTTCTCTTAGCAGAGCCTGCCTGCTTCAGAGAGCGCGTCTCCCAGGTGGCAGATTGGGAGGCTCCTACCAAGGAGGCGGGCTAGTATTAGCAGATTTCAACCAGCACAACATATGCTTCATTTAAAAAACTCAGCCTGCACATTCCTGTTTGGTAAAAGATGGCAGTATCATTAAGAATAAATGTGTTGTTGTAATTATATTGTTGTTGTAGTAATTGTAATACAGGTGCATTCAAATTGCATGTCCTGCCACGCTGGTAATCTTTGGACTGAAAACTGGACTGGGTGGTTCATCTAGGTTGGCCCAAGCATGTTGCAACTCAAGCCCATGCCTCTGCTTGGTAGGAGCGGTGCTTGCACCCGCGGACCAACAGGTGACGGGACAATGAAAGCTAGTGCCCTGTGTTCTGCCACATAAATCGGTGTTTTATATCATGCTTATGTGTGCGCATGCCGTCAACTTAGCCTGTTTCGGAGCTGAAAATGTTGCTCCGGACTGCCTGTATGTTTTCTTGCACCCCTCATCCAGTGCCCGTTTCCCCGGGATGGTGCATACCCAACCCTGCCTGAGCCCGTTAAGCTCCAGAGGACTTCCACCCTGGGCCACGGCCCACAATGGCCCACCAGGTGCTGCAGCCCCGTCCACTCACGCTTCGATAGCATGCTGCCATGGGTTCATTTTGGATAGCCGAGGGGGGGATTCGGTGCTGCTACAATCGATCACGGCTGAACTAGCAGTGCTAGAAGAGGCCAACTGTGGGGACAGATACTCCTGTACAACAGAAAATGGCCTGCTTTTGCTTGCGCTGTCTAATCTTTAAAAAAAAGAAGCAACACCTGGGCCATGAAGCACAGCATAGTGGAGGGCTACGGACTAATTTAGACAACCTGGGGCTATTTAATGTGCACCGTAATCTCGACACAACGGCACCATCGTAGTTTGCCTATTTATTTCCTGCAATTACAGCCTGGCTGTCCTTGGTTACTGCATGCTGCAACCCTCCTTAGCTTGTCATGCTGCCAAAGCATGCTACAAAAGAACTCGTGGCCTGCTCAGATTGACGTTTGGGTTTCACTACCGTTGACGGATGTGAAGGCTCGCTTACAGCCTCTGTACATTTTTTTTCGCTTGCTAGGAGTAGACCACATTCACAGGCACTACAAAAATTTCAGTGCCTTGGAATGTCGCCACTTTTGCCTGCAGTTGGATGTGCACTACCCCCACCTCCTCCCCAAACATGTGCTAGGCTTTTTTGCGAGCTGAGAACAAACTCGTTTATTACCAGTCAGTATGGTCACTCATGCTGTATGTGTTTCGTTTTTCTGTATTCAGCAAGTTCCTGTTGCCATGAAGATGCTCCATCCCCATTGCCTGCTGCACCTGTTACTGGACAAGTCACTGGTGCTCCAAGAACTTTCATTTTGAGCTGTGAATGCAACACTGAGGGAGCTGAAGACATGTTGAGAAATGTGTCGCCTGGGCTGCAGTTGGTGTTTCCCTTATTGCTTGAGATGTGCTCTAATAGGAGTGTTGCCACACTATCTTGGCAATGGGGCCTACACTGTATTCATACTAATCCAAATAAACATGATTTACCTGGAAAGTTTGCTTCAGAGACATCTCTTTGCTACAGACAGCAATATTGGCCAGGGTGGGAAATGGGAACTATTGAGTGCATGGTGGAGGCTGCCACGAGCACACCTCATTTGAAAGACTAGCAACAGTACCACCTGATTATGAACTTCTGCAACTTAACTTTCCACATGGTGGTTCGTTGTGCACCTGCAGCATTCCAAGAAAAATGGTATTCATGATGGAAATGCGAGGGTTTTCAAGGTCTTTCACAGCTGTGTCAATTTTTGAGCACCACAATGGGAACCTTGATAGAGCCAGCATTTCAACAAGAGGAATCCCCTTCAGATAACTCCACTTGTCAAAGCAATGGCTCAACAATTGTTCCTAATGGTGTGTTGATAGATAAGCACTTTGTGTGTTACAAAATTTTTTCATTCGTAATAATGATCAACCGAACAATCGGGTCGTCCTAACGTGGTAGCCTTATGGTTAATTTTATTTATTCAGAAACTTTGACGCTTATCAAGGGTGTGTGCAAGGCAGTGATTTGTAAGTGTTTAGAGAACCATCATGAAACCCAGTAAAAGGCAACAAACCTCAAGACATCAGAGATCAAGGCGCTTGCTTTCAAGCAAAAGGAGCTTACATAGTAGCCCCCTAACTTTGCGGTATCCTAAATGGTAGAATGCAGCGCACATGAACAGGTAACAGAATAATGTTTCTTAGCAAAATGGCTCGGTGCAGGTTAGCTGCCATGGCCATTTTGAGTCACGATGAGGAATATTTGTGCATAATCAGCCTCCTACTGTCCACTGTCCTCCCACAGACTTCAAAAGCATGCTCTGTCATCTGAATCCATTCCTTTCTCTGCAGTGGCAAGAGTATAGTACAGACAATATTCATGCAGCAAGCACACACAAGTAAAATTGGCCAACGAAGTATTTGTGCCGAAGCAGCAGCAAAGCCTAGAATTATGACGGGGGTCAAAAACACCGCAGCAACTACATTTAAAGGGACCCTGAAAAGCTTTGTGAAGGTGGCAATCAAATGCATTCAAGTGGTAGAACACAGAACGGGGGATTTTAGAGCCAAGTGTGAGCCCCATACGTTGTACGGATAATTTGTAAACAATTATTGAAGATCGCCTTTTTAAGCCGATGAGCGCGACGCCGCAGCGAGCCGACCGCGGCTGACGCAACGGCGAAGGTGCCCCCTGATTCGCCCAATCGCCGGCGAGGTCGGCCGCCGGCGGCGTCACTGTTATTGGCTTCCGGCTGCTCTCCCTCCTTCCTGCGCGATCCCGAGGCAAAGGCGGGTCCGCAGCGATTGACGCGTGCCTAGGCGCAGGAATGTAGCTAGCGCAGAACGGAAGTCGAGCGTCGAGATGTCACATAGCTATTCCCAGCTGCTTTGAAGGAAGCAGAGAGGGAGGAGGAGTCGATTGATTGATTGTAGGGTTTAACGCGCCGACGCAACGCAGGCGATGAGGCGCGCCGTAGTGGAGGGCTCCGGATTAATTTTGACCACCTGGGGATCTTTAACGTGCGCCGAAATCTCGTACACACGAGCGTTTTTGCTTTTCGCCTCTATCAGAAAAGCGGCCGCCACGGCCGGGAATCGAACCCGCGACCTCGTGCTCAGCAGCGCAACGCCTTAGCCACTGAGCCACCGCGGCGGGTAGGGAGGAGGAGTCGATCGGCAAGTGGGGAGGTGCATTTAATTGCTTCTGGCGCAGCTAATACTGAATATAGATCAATAATTCCAATGGCATTGCATCGCTATATTGGTGCTACGCGACAATACAGGCCTTTTGTAACTTTTACAGAAGGCTTTTGTGGGTCCCTTTAATTGCAGAATACGTGAGCTTTCCGAGATGCACTGTAAAGCTTACAAACTGCCCTAAAGCTCTGATGCAGAACAGCAGCAAGTTGAGAGCTATTTTAAAGCTAATAATGAGGAGGTCGTGCAATGAAGTGTGCATGTCTCGTAGAAACATCTGCACTGCTATTCTTGAATCCTGATTTTAGAGGACTCCTTGCAAAATTGCTAGCCATAATTACTTTGGTTCAGGTTAGCTGATGCTTAACAGTATATATAACAGAAATATATCATGCAAGCAGAAATGATGCGTTAAGCAGACACAGCCATGCAGCATTGAGTAAATGGAAGCAAGTGTGGCATCTGTGCAAATCAGTGGTTGCCGAAAGAAACAATGTGGCATGGCTATTAGCAGCAAATTTCCCTAGGGCAGAGGACACGCTGAGGCTTGATTGATTGTAGGGTTTAACGCGCCGACACAACGCAGGCAATGAGGCGCACCGTAGTGGAGGGCTCCGGATTAATTTTGACCACCTGGGGATCTTTATCGTGCGCCAAAATCTTGCACACACGGGCGTTCTTGCTTTTCGCCTCCATCAGAAAAGTGGCCGCCGCGGCCGGGAATGGAACCCGCAACTTGGTGCTCAGCAGCGCAACGCCTTAGCCACTGAGCCACCGCGGCGGGTGGCACTGAGGCTTCATCAACTGGGTGGAACAAACCATTTCTGATTCGTGTTTGGGAGAAGGTGTACATGAAAGTCGAGAATTTCGAAATTAAGAGCCTATAAAAAGAAAGTGCGACTCTCGGCCTAGGGCGAGCACAAATCATGGCTGCATGTACTGCAATGAATGTGCAAGTAGTTTTCTCCACCACCTATTCACCAAGTAGGGTTTTATGCTGACCATACCACTAGAGAGAGCAGGTTACGGGGTGACAAGGGTTGGCTGCAGCGAATCCCGCATGGCAGGCAAATATGTGGCCCTGAAAAGGGCCGTTTTAGCAAGCCGATGGTCTTCAATGGTGCCTCGTTGCACCTCAGGACGGCGAGCAGTACTGCAGGCAGTCGTTCCTCTCGTGGCCCTTGGCTCCACAGCGGACACAGCGGGAGAAGGTGTACTTGGCACCAGGTGCAGCTCGGTCTGGCGAGAGAATGCCCCGCCCGTACCGCCTGGCCAGCGCCTTCACAAGGATCGCGGACATCTCGTCGATGCCACGATCCCTCGACACGTGGTATCCATCCGCGGCAAACAGGGACCGCTTCGGCTGTTTCGTCGCGTTCAGGAAACGGTGCTGCGCACAAATTCAACAACAAAGCAAGCAGACTGTCAGGGCAAATGCAAGCACACTTCACAGTACAGATATTTAATGTTAGGTAACAACAAGACTCGCGAAGAAATGCGAAGCAGGCACCGGTTCACTACTAAGTTCTTTTTAAACCATGTATACAAACATTTAGTGTGCCTCTGCCATAAATAAGTTCTTTTTATGCCCCTGCTACACTATGTTTTGAAATGACATTCGGCTCAAATGAGATTCGAGCCAAATAAGCACCAAAAGAGACATTTGGGATTTCAAATGCCATTTCTAGCACTCTCGCACGCAGCGTCTTCGATTGGCAATAAAAAATATACTACTGCCGTACGTAAAACAAACAAAATATTTGTTTGTGGAACTTTGTTCACTGCTGATTTACTTAAAATATGAAACAGACATATTTAATTTTAATACTTTCAAAACCAGTGGGTCAGTCGCAAAAAAAAAAAAAAAACCACGCAAGACTGCAGCCACATTAGAGTAAAAACTGGTGCCTCTTCTAATTTGACATCATTTTACTGCCTTAGACTGCTCCTACATTTCATCGTTGTATTATTGTACGAAAACGGAACGGGGCGACAACAGTGCCACTACAGCACAGCGAGCAATTGTGAAATCTTTCAAATGCCATCGAAATTGTAGTGTAGCACGGGATTCTGAATGACATTCGAAGCACCTGATTTGAGTCAAATGACATTTAGTGGCACTCTGCCATTACTAATTTTGTAAGGCGGACTTCTCCAAAGTTTCATACAAAGTGGGACTTTTAGCTCCTATTTCCGACTCTATAAGCGTACTTCAGTGCAAACGCTAGGGGGTACGGCAAGTTTTATAACATGCATTTCGAGAACACAGCGACGTCGCAGGCGAAGCACGTGGTCGGTCAACATGTTTCCACAACAGAATGGTACCTTCTATACACATACTTCCACGCAAAACTGGCTAAAGTTGTGTACAATTTCTAATTTTTTAAGACAGCGTTAGAAATATAGTTATACGTAGCCACTAGAGAACAAAACAATACACGTAGGCCTATACGAGCTCGTCCATTGTTACCTCAGCGTTCAGTATGTAGACGCCCCGCATACGTTTCGGGGTGGCCGTTAGCTTCCTGTTCAGCAAGCGACGAGTGGAACCCGCGCTTGCCGACTGGAAGCAACGAGGCAGCACCGTGAAGACGTACACAGCAGGGGCCACCTCGCGCTGCAGCTGGGTCACCAGGGCCTACAACACAAATAGGGCGACATTTAATGTCCATCCCGCCTTCACAGACAAACAAAATAGTGCGAGGGTTTCCTCTGTACACACCTTGATGCTGTCACATATCCGCTGCGGATCTGCGCCGGTCCGATCTAAATTGTTCCCCCCAACATAGAGAACGGCGAAATCTGCCGGCCGGCAACGCAAGCGCGACACTGCTTCGGACAGCCGGGGAGTGTTGTGGCCACCGAAGCTAAATGTGCAGGTCTCCACAAACGGCAACAAGCGCAGCCGCAACCTGCACAAGAATTTGAGTTGGCTGTGGCCAACTAGAACTCCGCGTAACGACATCACTCGAACCTGGCTGCCTGGCGTTGCACTAACCATGAACCACGGTACAGAGAACCGTCCTCTGAACTCACGCTGCCAAATGCCAAATGACTGCCCTGGCGAGAAAAAAAAAATCAAACGTCACATCCGGTTAATGTGTGTGTGACGTCATTTTAACGGACCAATCAGGGTGCGGTGCCTGCTGGCCCGATATGCTTGTATTTCAACGGGCAGGTGGGAGCAGCCATCGGAAGACGACACGCGGCGCGAACTGTGGCTTTTTTAGGGGGCCCACAGGCCTTTGCGAAGATGGCGTAGACAAATGCAAGGAGCAAAGGGATCGAGATAGCGGGGTCGGTGCAGATCGGTGCAGGCAAACGAAAGGGACGACGACGGCGTGTAAAGAAGAGAGGGGGAAAACTGAATATCGCGTACATAAACATGCAGGGTGGCAGGAAAAGAGAGAAGTGGATGGAGATTACTAAGCAGGTAGAAGAGGAAGATATCCAGGTATACGCTGTGACCGAGACGCACCTACGGGACTTGGAGGAACTTCCGGTAATCGGAGAGTATGTATGGGAAGGTTGTAACAGGACGGCTGGATTGAGAAAAGGTGGAGGAGTAGGTATGCTGGTACGGCAGGGGACTAATTGGAAGAGAGTGAAAGAAGACTGTAAAGAACATGTGTGAATGAAAGGGATAGTGGAGGGTAGAGAGATGGCTTTAGGGTTGTCTTACCTGTGGACGGGTAAGGATAGCAAAGAACAAAACGAAAAACTGGTGGCGTGTCTAAAAAAGGACATCGAAGATTTGAAACGTTCCGGGGAGGTACTATTGGTAGGGGACATGAACGCCCACATTGAAGACCTAGACGGGTACACCGACTTCAACGGAAATCTAATGCTAGATATGTGTGAGTACCAGAAGCTGATCATAGCAAATAGGGAACAAAAATGCGAGGGTCAAATAACGTGGGAGCGTGGTAGGAGACAGTCGAGTATTGACTACTGCCTTATTTCAGAGGGACTTTATGAATGGTTGGATGGCATGACCATAGATGAGGAAGGGGGCCACAGTCTGGGCAGTGACCACAAGCGCATAAACCTGAGTTTTGGGAAACTGGGGGGCGAAAAAACGGGTCGACCGGAGCAGCGCACAAAGTTAAACAGCAAACAAATTGCGGATATAGCCAAAAGCATTGAGGCTGACATAGAAAGAAATCCTGGAGAAGAGTGGGAATATGACAGGCTCATCAAGACTATGCAGGAAAAAATAGTCAAGGCAGAGGGGGCCAATCGATGGAGAGGAAAAAAAACACCCAAAAGCTGGTGGAACAAAGAAATAAAGGCGGCGATAGAGAGGCGTAAACAGGCGTCTAGAGAGCACAGGCAGGCCAAGAGGATGGGGAGACATCAGGAGGAGGTGGACCTAAAATGGGAGCAGTATAAGCAAATGAAACAGGAAGTGCAGCAATTAGTGCAGGCGAAAATAAAGGGGGACAGCGAGCGATGGGTAGCGCAAATACGAGGAACGGGTAGAGACGCGCCGAAAAGGTTTTGGAACCATGTGCAGGCATTAGGGAAACGTACGAGTCCCACAGAAGGCGGTACTATAGAAAACGAGCAGGGACAGATGCTCAAGGGAGAGGAAGCATTAGCATACCTGCACAAAATCATCACGGAGAAGTTCGGTAAGGTGGATGAAGAGGCCCCGCAGCGACACAGAGATGTCGCGGCGGGTAGGCCGAAATGTCTGGAGATAGATGGGGACAAGCTGAAATGGAAAAGAGCAGAGGAAAAGGTCCCCAAGAATACCGCGGCAGGCACGGATGGGATACCGATGGAGTTGATTAACCAGTTAGGACCAAAGAGCAAGGGAAAGCTACTGCAAGCCATCAGAACAAGGATAGAAGAAAAGGCAATACCGGCCGCGTGGCAAATGAGCAGGATGAACTTGGTGTACAAGGGCAAAGGAGTCAGGACAAACCCAAGCTCGTATAGGCCAGTAACCGTCACGTCAGTGCTGTACAGGTTAGCAATGCAGGCAGTGAAGTTCGAACTAGAGCAGTGGGTGGAAGAAAATAGGATATTAGGGGAGCTTCAAAATGGGTTTCGAAAGGACAGAAGACTAGACGACAACTTATTCGTGGTAAGCCAATGCATAGAGGTGGCGAAAATGCAAAACCGACCTTTGTGGTTAGCCTTTCTGGACATTAAAGCGGCTTATGATAATGTAGACAGGGAGCGGCTTTGGAGTATCCTGGAGGACGAGGGAGTTGGGGCAGAATTCATTAGCTTACTCAGGGAGCTATACCGGGAGAACCAAGTGCAAATAGTGTGGGAGGGGGTAACATACAATAGGCCTGTATACGCCTACAAGGGTCTGAAACAAGGATGTCCTCTCTCTCCCCTGCTGTTCATGATCTACATGACGGGGTTAGAAAGGAAGCTAGAAGTCAGCACGATGGGGTTCGACTTATCCTACATGAAAAACAGGCAGGTGGTGGAACAACGGGTTCCGGGACTAATGTATGCAGACAACATATTGTTGATGGCGGACAACCGGATAAGTATGCAGGGCTTGATGGATATATGCGGTGAAGAAGCGACGCACCTAGGGCTATCCTTTAGCAGAGAAAAATCGGGGATCATGGTCTTTAATGACGGCGAGGAGCACAAAATAGTATCAGTGCAGCAAGT